>NW_026535891.1:665833-1331666 GCF_028551555.1 Melozone crissalis | reverse complement strand
TGGGGATGTAGGGTGGCTTTGAGGACAGGAAGAGGGGTCAGGAATTTGGGGATGGGGATGCGGGGACAGGAATGTGGGGACCTTTGGGCTCAGGTGGCTCTGGGGATAGTGACAAGGGAATTGGGATACACGGACAGAAGGGGACAAGAATGGTGAGGATGTGGCTTTGGGGATGGGATCATGGGGATGGGATCATGAGCTGGTGTGGGTGACCTGGGCCAGCAGGGGCTTTTTCCATAGTGTCCTTGTGCCCAGGGTGTCCTCAGTGTCCCCATGTTCTGCCTCAGCCCAGGATGGCCTTGGTGTCCCTGTTCCCAAGGTGTCTGTGCCACAGGGATGTTGTGCACAGGTGGCTGTGACACAGATGTGTCTCTCTGCCTCTCCAAATCTATTGGGGACCACCCAGACACAATTTCTCAAAAGAACTGCTGTCCCTATGGAGACAGTTTGGGGACAGCCCCACAACCCATGCTCCCGTGCTGCTATCCCTGCAGTGCCACCCCCAACCAGCCCTATCCCTTCTCCCTTCCAGCCCAGACCCTCGGCCTCACTGGTGAGTCCTCAGGGGATGCCATGGCCCCACCGTGCTGTCCTCAGCCCCACACTGGCCCTGGCAGTCTGGTGTCCCCTGTCACCCACAGGTGCCCAGACCACCCAGCTCCTCGTGGAGCCCCCCTGGAGGCCGGCAGTGCTGTGGGACCGGGTGACACTGATCTGCCAGGGGCCTAGGGCCAACCAGTGCCACTACCTGGTACAAGGATGGGCAGTGTTGGTGGCAGGAGGGACATGACCACTTCACTGTCACCGAGAGTGGCACCTAGACAAGTTTGACAGACCTGGCACCGGCCGCAGCCCCCCCGTGACAGTCTCAAATGGTGAGGGGGGATCTTTAATGTTTCGGGTGGCCCCTTACAAGTCTGGGTTGGCTCCAGTCGGTGGGTGGCCTCACACCCCATGGCTCTGAGGACAAGAGCCTGTTCCCAGGACACCTGGACATCCCAGTGCATCCCAGTTCATCCCAGTGCACCCAGATGTCCCTGGTGCCAGGGGCACCCACCTCGGAGCTGTCTTGAGCCTCTCAGTGAGATGGGACCCTCCTGTCCCACAGATGATCTGGTGCTGCAGGTGCCAGCACAGGCACTGCTGGAGGGGGACACGGTGACACTGCGCTGCTGGGGCTGGTTGAACAACACGGTCAAAGCTGTGCGATTTTACCAGGACGAGAAGGATCTGAGGGGGCCCATCAATGGGACCAAGCTGTCCCTGTCCCGTCTGCAGCTGAACCACAGCGGCAGCTACAGCTGTGGGTACTTGGTGGGGTCCTATATAGCTCGGTCAGCAGCAGTGACAGTGACAGTGCATGTTGAGCACCCTCACGGCTGGAACTCCAGCCTCCTCACATCCCAAAGCCCCTTCCCAGTGCACTCAGAGTCACAGTCCTCACCTGCCCTCTCCTTCCCAGAGCTCTTCTCGGTGCCGGTGCTGGAGGGTTCCCACAAGCCCACCAAAGGGTCCCCCTGACTCTCAGCTGCCTTAGCACCCCCACCCCTCTGCAGCCCCAAGCCCCACTCCTGCACGTGTTCTGCCAGGATGGGCAGGTGGTGGGGGGCCTGCAGGGGTCCCCGCAGCTGCTGGTGCCCGCCGTGGGGGTCTCCCACTCGGGGAATTACAGCTGCCAGGTGCGCTCTGAGGGGAGGTTGTGTGGAAGAGCAGCGCCCAGCTCCGCATCACAGTGCACAGTGAGTGCGGGGATGGGCACAGGGAGCCCCCACAGCCTCCTCGGATGCCCTGCCTGGGGACCTCCATGGCCCCCTGAAACCTTTCTTTGGTCCCTCCACCCCTGCTCTGTGTCCCCTAACCCCTCTGTGGTGTCACCCCATCCCCGACATTCCCCATCACACCCATCCCCCTGTCCCTATCCCCCCACACCGGCTACCAGCCCCTCCCTTTGGCCTCAGCCCTGTCTGTGTCCCCGCAGTGCCCGTGGCCAATGCCACCATCACCCCCGGCCCCTGTCACACCAGCTGTGTGCAGGTGACCCCCAAACCCTGCGCTGCTCAGTGCAGGTGGGCTCAGCCCCTGTCACCTTCACCTGGCTGCACAACAGGCAGGAGGCGGCCCGGGGTCCCCTCCTGGAGCTCAGGGACATAGATGTGGGACATTCGGGCACCTACCAGTGCGTGGCCACCAATGAGACATCGCATTTGTGTGTTCCGGGCACTCAGCCCAGAGCTGGTCCTGGAGGTGACACCTGGCTCACCCTGGGTCACAGGTGGGTTCACACGGGGTCACCAGAGTGCTCAGGACCCCCAGGGTTCAGGGTGACCTCGATGTGTCCCCCTCTGTCCCCAGCAGTGGCTGTGAATGTCGGCAGGACCCTTCTGTTCCTGCTCCTGTTCCTGGCTGTCATCGGGGGCTGTCACTGGTGGCACCATCGGAGTGGGTGACAATGGGGGATGATGGGGGCCCTGGAGTGAGGGGAAGACCCCAGAGTGGGGGCAGAGATCAGGGATCTGTGGGAACCAGGGCTACTGTGGCGATTTGGGTGTCCCGTGGGTCGTTGGATCTGCCAAGGTCCCGGGAACAATCAGGCGTCCCGGTGTCCCCACTGTCACCCCCTCCCCTTTCCCTTCCTGGAGTTCCCAGGAAGATCCAGGGGAAGTGAGTGGGGGGCTCAGGCTGGGACTCCCCTTTCCCCCTCCCCAGACACCACCCCGAGCCCCCCCCCATCCCCCTCAGACCCCCCCGGAGGAGGGGGCTGTTCTCAACAACATTGTGGGCACCAAGTGGGCAGCGGGAGAATTTGGGGGGGGGACAGGGACATGTCACACACAGGTGTCACCCCCGCCCAGATGTCAACAACTGCTGTCACTCTCTGCCCCTCCACGGGTGTCCCCCACACCTGCCCCATCTCAGGATCCAGAAGTGACCAACGCGGAGCTGTCGGGACCCCACGAGGGACAGCGGGTCCCCCGTGACTCCGATGACGTGCTGTGACACTGGGGGCAGAGGGGGGCACTGGGCGCATCAATTCCCCTCAGGGGTCTCTTATCCCCCTTCAGAGGACCTCTTGGGCTCCTCCTTCCCTTTCCCAGTGTTGATGGAGCACACAACATTTTTCTCTCTTACTCTCGTACCCAAAATGATGCTTTTGATTAAACTGTGAGAAACAAGGCTCACTCTTTAAAATTTTTTAATGTTTAATAACAAATAAAAGGGACATTAAACAGCATGCTGGGTGCCTGGCAACTGCCAGAGGCACATCGTTATCTACAACAATTCCTCTTCCATACCTTTTCATTGTATATATTGTTAAATATTTAATTGGAAGAGTTATACATATTCAAACATTCTTTCCATTTTATGTGTTCCAGGAATCCTTTTACATGGCTTGACCCTTGATTCATTTTCATAAATTACGTGCCATACTGCAGATTAAATTTATATATTTTATGTCCTCACAATGCCCCCCTATTCTGTGGTTTGACAGTTCTTGATAACTGAACGGTCAGTGGTAAATTCCACTTTGCATTCTTTCTTTTGATGTTTTTTCACTTGCTACTTTTCAATGTGTTCCTATCGTACAGATGAGAAACTCCACCAGTACATTAAATCAACATTAGCTATTTCACAAAGTTATTTGAGTTATTCTCACCATTGTCACTTAGTTACACAAAAAAAGGCTTTACCTACTTCTGCAACAGTTAATGTTGTAATACGCAGCATAGTGTCTCCATTTTGATATTTTGGGAGAGCCTAAACTATAATATATTTATCACATTGAAATATATATTCTATACAGACATTAGAGTAAAAAGGCTGACAAACTGTAGTGTACCAAAAGCAGTTAAGAACTGATTACAAACTCTATTGTATCAAAATAATTTGCACAAACCCAATAAAATAGTGAAAACCAATGACTACATAGTCATCCATAACAGGGGGAAGGAGTATTGAAGCATTTATTTGACTTCTCCTTATCCTGCTCTGATTTTGTCAGCAATAAATTCAATTCATATCTCAAATTCGGAGGCAGATTTGCCCATGACAGGATTTGATGAGTGATCTCTCCTGGTCCTTGTCTCAACCCAGGAATCCTTTGCTCAATTTTCTCTCCCCATCCAGGTGTGGAAGGCAGTGAGAGAGCGGCTGTGGTGGGTGCAGGTCATGCGGCCACTGTAAATGCATGGCAAGGCAGGGAGGAGGAGGAGGGTCCAGGTCAGGTTGTTGAGAAGATTGTTGTGGGATTTGCAGTAGTTCTGGGGCTCTCTCAGTCCCTTGGGGACAGGGACAAAATGATCAATTGCTGCATTTCCAGACTGGTTCCCCCACAGCTGCCTCTGAAGGGGGGTTTCCAGCCTGCCCTGCTCTGAAAACCATCAAAGGCCCTCGCAGAGCCACTGCTTGAGCTCCCTTTGGGTTTTGTGCTTCTTGCAGGGCTCAGCAAACCACAGGCAGGGGCCTTTTTCCACCCACAGAATTCTCACCTCTGCAGCAGCTCTAAAGCTGCCAGAATCAAAGCCAAGGGGGCAGGGGGGACCCTCAGGTGCTGGCTGCCACCTGGGGCTGGCCAGAGCAGGGCTGGGCAATGGCCATCCCTGTGCAGTGGGTCTGGGCCATGGCTGGGCCCCAGCCTTGCATTGACAGGGGTCCCCAGGATGTGCCACCCCTGGGACAGGCACCCGGCCAGGAGTGTGCAGGGATATTTCTGGGACTACCATCCCCGGGACAGGACCCCCCCATGCCAGGATGTCTCACCCCCTGGAACAGGATCCTCTTAGGACAGGAACCACTGGATGTGCCCCCCCAGGACAGAACCGCCTGCCCAGGCATTCTCCATCTGACTCTCAGCACAAATGGCCTCTTCCTTCTTGTCCAGGAAAAGGAAAGTGAAAGTGTCGAGGGGGCACAGCCCAACATCTCCATCCCCCACAGCCTCCCCACCTTTCCCTGCACCTTCCACTCCCCATTTTCCCCCTTCCCTGGATGCCCCAAACCTGTTCCGTGCTCAGGTGCTCTCAGGGATTACTGAGACAGGAAAAGGGGTGGAGGGGACCTGGCACAAAAGTGAGGAAAATAAGAAAAGATAGAAATAAAGAGAGGAAAAACTCACAGCCAGGGGCGGGCACAGAAGCAGAGCTACTCAGGACCCCCATGTGATGCCTGCACAGGAAACAAGCATCCAAGGCAGGTTGTCCTGGGCCCTGGGTGATTCCAAAATCTGAAGCACCCTGGAAAGGAGCTGAGATCTCCGTGCCCACCCAGCCACTGCCCATGCTTGGAAGCACCATTCCCCTGGCAACCCAACCATGGGATCCCCATTGCCTTGGTTTCTCTCCTCCCTGGGGACCCCCATCCCAGGACTGCCATTGCCCAGCACCACCATTGCCTTGATCTCATCCCATGGGCTGCTTCTTCCCCCAGAACCCCTATTCCCAAGGGTCCCCTTTTTCCCCATGCACCCCCAATCCTGGCACCCACATGCCATGCCCCCAAATACATGGGGACCCTGTTCCCACAGCACCCCCATCCCTGAATGTCCCCAGGCATGGAGACCCCCATTCTCCTGGAAACCCATCCTTGGTTCCCCACATCCCCTGAGCCCTGCACTGTTGGCAACGGCATCCCCACCATGTCTCCAGCCTGTGCCCGGCTTGTGGCCACCCTGCCCCCACCAAGGGCCATCTCCATGTAGGGACGGATGTGACCTCGCTTCCTTCCCCTTCATCCGAAGAGCCGCCAGTCAGGGGAGCGGTGGCCACAGCAGTGAGTGACAGCCAGTGCACATGGCTGGGGACACCGGGATGGCCAGGAAGGTGGTGCTGCTCCTGTGGGGTGAGTGCCCCGGGCACGGGCCTGACACCCTGGGGTTAGAGAGGGGGCACAGGCGGGCTGTGGGGTCCCCTGAGGTCCCCAAGGCCAGCAGAGCCAGTCCATGTTACCCACAGTGGACCTGGGTGGGACTGGGGATGTAGGGTCGTTTTGGGGACAGGAACAGGGGTCAGGAATTTGGGGATGGGGATGTGGGGACAGGAATGTGGGAACTGGCACCTTTGGGCTCAGGGGGCTCTGGGCATAGGGACAAGGGAACTGGGATGCAGGGACTGGAGGGGACAAGAACCGTGAGGATGTGGCCATGGGGATGGGATCATGGGGATGGGCTCATGAGCTGGTGTGGGTGACCTGGGCCAGCATGGGCTGTGTCCTTGGTGTCCTTGTGCCCGGTGTGTCCACAGTGTCCCCATGTTCTGCCTCAGCCCAGGGGGCCCTCACTGTTCCTGTTCCCAAGGTGTCTGTGCCACAGGGATGTGGTGCACGGGTGGCTGTGACACAGACATGTTCCCCTGCCACAACAAAACTTTTGGGGACAACCCAGACACAATTTCTCACAAGAAATGCTGTAACCATGGGTACAGTTTGGGGACAGTCCCCACACCCCCTGTAGCCCAGGTGCTGCTATCCCTGCAGTGCCACCCCCACTGAGACCTGTCCCTTCTCCCTTCCAGCCCAGACCCTCAGCCTCGCTGGTGAGTCCTCGGGGGATGTCATGTCCCCACCCTGCTGTCCCCAGCTCCCTGGTGGCCCTGGTAGGCTGGTGTCCCCTGTCACCCACAGGTGCCCAGACCACCCAGCTCCTGGTGGAGCCCCCCTGGAGGCCGGCAGTGTGGTGGGACCGGGTGGCACTGACCTGCCAGGGCTCGGGATCGACTGGTGCCACCACCTGGTACAAGGACGGGCAGCGCTGGTGGCAGGAGGGACGCAGCAACATCACCGTCACTGCAATTGGCACCTATATGTGTGACAGACCTGGCACTGGGCGCAGCTCTGCCGTGAGGGTCTTAAATGGTGAGGGGGGTTTGGGTGTCCCCAGGCTGGCGCCCGCGGGGACCCCAAGGGCTCTGGGTGGGTTACGGTGCATGGGTCACAAGAGTGGGAGATGCCAGTGTTGGAACTGGGGACCCCTGGTGTGCTGTGTGTGACTCAATGGGGCAGTCCCTGTGCAATCAGGTCTGACAGGACCCTTCTGTCCCCTAGACTATCTGGTGCTGCAGGTGCCGGCGCGGTCGCTACTGAAGGGGGACACGGTGACACTGCACTGCCGGGGCAGGTGGAACCACACGGTCACCTTGGTGTCCTTCTACCGCGAGGAGAAGGAACTGAGTGGGATCCACAATGGGACACAGCTGTCCCTGTCCCCTCTGCAACTGAATGACAGCGGCAGCTATCGCTGCAGGGGCCAGGTGGGATCCTGGGGGTGGAAGGAGTCAGTGCCAGTGACAGTGACAGTGCATGGTAAGCACCCCACAGCCACCACCCTGACATCCCCAAAGCCCCTCCCCAGGGATTCAGATGCACAAATCCCCCTCCCCTCTCCTGCCGTGAGCTCTTCCTGGTGCCGGTGCTGGAGGGTCCCCCCCAGCCTCCTCAGCAGTCCGCCCTGACTCTCAGCTGCCTCAGCACCCCCAGCCCCCTGCAGCCCCCAGCACCCCTCCTGCACGTGTTCTACCGGGACGGGCAGGTGGTGGGGGGCCTGCAGAAGTCCCGCAGCTGCTCGTGCCTCCCATGGGGGTCTCCCACTCGTGGAATTACAGCTGTGAGGTGCGCTCTGAGAGGGGGCCATGCGGAAGAGCAGCACCCAGCTCCACATCACAGTGCACAGTGAGTTTGGGGATGGGCTCGAGGAGCACCCACAGCCCCCCCAGGACCTTTGGTTGGGCACCTCCATGGCCCCCAGACACCTTCCTTGTGTCCCCTCACTTCTCCCCTGTGGCTCCTGTTATTTCCATAGTGTAACCCCATCCCCAACATCCCCATTAACACCCATTCCCCAGTCCATATCCCTTCACAATTGCTGCCAGCCTCTCCCTGTGGCCTCAGCGTTTTCTGTGTCCCTGCAGTGCCCGTGGCCAATGCCACCATCTCCCCTGGTCGCCTGTCACACCAGGTGCCTGCAGGGGATAACGTGACCCTGCACTGCTCAGTGCAGGTGGGCTCAACCCCTGTCACCTTCACCTGGCTGCACAATGGGCAGGAGGTGGCCCAGGGTCCCCACCTGGAGATCAGGGCAGTCGATGTGGGACATTCGGGCACCTACCAGTGTGTGGCCACCAACCAGCTGGGACAGGACGGGCACCGCGTGTTCCAGGCACTCAGCCCTGAGCTGGCCCTGGAGGTGACACCTGGCTCACCCTGGGTCACAGGTGGGGTCCCACACAGTCACCAAGGATTGCCAGATTGCTAGTGTGATGGATGATCCTGATGTTTCCGCTCTGTTTCTTGCAGTGGCCGCAGGGGTCGGTGGGGCCCTTTTGTTCCTGCTCCTGCTTGTGGCTGTCATTTTGGCCTGGCATCGGTGGCACCGTGTGGGTGGGTGAAAATGAGGGGAAAGGGGTCCCAGGGAAATTTAGAGGCCCCAAAGTTGGGGAGCGATAGAGAAGCACCAACAGCCCTGGAATTGTAACTTTGGCTGGGGTACCTATAGGGTTTGGGAAGGTGCTGGAGGGCCCTACAGGGATTTTGGGGGTTCTTTCAGGGGCCCTGGGGGCGTTTGGGGGTTCTCTGTCCCTGCTTGGCTTGAGGCTGAGTTGGTCAGGGGCACTGGGGAGGTTCATGAATTCTGGAGGCCTTCCGAGATGCTTGGGGGTCCTGTGGGAAACTCATGGCCCAGTGGAGGCTCAGGAATCCTGAGGGGGTTCAGGACCCTGGGACCCCACAGTCACCCCTCCCCTCTTTCCTTTGCAGCTGCCAGGAAGCAGCAGGAAAGGTGAGTGGGGGGATCAAACCACACTCTCCCCTTTTAACCCAACCCCCAAGACCTCCCATTCCCTCCCCCACATCCCCTTTATTCCCTCAGGAACCCACCAGATCCCCCAGCCCCCCCAGAGGAGGGGGAGGTGCTGTACACCCACGTCGTGGTAACCAACAGGACAGCGGGTGAGTACAGGGGGGACACAGGCAGAAGGACACTTCACCCATGAGTGTCACCCCACCCAGATCCCACAGCCCATGTTTCTCGCAGTGTCCCCCCGTGCCACCACCCTCCAGGATCCCCAGGTGACCTACGCAGAGCTGCGGAGACCCCAGGGGCCAGCGCGGGAACCCGGTGACATCTACGGGAATGTGCTGTGACACTGGGGGGAACTGGGGGGCACTGGGGGTCCCGATCCATGGGCACCCACTCGTGTGTGTGCTGCCACTAAAAACTGCCCCTCTCCCTCCCTGTGGAGGCACGAAGATCCCAAAGGGCTGAGAGAAGAGCAATTTCCTGACACAGCAACCAGAGAAAATAAAACCAACAGCAACAACAACAAGGTTCAGAGTCCAACTTGTCACACAGGGAACGGTTTCCAGGGAAAACCACCAACAAGGAGCAAACCCCAGATATTTTCCCAGCATGTTTCCTCCACCAGAGAAACTTGGCAGGGCCCTGGACCTTCCTTGCTCTTATGGCCAAAGTGGCCTTCAGGAGGCTCTGGATTCTCTTCTCCCCGGTCCCAAATCCCTCCTCTGCCATGTCCCCGCACCAGGATGACACAAAGTCCCTGTGGGGGTTCCAGAGCCTCCCCCTTTTCCAGGAAAGTCAGGATCAGGCCATGGCACAGGGTGGGGTGTCAGAGACTGGAAAAGTTTCATGTCTGGAGGCATTTTCAAACACCTATGTGTGGAAGAGATGGGTTAGGCTTGCTTTTGGTGAGATAAGGCTCCATCTGTCCATCAGTCTGTCAGCCGTGGCACTCTGGGGACAGTGTGACACTTTGCCAAAGCCAGCTCCTGAATGGCCGGGTGACCAGAAGTGCCACCTGGGGAGAGAGCCCTTGTTGGCCCAATTGGCTTAAAAGGCAGAGCATGAGGTGTGCAAGTACCTGACCGTGTCTCCTCTTAGGGTGTCTGTCCCATCCATGCTGAAACCCAGGAGCTGGCAACTCATTCACATGAGAAATATCTGCCAAGGAAAGTAGGAACCTAGCTGGAATAAACAGACCCATCCCTAAAACTCTTTTTAAATTTCAAAGATTAGGGGGATACCAGGCAACAGTGTAGGAAAGGAATATGAGCTCTTTACAGGGAAATTGATAAACCAGAAGAGAACAAACAACACAAACCCAGAACTTTCCCTCCCACTCAGCACTGTTGGGTTTTGTGGCAGTTATAACCGCGGCCAGCAGAGGGCGCCGCAGGGAGTGCTCCCAGCCAGCAGGGGGCGCCCCGGTCCAGCTCCATCCCCTCAGGGGCCATGGCGGCCTCGGATGGGAGGGAGGAGGGGAAATCGCTCCTTTTGCAAACTCATGGGCACCAATCGGTCCCGGCACCACCATCGGCAGTGGGCAGAAGCCGCCAAGGCAGCAGGTTGGATACCAGCGCCCACTGGCAGCGTAGCAGTGTCCTGGGGCCAGGCACACACCCTGCATAACACCCGCGACCGCTCTCCATGATCCCGAATGGAAGGAAGGCAGCGCCTGACCCCAGGCAGGTCTCGGGTCCACAGCAGCACCTCTGCTGGCTTTACACAACAATTCCTGCAAAACCTCAGCCTTTCACTCAGGTGAGGAGGACAGGGATGGAGCAGCTTTGGGGACCCCTGAAATCTAGACAGGGTCACTCACCGCAGCCCCAGCACAGTGGTGGGCAGAGCCCCTGATTGGTATTTCCACACTTTTCCCTCTTATCTGGCAGACACATCCCAAACCCAAACATTCTTTCCATGAGGCTGCAGAAGGCTGCAGGTTTTGTTCAAGAAGGACGGTCAAGGTCAGGATGTTGAGCAGAATGCTGTGGATTGTGCAGTAAGTTTGTGGTTCTCTCTGACCCTTACAAAGAGGAACAAATGATCAATTGCTACATTTCCGGACTGGTTCCCTCACAGCTGCCCATGCCGGGGGGGTTTCCAGCCAGCCCTGCTCTGAAAACCATCAAAGGCCCTCACAGAGACACTGCTTGGGCTCCCTTTGGAGTTTGTGCTTCTTGCAGGGCTGAGCAAGCCACAGGCAGGCCTTTTCCTCCACAGAATTCTCACCTCTGCAGCAGCTCCACACACCCAGAGCCCCTCAGAATCTGTCTAGGGTGATGCCCAGGCTGCTGGCACCTTGTGGGGGCTGTGCTGGGCTCTGGGTCACCCAAAAATCTGAGACAACCAGGGAAGGAGCAGAGACCTATGGGTACATCCAGCCACTGCCCATACTTGGCACCTCCATTCCCCTGGAAATCAAATCATGGGTACCCCATTTCTTATGTCTCCCCCTCTCTGGAACCCGTATCCCAGTACTCACATTCCCCAGGATCTCCGTGGCCCAGGACACCTCATTCCCAAGGAACCCTCTGCTGTTTATTCCATCCCTAAAATTCCCATCCCACAGGACCTTGATTTTCACAGGACCCCCATTCCCACAGGATCCCCTATTCCCCCAGTATCCCTATCCCATCCCATGACCCCAAATCCCTGGAGCCCAGGTTCTTCTGGCGCTCCCATCCCTGAGTCCTTTCAGCCCTGGGGACCCCTATTCCCAGTGACTCCCCCTCCTCAGCACCCCCATTCCCAGGGAACCCATCCCTGAGTCCCCCATTCCCCTGGACACCCACCCACACATCCCCAAACCCCCTGAGCCCCTCACTCCTGGGAACTCCATGTCTCACAGTGTCCCACCCAGCATTGTCCCCATCCTGTCCCCACCCTCCCACAGCTTGTGCCCAAGTTGTGGCAACCCTACCTCCACCATGTGATACCTAGGTATGAGGATGAGACCTGACCTCGCTCCCTTCCCCTTTGATGAAAGTGCCACCACCCAGGGGACAGCCACCCCCAGGAGTGAGTGACAGCCAGTGCACATGGCTGGGGACACTGGGATTGCCGGGAAGGTGGCACTGCTCCTGTGGGGTGAGTGCCCTGGGCCTGGAGCCGGATGACTTTGTTTAACATAGATATTGGGGTCTGAACTTGGCTTTTACAATTTTGGATTTTCTCAATTTCTATTTCACTTTGCCTGTTCTGTTTAATTTCTCCCAAATCATTACATATAGGAATTCCTAAACTTGATCCAGTTTCTTTGGGCAACAAGAAGAAAATTGGTTTTATCATTCTAGCGGTGCAGCTGCCAGACCAGTCTCCTGACAATTTGGTGTGTGCTGTGGTATCAGAGATCAAACCTAGGGGTTTAGAGCTCCCCTGAAATGTGTTCCAAAAGGGGTTTATCTCTTTTTCAGTACACTCACAACATTCATAAACTTCATGATGATCACACTTGTCTCTTTTTTTTTCAACAGACTCTAATTTGTTTGGATCTCTTGGGATCCGCTGGGTGGCTGAATACTCCACTGCTAAATACTTGTTACAAACCATTTTTCTTACCATTTTCACCATTTCTTTTCTTTTGACTAGATCTACTGAGCTTGTTTCAGCAGCATCACATTCAAAGCACACCTAGGCTTCCCCTATAGGGCACTCTCCTAGGAGTGGCTGCCTAAAAGTGGCAATATTGTATGCTATCCAATACACTCTCTTATTTTTCTGATAAAGGACCAGTTGGGAGAGGTTAACACAATCGGGGTTAGAACTGATGTGGACTCTTGACAAGGAGCTCACTTTCTCCTCATAGAGGGGTTGGTAGCACTCACTGCACGGCTCTCCTGGGCTTCCCAGAGCACCACCAGCAATCAAAGCCATCATTACTACCCTTCCCAAGAGTCCGGTATGGGTCATCTTGCACAGCCAGCCCACTCGGCCTTGCCTCTTGGGGAATTTTACTGCAAAGAAGCTTCCAAGCTCTTTAGAGTCCCTTCTACCCACTTCTCTGGTTAAACCTCTCTTGGTCTGTTCCCCACCAATTTTGGTTTCCCCCAGGGGAGTGCTCTGTAAAGGATTAACCTGGAGTCTTTAGAATTAAATTGGGGAACTTAACCAGAATTACTTATTTACAGTCTTAAACTTTTTACCAACGTAGTTTACACAGAACAGTCTTGAAACATTTTAAGCAATGTTAGAACTCTGATACCAATTTTTTTCCCATACTGTTCAGTCTTTTTGACTCTTCCTTCTGAGAGTCAACTTTAAATCACAGTATACTCGGGGAATTAACTTGGGAAGCGGATGAATCCTTATCCAGTTCCCGGAGGTGAGAATGGTGTGGACTGTGGCCCAATGCCAGAGGGAAAAACTGGAAGTCTGGCCCAATGCCAGAAGGAGAAAGGGGTGGAGTCCGGTCCAATGCCAGAGGGAGAATGGGGTGGAGCCCGGTCCAATGCCAGACTGCCAGAGGGAGAAAAAAAACCCAAAAAACCAAAAAAACCTGATGTTGAATCCTGGTCCAATGCCAGGAGGTGAGAGTGATGTGGGTCCAACCTTTTTCTTTTGGTCTGCCCAGTCGAATTAGTAATGAAGAGTACCTGAAACGGGCTTTCAAACACAGGCATTAATGGTCTGCTATTTTATAATTCTATCAAAACTCAGTTTCTCTGTTTAATGTTATTGGTTAATTTCTCTTTTTCCATAGCTTGCATGTTTCTCTCATACTCTGTATTTTGCAAGGAGTTGTATTTCTATTAGCTAACTAAACTCCCAAAGCGTTTTTATTCTCTTATATTTCTGTGTATTTAATTCACTGGTTTTCTGTTCTATTTATCTCTTGCTTCTGTTTCTTACTTTCACTTAGAGCTTAAATACTTCTTTCAACCCCTTACACTTCAATTTTTTTTCTCTTACACCATTCTTCTACACAATACACTTCCCTCTAAGGAGATGTGGTAAAACTTATAATGCACAATCTACATTACTTCTATTCTAATTCGTCTATATTCACTCTCTTATTTCCCATTCACTTTCACACATTCCTTCACACCCTCAAGACACAAACTGGATCATTATTCCTAGATAATCATGGGTCCCTGTAGCCCTCCCTCACCTTGGGGTTGGCCCACAGGTCTCAGTATCTCTGGGCCTCTTGGAAGGGCCCTGACTCTGGTTGCCTCTGGTGCACATTCACCTGTGAGGCTGTCTGCGTGTCACTCATGGTCTTACAGCTACGGCTCCCTCACACATCTGGGGAGTCCTAGTCTGGTTTGCAGGTCACACACACACACACACTTTAGCCACAGCCCCCACCTGCCTGGGGGACACAAGCCTGGTTTGCAGGTCACACACACACTTCCACTGCCCCCCTTCCCACCTGCCCGGGAAGTTGAGGCTGACTTTGCTTGTGACTCACTCTCACACACACAACAAGACAACAATAAGGTACCTTTTACTTTCACATCACTTATTACAAGTTTAGTCTTACTGGTCAGTTTTGGTGGTATTGGATATCCTTTCTACCTAGCTGTTTTTGTCTAACTTCAGATTTTTTTTCACTGTACTATACTTTTTAGTACTTTGTTGAGACAGGACTTACCTGTTCCTGTATCTACTCAAAAATTCAAATTCTTCATTTAGGGGTCCCACTTCAAAGTTTACCAAGGGCTCTTCTAGATGTTGCATCAGGTCCTCTAAAGTGTAAAGCCCCCGACCCTCTACTCGTCACCTTTAAGGATCTTCCCTAAATTATCTTGTTCCCTGGCTATTGCTGCATCGAAACTAAGCTTTCTACAAAACCTCCTGACATGTCCTGCCTTTCCACAGTAAGAGCAATGTCGTTCTCTCAAAGGGCCTTGAGGTGTCTCCAGCCCTCTTGCACCTGACAGTACAAGAGGCCTATCCTTGCCTCCTCCTGGTGGTGGACCCGCCCATCCTGCACTTTCTCTAGCTACAGCAACCATGATCTTAGCCTTGGCCCTTGCTTTATCTTCTTCCCTCCTTAAATACACCTTCAATGCCTCTCTTAATAACTCATTAATGTCCTTCTCTTGCCAATCTTCCATCTTTTCCAATTTTCTCCTTATATCAGGCCAAGATTTGGTAACAAATTGGACTTTTAGTAGCATTTGACCTTCTGGGGTGTCTGGGTCTGTTCTAGAGTACAACTGAAAGTTCCGCTTTAGGCGATTAAGCCAGGCAGCAGGAGCTTCATCTTTCTCTTGTGCACCCTCAAATGTCAATTGGGTGTTAGTTCCTTTGGGAACTGACTCTTTAATCCCCCGTATTATCAAAGACCTATATTCCCTCATGGCCTTCCTCCCTTTCTCCTGATTAGGGTTTCAGCTGGGATCCATTAGTGGCAATTTCTGTTCACCTGATGGCACCTGGGGTGCTGGACTGTTATCTTTCTCCCATATTCTTATGCCAGCCACCCTAATCATCTGGACCTCTTCTGGGGAAAATAATATACTCAGGATGGAATTCATCTCCCCCCAACTGTAGATATTCGGACCTAGAAATTGATCCACTTGATTGGCTATGCCCACTGGGTCCTCAACTAAATGCCCCAACTCTTTCTTGAATCCTCTCACCTCAGAAGAAGTTAGGGAAGCATTCACAAAGCCAACACCTCCCGCTACTCCTCCCATAGGAACCTCTCTGAGGAGAAACAGTCTCTCCGCCTTGGAGGTCTTGGATCTGGTGCTACAGTACGGCCCATCTTCAGATGCCAAACTACTTTGAGGGATATCTGGGTTACCCTGAACTTTCTGCCCATCAGCAGGTGTATTTGCTGATAGCTGTTTACTGGGCAAGGAGGCATTTTTATCCCAACTAGGAGGAGGTAAAGGGACAGCAATAGGAGGGGGAGAAAAGCCTGAGTGGATATTAAGTGGAGCTGGAGAGGGGGTGGAGAATGCAGCAGGTGTAGCAGACACTTGTGGTGATGCAGAAGGAACTGGAGGAGCTGAAGGGGGCGGTGAGGGAGTGGTTGCTGGAGGAGATATTTGGTTTATCATAGGGGAAGCTGAAGAGGTAGAAGGAGGAGTTTGAGCAGGTGGTAATGAGATGGCAGCCGGGGGAAGAACCGGACCTGCCATTTGAGGTGCTTGAAGAAGAGGATTATAAAGTGGAGGGGCAGAAGGAGGCAAATAATCCAAGGGGTCCCATCTTTTACTAGTTCCATCATCCCCTCCTTCATTTCCCTCCTTCTTCTTCTGTACCTTACAAATTCGCACTCCTTCATCCTCAACAGCGCTCTTTACCCAGCAGGATACATACAGTAATTGCTCAGGATCAGTATCGCCTCGAGCTGTCAGATAATTATTTAGTTGTTGGCACATCCACTTATCCTTTGTCCCACACGAAGGCCATCCTCCTTGCACCTCTAATTCTGGCCAGACTTCTACACAATAATGGATCATTTTCACTTTATCCAATCCCTCCGTGGCCTCTATAGAATCCCATTTTACTAACAGTTCTCCTAAGGGACTATTGGGATGTAGATTCCTCAGTCTCTTGCCAGTCTTTTTACTATTACACGCTCCCATTTTACAGGTCTCAACAGTAAAAAAAATCCCAAAGGTGCCTCTACTGACCGGTAATTTCAAGAAAACCTTGTTTGAGGAACTTCAGCCTCCTCCATCGAACTTCACATTTCTGCCTGATGCTCAGTTGTTTATACTGATGGCAGTTGTTTATACTGAAACAACTGCCTGATCTCTTGATTGCCCAACTTTCCCAACGTCAGGTCTTACATCTATCGGGACTTGAACACACGAAACCTCGGCCTAAGAATCTGGGTCGTGCCTGACTCCCTCAGTCAGGAAAAACAACTGCCTGATTTTTAGTTTGCCTAACCCGCCAATTTTTAGGCTTCACCATATCAGGACTTAAAAGCAAACCACAGCCTCCTTTGCTGGGGTTTGTGCCTGACTCCTTTGTCAGGACTTACTTTGCCTGCAGAGCTTGTGAGCTACCCGAATCCTTCTCGGGACTTACAAATGCTACCCGAATCCTTCTCAGGACTTACAAATCTCCCTGACTTCCCTCTGCCGTGCCACTCATACACTAATCCCTCCGCACGCCCGGAGCAGGGGGGGGCCCTTTTTCCCCCTTAGGAGACGACTCACTCACACTAATTCCAAGCACCACTCCCTGTTCCTGGACGGCTTTCTCGTGAAAGCTCAGAAACGCGGTACTAAGGGGTCCACTCTCAGGTCGAGGGTCCGGCTGCTGGCCCTCGTCTCACTCACACACACATGCGCACGTCTCCCACTCCCGCCACCGGATTTCTCACCAGTCCGGGGCTCCGGTGCTCCTCTGTGTCGCTGGTCCTGAGCCGATCTCTCTAGTCCTGATAGCCAGCTATCCTGAGGGTCCAAGATGGCCAGTCCTGAGTCCTCTTGCGGCGTGGCTATCCCGGACGAGACCCCAGCTGAAATAAACAGGGCCAGGAGACTTCTTTTTAATGCCTTTATTAAAAGTGATCAGCTCAGGATTGGGTAGCTCAGCGGGTCTGCAGTCTCCCGTCGTCTGTCCCAGGGCGACTCAGAGGAGGAGGATATGCGCAGCTTTGTCCGGTAGGGGCAGAGCTGGGGATCACGTCCTCGTGGGAGCCTTTAGGGCATGGTGATCCCATCCAATGTTACTTTACCCAGCCCCTTCCCCCTCAGTCTCAGCGCTGGGGACGACTCCCATGGTCAGGGCGAGAGGGACTCCGAAGGTGTTCCGCATCTCTGCAGGCTCAGCACTCGGCTCCTCACGTTCAGACATCACTCCAGTCTCTCAACTCTTATTTGGCTTGTTGTTTTGGGGTCTTCTCAGTCCGTTTGGAGCCGCAGTCCCCCGCAGCATGCTGGTCCTGGAGTCACTTTGCATAACCCCCCCCCCCCAGGTCTCTTCTCCTCACTGTTCGGGAAGGTCCCCGCTCATTACTGTCTCAGAGAAGGGCCATTACCTCGCCTGAGCCAGGGCTTTACAATAATACAAAAAAAACCATTAACAACAATGACCCGTAATTACCATAATACAAGCAGCAGCCCAGCAGTAGTCCTAGCTTTTTCCTCACAGAAAAAAATCAACTGAATTTTTGTTCATAACACCAATGACTACATGGTTATTCTTAACAGGGGGAAGGTGTATGGAAGGGTTTATTTGACTTCTCCTTATCTTGATCTGATTTTGTCAGCAATAAATTCAATTCATATCTCTAAATCATAGGCAGTTTTACCCGTGACAGGATTTGATGAGTGATCTCTCCTGGTCCTTGTCTCAACCCAGGAACCCTTTGCTCAATTTTCTCTCCCCATCCAGGTGTGGAGGGTAGTGAGAGAGCGGCTGTGGCGGGTGCGGGGCATCTGGCCACTGTCCATCTACGGCAAGGCAGGGAGGAGGAGGAGGGTCCAGGTAAGGCTGTGGAGCAGATTGTTTTGGGATTTGCAGTAGTGCTGGGGCTCTCTCAGTCCCTTGGGCACCGGCACAAAAGGATCAATTGCTGCATTTCCGGACTGGTTCCCTCACAGCTGCCCCTACAGGGGGAGTTTCCAGCCAGCCCTGCTCTGAAAACCATCAAAGGCCCTCACAGAGACACTGCTTGGGCTCCCTTTGGGTTTTGTGCTTCTTGCCGGGCTCAGCAAACCATAGTCAGGCCTTTTACCCGCACAGAATTCTCACCTCTGCAGCAGCCTCAAAGATGCCAGAATCAAAGCCAAGGGGGCAGGGGGGACCCTCAGGTGCTGGCTGCCACCTGGGGCTGGCCAGAGCAGGGCTGGGCAGTGGCCATCCCTGTGCAGTGGGGCTGGGCCATGGCTGGGCCCCACCCTTGCATTGACAGGACCCCCCTGGATGTGCCACTCCTGGAACAGGCACCTGGCCAGGAATGTGCAGGGACACTTCTAGAACCGCCACCCCCTGTGACAGGACAACCCCCATTCCAGGATGTGCCACCCCCTGGGACAGGATCCTCCTAGGACAAGACCCTCCTGGATGTGCCCCCCCAGGACAGAACCCCCTCCATTTCCCATCTGACTCTCAGCACAAACAGCCGCTTCCTTCTTTTCCAAGGAAAAGAAAGTGAAACTGTTGAGAGGGCACAGCCCAACACCTCCATCACTCACAACCTCCCCACCCTTCCCGGCACACCCTAAACCAAATTTTTCTTCTCCCCTCTCTCCCCCCAACCCACTCCCTGCTCAGGTGCTCCCTGGGATTGCAGAGCCAGGAACTGGGGATGAGGGCCCCTGCCACAAAACTGAGGAAAATAAGGAAATAAGAGAAATAAAGAGAGGAAAGATTCAAGGGCGGGAGAGGGCACAGAGGCAGAGCTATCCAGGACCCCCCATGTGATGCCTGCACAGGAAAAGAGCACCCCAGGTTGGCTTTGCTAGGCTGTGGGGCACCCCAAAATCTGAGGCACCCAGGGAAGGAGCTGTGACCACTGTGCTCATCCAGCCACTGCCCATCCCTGAAACCCCCATTCCCCTGGGAACCCAAACATGGGACCCCATTGTATTGGTTTCTCTCCTCCCTGGGGACCCCCATCCCAGGACTGCCATTGCCCAGCACCACCATTGCCTTGATCTCATCCCATGGGCTGCTTCTTCCTCCAGAACCCCTATTCCCAAGGGTCCTCTTTTTCCCCCTGCACCCACAACCCTGACACCCACATGCCATGACCCCAAATCTCTGGGGACCATGTTCCCACAGCACCCCCATCCCTGAATCCCCCCAGGCATGGAGACCCCAATTCCCTTGGACCCCCATTCTCCTGGAACCCCATCCTTGGTTCCCCACTTCCCCTGAACCCCCCACTCCTAGCAACACCATCCCCACCATGTCCCCAGATTATGCAGCATTGTTCCCAGCCTGTCCCCAACTCGTTGGGACCCTGCCCCCACCAAGGGCCACCTACACGTGGGGATGGACATGACCGCACTTCCTTCCCCTTCATCCGAAGAGCCGCCAGCCAGGGGAGCGGTGGCCACAACAGCGAGTGACAGCCAGTGCACATGGCTGGGGACACTGGGATGGCTGGGAAGGTGGCGCTGCTCCTGTGGGGTGAGTGCCCCGGGCACGGGTCTGACACCCCGGGCATGAAGAGGGGAGGGGATCAGGGGGCTGTGGGGTCCCCTGAGGTCCCCAATGCCAGCATTGGCAGTACATGTTACCCACAGTGGACCTTGGTGGGACTGGGGATGTAGGGTGGCTTTGGGGACAGGAAGAGGGAGGAAGGAATTAGGGGATGGGGGGACAGGAATGTGGGGACTGGCACCTTTGGGCTCAGGGAGCTCTGGGCATAGGGACAAGGGAACTGGGATGCAGGGACAGAAGGGGACGGTGAGAAGAACGGTGAGGATGTGGCCATGGGGATGGGATCATGGGGATGGGATCATGAGCTGGTGGGAGTGACCTGGGCCAGCATGGGCTGTGTCCGTGGTGTCCTCATGCCCAGGGTGTCCACAGTGTCCCCATGTTCTGCCTCAGCCCAGCGTGGCCTCAGTATCCATGGTCCCAAGGTGTCTGTGCCACAGGGATGTGGTGCATGGGTGGCTGTGACACAAACATGTCCCCTTGCCACTGCAAATCTTTTGGGGACCACCCAGACACACTTTCCCACAAGAACTGCTGTCCCCACAGGGACAGTTTGTGGGCAGCCCCCACACCCCTTGCCCCTGTGCTGTTTTCCCTGCAGTGCCACCCCCACCCAGCCCTGCCCCTTCTCCCTTCCAGCCCAGACCCTCAGCCTTGCTGGTGAGTCCTCGGGGGATGCCATGGCCCCACCCTGCTGTCCCCAGCCCCACACTGGCCCTGGCAGGCTGGTGTCCCCTGTCACCCACAGATGCCCAGACCACCCAGCTGCTGGTGAAGCCCCCCTGGAGGCCAGCAGTGCTGTGGGACCGGGTGACACTGACCTGCCAGGGCTTGAGGACCGCCAGTGCCACTACCTGGTACAAGGACAAGCAGCACTGGGGGCAGCAGGGACAGGACCGCCTCACTGTCACCGAGAGTGGCACCTACACCTGTGACAGACCCAGCACCGGGTGTAGCCCTGCTGTGAGAGTCTTAGATGGTGAGGGGGCTTCAGGTGTCCCCAGCCTGGCACCTGCAGGGACCCCGAGGGCTCTGGGTTGGTTCCACTCCATGGGTCACCTCCTGTGTGGCCAGAGCCTGTACCCTGCTCTGGGGACATCCCAGACCATCCCACGGTGGGGGAACCCTTTGTTGGAATTGGGGACCCCTGGTGCACCCAACTGGGGGGTCTCACTGCCATCAGGTACGACAGGACCCCTCTGTCCCCTAGACGGGCTGGTGCTGCAGGTGCCAGCACGGACGCTGCTGGAGGGGGACATGGTCACACTGCGCTGACAGAGCTGGCGGAACAACACGGCCACCTCGGTGTCATTTTACCATGAGTGGAAGAAACTGGAGGGGCTCTGCGATGGCACCGAGCTGTCCCTGTTCCCTCTGCAGCAGCACCACAGCGGCAACTACCACTGTGAGGGCCGGGTGAACAAAGTGATGTCAAAGTGGAGGGTGTCGAAAACGATGACAGTGACAGTACACAGTGAGTGCAACGATGGGGACAGGGAAGCCCAACATCCTCCAAGGATTTCCTATCACTGCCTGAATCCTTCATCCCTCTCTTTACTCCTCCCATGGTCATACAAAATTTCCCAAGTCCCTCTTGGTTTCCCCCATGACTGCCCAGTTCCCCCTCCTGATCCCTCATCCCTTCCTTTGTCCTTCCCATCCCTCCCTGGATTCCCCACCCTTTCCAAGGTCCCTGCTCCACCCTCTGCTCTCCCTTCCTTCCATGTGTCCTCCGGCCTATCTATAAACCCCAAATTATTCCCTGAGACTCCTCAATCTCTCTTGTGGTTCCCCATCCCTGCCTCGGTCTCTGCACCTTTCCATGGGGTCTCACCAATGTCCCTAGGTCCCAACCTGCCTCCCAGGGTCCCCTCTTTCCCCTCCCGTGTCTCCCACCCTTCCTGAGTCCCCAGTCCCTTCTGGGTCCATCCACAGGGGTCCCACTCTTGGGGGTGTCCCTGTCAGCGCAGCCACCAGGGGACAGATGGCACTTGGGGACCGCCTGGTGCTGAGCTGTGAGGTGGCCATAGGAACAGGTCCCCTGTCCTTCTCCTGGCACCAGGAGGGCTCAGGGGCACTGCTGGGCACTGGCCCCCACCTGGAGCTGCAACACGTTGGGGACAACGACAGCGGCCATTACTGGTGCCGGGTCAGTGACGGGGACAGGGTGGCCAAGAGTGACCCCCTGAATGTCACCATCCTGGGTGAGCGTGACCCTCGGGATGGGGATGACCCCACCCACAGCAACCCCATTCCACCTCACCAGGTGCCAGCCCTGTCCCTGTCCCCGCAGTGCCCGTGGCCAATGCCACCATCACCCTCAGTGCCCTGTCACACCAGGTACGTGCAGGTGACAACGTGACCCTGCGCTGCTCAGTGCAGGTGGGCTCAGCCCCTGTCACCTTCACCTGGCTGCACAATGGGCAGGAGGTGGCCCAGGGTCCCCTCCTGGAGCTCAGAGACATCGATGTGGGACATTCAGGCACCTACCAGTGCATGGCCACCAACCAGCTGGGACAGGACGGGCACCGCGTGTTCCGGGCACTCAGCCCTGAGCTGGCACTGGAGGTGACACCTGGCTCACCCTGGGTCACAGGTGGGGTCACACAGGGTTGCTGGGGTGTTCAGGGACCCTGCAGTTCAGGGTGACCCCAATGTGTCCCCTCTGTCCCCAGCCATGGCTGTGAATGTCGGCAGGACCCTCCTGTTCCTGCTCCTGCTCCTGGCTGTCATCGGGGGCTGTCACTGGTGGCACCACCGGGGTGGGTGACATAGGAGCTGGACGAGGTCCTACAGGAACTGGGGGGAAGCCCCACACACTGGGGGGGCAATTGGAGCATCACCCAAAGCCCCTGAGCTGGAGGAAGCTGAGCCCCCAGTGACCTTTGCTTGGGGTGCTCACAGGTTTGGGGGCATTTTGGAGGGTCCTGGGCTGTCCCAGGAAGGGCATTGAGGAATATTGGGGTGTCACTGGGATCTCCTGGGGGCTTTTAGGGAGGTGTTGGAGAGCTGTGCAGGGATGTTTAGAGCTCTTCAGGGATCCTGAAGCAGTTTGGAGGCTTCCCTGCATTCCATTCTTGGGGTTCCTTGAGGCTTGAGGGGTGCTCAGGGGTTCAGGGTTCCTGGGGAGGGGTTTGGAGTACCTGGGTGCCTCAGGTGTTCTCGGGCTCCACGGGGGTCGTTTTGGGTGCAGGGGCCTGGGAGTCCAGTAGAAATCAGTGTCTGGTGGGGGCTCAGGGCTCCAGTGAGCATTTAAAGGTCCCAGGTGGGATTGGGGCCCAGGGGACCCCATGATCACCCCATCCTCTTTTTCTTGCAGCTCTCAGGAAGTCCCAGGACAGGTGAGTGGGGAGTTCCAGCCATGACTCTGCCTGACTCCCTCCCCAGACACCCCTCAGACCCCCCCTTATCTCCACAGGGCCCCCCAGAACCCCCTTATCCCCTGCAGGTGGCGGAGGGGCTGGACATGAGGGGGCAGGGGGTGAGTATGGGGGATGGGTGGGGACATGGACATGTCACCCATGGGTGTCACCCCAAGCCAGGTGTCTCTTACTGTCCCCCCCAAGGACCCCCAGGTGACCCACACAGAGCTGCCAGGACCACATGGGCGACTGCAGGACACCAGTGACATCCATGGGAACGTGCTGTGACACAGAGGGACACTGGAAGTCCCCATCCCATGGCTCCCATGGTGGCCCATCCTGCCTGGGGTGATGACCACAAGTCAGGGGGGGCTGCACAGGGCACCCAGCGCTCCCCTTTCCCCCTCCCAGTGCTCCCAGTACACCCATGGCTTCCCTGGCTCCTCCCAGTGCCAGAGGACACAGGACCCACTTCCTTCTAATTTGGTCCAAAATGCAGCTTTTTGGTTAAACTGGCAGAGATGGTGTTTGTTCAGCTTTGTCGGGCTTTAGGAATGGGATTCTCCAGTTCTGGGCTGCCACTAAAACCAGGGGCTGCTTCCCCTTTCCCTCCCCATGGAGGCACAAAGATCCCAAAGGGCTGAGAGAAGAACAATTTCCTGAAACAGCAACCAGAGAACAAAACCAACAGCAACAAGGTTCAGAGTCCAAAGGGTCACACAAGGAACGATTTCCTGGCAAAGCCCCCAATAAGTTCCTGCTGGGGCTGGGTCTAGGAGGGGGCTCTGCTGGCTCGGCTCCGGGCCCTGCGCTCCACCTGGGCAAAATATTTGTCAGGAATTCCAGTGGCTCTGCAGAGGAAAGAATCCATCAGGCTGTAGTATATGGTAGAGATAATTCATGCTATTAATGTATAAAATATTGTAAAATCCAAGCTATGTCTTTTGACCACCCCAGCTGGCAGCAGAGTCTTATTTTCATTCAATTAGTTCCCGGACTACGTAAAGAAAATATCGAGTTTGTTAACATAAAATGGAACCTTCCTGGGCCATAGTCACTGACTTTCCTGGAATGTCTGGGCTACTCAAGAATGATCTGCACCTTGAAGATAGTATCTACTACCAGCACCTCCCTGTTACTTGTGAATGTGGAGTGCTCTGACAACATCTAGACACCTGGAACCAGACTTTTGTCTAACCCTGCACATGTATAGCCCCGATTCTGCATGTGAAGGGACACAAAAGAACATTTGGTCATCTCTGCCTCAGGTGGAATAAACTGTATAAGAGCTCGCTTCGCGTGAACAGGGGAGACTCTGCCACCCAGAGGTCAGATCTGTGTTCACCCAGCACCAAACCCCAGCTCGACATTGCCTTGGCTGTGGTGTTTTTTTTCCCCGATCGAAATTCTGCTTCGCTGACAATTTAATAAATCATTGCTGTATTTTCTTTTCAATTTGGCTCTCGATTTGATCATTTATAACAAGGCTCCTGATGGATCTGGGACCGTGGCCCCACAGGATGGTCCCGTTTGCTGAGGATGCAGAAGGAGCTGGGTGGTCCAGCTGGGACACCAGGAAGGAGCCCTGAAAGCAGCACTGACCTGAACTTCAGCAGCTTCTGCTGTCTGAAATGAGCGAGGCGCTGGCTGTGCTGCTGGATCTCCTGCTGCAGCCGCCGGCCCTCCTCAATGCCGGCCGCCCGCTCCCGCTGCCGCTGCTGCTGCAGCTCCTGGATCTGCCGCCGGAGATCTTCAGCATGGGCGCGCTGCCGGAGCTCCCTCTGCTCCTGCTCCAGCTGCTCCCGCTCCAGCTGCTCCTGATGGGCCCTGTGGGAGAGCCGGGCTGGCTCAGGGACCCTGCCACAGCCCCTCACACCTGGCACAGCACCTGGGCTAGCACTGGAGCTCCTAGAGCCACCAGCTGGAACTGGGAGCCCCCTGGCCACCACCTCAGCCATCCCTCAGTCCCATGTGCCTCACCTGAGCACCCTCTGGAATTCCCGGCGGTCCTGCTGCACCTGCATGGCCAGGTACTGCTCCTTCTGGGCCACCTGCTCCAGCCGGTCCTGCTTCAGCTGCTGCTCCAGCTCGGCCTTCTTCCGCGCCTTCTCCAGCTCCCGCCGCCGCCATTCCCGGTCTGCGACCTCTTGGCTCCTCTTGGCCCTCAGAGCATCCTGCCCAAATAGGGGACAGTGCTGAGCTTCCCTCAGGGGCACCTTTGGAAGCCCTTGGCCTTTGGCTCTGCTCCATGACATGTCCTGGTTCCAGGGGCTGGTCCTGCAGACCCCCCACATCCAGGGGTGCTGCCCCTTCACCAGTCTGGGGACAGGGAAGGTGGCAGGGGAGCACATCACCTGTCCCTGGGCCACTCACCTGGTCTGCCTGCCAGGCCTGGGCCCGCTCCTGTGTGGCCCTGAGTCGGGCCAGCTCCTTCTCCTTCTCCAGGCGCAGTTGGTGCTGCTCTGCCTCCAAGGCGGCCTCACGCTCCTACAGGGGTCAGAGCCCCAGGGTGGGACAGAGGCCCAGGGTGTGAGACAGAGCCCCAGGGTGTGGGACAGAGCCCTGGGGTGGGACAGAGCTCCAAGATGGGACAGAGCCCCAGGATGGGACAGAGCCCCATGGTGTGGGACAGAGCCCCATGGTGTGGGACAGAGCCCCAGGGCGGGACAGAGCCCTGGGGTGGGACAGAGCTCCAAGATGGGACAGAGCCCCAGGATGGGACAGAGCCCCATGGTGTGGGACAGAGCCCCATGGTGTGGGACAGAGCCCCAGGGCGGGACAGAGCCCTGGGATAGGACAGAGCCCGAGAGTGGGACAGAGCCCCAGGACAGCTCCTGCAGCCCCTGCCCACCCCACCAGGAGCCCACTGCTCTTACAGCCTTCTGCCGCTGCTGCTCCAGCACCCGCTCATCCTCCAACCTCTCCTGCTCCCGCTGTTGATCCTTCAGCCTCTGGCTCTCCATGTTGAAACGTTTAATATCAGCATGGATTTGCTTTTGTCGCTCTTGTTTTTGCTCCCAGGCCTGGAAATGCCATGCAGGGTTGGAGACCACCAAGCTGAGTGCTCCCTCCTCCTCCTCCTCCTCACCCAGGGCAGGGAGGCTTTGGGCCACCTCCCTGGGATTTCACAACATTCCCAAGGGACCAGAGCTCTGATCCTGCTGGCTGCTGTCCCCACTCCCTGAGTGTGGCTGATCCAGCTCTGCCAATCCATTTCCAGCCAGGTGGAAACCTCCCTGCACCCCCTGTTCCCTGCTCCCACCTTCCGATCCTCCCTTTTCATCCGCTCCAGTCGCTCCAGCTGCCTCTGGCCCTCCTGGTACAGCTCCTCAGCCCTCAACGCCCTCTCCTCTGCATTCTGCTCCATCTGTTTCACAATGTCCTGCCGGGCTCTGGGAGTATGAGAAGGGTTTCCTGTGGCTCCATCCTGCTCCCCATTGTGGGAACACTGGCTTGGAAAGGGTTGGCGTGGTTGGAATGGGCCAGATGCCTCCATGGGGAAGAGGGAGCCTCCTGCTCACCTCATCAGCTCCTGCTTCCTCTGGCGCTCCAGCTCCTCCTGGACCTCCATACCCTTCTCCCGCTCCATTTCCATCATCTTGTCCAGGCGCTTCTCCTCCTCCGCCAGTTCCTTGAGGATCATCTGCTTCTCCAGGACTTGCTTGTCCCGGATCATGTTGCACTTGGCACTGAGGAACAGCTGAGGGGACAAGAGGTGTCTGTGGACACAGGGAGCAGGGAGGGCCAGGAGAGGAAGAGCCTGGGAGCACAAGGAGCAGGGGAGACTCAGCAATGCCAGGTGATAGAGGGGAGTGCCGGCCCTACCGCGTTCAGTTCCCGCACGCCTTCCTCCTCCTCCAGCTTCATCCTTGTCACTCGCTGCAGCAGCTTCTGCTTCTCCTGCTGCAGCTCCTCATCCACATCTCTCCCATGGTCCCTCTCATCCTCCAGCTCTGCCTTTCTCTGCTCCTCGATCTGGGCCCTTTTCAGGGCTTCCTGTGGGTACAGAGAGCCCTGCCCAATCCTGGGCACCTTCCCGAGGGCTCGCAGGGGTCACACTTCAGGTGCTGCGTTCCCGACACTGAGCAGGGATATGTCGGGCTCCTGGGGCCCTGGCACAGCCATGGGCACCCCTCCCCACACCTCTGGGCAGACACCCCGTGCCCTTGGAAGGCTGGCAGTGCTGGGCACAATTTCAGGGATGCTGCCCAGCTCTCAGAGGAGCCCTGAGCCCTGCAGCCTCCCCTGTGCCCCAAAACATTAGGGACAAAAGGGACTCCCTTGTTGAAGCCACCACCCCTAGAGCCTGCCGGGGAGGGGGAAAAGGGGGAAGCAGGAAGTGAAATGCCTACGAAAGCAGCGTCCTGTCTGACTCTCAGCGTCTTCAGCCTGTCCCAACGCTCCACCTCAGTCAGGGCTCGAGCTGATTCCTTAAGTTTCTCATATTCCTTTTCCCCAATGATGAGACACGGTTGGGGCTTCTCCTGGGGAATGCTGGGGAGCACAGGGAGTGAGCTTAGTGGCACGGAGACCCCAACAGGTCCTTGTGCTCCCTGAACTGCCCACTCAGTCAACAAACCAGGCCAGATCAATATGGGAAGTGCTGGGGAAGCCATGGGGACCCGGTTCTCTTGTTTTGGGGCGAGGCAGGAAGGGAAAGTGTGGTGAAAGTGGCACCAGGCTGGGATGCAGGGGGCAGGATCCCCGGGGGAGGTCAGAGTACACTGCCAATCCCTGCTCCCCGGAGATTTTGAGATGCTGCACTGACACCTGCTGGGCCCCAAAAACCCCTCAGGGCTGGGGCACAGCCTTACATGAGCTCTCGGATCAGGTCCTTGGTGATCACTTGGATGGTCTTGAGCTTGGGCTTGAAGGAGAGCAGCTCTCGAGAATGTTTTGGCACATCCTTAGAGATCACCACAGGGTCGCTGGAGCCCGTCACCTGCAGAATAGAAAAGTTTGAGGGATCCGAACCCCTCCCCTCTCCTGGCGCTCCCCGGACACCGAAGGATCCCAGCGGGAGCTCTGGGCCCTCTGCCGGGATCGGCCGCGGGGTGTCGGGGGCACGTCCGGAGGGGACAGAGGGGCCGGGGGTCAGCGGGAGGAGCTGGACATCCTGCGGGGTGTGGGGGTCTGGGGAGCCATCGGGACGGACGGACTGAAATCCCGGCGGTGAAAGCTGGAGACGGCGGGCGAGGAGGGACCTCCGGGACGAGCCCCGGGCACGGAGGGACCGGGATCCTGTGCCGGCAGTCACGGCTGCCATCGCGCGGGGCTGTCGGTGGTATTTTTCCTGTTGTCCTGGAGCCGACCGCCACAATGTGGTGGAACCGACGGCTGGGATGTGTTTGAACAGACGGTGACAGCGTGTCCAAAGCCACTGCTGTCGCGATGTGTCGGGACGGACTGTTGCCATGGCAACGCCCCAACAGTACGCAGGGCGTGACGAGCAGGGGTGGGGAATTGGGGGTGGTGCTTCAGGCGGGGGGCGGGGCTTATGCTGAAATAGGCGGGGCTTGGCAGAGCTGTGTGGCCCCCCCCCTCCCTGGGGAACGTCGGAGAGTCACCAGTGACGGCCCCGCCCCTCCCCATAAGCCCCACCCCTTATCTTTGCCCAGCCCTCTCAAGCCCCGCCCCAGCTCAGTTCTGCCCCTCCACTCCAGCCCCGCCCCTCTCACTGCCCCGCCCAGTCCCTCCTGACACCGCCCAAACCACGCCCCCACTTGTGGCCCCGCCCCTCCACGCGGCCATGGGGTCTCTGCACCCCCAGTCAGGGGTCCCCCCCTTGTAACCCATCAGGAGCCCCCTGCCCCCCCCCAGCCCCAAATCATGACTATCTAACCCTGGAAAGAAAAGGATCCATTTATTGGGGCGGAGGGGGTGGGCGCAGCGGCACCGCACCCACCCAGCCAAATAATATTAATAAAAATTACTTTGGTCCTGACAAAACTGGGGCCGGGGGACACCCGGCTGGTCCACGGCGGGGGTTAAGGCAGGCACAGCCCCGGAGGGGCTTAGAGGATCCGGCGGTCCCGGGCGCGGCCGGCGCGGTCGGACAGGCGGGGCCGCCTCACCCTCCGTCCTTCCGCTAGGCTCCTGCAGGGCGGGCTGGGCGAGACCACCCTGCTGAGCGAGGGGGGCTCACTCAGCTCTGCCTCTACGAGTCGAGCTCGCCCGTGACATCTCGGACCCGCTGCCTTCCGCATGCAACGGGGAGGCAGCAGCGAAACGTCCACTCCGCGCCCAGCCCCGCGGGACCCGCCGCTTCTCCTCCGGGGCTGTGCAGGGTTCCGTTCCTCCCCTCCGCAAGGCATTGGGTGCGGCGGCCTCTCCGCCCCCTGCATTCAGCGTCACTTCCCAGCCGAGCGCGCCATTGACGGCGGCGGCGGGGGGGGTGGTGTGGCGGCTCCGCGAGGCTCCAGAAGGTTCCGCCGCGATGATGGGCCCGCGCCCCGTCCTGGTTCTCAGTAAGTTCCGATCGGTTTGTCGTGCGCAGAGAGCGCTGGTTATTAGTGCACCTCATAGCTACGGTGGTGAAGGGGTAGTGGAGGTTATTTGATGCTGGGTTTATTAGGATAGTGATTCGTATGATGCCGTAGCCTCCGAGCTTTAGGAGAGGGGCAGCTAGTAGCATGGAGCCGGCAATGGGGGCTTCTCCGTGGGCTTTCGGGAGTCATAGGTGTAAACCGTATAGAGGGGCTTTAACTATGAAGGCTAGGAGTAGGGCTAGGCTTGCGACTAGGCTTGACCAAGAGGTTTAATGCGCGATGTGAGAGTTTAAATATTGGGAACTGTAATGCACCGATTTGGTTGTGTAGGTGGAGGATGGCAATTAGCAACGGGAGTTAGCTGGCGTGCTTGTAGAATAGAAGGTAAATGCCGGCGTTTAGACGCTCTAACAATGGAGCGGGCCCGGCCCGCACTGCCGGGCGGAGGGCGCGGGGATGGCCGGTCCGGACCCCCGCCCCGCTGTGCCGCCATGTTGCGGCTCCTCATGGCCGGGCTCCCTTTCACGGCCCGTTCCGGCCGGGCCCGCCTGTCCTGCCGGGGATCCAGCTCTTGGGTCTCCGTAGCTGCTGGAGCGGGCCTAGAGGAGGCCACGGAGAGGCTCCAAGGGCTGCAGCCCCCTCCGGGAATCGCTGCCGCTCGGCGTGGCCCGAGCTCCCCCTGGCAGCTCCCTGCCCACAGCCGCTGGGATCCTGTGCCGGCAGGAGCAGGATCCCGGAGCCCCGCTGCCCTCGGGACATTTTCTGGCAGCGTTCCGTGCTCTCGGCTGTCCTCGCATCTTTCTTAGCACGTTGCTTTGTGTTGCCCCGTCTGAACCCCATGTGAACCCCAATTCTTGAGAGCTGCTGGAGCGGGTCTAGAGGAGGCCACAGAGATGCTCCAAGGGCTGCAGCCCCTCCGGGAATCACTGCCGTCCCCGGCGTGGCCCGAGCTCCCCCTCACTGCTCCCTGCCCGGAGCCCGCTGCCCTCAGACCTTTTCTGGCAGCGTTCCGTGCTTCCCACTGTCCTCACATCTTTCTCAGCACGTTGCTTTATCCTGCCCGATATGAACTCCATGTGAACCCCTGTTCTTGGGGAGTCAGTCCAGAGGAGGCCACAGAGATGATCCAGGGGCTGCAGCCCCTCTGCTCTGGACACCGGCTGGGAGAGCTGGGGGTGTTGAGCCTGCAGAAGTAAAAGCTCCAGGGAGACCTCAGAGCCTAAGAGGCTCCGAGGGGGCTGGAAAGGGACTTGGGGCAAGGGCATGTAGTGATAGGATAGGAGGGGATGGTTTCTCACTGCCAGAGGGCAGGGTTTCGTGGGACAGTGGGAAGAAATTCTTCCTTGTGACAGTGGTAGGGCCTTGGCACACATTGCTCAGAGAAGATGTGGCTTCCCCATGCCTGGAAATGTCCAAGGCCAGGTTGGACAGAGCTTGGAGCTTTATTCTAGTAGGCGTCCCTGCCCATGAAAGGGTTTTGGAATGAGATAGTCTTTAAGGTCCACTCCAGCCCAAACCATTCTGTTATTCTCTCACCACCCACCAACATAAGGTATTCCCAGAGTTTTGGTTTTTTTTCTGTTTGGGTATCTCGTTCTCTACTGCATCCATTCTGTTCTCTGTTAACCCAATAGGCAGCAATAGGCAGACTGTCGTAGCCCACCACTCCTTTTCTGAGACTGCTTGCCTGAGACCACCGCCCCTTTTCTATAAGCCTGCTTGCCTGAGATGTGGTGCTGCTCTTGCTGCTGTTTCCTTTTGTTCTGTCTTACACCTCCCTGTGCTCATGCATCTGCTCCTGAATAAATCTGGGTGTGCTTGGGTCAGGCTTGCAATAGCAGAAAAGCATCCCTGAGCCCAAATATGCCTCAGGGCTGAGTTTGTTGATAGCTGCTCTCCAGCTGCGGTTGTGAACTCCATCTGCTGCTCACCCTCATGTGCCAAAGTAACATTGATGGATTAACTTTAGATCACTCAGTTCTGCTTACTGTACATGAACCTCTGTAACTTTTCTTGACTGAGCACTGTTGTACAACAGCAGCTCCTCAGCTTTGTGAGAGCTGGCAGATCCTAGTGAGTCACTGCAGTTTGATTTTCTGGGGTAATAGGTCCTGTTTGGGGGTTGCAAAGCTTTGTCTCAGGATGCTAACAGGGAGTTCTGTTATAATAGGGAATGTTGGTTTTCACTGACAGTTTTCTATCAATGTAATTCTCATCATGACTGCAGTATTTGTATTGTAAACTCTGAATTTCAATCTGGTCACATGTTGAATGTGTGACTGAGAGGTGACTGCATCCTTGATGTTTTGTACTTGATTAATATTATTTTTTCTGTGTTCTTTAGGTCAGAATACAAAACGTGAGTCTGGAAGAAAAGTCCAGACAGGAAACATCACTGCTGCAAAGGTACCAAATTCTCAGGCTGTGTGTGTATTCATATATTTCAGAGGGAAAACTGAATGTGGAACATATTTTCTCTATTTGATATGAATGTAGAGTAGAAGAAGAAGCAACATAGAAAATAATTTTCTATGTTAGCAGAAGATTTCTGTATTACTATTACATAAAAATTCTGTATCTAAACCAAAATATCTGCATTGTTCATGTAATGGGTTACCCTGTAAATAACCATGGAGGGATTTAGCCAACCAAACCCCTTTTCTCTGCAAAGTCTGAAAGTCTCTCAGTTTTGACATCTGACTGAGATAATAATTTAGAGTGGTTCCAGTGTCTTGATAATCCCCATATTCTCATTTCCATACAGTTCTTAACCTGCATCTCAACAACTCAATCAACTCCACAGCAGAGTTGTTGGATGACTTCAGTTTTGCAGGGGCTGCTGATTTCACTGTGGGGTTTTTTTAGACTTTTTGATGCCCTCCTGTATTTTACCTCATTTCGTTGATTCCTCCCAGACTATTGCTGACATTATCCGAACATGTTTGGGACCGAGAGCAATGATGAAGGTAAGAATTTGTGCTGCAGCTGATTAGAAGTGACACACATGTGGGACAAAGCAGTCAAGTGTTGGTTCTCTTGTTGCAGATGCTTTTGGACCCCATGGGTGGAATTGTGATGACCAATGATGGCAATGCTATTCTTAGAGAAGTAAGTTTCTCCTAAAGGATTTTCTTGCTTAACATTAAGTCAGTGTGTGCCTGAATTTTGGGTGACAGTGGAACTGTGTGATCTCCCCACCTGTCCTGAGAGCCAGCAAGTGCTAACCAGCTGCTCCAGGAAAGGTTCTCATTGGGGAGAAATGAAATATCCAGCAAGTATTCTTGCTCTGCAGAAATGTAGATTTGATCCTAGAGTGGGAAGTTTTCATGGAGTATTTACAAGACTGATGCAAATTCTTTGGTAATTTGAGCTATTATCAACTGCATTGAAACCTTTTGAGTCTCAGTTGTGATGTTCACAATGCCACATGAGGAGAGCTAGAAATCATTATTGTGTGTCTGTTAAAAGAACATCCTAAAAACTGAAATGCCTGAAAAACAGTGAAGAGACACAATCCTGTCAAATGCAAGGGCTTGGTTTTGGTCTCGAAAAGGAAGAAAAAGCCTTGCTGTTGTTGGACAGAATGCCTTTGATTGTATTAAAGGTGTGGTATTAGTTCCATTGAGTGACATGAGCCATTTCTGCTTTAATATTCTGAGACAAATCCATGCCCCATCCTTGCTCCTGCCTAGATTCAAGTCCAGCATCCAGCTGCAAAATCGATGATAGAGATCAGCCGCACTCAGGATGAAGAAGTTGGAGATGGGACCACATCTGTCATTATTCTTGGTAAGGAGACAGACTCAAACACTTTAATAAAGACTAAAGTTCACCATTTTTGTAAGCAGAGCCCATGATGAGACACATCCTAATTATTTACTAATCTTGAAATGGAGAGGGGTTTTTACTGTGCAAGAGCATGCTAGGTTGATGACACTCAAAGGTGATCAGCTCCACACTTTGGAAAGTTGTTCTTTCCCCATGATAACCACAGTTAAGTGTTAAGAAAGGTATTGGTGATGTTAAAGCTCTCTCTGTGGATAGAAGAGATATTTTTTTCTGGTGCTCTCCTTTCTTGACGGTTGATTGTCCTACTAACTTGGAGAATTTTGATTTATTTTATTTTTTTTTTTTTTTTTAGCTGGAGAGATGCTCTCTGTTGCTGAACACTTTCTTGAGCAGCAGATGCACCCAACTGTGATCATCTGGGCTTATCGTAAGGCTCTGGATGACATGATCAGTATTCTGAAGAAAATTGGGTAAGTATGGGCTGGTGGAAGTTAGACAGGAGGGATGTGAACTTCCTGTACTGCTTTGAGCTGCTCCTTCAGGCATTTGTGCCAGTCAAACACAACTTAGCAAAACTGAAGAGGGAGTCAGAAGGGTGAGATTGTTACTTGGAATTAACACTCAGTTTGCTCTTTGGTTTTTCCTTTATCTCAGAACTCCAGTGGATGTGAACAATAAAGAGATGATGCTTAAAATAATTAAGAGTGCAATAAACACCAAGGCAATAAATCGCTGGTCTGACTTGGCCTGCAGCATTGCTCTTGATGCTGTTAAGACTGTGGAGTTTGAAGAAAATGGCAGAAAAGAAATTGATATTAAAAAATATGCAAAAGTAGAAAAGGTGAGTTTGCCCTGAACTGTTTCTTATCCTCGTGCTCCTTTCTTGTTCTAGACTAGTTTATTGTAGGGTGTGTTGGGAAGAATTTTGTGTTACTTCTCTGCAGTCTGCAGATATAATCCTTGAAGACATTTCAGTCAGTGTTGTCAGCCATGCTCATTTACAATGCCAACAGGGGCTGCTATTTCAACTCTTTTAAAAAGAGTACCTGTCAAAAATAAAATTTCAGTTGGATTTGGAAGATGGAAAATGAAACATGTTGTCAGAGAGTAGAATGTTTAAAAATTCTTAAGTTCTTTCGTGGCTTCCCACTTAAAATCTAAATCAGTGTGTGCTTAAAATTAAACTTGTACAGTGATCTGGATGCACTGGGGTTACTTGGGAGATGTTTTTGTAGACTAAACAGACTCACCAGATTTTCTGCCTTGTGTCTGTCAGATCCCAGGTGGGTTTAGTGAAGACTCCTGTGTTTTGCGTGGAATTATGGTGAATAAAGACGTGACCCATCCCAGAATGCGTCGCCTTATTAAGAATCCGCGCATCGTACTTCTGGATTGCTCACTGGAGTACAAGAAAGGAGAGAGCCAGGTAAGAGACATCTGCAGGTCTTGATTTAGGATGAGTTAAACAAACAAATGCAGATGGATTTTTAAAACTGCAGGTGGGGAAAGGCTTTCTGTGCTCTACCTTTCAGAGGTCTGTTGAATGTGGGGGCTAATTCTGCTGTGGGCTCTAGAAAAATAGGAGTGAGGCTACAGCATTTTGACTCATTGAAGCAGCTACAGTGATTTGTGTATCTAAGTGCTGGTCAAGAGCAAAAGAAATATTTCTGAGCTTGAACTGAGGTTAATGCTCAACTGGCACAGTGTCATAATTTATTTGATCAGTGGTTTTCATCCCTGACTCTTTACCTGGTTGTACTGGAGGAGTTGAGCTGCTTGAAGCTGGGGAAGGTGTGTCTAATACTGTGAAGGTTGGAATGAACACCTCAGCTGTTTACACCTCTTTTGTACAGACTGACATTGAAATTACTCGGGAGGAAGACTTTGCCCGAATCCTGCAGATGGAGGAAGAGTACATTCAGCAGATGTGTGAGGATCTGATAAGAGTCAAGCCAGATCTGGTCATCACAGAAAAAGGAGTTTCTGGTAATGGCATACGTGACCCTTTGTGTTGAATTCATCTCAGTGAGGTTCACTGTGTTAAATGCACTGCTCAGGAACTTAGAAAAAACCCAACCAAAACTAAAAACAAAACCACAGCAACAAACTAATACAACTCCTCCCAAACCTGGTGTACACCAGCAGATAGACCATTGAAGTTCATCCTTGATGTTGCTTTGTGGAAGTAGCCTCCTACAATAATATTTTGCTTTTCCAGCATTTGGGAAGGATACCAAAATACAAGTGAAGCTGAGTCTTGACCCCTAGAGAGCTGTGCTACCATTTTGCCTTGCAGCCTGGTTTAAAAAGCTACATTTGGGTGCTTTTCTCCTGTATAACCCTTTTTGCTTCAAAGACTGGAATTAAAATAGCTGAGTTGATAACTGATAAACAGATTAAATTTGACATGATATTGCTGGTTCATTACTGAAATTCCACAAACCTGGTTTCAGACCTGGCCCAGCACTACCTGATGAGAGCCAACATCACCGCCATCCGCAGGGTGAGGAAGACTGACAACAACCGGATTGCCAGGTGGGTGTTGGCTCCTGTCTGGAGCCCATTCCCACTGTGCCTGACACGGAATTGTTGTGCTCTCACTCTCTCAGCTCTGATTTTGAGTGTCTGATGCTGTGCTTTGCTGTGCCAGGGCCTGTGGGGCTCGCATTGTCAGTCGCACCGATGAGCTCCGGGAGGAGGATGTGGGAACCGGTGCCAGGCTCTTTGAAGTGAAAAAAATAGGAGATGAGTATTTTGCTTTCATCACTGATTGCAAAGATCCTAAAGCTTGCACCATCATCCTGAGGGGAGCCAGCAAGGAAATCCTAGCGGTGAGTGAGTGCATGGGCTGCTTCACCTCCTGTGCCAGCCACCTTCGTGGTGAGTCGTGGCCAGCAGACTGTGGGCTGGGCTTTCAGCTGGTGTGGTGCTGCAGGTAATAATGAGAAGGGCAGTGGCGTGAGGAAGGGTGTGGAGCACAAGGAGGAGTTGGGGGGGCTCAGCAAGCTCCCTGCTCAGTACTACCTCACAGAAGGGTCTAGCCCACTGGGTGTCAGGCTCTTCACCCTAGAAACAAGTTACAGGGTAAGAGGTTTAGACTGGATATTAGGGGAAATTTCCTCATGGAAAGTGTGGTCAGACCCTGGCACAGGCTACCCAGGGCAGTAGTGGAGTCACCATCCCTGGATGGATTTAGCAAATGTATGGATGTGGCACCTTGGGACTTGGGTTAGTGGCAGCCTTGGCAGTGCTGGGGGGAATATTTGGACTTCATTATGTTAGAGAGCTTTCCAACCTCAAAAATGTTGTGATTGTGTCCCTGTTGCAGGAGGTGGAGCGCAACCTGCAGGACGCCATGCAGGTGTGCCGCAACGTGCTCATGGATCCTCAACTGGTGCCTGGTGGGGGAGCCACTGAGATGGCCGTGGCCCATGCACTGACAGAGAAGTCCAAGGGCATGACAGGAGTGGAGCAGTGGCCCTACCGTGCAGTGGCCCAGGCCCTGGAGGTCATTCCCCGCACGCTGATCCAGAACTGTGGCGCCAGTACAATCCGTGTTCTGACTTCACTCAGGGTAAGGAATGTGCCACCAGGAGAGACTCAGCCCTTTTCTGCTTCACCAGCTCCACCTGGGATCAGGCACCGTTCAGAACAGTGCCCTTGTTGTGCTATCAGTAACATGTTCTTGTATAAACTCCAAAAGCAAGAATGTTCTCATGACCTGTTACAGTTTCCTCAGGCCGTAGTTGTGGTGGGATTCACTGGGGTCCCAAGACCAGGGAAGAGATGAGAATCTTGACTCCATGTTTCAGAAGGCTGATTTATTATTTTATTATATATATTACATTAAAACTATACTAAAAGAATAGAAGAAAGGATTTCATCAGAAGGCTTGAAAGGAAAAGTAATGGAATGATAATAAAATCCTGTGGCTGTAATTGGCCATTAATTAAAAACAACCACATGAGACCAATCTCAGATCCACCTGTTGCATTCCACAGCAGCAGATAATCATTGTTTACCTTTCATTTCTAAGGTCTCTCAGCTTCTCAGGAGAAAAAATCCTAATGAAAGGATTTTTCATAAAACATGTCTGTGACATGTAGTCAGTTTGAGACTCCAGAGGGGAAATTGCCATCTCACCCACCCTGTCCTTCTGCTTCCAGGCCAAGCACACTCAGGAAGGCAGCCAGACATGGGGGGTGAATGGGGAGACTGGAGCCCTGGTTGACATGAAGGAGCTGGGGATCTGGGAGCCCTTGGCTGTCAAACTTCAGACCTACAAAACAGCTGTGGAGGTAAGGAGAGGTGGAAACTTGAGTCTCTGTGGGTATCATCTGGGACAGGAGGACATCCTTCCCCACATGCTGGGGTGTTTGGGTGGGCATCACACCCTCAGTGCAGGGCATGCTGGTGTGTCTGAACTCATTGCTGGAGGTGGGATAGGGAGCCCAGCCTCAGGCTTTCCCAGGGCTCTTGATCCTGCAGCTGAATTTCATCATATTTCATCCCACCTTTTCCTGTAAACAGTGCAGAGTGCTCTCACTGCTTCCAGTGCCAGACAGAGCTGTGCCTGAGCAATCCTGTGCCAGCAACATGCTGGAATCAGCAGTGGTTGTTGGAGCTTTGTCCCTCTGGCTGGCTGGGGCTGCCATGTCTCAGCTGCCCTTCTCACTACAGATCCTGCCATTACCTTGCTGGTGTTGGATCAAAGGCTGTTCCTCTAGGGATACTGTGTCCCTTCTGTATCAGTCAACAAGAATAAAAAGGGTGTCCTTGTTTCCATGGTGGTGGGAGAGCAGCCCCTTGCTGCTCCCACGAGCCTGTGAGACACCTTCCCCTTTCCTGTGCTGAAAGAGCCATTTCAGCCCAGGCTGATGATTGTGTGGTGTGAAAGCTGGGCAGGTTGGGTTTTGTTTTTTGTGATGAGCTCTAAATGAGCTCTGGGTTTGGGGTTTCTCTGCAGACTGCAGTCCTCCTCCTCCGTATTGACGACATCGTTTCGGGGCACAAAAAGAAGGGTGACAACCAAAGCAAGCAGTCTGCAGCACCAGAGACAGCCCAGGAGTGAGAGGTTGAGTCTTCCCAGGGGAGAACCAACTGCCTTGACCTTGGCATGGAGAGCAGCTCAATGCAGTGGCCTCAAGGCTGAGCCTGGAAAAGTTTGTTTAAAGTCCAGGAGGGATGGAAAACACCCTGGGCATGGGGAAAAGGCAGTGACAACACTGCACTGCTTGTGGGGTGAGGGTTACTGACTGAAAATTGTCTTCACCTCAAAATAAATATGTTGTTTCAGGCTGTTTCTGTCTTCAATCCTTGTGCTGGGATGGGCTGGGCAGGGGGTCCATGCCAAGCCTGGGAGTTTCAGCCAGACCAAGGGCAGGTGCTGCACCTGCATTGGGGCACCCCAAAACACAGGCTGGGGAGGATGGATGGAGAGCAGCCCTGGGAAGGGTCTGGGGGGTTGGATTGACAAGAAGCTCAGCACGCCGTGGCAACGGGCACTGAGAGCTCTGAAAGCCAAAACTGTCCTGGGCTCATCTCCAACAGCGTGGCCAGCGTGTGAGGGGGAGATTTCTGCCCCTCTGCTCTGTTCCCTCTGGAGACACCCCCTTGTTAGAGCTGCCTCCAGCTCCGGGGTAGGGCCAGAGAATGAGATACTGGGAAGGAACTCCTCCCTGTGAAGATGGTGAGGCACTGACACAGGCTGAGAGAAGCTGGGGCTGCCCTATTCCTGGCAGTGTTTAAGGCCTGCTTGGGAGAAGACTTAGAGCAACCTGGTCTAGCAGAAGGGGGTTGGACCTGGACAGTCTTTAAAGTCCCTTCCAAACAAAAGCAATCTGTTACCCTGTTAATCCATAATCACTTTACTCTGATTCTACAAGAGGAAGAGGCCATCCCCCGTTGTGAGCCTGGCTGAAGAGATTTACTGTCACTGCCCTCTGCAGATAACCTGGCTTTGAGAGCACAGTGGTGCAAGCAGCGTGTCACAGGGAGATTTTATGATGATGCTTTATTCCCTTATCTCAGCTTTATGCCCAGAAAACCAATGCTGCAGCTTTAAGATGGAGCCAGAGGTGGAGTGGGGAGCCCTGGGCTCCTGGGCGGGCTCTGTTCAAGCTCCTCTCTGGGTGCTCCGGGCGGACAGGGACTACAATGTTCCTTTTGTTGCTTGGCGGTTTTTGCTGCTAAAGTGAAGCAAAAGGGTTTTTTCCCTTCCCGTCCCCTGCCTGCAGGCTGTACTGGGAATCCTCTCGGCGCTTTGTTATTTTTCTCTGAGCTATTCCCGCTTGCTTTTTTCTTTTTCGGCCGCTCGGGGGAGCCGGCGGGACCGGGACCGCCCCGAACCCGAGGCCTCGGAGTAGCTCAACCGACACAAGAAAGGAAATTAAAATTGAATCTTCAGCCGCTGCAAGAAGACCCTCGCCAGAAATCCAACAGGTTCCAGCTCCAGCTTCTATGAACACTTTTCTGCTCTGTCCTCATAGACAAAAAGGGCAGACACGACCTCTGCCTCCCAGCCACACGGCAAGGTGGGGTGTAAGTTTCAAAGTGTTTTTCCCTTTTTTCCCCTTGTATTTTTTTGTTGTAGTTTCTGTTTTTTCTGTTAATAAATACGGGTCTTTTCACTTTCATCCCCTGGTATCCATTTCTCTCACTGGCAGAAGAAAGAGGAATTCCTGAAGCCCTCTCTCTTTTGACAAAAACAATCATTTTAAAGCATATTTCTCCTAGAATTTTCTCCAGACCAAGACACAAGGTTTGGGCCAGGCTGGGCAAGCCCAGGAGGTTCAGTGAGGCCAGAGGCAGGGGCAATGCACACTGTCATGGTGTTCCCTTTATATTATTACAAAATCCTCAAAACCTCCACACACCAAACTGTGTGCAGAACAAAAAAGAAAACCAAGAACACAATCCTCTGCTCAACAAAACACATCATGGCCACCCAGAGAACACCAAAAACCTCCCTCAGTGCTCCTTTTGGGCAAAGCAGCAGCTGTGACCTCCCCTGTCAAATCAGGTCTGTGGTGTCACCAGAGCCATCTTGGTCCCACAGGGTGGCAGCACCTGCAGGCGACTCTGAGATATGATACTGCTATAGATACATATTATAATATTGGCTTTTTGCAAATATTTAAATGGATGCTATATGTGTAATGTTAAAGTAACTTTGTTATAAAGATGAAGTTTTAATTTCTGTTGTTAATTAAGCGTAGACATAGTCGTGAAATAGCTGATATAAGGATGCTTGTGTTAAAATGCCTGCTAGGATGGGATAACATCCAATGAACACAGGATGAGGACACCTGTACAGATCTGCCAACTATCAGCGCTCACTGTCTGAAGAAAATATGGACCAAGGCCCAAAAAACCTGGAAGTGATAAAGGAGCCAAAACTACAGCCAAGAAACAGGCATGCTCTAAAAAGGCAGACCCAAGGAGGAGCCATGTGAAACGGTTTCTGGAATATGTAAACTAGTTTATGGATATGCATAAGGGTCTATGAATATGCTGATGTAATGGAAAATGTATTTAAGGGGTTTCCCCAAAGATGACAGGGTGCTCTTGGCTCAGTGTCAAGATGCACCCAGCCATAATAACCTTTACTCTATAGTCCTTATTTCCTATTGTCCTTTATTAAAAGTTTTAAATTTTCACAGAACAGGGAAGGTGTTTCAGAAAGCTGCAGCAGGCAGAGGGGAGCTGGAGGCCGCACAGGGGGCAGAGCCCCACAGACAGGCCCCTCTGGGCACCAACACAGTGCACTGCTCAGATTGCTGCAGCTGCACACGAGAGAGGGGCTGGACAAGGCAGTTTGGGACTTCTGCTTGTTCTGTTTGCTTGTTTCTCCATTAGAACACAGAGGACACCTCACAGCTGCTGCTGCAGCCACCGAATCCTTTGCCCAGAGGGCTGAAGCACCACGCAGGCAGCACCTGGCAGGGGATGGATCCCGACCCAGCTGCTGTTCTTGGGGGTTCGGGGGTGTCCTGTCCCGAGCTCTGGGCTGCTGCTGCTGCTGGCATTGGGCTCTGCTCAGTTCTTTTTGCTCTTGGGGGTGTCATACTTCCTCTTGCTCGAGTACCAGAGCAGCAGAGGGATCCCGATGGAGGGCAGGGTCATCACGCCAAACGCCGCCCAGTCCAGCTAGAGGGAGAAATTGTTAAAGGAAAAGTCAAAACAATCCAGGTCAGGGCAGTCTTAGAGCAATGAGGTCAGAGGAGGGGAGGCAGGAGAGACCTCACACTGTCTGCAGCTTCCTCACATGGGGAAGCAGAGGGGCAGGTGCTGACCACTGCCCTCAGTGACCATGACAGGACCCAAGGGAGCACCCACAGCTGTGTCAGGACAGGCAGCATTAAAGGCTGGATATTCAGAAAAGGCTTTTTCTCCCACAGGATGCTCTCCCAGGCACTGCAAGAGGCTCCCCAGGAAAGTGGTCACAGCACCGAGCTTGACACGAGCTCAAGGAGTTTGGATAGGGCTGACAGGCACATGGTTGGGATTCCTGGGGTTGTCTCTGCAGGGCCAGGAGTTGGACTCCACAATCCTTGTGGGTCCCTTCCAGCCCAGGAGTTTCTAAGATTCTGCTCTCAGATTTTCTGCCTCAAATGCCACAGTGCAACTCCTTCACACAGGGAGCTGGGATGGAAACTCAGCCGCTTCTGTGACAGTTCTCTGGAGAACTGACAGGAACCAACTCCAGCTCCCTCTGGAGCTCTCCAGGTGACTGCAGGCCAAGCCACACACCCCATGTGCAAGCAGGAAGCCACCACACTGGGCTGCAGCTGCCTGCTGCACTTTTCCATTGTCCATGGAAAGGTACTCACAAAGTGAGGGGAGAACCTCCTGTCAAAGTCACGCTGAGCCAGGATTCCTCCCTGCCCAGGAGCACTGGTGAAGCCAACCTGGAAAAGGCACGGAAAAGACTTTGCCACCTTTCCTGCTCACTCCAGAACTGGGCAGGCTGAGAGCAACACAGACATGCATCACCTCGACCATGCAGCTCTGGGAGCACGGTCAGGTGTGTCTGCAGGTGCCACAGACACGTTTTATGAAAAATCCTTTCCTTAGGATTTTCCTCCTGAAAAGCTGGGAGGCCTCAGGAACAAAATGTAAACAATGGTTATCTGCTGCTGCGGAATGCAACAGGTGGATCTGAGTTTGGTCTCACATGGTTGTTTCTAATTAATGGCCAATCACAGCCCAGCTGGCTCAGACTCTCTGTCCAAGACACAAGCCTTTGTTATTGATTCCTTCATTTTCTATTCTTAGCTAGCTTTCTGATGAAATCCTTCCTTCTATTCTTTTAGTATAGTTTTAATATAATATATATCATAAAATAATAAATCAGCCTTCTGAAACATGGAGTCAGATCCTCATCTCTTCCCTCATCCTCAGACCCCTGTGAACACCACCACATGCAGGGATCCCACAAATCAGGCACTTACCACCACCTGGGCACCCTCCTGTGCCAGGTACGTGATGGTGGCAGAGGTGAAGTTGAAGTACCCAGCCTTGAGAGGCCGCAGAACCACGGTGTGGGACACGTTGCTGGCTCTGGGAGTTGGATGTTAAGGAACACTGCTGTATTTCAGGAAGAAAAGGGAGGAGATGGGGAAGAGCAAGCAGGAGCCAGGTGAACAAGTCAGTGCTGCTGACAGATCTGAGTGCTCGTGGTCACAGACAGCCAGAGCCAGCCACGGCTGACCCAGCTGCTCCTCCACAGGCACAGGAACCACCCCAGGACCTGCTCCTGTCTGCAAGGAACTTTGTTTCTACACTGCACCATCCAGAAGAGGAAAAGTTTGGATCTGGCACCCTGTCCAGGCTCTGGAAGGAATTTCAGGGACAGCAGATGAAGACAGGATGAAGCTGCAGGATGCTCAGGGGCAAGAGAGAGAGCTGGGAGAAATTTCCAAACATGAAAAGATACGGAGCAATCCTGTCCCACTTGACGTTGAGCATGCCAGAGACGATGCCAAAATCTTCTGGGGGGAAGGAATCATCCGACAGCTCCACGTCCAGGGCAGCACTGAACACAACAAAGAGAGGGATGAGACAGGAACCTTAAGCTTTGCCATCTGCTCATAGGCTCTGCAGCAAAGTGCACTGACACTTTCATCTTGACCAAATGGAAGAATTGGTTTTTCAGAGATAAAATGTCACCAGTAGAAGGTGAGGAGGAGAGTTGAGGTAACGTACAGGGAGACTGCAGAGGGAGGAAGGCAAAGCTGAGAGAAACAAACACAAGGACAGGAAAACCACCATTTTTTCCACAACACAATTTGGCAGTTTGCTGAACTTCAGATATCATCCCATGGATACACATGCTGGCCTAAATAACAACCAAATCCCACATATAAAATTACAGGATCTCATTAATGTTGTATCAATTCAACATTACAGCACCATATATTCTTCTGTTAGCAGTACTGCACTCAGTATACATTATTCTTAAAAAAAAAATCTAAAAAACCAAAATCTCAAAGCCCTTTAATAGTGTTCTGCATTTGTTCATTCAGCTTTTCATTCTGGAATGAAGCTTTTTACCAGCATGGTGGAAGTTCTGTTTTATCTTTGTCAGGTCCTGAGTTAATCCTGATAGCAAAAAGGAATTTTCAGAAAGCCAAGAAAGGGAGCTGCATGCGTGGGGAACACAGTGTCACAGGACAGGGCTTACCTGGAGCCAACATTGTAGATGTTGTACTGCAAAGTCAAGTCCTTGCCCTCCACTGCATATCTGTTTAACAGGGATTTGGAGGCCAGGAGCCTGGCACCATCCTCACAGTGAGCCACAGACACCAGAGCAAACACGGCAAGGAGAGGGAGCTTCATCTAGAAACACAAAGAAATGGAAGTGATCATCTGAAATCTCTGAACTTGCCTGTGAGGATGTAAGAATTGGCACAGCAGTGTCCCAAATCTGCAGCCATGGAAGAAAAGCTCATGATCTTCTCCCCTTTCAAAGCCCTGGCCAGTACAATTCCCTTTTAGAGAATCATGGAACTTCCTGAGTTGAAAGGGACCCAAAAGGATCACCAAGTCCAAGCCCTGGCCCTGCACACCTCAATAATGGGCAAAGCTTTCACATCATTAAGCCTCTTCTAGAAACTTCCAGAGCAAAAGCTTTGGTAATTAACAACTTCATCAGTTTTAGCAACTGATGGTTAATTGCCCTTGCAAAGCCTGGCAACTTTCCAGCGCTGTTTTAGACAACAGGTTTAGTCCTTAGAAAGCACATTATTACTATTATTACTATTATATTAAGATAATAAAGAAGAAGGAAGGAAGGAGAAGAAAGGAAGGAGAAGAAAGGAAGGAGAAGAAAGGAAGGAGAAGAAAGGGAGGGAGAAAGGGAGGGAGAAAGGGAGGGAGAAAGGGAGAAATCAAGAAAGGGAGAAGAAAGGGAGAAAGGGAGAGAGAGAGAGAAAGAGAGAGAGAGAGAGAGAGAAAGAGAGAGAGAAAGAGAGAGAGAAAGAGAGAGAGAAAGAGAGAGAGAAAGAGAGAGGGAAAGAGAGGGAAAGAGAGGGAAAGAGAGGGAAAGAGAGGGAAAGAGAGAGAGAGAGAGAGAAAGAGAGAGAAAGAGAGAGAGAGAAAGAGAGAGAAAGAGAGAGAAAGAGAGAGAAAGAGAGAGAAAGAGAGAAAAGAGAGAAAAGAGAGAGAGAAAGAGAGAGAGAGAGAGAGAAAGAGAGAGAGAAAGAGAGAGAGAAAGAGAGAGAGAAAGAGAGAGAGAAAGAGAGAATTCCAACATTATTCTTCCCCATTTCCAGCCACTGAGAACCACCAACTCCCTCCAGTGGCGTTTATGATCCTCTGCACAAGTCCCTGCTTCAGGCCACGCGTTCTGACTGATCCAAACCCAGCGCTGAGAGGACCAGGGGACAACAGGAACGCCACAGATGTGACCAGTGAGGGCACTTGATGGTGTTAAATGCAAAAACTGCTTCAATGTCAGGGCCTCTGCCCTCCACAGTCACAGGGAGGTGGTTGGGGTTGGACAGGACTGTAAAGAAAATGCAATTCCATCCCCTGTCATGGGCAAGGACAGTTTCCACTAGCCCAGGCTGCTCCAAGCCCCATCCAACCCGGCCTTCCAGGGATGGGGCAGCCTCAGCTTCTCTGGACAACCTGTGCCAGGTCCTCACCTCCCTCACAGGCACCAATTTCTTCCCAATATCCCATCTAACCCTGCCCTCTGGCAGTGGGAAGCCTTGTTTTGTCACTCCAGGCCCTTGTCAAAGTCCCTCCCCAGCTCTCTTGGAGCCCCTTTAGGTCCTGGAAGGGGCTCTGAGGTCTCCCTGGAGCCTTCTCTAAGCTGAGCACCAGCTCTCCCAGCCTGTGCCCAGAGCAGAGGAGCTCCAGAGCCCTCAGATCATCTCTGTGGCCTCCCCTGGGCTCACTGCAGCAGCTCCTTGTCCTCCCTGTGCTGGAGGCAGCTCTGCAGGGCAGGGTCTCAGCAGAGCAGAGGGGCAGAATCCCCCCCTCACACGCTGCTGGGGATGAGCCCAGGACAGTGTTGGCTTTCTGGGCTCCCAGTGCACGTTGCCATAGCGTGCTGAGCTTCTTGTCAGTGTCCCATGCCCCCACATCCTTCCCAGGGCTGCTCTCCATCCATTCTCCCCCAGTCTGTTTGTGTTTTGCGGTGCCCCAGTGGAGGTGCAGCACCTGCCCTTGGCCTCGCTGAACCTCCCGGGCTTGGAAGCCCCTTCCTTCCCCCCAGCCGTGCCCTGCTGCAGCTCAGGCTGCTCCTGCCCCCTCACGAATCCCACAGGGGCTCAAGGACCCTCCCAACAGGGAACCACCCGCTTTCACCCGCGCTGCCCGCGGAACACCGCGGCTCTGACGCTCCAGCCGGTCCTTCCTGGCCCCTCAGAGCCGATCCTCTCCTACAGACCCGTCCCGAGGGCCGAGGACACGGACTCCAGCGACCCCGAGCCTCCCGTCCTTCCCGCCCCTCACCGTCTCCGCCGCCGCCAACGCCGCAAAGACGAGTCAGCGCCACCGAGGCGGAAATGACGCACCAACGGCGACTCAGGACAGCGCTATGCCCCCTGGGAAATGGAGTCCTGTGCGCATGCAGGAACTCCGCGCCTGCGCAGAGCGCGCTTCCTGCTCTGCCCATTGCCTACGGTGGCGGAAGTAGGGGCGGGCGCTGCTTTTAGTTATAGATGGGACTTGTAGTTGGTGCTTTTAGTTATAGATGGGACTTTTCGTTATGGTCAGTGCTTTTAGTTATAGTTGGTACTTTTAGTTATAGTTGGTGTTTTTAGTTATAGTTGGGACTTTTAGTTATTGTTGGTGCTTTTAGTTATAGTTGGTACTTTTAGTTGTAGTTGGTGCTTTTAGTTGTAGTTGGGGCTTTTAGTTATAGTTGGCTTTTAGTTATAGTTGGGATTTTTAGTTATTGTTGGTGCTTTTAGTTATAGTTGGGACTTTTAGTTGTAGTTGGTGCTTTTAGTTATAGTTGGGATTTTTAGTTATTGTTGGTGCTTTTAGTTATTGTTGGTACTTTTAGTTGTAGTTGGTGCTTTTAGTTGTAGTTGGTGCTTTTAGTTATAGTTTGGACTTTTGGTTATAGTTGGTGCTTTTATTTTAGTTATTGTTGGTGCTTTTAGTTATAGTTGGTACTTTTAGTTGTAGTTGGTGCTTTTAGTTGTAGTTGGGGCTTTTAGTTATAGTTGGCTTTTAGTTATAGTTGGGATTTTTAGTTATTGTTGGTGCTTTTAGTTATAGTTGGGACTTTTAGTTGTAGTTGGTGCTTTTAGTTATAGTTGGGATTTTTAGTTATTGTTGGTGCTTTTAGTTATTGTTGGTACTTTTAGTTGTAGTTGGTGCTTTTAGTTGTAGTTGGTGCTTTTAGTTGTAGTTGGTGCTTTTAGTTATAGTTTGGACTTTTGGTTATAGTTGGTGCTTTTATTTTAGTTATTGTTGGGGCTTTTAGTTATAGTTGGGGCTTCTAGTTATAGTTGGTGCTTTTAGTTATAGTTGGGACTTTTAGTTATAGTTGGTGCTTTTAGTTATTGTTGGTGCTTTTAGTTATAGTTGGTGCTTTTCGTTATGGTTGAGACTTTTAGTTATTGTTGGGACTTTTAGTTGCTGCTGCCCCATCCAGACTAGATCCTGTAATTAGAGCATGAGCCATCCCCATCTCCTGCAGGAAACGAAAACCTTCTGTGAAATACAAAGCTGTGTTTGGTGTCAGGTACAAACAGGCGACGTGTGTATTTGTGATTGCGAAATGTGTGGACACTGACAATGGGACAGTTGCGAATTTTAATAATAACTGAGGAAAATAAAGCATGGAAAAAGGCCTCTGAACCTATCTGTTTTTACAATTAACCTTGGTTGATTTAGGAGCATTGGAATTAAAGCGTTAAAGATGTTGCTCTTTGCTTGTAGTTAATCCTTACAGAGTTCTGCAATAATAAACTTTTGAAGTATAATTTTAGAATATTGCTTGTATCCTTGAAACTATAGCTTTGGAATATAGATAAAGGAAATATGCTTATCTCACACCTTAATAAAGCACAGAAAAACAGCATGAGAAAGGAAGATGAACGTCAACTCAAGGATTGATGGTTTCGACCAAGGGAAGCTGTACATCACTGTTATGAGATTTATAGTCTCTGCAATTAAAAGGTGGACACACATCTGGGGAGCTGGACCCCACTAGATGGGATACATCATGAGAAAAATCACAATAGTGTATAGAATTGTGATGTAAAATTCAGGAATAGAAACTGCTGATGAGTAAAAAAATTGGAATAGAAAATGCTGAGAAAGCTGATGAGTACCCCTATAAATACCTGTAAGCCTCAACTATCGGTGTGTAGAGGGAAAACTTCCCCCACTGTACCCAGCACTGGATTGCTTATACTTTACCATATTAATTAATAAATTGATTGCTGCTTGAATATTGGCCTATTGGCTTCTTATTGATAACACTTCTGCCTGGAACATCAGTTTGTGAGGGATGGCACTAATTCACCAATTCCTCAGCTCATGGCGCCATGCTGGGCCGGGGTCTCGTAGGAAGGCTCTGCAGAAGAGCAGCAGGTGTATCTCGGCACCACAAGGAGCTCTGGCCACGCCAGCAGCCTGCCCAGGTGCACAGGGGATGTGTAAAGCACTGGGGAAGGAGTGAAGGAGAAGGAGCTGGGCTAAATTCCCCAAGAATCAGGTGCACAGAACCTCAGGGCTCCCTGCTTGACTCACTCCCCAGAGACTCAAACAAGAGGTGTCCCGACCTCCCTGGTGCAAAGCCAGCAGCACAAGAAATCTGCTGGTGTTTCCAGCCCTGCAGGAAGCCCCCAGAGCTCCCCTGGGCCTGTGTCTATCAGGCAGAGTACCTCTGGTGGGAGAAAGGCCTCAGGACCCTGCTCTGGACACATTTTGCTCCTCACACACACGTGGAGCAGCAGCTGGGTCTGTTTGCTGTGTTCAGTGCTGCCCTGGACGTGGAGCTGTCGGATGATTCCTTCTCCCCAGAAGATTTTGGCATCGTCTCTGGCATGCTCAACGTCAAGTGGGACAGGATTGCTCCGTATCTTTTCATGTTTGGAAATTTCTCCCAGCTCTCTCTCTTGCCCCTGAGCATCCTGCAGCTTCATCCTGTCTTCATCTGCTGTCCCTGAAATTCCTTCCAGAGCCTGGACAGGGTGCCAGATCCAAACCCCTCTCTTCTGGATGGTGCAGTGTGAAAACAAAGTTCCTTGCAGACAGGAGCAGGTCCTGGGGTGGTTCCTGTGCCTGTGGAGGAGCAGCTGGGTCAGCCGTGGCTGGCTCTGGCTGTCTGTGACCACGAGCACTCAGATCTGTCAGCAGCACTGACTTGTTCACCTGGCTCCTGCTTGCTCTTCCCCATCTCCTCCCTTTTCTTCCTGAAATACAGCAGTGTTCCTTGACATCCAACTCCCAGAGCCAGCAACATGTCCCACACCGTGGTTCTGCGGCCTCTCAAGGCTGGGTACTTCAACTTCACCTCTGCCACCATCACGTACCTGGCACAGGAGGGTGCCCAGGTGGTGGTAAGTGCCTGATTTGTGGGATCCCTGCATGTGGTGGTGTTCACAGGGGTCTGAGGATGAGGGAAGAGATGAGGATCTGACTCCATGTTTCAGAAGACTTGATTTATTATTTTATGATACATATTATATTAAAACTATACTAAAAGAATAGAAGGAAGGATTTCATCAGAAAGCTAGCTAAGAATAGAAAATGAAGGAATCAATAACAAAGGCTTGTGTCTTGGACAGAGAGTCTGAGCCAGCTGGGCTGTGATTGGCCATTAATTAGAAACAACCATGTGAGACCAAACTCAGATCCACCTGTTGCATTCCGCAGCAGCAGATAACCATTGTTTACATTTTGTTCCTGAGGCCTCCCAGCTTTTCAGGAGGAAAATCCTAAGGAAAGGATTTTTCATAAAACGTGTCTGTGGCACCTGCAGACACACCTGACCGTGCTCCCAGAGCTGCATGGTCGAGGTGATGCATGTCTGTGTTGCTCTCAGCCTGCCCAGTTCTGGAGTGAGCAGGAAAGGTGGCAAAGTCTTTTCCGTGCCTTTTCCAGGTTGGCTTCACCAGTGCTCCTGGGCAGGGAGGAATCCTGGCTCAGCGTGACTTTGACAGGAGGTTCTCCCCTCACTTTGTGAGTACCTTTCCATGGACAATGGAAAAGTGCAGCAGGCATCTGCAGCCCAGTGTGGTGGCTTCCTGCTTGCACATGGGGTGTGTGGCTTGGCCTGCAGTCACCTGGAGAGCTCCAGAGGGAGCTGGAGTTGGTTCCTGGCAGTTCTCCAGAGAACTGTCACAGAAGCGGCTGAGTTTCCATCCCAGCTCCCTGTGTGAAGGAGCTGCACTGTGGCATTTGAGGCAGAAAATCTGAGAGCAGAATCTTAGAAGCTCCTGGGCTGGAAGGGACCCACAAGGATTGTGGAGTCCAACTCCTGGCCCTGCAGAGACAACCCCAGGAATCCCAACCATGTGCCTGTCAGCCCTATCCAAACTCCTTGGGCTCGTGTCAAGCTCGGTGCTGTGACCACTTTCCTGGGGAGCCTCTTGCAGTGCCTGGGAGAGCATCCTGTAGGAGAAAAAGCCTTTTCTGAATATCCAGCCTTTAATGCTGCCTGTCCTGACACAGCTGTGGGTGCTCCCTTGGGTCCTGTCATGGTCACTGAGGGCAGTGGTCAGTGCCTGCCCCTCTGCTTCCCCATGTGAGGAAGCTGCAGACAGTGTGAGGTCTCTCCTGCCTCCCCTCCTCTGACCTCATTGCTCTAAGACTGCCCTGGCCTGGATTGTTTTGACTTTTCCTTTAACAATTTCTCCCTCTAGCTGGACTGGGCGGCGTTTGGCGTGATGACCCTGCCCTCCATCGGAATCCCTCTGCTGCTCTGGTACTCGAGCAAGAGGAAGTATGACACCCCCAAGAGCAAAAAGAACTGAGCAGAGCCCAATGCCAGCAGCAGCAGCAGCCCAGAGCTCGGGACAGGACACCCCCGAACCCCCAAGAACAGCAGCTGGGTCGGGATCCATCCCCTGCCAGGTGCTGCCTGCGTGGTGCTTCAGCCCTCTGGGCAAAGGATTCGGTGGCTGCAGCAGCAGCTGTGAGGTGTCCTCTGTGTTCTAATGGAGAAACAAGCAAACAGAACAAGCAGAAGTCCCAAACTGCCTTGTCCAGCCCCTCTCTCGTGTGCAGCTGCAGCAATCTGAGCAGTGCACTGTGTTGGTGCCCAGAGGGGCCTGTCTGTGGGGCTCTGCCCCCTGTGCTGCCTCCAGCTCCCCTCTGCCTGCTGCAGTTTTCTGCAGGGTGTCATATCTCAGCGTCCCTTCCAGGTGCTGCCTGCCATGTGGGACAGATATTGTTCTGGTGACACCACAAACCTGATTTGATCGAGGATGTCACAGCTGCTGCTTTTTCCTCTTGATGCTGTTCTCTGACCCGCCAGCCTGCCCAGGTCCATGGTGGCCTTGTAAAGCCACGAGGGTGGAGTGCAGGGAGGAAGATCAGGGATAAATTCCACAAGAATCAGGTGCACAGGCTGGGAAACTCTCCCTGCTCTGGGGATGCTCTGCTTACCTACACCCACCCACAGCCCCCTCCCCACGACAGGCTGCAGCTTTCTGCTGACACTGGATCAGGACATGTCCTGACCTCCCTGGTGCAAAGCAGTAACAAAACAACCCTGCTGACATTTCCAGCACTGCAGGAAGCTTTCCCTGTGCCCTTGTTCCTCAGGCAGCTCCCTCTGGTGGGAAAAGGGCCCCAGGGCCCTCTTCTGTTCACATTTTCCCCTTGCACACACCCAGATGAGCAGCCCATGAGCACCAGTGCAGGGCCCTCTCACTGCTGTGTGTGCTGGGAAAACCCTTTCACTGGAGATCCCAGCCTGTGCCAGCACCTCTTCCTACAGCCACTTTCTTCTTTCCCTGCTGCTTCAGGCAGAAGTTCTCCAAGCTGCACACAATGAAATGCAGGACAGAAGTCCAATCCCTGTTGGCCATTGAGGCCACTAAACTATTCTCTCTCCCCTCTCACCCCACCTCTCTGTATGGTTTGCTGCAGCCAGGTCAGCTCCTGGCAGTCTTGAAGCACTGATGCCACACCTGTCCTGGCTCTTAGAACCTCAGACCCTTTTCTGTGAAGCAAAAGCATTTTTGGGAACTGTTTCATTCCCCCCCCCCCAGTGAGCCCCTGTCTCAGTGCTGCTGGTCAGTATGTGATGGCTTTCAGGCCAGAAGAGATCCCACAGCTCCATTGCCACCCACACAACTGTGTTCTGGAATACTCTGCCTTGGGTTAAGGAGGGGGGAAGCCACACAGAAGGGGTTCCAAGAGGGTTCTGTCATTGCTGGCTGGGTCTGAGAGCAAAGAAAGATAGGATTTTTGGTATGGGGGTTATGGGGACAAGATGGAGGAATCTGGGCATGTCCAGCCTTTCTTCTTCTTCTTCTTCTTCTTCTCCATTTTCTGCAGTGATGTTGGCACTTTGAGATTGGTTTAGAGTAGAAGTGCACTGTCTAACAGAGATGATAGGTATTGGAAAGTTATTGTAAATATGTTATATTTAGAATAGAAGTGCACTGTCTAACATAGGTGACAGGTATTGGGAATTAAGTGTAAATTTGTTATATTTGGAATATAAGTTCACTGTCTAACATAGGTGACGGGTATTGGGAATAAAGTGTAAATATGTTATACGTAGTTTGTAGTATAAAAGGACAACACAGAGAGTGCCTGTGGCTGCCCTGCTGAGCAGATCTCGGCTGGGCAGAAAGAAATTTTTATAGATAAGAATTAATAAACAACCTCAAGACCAAAAAGTGAAGAGTCCAGACTCGTTCTTTAGTTGCACAGGACGAAGCAGAGACATCCTGCACATCTCAGGGCAGCAATTATCAACAGCAACCCAAGACTCCTGTGTGTAGTTTTGACTTTGGTTGGAAAGAGACCCCAGTGCAGCACATCTTCCAAACGTGGCTGGCATTGATTCGGCATTAATGGTCTCATATCCAGTGTGTGTGTCCCAGCAGCATCTCTCTTGGCCAAGTGCAGATGTCCCTCCTAACTGTGTAACACAAAAACCCTTAATCAGGATAAAACCGTGTATTTTGGGGGAGAAAATTTATTGGTACCACTTTACAGCTGTGCAAGTTCATTTAATGCAAAAGGACAATCAAAGACTTCTGTCACAGGAGTATTTTTACTGGGTGTGTATAACCACACACACCTCTCTCCTCAGGATAAAGTGAATTACTGAGATTTGTTCCTCATTTTACTCTTTAAAATTTTACACTTCAGTTCCAGTTTTACTGATCAAGCAAGAGTGGTGTGCAGCAGCAGTGCAAGGACTGGAGCTGTTGGGAGTGGGGATACCTCCCCTTGTTCTTGCAGGGGAGGAGTTTCTTAATTTTGAATGGGATTGTTAAAAATAATGATCTGCTGGTCAGAGCTGTTTCCCTTGTTTTGTGTCTCTTTGGGAGGTTGGGGTGAGATTATGTCTGTTAGGACATCTGAATGTCAGACTGGGAGATGGGCAATGAAAGAGCAGGGGTGAGGAGGATGAGGGGATGTCCACCCCCAAAAGGTGCCTGTGTTGGTTTCAACAACAAATGAGGAGCTCAACTCCAAGCAAGCCACTGTCCTTCCCCTCCTGCCATCAAGGGAGGGACAGTAAATCAGAGATGAATGACTTAAAAATAACAATTTGTTAAAAAATAAAATCATAAAGCAATGGAATGAGACATACGGGATGGAAAGAAATTTGTACAAAATAAAGGAAAATGTTTTAACCAGCAAAAATCAAGGTGTTTGATAGCTCCCTTGTAACAAAGAGAAAACGGCTGCTGCTTCCCTTAGCAGCTCTCGTGGCCCAGGAGGACAGAGACAAGGTGGTGGTGGGGCTCTCTTGGCACTTCCTCCCTGGAATTAAAAAACTGGGATGTCAGGGGCTTGTGGAGTAATTCTGATGGTGGATGGGAGGTGCTGGCATTGGCTGGTGAGCTCCAGAGCTGCAGCATCAGTTTCCCTGCTCCCTCTCAGTGACAGCAGCAGAGTTTTGGCACTTCCCTGCCTCTTCCTGCCCTTTCTGCAGCAGCTGGGCTCTCCCTCAGCTGGGTTGGACTCAGCTGGGTTTGGGCTCTTCTGCTCTTGGGGCAGGAAGGAATTCCCAATGGGGGAAGCCAGGCACTGAAAAATGCACCCTAGCCCCACAGGAAGATCTTTCTGTCCTTGCTCCTCTTCTCTGGGAGTAATTCTTGGATGTAATGAATTTTGGAGGCAGAATCAAAATTTCAGCCTCACAGAGGATGAATGTGGCTTTTGTCAGAGCAAGCCTTGGGTGTATGGAATTTTGGAGGTGGAACCCAATTTTGGCTATGGGCTCCTGAATGATAATGACACCATAGGAAGGCTTCCTGTGATGAGTGGAAGCTTCAGACAAGCCCTGACTTAGCCTCAGATTTTGGTTTAAATAAACAGTTTAAATTTAAGGGATCACTCTGGACTGCAAATTCTAACAATGGCAAATCAGATCTATTTATAAAAATTAGTTATTTATCACACAGACAAGAGACAACACATGAAAGATCCTAATCAGAATTACTTACTACACAGTAGAAAACTAAAGACCTACTAGTAGATTATAGCATAATATAAAACAGTGCACTATATCAAGGTAACTGCATTAAAGCTAGCAGAAGAAATAGTATTGATTAGGAGGCAAATGTAACTTACCACCAAAATGGCAATAATGCACAGAGATTCCTTCACTTAACCCCTGGGGAGTAACTGTGAAGCAGGTGTCTGTACTCACAAGAGAAACTCCACACATTTCCATGGAAATGTAGAGAAGATTTGTGAAAGTTTGGTATGGCTTTTGGAGTTTGTAAAGTGAGGTGTCTGTCAGTCAAAAATCTGACTTACATTGCCAGATCTTACTTCAACAGTGAGATGTTTATTGGCATTTGGGGGATGCCAGAGCATTGTACCAGAATAACTGCCTACAAAACAGCTTTTGACAGTCCTGTTTGAGTTATCTGACTGTTAACAAGCAATAAATTGTTTGTTAGCCCTTGTGGGAGGGTCAGATACCCTGCTATGGAAGGAAATTATGTAGGCCTGAAGTTTCAGGTTGTCCTAGGTTGCAAGGCAATGTGTATTCTATTTGCCATCTATTAGAGGTGGGGCAGTTATCTTCTGTTAATTGGGCAGCTTTCTTTATCTCTTCCACAAACCAATCCTTCCTACAGGGACACAACTGCTGTTAATGGGCCAGTGAGTGTCACTGCATGGCTGATAAAATTCCATCATCCCATTCTGAGATGCTCTGCCCAGAGGGAGGAGCCAAGCATTCCCAACTGGATATAACCTGAGATTTTGGGACACCAGAACAGCATTTCCACTGGATTTCCAGAGGAACAGCTGCCTTTTCTACTGGATCTTTAGAGGAAGACTGCGCCTTTCTACAGGATCCCTGCTCCATCAGAACCACCCCTGACACTCCAGGAGTGGGTTCTGACTCTGGCAGTGTTGTTATAGTTTACTGCATTGGTTTTTTTTAATTTATTTTCTTCCCTAATAAAGAACTTGTCTTGGTTTGGAAAGAGAGGAGTCTGCTAAGGAAGGCAGGAGCCTCCCCTGAAATGGAGAATGTAAACCCTCCCCACCCCTCCCAATTGCTATAAATTTTAAATTAAGGGGCTCTCGGGCAAAAATATGGGAGCAGGAAATAACAGTTCTTTAATAGGGAAGAAAAATAAAAGGATAAAATGAACAATGCAGTACACTAAACCAACACTGCCAGAGTCAGAACCCAACCTGACACCCTGTGGGGTGTTGGTGGCAGTCCCATTGGAATTGTGGCTCAGCCCTCCTGCAGGGTCAGGTGTGGCTCTGTTGGAGCAAGAGGGATCTATAGAGCAGGATGCATTCTTCCTCTGAAGATCCATTGGAACGAGAGGCAGCTGCTGCTCCTCTGGGAAATCCAATGGAGAAAGCCGTGCTGGTGTCTCAAAACCTCTGGATTATATCTGGGTAGCAATGCTTGGCTCCTCCCTCTGGGCGGAGCATCTCCCAATGGGATGTTATAGCTCCTATCAGTCATGCACTGACATTCAATAGCTGTTATCAGCAGATGTCCCCTCCCATGTGGTCACTCAAAGACAGAGATAAGGCAAACTGCCCACTTGACAAAGGATAGCCTGCCATACAGTTGGTAATTGAAAATATCTTGCATTGCAATCTGGAACAGAACTGTTATTCCCTGCTCCCATATCTTTGCCTGAGAGCCCCCCCTTAATTTCAATTTTATAACAATTCGGAGGGAGGGGGTTCACAGTTTCCAGTTCAGGGAAGGCTCCTGCCTTCCTTAGCAGACACCTGTCTGTTCAAACCAAGACACAGGTGTAGATGAGAAGCAGCCCAGAGGAGGCCAAGGCCAGCCAGACCCATCTGTCCTGGCAGCTTTCACCTGGGAACAGTTCTTGCATGTGTTGCATTTTGGAGGTGGAATCAAAATTTCAGCCATGATCTCCTGGACAAGAATGGCAGTTCTTTTCCACAGGAAATAAAGCACAGAGCCCCAGTGTTTCAGGGGCAGATGAGAGGAAGCCCCAAAGAGATTAATGCCAGGCAGACCAGTCTCTCCTGGCAGCTTTTGTCTGGGAGGAATCCTTGGATGTACTTCTTGCTTGCTTTGCCTTGTGAACCCAACCCCTGACTTGCCTTGCTTACCTTGCACACCCATCCCCTCTGTCCTGACCTGTCTACTGCTTTCATTCCTGGCCTTCTCCTGCAAGGCTTGCCCCTCCTTTGATTTGTCTTCCCATGCCTACCCCAACCTTGCATTTCTTTGTGGACCCCTCTGTGTTCTTCCCTTGCCCTTCCTCCACTCCACTGCCTTGCACTGCCTTGCTCACCCATCTCCCAGGCTTGACAAGAAAAGGGCTCTTGCAGGTTTTACTCCTGTCCCTGTTCCACATTGGTTGTTTTTCTGGGGGAAGAGGGAGTTCTGTAAATGCAGAAGGTCCTTTGCTATTTGTTTTTCCTCTCTTCTCCTTCTCCACCACATTGTCAGAAGAAATGGACTTCTCCTCCATCCTGTCTTTGTCCCCTGGGCTATGTGGTCTTCTACAGAGGCTGCCATGCTGGGTGAGGGGGCCTCCCTGCCACACTGTCCTTGGACAGGGGACAAAGTCCAGTCCATCTTGGAGAGGGGCTTCTCTGACAATTTTGTTTTCATTGTTTCTGGGGAACTGTTTCAGTCCTTGCTTTAGAGCTTTTGTATTTTTTGTTCTTGCTGTTTCCTTATTAATTGATGCTTTGTTTTTTAGTAAACTGGTTTTGTTTTTACTTTTATCTTCTCACATTTACCTCTCCTTCTGTTGAAAGGGGAGTGCTTAAAACTGAAGGAGAGGTGGCTTGTTTCCCAGGCTCCACCCCATAAATAGTTTTAAACTAAGACAAATTTGGTGCACAGCTAAAGGGGCTTGAGAGAGAAAATGACAAAATAACAATATTGTCCAAAACATTTGTGTATTGGGTACAGAACTCCCTGGTCACTGTGCTTCTGGTTATATGGATAACCAGACTAACTTTGTATATGTGTTTGTACCTGTAGAGCCATTTGCCCACCATGGGGGATGTCATTTTTCAGATCAGGGAGAGAGAGAAACCAAGGCTGATTTGTGGATACACTCTGTGATATCAGTTTATGGAAAGTCAACATCAGTGGCAAGGAAGATCACTTTGGGTGTGTTTTCACTGTTGTTTGCCTGTCCTGGTCTGGGGTGCTGCTTCTGGGGGTTTATTAATGATTGCACCCAGCCTACTGGGAGAACAGGGGAGGGTGATTTTCCCCGGCCTTTCACATCCTTCTCCCCCTCCAGGTTCTGACACATCACTTTTTGAGAATGTTGACTTCCCTCAGGATGTTAAAAGACACCATAATTTGTTGCTTCTTGTGGAGCAAATACAAGTTTCCACACATAAGGGGCAAAGTCCAAGAAAGTCTCTTTTCCTGGCAGACGTTTATCTGCGTGAGATGCAGCTGAAAACTTTTCGGTTCAGAATCAGACTACAAGAGTGACAGAATGTGATGGTACATAGATGTGAGAAGGAAAGTGCATGGCACTGGTGTGTCTTGACAGAAGCAATGTGCTCAATGCCTCCTGTGCTGGCTCACTGTCCTGTGTGAGGGGTAGATGGGCATTTCACCCTCTGGGAGAATGAAAATGTGTGATGTTACACAGAATGAAGAAGGAGCCTGCAGAGCACCATGGCCGTGCCTTGGACCATGCCAAGGACCATGCCAAGGACCATTGCAGTGTCCTTGTGCGTGGCTGCCACTCAGCTGCCTGCCCCATCCAAGTTATCAGTGCCAGGGTTAAGGTCTACCACAGCCACCTGTGCTGATAAACATTCCTAACTCAGCCCTGTGTGGAAACAATTCCATTTGGCTTTAGGCTCTGGGATGCAGGGAAGGTGGTGGTTGGGGTAGCCAGGAAGGGCACAGGAGGATGAGCACGACAGGTGCTCCCTGCCTGAGCCCAGGAGCAGCAGGGATGTGCAGCCCTGGTCTGGAAGCTGGGGCAGAAGTGTCCAGCAGAAGGAACCAAAGAGCTGCTCACACCTTTTTCAGCAGCAAAGCATATTGTGATGAGTGAGCCCAGCAATGCATAAGCTAAAAATGAATGTGGCTGACAGTCTCATGCTATAAAAGGCCAGTCCCACATTTTCACAGAGAGGATTTCTAGCACACCCCCCTAAGGTGTGGGTGTAGATCTTTCCCATGACTGGGGATGCCCCCCAAGGTTACACCTCAAGGCTCAGTAAAAGAGATTTGCCCACATTTGCTGATGGAGGTGAGGAACATCAATCTCTGCTTAAAAACTGGGGTTTTTTCTAGCTTTAATGAAATTGCTTCAATATTGTTTCAAAAATAGAGCATTATGCTAGAAGTTACAGCTACCTGTCCTGTGTACTAGATAATTCTGACTAAGTTCTCTTTGTCTAAGCATCATCAAGATTGTAATAGAATTAAAGAAATTATTTTCTTTATATAAATATATTTGGTTAGCCATCCTTAATCCCACAAGACAAAGTTGTATAAAGGTAGGGTTACACCTGTGTTCCTTTAGAGATAAAGGAACACAGGTGTAACCCTTTGTTCCTTTATCTCTAAAGGTGTTCCTTTAGAGATAAAGGAACACAGGTGTAATCCTTTGACCACATCTGGGCCTGGGATTGGATTTAGCCACACCCAGGCTCCTCTATGAGGAGTTTGGAAAGCCAGGGCATCATTTCTGCACCTTGTGACACAAGCTGAGGGCTTCTCTAATAAATTTTGCCTGAAGCTCCCATCCTGCCTGTGACAAAGAGGGAGGTAGTTAGTTCATCAGTAATCAGTGTTAGAAAGTTACTCAGTGTGGAGCAGTCACTCTCAAATTCAAGGCAAGCTGCCCTGGATGGCCAAGTGAAAGCTTCCATGCTAGCTGCTCCATAGTCACAACTCTGAAAAATACCAATAGGTTAGTTACAGTAAAAACCTACACACAGGTTTTTACATTGTACTTGCAGAAATTTATTCAAGGTGTGTGTTTGCTGTGTGCCCTACAAAGCACAAGGAGCCAGCTTGTGATAAAGGAGGAGAACTGGAGTGTCATCTCTGCCCAGTTAGACATTCAGTTTTGCCCCAGTTCCTGCAGCTAATACTGCTCCAGGCTCAGGAACTGGATGTGGGATGATTGCCCACAGAGATTGAAGGGCTGTGAATTCTGCTTCTACAGACTGAACTTCATATTTGGTTTGTGACACCAATAACGGGGTTCCAGTGCTGTCCCCCCTAAATGAGGCACAGAAAATCATCAAAGATACCTAAAATGCAGGAACCTGAGAATATGGCACTAACAGAGGATGTAGAAGGGGAGAATGCAGAGTGCAGGACCCTACTGCATTGTCAGGGGTTGTTATGTAAATGGTCATTTCTAGATTAATAGATTGCAGTCCCAGCACAGAATCCATTGGTGTAAACAATTCCACTTATTCTAACTTTTTGGAAAAGACATCATCTGAAAGAATTTCAGTCCTCACCATGTTTTAAACTGGAGATACAGTCACAGTATTTCAGCCTGTAATTCTCTCTGTTTCTTACAAAGCCCAAATTACAGCTTTAATTCATTTTTCCATTGGGTTATAATGTATAGCAGAGCTTAGTAATATCTTGGACCAAAATCCTAGAGATTTTTTCTGACTCTTCAGCCCAGTTGTTTGCCACAATTTCTGTAAGACTTTATCACCTAGAATTGTTACTTTCAATTCAAAAGGGTTTCCTTGCCTAAGAGTATGTAATTTGGCTTGCTCAATCCAAACTTTTTTGCAGGCATCAGAGGCTTCCTCTTCTTTCTTTGTCCATTGCCAAACAACTTTCTTCCTGGTCCATTTCTGCTGTTACAGCATTTACCATAATGTCTTGGTATGAGGTGACATGGGGGTTGAAAGAGAAGAATTTTTGTGTATAGGCATTGACTTACGTCAATGATGGAACATTTTTGCTGTTAAATTCCTATTTATTTCTGATCATGGGGCACTAACTTGCACAAGATCATTCCACATTTGTTTCATTGTCACACATGAGGGTTTGCCAGATGATTTTCATTCACCACCCGCACAGCTGGTTCTGAAATTAGAGCCCAAATTTCCCCTAAGGTACTTGCTAGGACACCTCTATTACTGGTAGCACTGTGGTGCCTGGTGTAATCAAGGTCTTCAACGAAACAGGCACCCCTCTCAAAAGCTGTATTTTGATACTTTTATTTACTGCTGCCCCATCCAGACTGGATGCTGTAATTAGGGCGTGAGCCATCCCCATCTGCTGCAGGGAACTAAAACCTCCTGCCTGGAACATCAGCTTCTGAGGGATGGCACTGATTCATCAATGCTGTTAGAACTGCTGCACACAGCCCTTGATACAGCATGGGAGTGGCAAAGTCCTGCCAAACAGGACCCCACTTTGTCCCTGAGCACATCCCCCATAAAGCTGATCCTTACTGCCTATAGGACTTAATAGATTTTTGCACCAATTAATAAGTGAACAGACACAGCCCCACTATTCCAAGCTCACAAAAATCTATTATCAGTTTGTCTTCTCCTCTCTTCTGCTGATAGATCTCCAAAAATTCTATTTCGGAGTATAAGTGCACCCCTCCATCCAGCAGATCCCTCCATTTGTGCTTCTACCACCTCCCTTCCTGCTGAATCTGGCTGAAGCTCAGCCTTGGAGTCTGTGGACACACTCAAGATATTTCCATCCCATTCCTCAGGATCCTGTGGATACGACTGGGAAATGGAAATCTTATTTTTCCCATATCTGTGCCTTTGCTTGTGAGCAATATGTGCAACCACATGTTGCTGTTCTACACTGCATTGCTGCTCATAGCACCACTGTGCTGGAGTTTAATTAGATCTTGTGTGATTGCCTTTGCATCTTGCAAAGTCCTGACTTCCTTTTCCAACTCTCACATTGCTCTGCAAGGCTGTAACTTCATGGTCCAAAGCTCTGAGAAGCAGCTAGCAGCCATCTCTACCAGCCCACTAACTTGCAAGAAGGTTTTGATGCCCTTCCAGAGGGCACACACACAGTAAATATTCGTGCTCTGGATCTCTAAGAAGAGACAAAGGAAGTTTCAGCCCCTGGCTACAGCTAATCCATACCTTATCCACAGCTTTGGATTGTGGTGTTTATGGGAGATGTGGATCTTTGAAGTGCATCAAAGTAGGTGACTGGCACCTGAGGATTCACCTGAAGATGGATGGATGGATGGATGGATGGATGGATGGATGGATGGATGGATGGATGGAAGGAATCATGGATGGATGGAGGGATGGAGGGATGGAGGGATGGATGGAGGGATGGATGGATGGATGGATGGATGGATGGATGGATGGATGGACGGGGGATGGATGGATGGATGGATGGATGGATGGATGGATGGATGATGGATGGATGGATGGATGGATGGATGGATGGATGGATGGATGAATGATAGATGGATGCTTGGATGGATGCATGGATAGAAGGAATTACTGGATTGGCAACTGCACTGTTGTTCCTTTTTCATATTGCTTCTGCAAAAGATGTAGATTCATTAGTTTAACTGATCAGTGGGATTAATCTCCATGTAAGTCACAAGGAAAAACTGGGCAGTGGACCTTGATCAATCAGTGGATGGGAGCAGTGTAACTAAAGGGCCAAACCTTTTTACTGTGGAAGAAAAAAGAATGGTGTTAGAGAAGGAGAAAGAAGAGGGATGGGGTGGAGATTCGGGGGTCTTTGCCTGACTGTGCCATCTGTTGACAGAAGGGGTCATTATAAGGGGTAAATGTTATGGTGGTGGAGGATTTTGACAGTGAGGGAAGGGGACCAGGGGAAAATATCAGGGCATGCCCAGTTGCAACTCTGGTTCCAGTAAGGCTGGGGAATGGAGCCACATCTTCAGAAGTAACTGGCTGCAAGGGCCTGCTGAGGAAAGTTCCAGTACAGATTGTTGGGGCAGCAGGAAAATGAGCTTTGTGACCACTCCTACCATGGCATGTATAGTTGGTGACACTAAAACAACTAATCCATTTCTATATATGCCATCAGTGACCCCTTCCCTTGCTGGGATGAGATGTATTTTGTAACTTAAATGCACAAAACCTTAAATCTTTTCTGAGAATACCATGGAGCTTCACATTCCACCTGAGACAGGCTGGAAAGCTCAGATCTGCCTGTTAGTGTGTAAACCATCAGAGGACATTAGAGAAAATGTTCTGGATGCCATTTGAAATGCAGTGATCTGCATGGGCCATGGAAAATGAGGCAAAGCAAAGAGAAAAAGCTCAGAACCAAAGTTAAACCCTTAAGAATAAATAAATATCCTATAAAGACAGAAGCACAAAAAGGTCTGGAACCATGGACAAACACATTATTACAATTTAGCATACTGAGACAATGTCAATCTGAGTTTTAGATGCCTTCCTCCAGGTTTCAAAGAAGCCTCGTTCTTGAGAGTGCAGATTAATATAAGTTTAAGAGCAACCAGTCAATCAAACACACACAGATATACACCCAAGCATACCAAATCCCTATGGCTTGTTAACCTCAGTGCTGGAAACAAACTCTTATTTTACTGTTTTGGCCTTAAAGGATATTTTCTCTTGTATCCCAATAGATGTGCAAAGCCAAACAATCTTTGCCTATTAATGAGAGAATCATGTGGCTGCAAGAAAGATGCAGTGGGAAAGGATGCAGTGTTCCCTCAAGGATTCAAAAATAAGCCCACTTTATTTGGTGGTTTTGGCAAAAGAAGTAGAGCAATGGAAAAAAGGTAACAGTGTTCTTTTACAGTGTGTAGGTAACATCCTAATTGAGGCTGACAAGGAACAAACCTGCTTGAGAGTGACCTGTTTGAAAGCCTACAGAACTTTTGGGACTTGCTGAAATTTCCAGAAAAAAAGGTAAGATTAATACCTTAGCTTTAAGGTACCAAAAGGACAATGAGCTCTGGGTGAAGGAAAAAATTAGTGATATTCTAAATTACAGCTCCTAGGACTAAAAGAAAACTAACAGGAGTTTTGTTAGTGGCAGGATTTTGCCCCATACATGTTCAAAATTTTGGACTAAAAGCCAATCCTTTTTATTTTTCAATCAAAGGTCCTGAAGAATTCCTGGAATGGCCCCGACAATTTGCACCAGTTTTAACACCATAAAGGATGCTCATGGAAGCACTGGCTTAAGGCCTTCCAGATACAACTAAACCCTTCATGATGTGTGTAGAAAAGGCAACAAGTAGCTTTTGTGGGTGTGACACAGCTCCTTGGAAGCTGGCAAAGGCTAGTGGGCTCCTTCTCCAACAACTGGATGGTCAGCATGCTTCTGGGCCATAGCAGCCAGCACCCTAAAGATGCAGGAGGCACAAAAATTCACTTTGGGATGATCACTCACTGTGCTGGTCCCATGTGCCATTGCTGCCTGTTCGGAATCCAGAGGGACATCACTGGATCTCTCTAAGCTGACTGGCAAAATACCAAGGACCAGGAAGAGTAGTCATGTGTGTGATATCAACCTCAAATGAAGCCATTTTGCTCCCTACTGAGAAGCAAGAACCTTTTCAATGTGACTGGCTGTACATTGTGGAGCAGTCAAGATGCCAAGATTTAAGGGATGAACCTTTACAGGAACCAGATAAAAACTGTATGTGGATGGCAGCAGATTTGTGGATACAGGTAAGTTAGCCCTGGTGGGATGGAAGAGATGAGTGGTATCTCTGAGGGTCTGTGTCAAGGACCCCCAGGATGGCATTGACCCACAGAGCATCACCCTGTGCCCACAAGTCTCCTGCCCCCCACCAATTCCTGGGCATCCAGCTGCCTGACCTGTGGAGCAGCCGGGTTTCAGCACCTGCATCACACCCAGCTGCAAAGGCAGGAGCCCCCACAGCCTGGGGACCCCTTCCCCAGAAAATTCCCCCCTGACATCCCCATTTTCCACAGGGCTGTATTGCAGTGGCTGCTACAGAACCCTGGACAACATCCGCTCCGTGTGCATGGCCCCCCTGAGCTACCCGGACTCTGGGGATGAGGAGCTGTGAGCAGAGGGGTGCTGGGAGCCCACCCGGGCCTGGGAGGCTGCAGGGGGTGTGGGAGGGGGGGCTGCAGCTCAGCCCTGCCCTCTGTGCCCTGCAGGGACTCCAGTGATGAGGAGACAGCAGGGCTGGAGCTGGTTGTGTGAGGGCGGCGGCTGCTGCAGCGCATCAAGGACATCAGGGGCTGGAGGGTCCCCTCCAGAACAGCTGCCCAGCTGTGAGCCCAGCTGTGAGCCCAGCTGGAGGAGGTGGAAAAGAGTGAGGAGAGGGATGTGGGCAGCAGTGGGGTCAACAAGAGCAGACTGCTCTGCGGGTGAGGGCTGGCTGTGGGGTGGCGATGCCCCCTGTGCTCCCCAGCACTGGGGATGCTGGATGCCAACGCTGCACTCCAATCTCCCAGGAAGACTTCAGCTACCAGCAGCAGGCCAAAAACAGTGAAAGAGAGGGCAAGGGCCCAGTGACAGCAGGACAGTGCCAGGGGGCAGCAAAACCTCGGGTCCAGGTGCTGGGGTGTGCCTGGAGCCAGCCCCACCAGTGCAGCAGAAGCTGAGAGCTACTGGGTGGGGAAGGGCTGGTGAATAAATCACCTGGACCTCAAGGCACCTGAATCCTCCTACTCTGAGTTGGCATCCACCATTCCATGATGATCCTGACCTTGTGATACTCCAGCTCCTTGCTGCCCCAGCTCCATCCCTGCTGTGACCCCAGCCTCTCAATGCCCCCAGCCCCATCTCCAGCACCTTGGTATCATCATCTCCATGCCCACTGTGCCTCCAGCCCCTACACATCCCTGTCTCCAGCCTTTATGGTGTCCCCAATCCCACCCCTGTGGTGCCCCCAGCCCCATGCTGACCCCCACCCCTCGGTGTCCCCCTCCCCACACACGGTGCCCAACCCACTCCCCATCCCCGTCCCCAGCCCCACAGTGCCCCCAGCCCCGAGCTGCTCCAGGGCAGAGATGCAGAATGTGCAGAATGGACAGACAGCTGGACGCGGGGGAAGTCCCTGCTTCTCCGTTTATTACCAAGCAGCCTTCGTTTAAAAAAAAAAAAAAAAAAAAAAAAAAACAAAAACAAAACACAGACATACAGACAGGCAGAGGCGGCCCGGCGGCGGGGCGGGGGCCGCCCGCCCATGGTTTTTGTTTGGTTCCTGACACCAGAGAGGTTCAAGTAGCCGAAAAAGGTTCAAGTTCACCATAAGGCACTTTAAAGCCATGACGGGAGCAGAGCCCCCCCGGCCCCATCACCCCTGCGGGCACCCCATGGCACACGTGGGGGCCGGGCAGCGCTGGTGGTTGGCAGCGGAGGGGCTGTGGGGGGGAATATATTACATCATCTTTTTTTAAATATAGATAAAACTCTTATTTGTAGACAAATAGTGCCGGTCCCCTCCACCCCCGGGGAGGCTGCGCCCTGCGGGGGCCATGTGCAAAGGACAGAGGGGTGACCGTGGGGGCCCGGCCACCCCAGGGAAAAGGAGGGGGTCCCACAGGGCCAGGGGGATTTCAGAAGGGGAAAAGGGTCCGGGGGGGGCCGGGGCTGCCCCGCACCCGGGTGGGCTCACCCGAATAGTGCAACCAAGAGAAAGCAGCCGGGAGTGCAGGGGCGAGGGGGGCTCGCCGGGGGGGGCTGCTCGGAGTGGGGAGGTGGGGACAAGCTATGCACAGCGTAGGGCAGTGCCCCCCTCCACTGGGGAGGATGGGGGGGCTCTCCCCACCTGGGGGGGGGCCTTGGTCCATGGATGCCCCTGCCCGGTCCTGGCACCCACGAGGGGTTTGGTGGGGGGGACATCCAAGTCCCGATCCCCCATCATCACCCGCCCTGGGCATGACCAGGTGGGCCCGGGCACGGTGGTGGGGGGGGTGATAGGGGCCCCCCACCCCCTTGTGCAAATCGGCCGAGGGGATTTTCCCCCTTTGCATAACTAGGAATGAACCGTGACGGGAAAAACAGGAACAGAAACCCCAGCGGGCACGGCACAGCTCGGCATGGAACGCCACGACACCTGCCGCCGTCGCATCGCCCCTACGCCGTCTCCACCGGCACGGTGCCGTCGGGCTGCGGCCCTTCCTCACCCTCCTGCTCCTCTTCCTCCTCCTCGGGCTGCCCTGGAGCCCAGTAGCGGGCAATGGAGAGGCGCAGCCCCTCCAGGCGCCCGTTGGAGAGGTCGAGGCCTGCGGGCCCGGTGGGCGGCGGGGCCGGCTCGTCGCGGCGGCGGCGGCGCGTCCGCACCTCCAGGCAGTTCTGGCCCTTCAGGTGCCGCTGGAGGTGGTCGTCCTTGGCGAAGGCCTTGTGGCAGAGGTAGCACTCGTAGGGCCGGGCGCCCGTGTGCAGGTGCATGTGGTTCTTCAGGTCGTAGCTGTGCAGGAAGCGGGCGCTGCAGTGCTGGCAGGAGTAGGGCCGCTCACCCGTGTGCTTCCGCATGTGGATCTTCAGTTTGTCGTTCCTGGAGGTGGGACAGACAGCGAGACATTGGCGTCGAGGAGCCAACATGGCATCCAACCACCAGGGGGAGGGGAATGGTGCTGGAATCCCGAGAGCAGGGTTGCTCTGTGGGGCACAGGGCTCTGGGTGCTCTGTGGGCACAGGGATCTGGGTGCTCTGTGGGGCACAGGGCTCTGGATGTTCTGTGGGGCACAGGGCTCTGGGTGCTCTGCAGGGCTCAGGGCTCTGCAGGCTCTGTGGGGCACAGGGCTCTGGGTGCTCTGTGGGGCACAGGGTTGTGGGTGCTCTGTGGGGCACAGGGCTCTGCAGGCTCTGTGGGGCACAGGGCTCTGGAGGCTCTGTGGAGCACAGGGCTCTGGGTGCTCTGTGGGGCACAGGGCTCTGGATGTTCTGTGGGGCACAGGGCTCTGAATGCTCTGTGGGGCACAGGGCTCTGGATGTTCTGTGGGGCACAGGGCTCTGGGTGCTCTGCAGGGCTCAGGGCTCTGCAGGCTCTGTGGGGCACAAGGACCATTGCACGGCTGCATGGCTGAGATGCAGCGGGCTGCTGGCAGGGGGGATGCTGCCCCGGGATGCTCTGGCAGTGCTTACATTGTGCAGAAGACTCCCCTGGACCTGCACCACAACCATGAGAGATGAGGTGCTATGGGTGCCATCAGGTATCAGGCCTTGTGTGATCTGGCAGCACTCACAGAGTGCAGAACACCCCATTGACCTGACTTCAGCAGCAGCTACAGCAGAGGGACAGCAGCAGGGATGCTCCTGGGTACCTCAGGAGATGCAGCTGGCTGCTGGCAGGGGGATGCTGCTGGCTGCCCCAGGTTGCTCTGCCAGTGCTTACATAGTGCAGAAGACTCCCCTGGACCTGCACCACAACCATGCCATGGCTGAGAGATGAGGTGCTATGGGTGCCTTGGGTGATCTGGCAGCACTCACAGAGTGCAGAACACCCCATTGACCTGACTTCACCAGCAGCTATGTCAGAGCAACACCACCAGGGATGCTCCTGGGTACCTCAGGTCAGCCCAGCAGCACTCATGAGGTGCAGAAGACCCCACAACCCCACTGCACCACAACAGAACATTCAGGGGGTGCCACGGCGGATGCCTCTGGGTACCTGTGTTGCTCCAGAGCACTCAACGGGGTGCAGAAGACGCTCTGAATGTGCACCCCACTGGCAGCACTGGCAGAGGGGTGCTGTGCAGTGTGCCATCAATTTGGTCTGGCAGCATTCAAGGGATGCAGAAAACCCCATGAACTATGCCAGGCCTGCAGACAGGCCCCGGTAGACTGGCATGAGGTGGGGGTGCCATAGGGGATGTCACAGGGCACACATCAGGCGGGCAGAGCCCGTCCAGCAGCACTCAGGGGATGCAGAAAACCCCATGAACCCTGTGGCCAGGCCCTGGTAGGACTGGCACAGGGTGGGGGTGCCATAGGGAATGTCATTTGGCACATGTCAGATGGGGAAAGCCCGTCCAGCAGCACTCAGGGGATGTAGAAAACCTCTGGTAGGACTGGCACGGGATGGAGGTGCCATAGGGGATGCCCTTTGGCACACCTCAGGCAGGCAGAGCCCATCCAGGGGCACTCACCGTGTGAACCGGACCCCGCAGACCTGGCAGGCGAAGGGTTTCTCGCCCGTGTGCGTGCGCATGTGGCGGGGCAGCTTGCCAGCACCGTGAATGACCTTGTGGCACACAGGGCACTCCTGGGGCATCTGCGAGCGCCTCTTCCTCACCAGCTTGTCGGGGCTGTCCAGCCCGGGCGCCAGCGACTCGTGGTGCAGCGAGCTCAGGTACGCCATCAGGTCGGGGTCGATGGCATCCTCGTCAGAAGGTGCCTCCTCAGGGGACAAGGGGGGCTGGTAAGGGAAGGGGAAGGAGTGTGGGGGCAGCTCCTCTTCCTCAGGCAGCTCAAAGCTGTCGTAGGGCAGGGAGAGCCCCTCGGGCAGAGGGGGTGAGGGCAGCTGGGAGGGCGGCGGGGGGCTGCCGGAGCCTTCGGCCTCAGCTGCGGGCGGCGGCTCCTCGGCGGCGTGGTTGTTGAGCTGGGCACCGCGGGCTTGCAGGAACTTGCGGGTCTTCTTGCTGCGGCGCGGGGTGGGGCGGGGGGGCGGCGGGGCAGGCACCTCACCCTCGGGGAGGCTGGAGAAAGCCTCCAGGTAGCGGCGGGCGCGTTCGCAGTCGCCGTCATCGGGGCCGGGCGCCTCCAGGCCGCTGCCCTGCAGGATCTCCACGCAGGCAGCGATGACACAGGGGATCTCCAGCAGCCGGGCAGCGCGCAGCACCTCGCCCATGTTGGCGCTGCTGATGGTCAGCGTGGCCGTGTACGCGAATTCCAGCAGCGCTCCCAGTGCCTCCGGCCCCACAAAGTCCAGCTCGCAGACCTCCTGGCCCGGCCCCGGCCCGGCAAAGAGCTTCTTGAAATAGCGGCTGGAAGCAGCCAGGACGGCACGGTGGGTGCGGTACTCCAGCCCCTGCGTCTTGATGGTGACATCGCAGAGCAGCCCCAGCTGCCGCTGCTCGTTCAGGCAGCTCAGCAGCTCGCTGCTGTGCTCAGGGAAGGGGATGCCGATGAGGTCGTCCTCTGGGCTGGCCATCGTCCTCACCTGCGGGAAGGACAGGATGCTGCTTGACTGACAGAGGAACAAGCTGGGAGAGCGCTTGGAAGAAACACTGCAGCTGGAGTGTTGCTGCCATGAAGCCAGGGCACAAGGAACGCTGCCTGTACTGACAGAGGAACAAGCTGGGAGAGAGCACTTGGAAGAAACTGCAGTTGGAGCATCGCTGCCATGAAGCCAGGGCACAACGCTGCCTGTACATGCTGGGTGGCACTGGGGTTTCAGTGGGACATGAACTGGGGCAGGTTTGGGGCCCAGGGTCTGTGCTCAGTTCCCTCCATGCTGTGCAGAGGTTGGTGGGTGTGGGCCCCCCACCACAGGCCCCCCACCACAGGCCTCCACGCTTCCTCCACTACCACCAGCACCCAGCCGCCCGCGCCGCCACAGCAAAGGGAGAAATCTCAGCGTGGTGCCTTTGAACAGCAGCGAGGTGCAGCGTTTCCTGTGCCAGCCCACCCACAATCCCCCCCAGCCCACCGCCACGGCCCAGCACAGCCTCTGGCTCCCAGCAGCCCCGTCCTGGGAACACGGGCCTCGCTGGCAGAGGCATGGTGGGCGGGCGAGCGCTGGGAAGAGCAGCCCGAGGGCCAGGGGGCCGCCCCGTGGAGCCCAGCTGGGCTGGGAACAGGGGCCACACTTCCTGCCACGGCAGATTAGGATCAGCACCTGTGCCACCGGTTCCTGCCCCCGCTCCTGGTCGGGACTGGGCCCCCTCCCTCCCTCCCTCCCTCCCCCCTGTGCCCCAGCCCGGGGCCACTCCTCGCCCAGCCAAGCCCAGCCTGCGCCAGTCAGGCCTTTCCCACGCTGCAGCTGGCAGAGCTTGGCCTCGGCGCTAAACCCAGCACGGCTCACACTCCCACTGTGGTGCCCGTGGTGCACCACCAGGGACACACGTGCTCCTGTGCGGCCAGCACAGGTGGGAAAGGGGAGCCCACGACCCTCACAACCTGCAGGCAGGCTGCAGGCAGCAGTGGCAGCTCCGGGGCTGCAACCTGCCCTGTGATAGATACCATGCCCAGCTCTGGGCCGTGTAGCCAGCACAGGTGGGAAGGGGGAGCCCATGACCCTCACAACCTGCAGGCAGCAGCGGCAGCTCCAGGGCTGCAACCTGCCCTGTGACACTGTGCCCAGCTATGGCCCTTGCAGCCAGCCAGGCAGTGCTGAGTGATAGCGGCATGTGGCACTGGGCATGGCCAAGCCATGCCAGGCAACGCTGAACCATGTCAGGCCCATCCACCCCAAACCCACCAGGCCGTGCCAAACCACACTGTGCTGGCACTGCTGGGTGACAGTGGAATGGGAGCCCAGCAACTGCAGCCTGGCAGAGGCGGGTACCACCTCTCGAGTTGTGCCATGGTGGACAGCAGCATGTGGCACCGGCCATTGCCAGCCATGCCAGGCAACGCCGAGCCACACCAGGCCCACCGGGCCGTGCCAAACCACACTGTGCCGTCGGCAGGCGGGCGTGGGGGACGTGCCCCCTCTTGCCCATGGAGGGGCGGCGCGGGCGACGGCCCCCGGCGCAGGGGCCCATCCCCAAGCCGGCCGCTCCCTGCGCTTGGGCGGCCGCCAGCTGGGGCTGCCTCGGCAGGCAGCTGGGAACGGCCCCGGAGCAACCGGCTGCGGAGCCGCCCCAGCCGCTGCCGAGCAGGCCCGACCGGCAGGGCAGGCGGCAGCCGCCCCTGAAACCGGGAGCCAGCAGTGCCGACCGCCTGGGATGCTGGCGCCAGCAGCCACGGCCAAGCCCCCCTGGCTGGCAGGAGCCCATCCCGGCTCTGGTTGAGGTCCCCTCTGCCTGCCGAGGTGGGGGTGATCGGATTAGGGGTGATTAAACCATCAGGGCCCCCGGAGCCAACAGGCAGTGACAGCCCCCGGTGGGATTAGGCAGGATTAGCTGCAGGGGCAGGATTAAGCAGGGGGGTAAGTATCCCATGCCACAGCTTGGGCAGCTGGAGAGGGATGACAGGGATGGGGCACCTGCCGTGGGTGGGCCAGAGCCCCACGGACCCCCAGGACTGTCACAGGGAATCGTCACAGGATGGGGTGGCACTGTGTCCTCCAACACTGCCTCCCCCAGTGATGGCACCAGGACAGCCTCCCTTCTGCCCTGGTCCCCACGAGAAACCTGGGCACAGGGCATTTACAAGACTGATGGCACCCACTGGGGGTGTCTGGGCACAGGACAGCAGCTGAGACCCCATCACATCCCAGCAGGTGGCACGGTGCTGTGAGGGACAGGCACTGCCCTCACCATGTCCCAGCGCAGATGGACACAGCCTCAGCGCTGCCAATGTCACAGAAATCACCAGCAGAGCTCTGTTAAGGCAGCTGGGACCCCACGGGACTCGGTGCCACCAGACAGAGCTGCAGGGCTGTGGGGCAGGCTGGGGGCGAGGCGGCGGCGGGCGGGCAGAAGGGGGATTTTCCATCGCCCCAAACCGCCCCTTTACGGCTCCTTTGCTGACACCCCCACCCCCGCGCACATCCTCCTCACTGGAGCGAAGAAGTCACATGCTGAGCGGCTGCTGCCGTCGAGGAGATCACCGCAGTGATAAGGAAATGGCAGAGGATGAGGTGTGAGGGGACAGGAGCCGCCCCCTGGGCCCCCAGCATTCCCAGGCTGCTGCTGGAGGTGATGGCCGGGAGGGCACAGGTGGTGATGCCCATGGCCTGGCCATGCCAGAGCTCCTTCAGTCACCTCAGCGCTGTGGCTGGGCACATTTTGGCTGAACTGAGGAAAGGAAAGGGGGAGTTGCTCCCCGTGCTGAGCTGGCTGCCATGCAGGGCGGGTGGCAGCAGGAACAATGTCTGCCCAGGTCACCCTGACATCCCTGTGCCAGCCCAGGCTGCCTGGGACAACCATGGCCAGGCTCCACCCATGTGCCAGCTCCTCTGTGAGAGGGGTCCAGGCACCCAGGCAGGGCCATGGGCAGCGGGCTGGGGTCCCTGCAGTGCCCCTCCTGCTTGTGTGCCATGCCACCAAGCAGGGATGGCACCTGGGTGAGGGCACAATGCACTGGGCCTGGCTTGGGGACGGTGGGAGGTGGAAAGGGGTGTCCAGGGGGGATCTCCCAACATGGGGAAGGAGAGAAGGAGAGCAGAGGTCCCAGGGAGCACCGTCCCCACCCTGGGCTGCTGCCAGGAGCCCCTGCTTTCGGTCCCAAGAGTCACAAATGCTGTCGAGGGACTTCACAGCCCCATGGGGAGAATGAGTCACCCCGGAAGGGGAGCGCAGCGTGGAGCTGCCCTGGCCCCTCACCCTGTGGGGCCCTTCACCCTTTGGGATCCAGGACGTGGACCCAGGGGTCTGGGCTGTGCAAGCCCCCCACCCTGCTGCTGCCTGGAGCCAACTGGGAGCAGCAGTGGCCCTGGTGCTGATGGCCACGGTGTGGATGGAGGGTGGTGTAGGGCTGTGCAGCCCCTCTGTCTGCCCAGCAGGGAAGGTGGTGGCCGGGGTCTGGCTCAGCTGGTGACCCTGTAGCAGCACATGCTGAGGGTCCCAATGCTGGAGGAAGTGGGGAGAGCAGCAGTGCTCTTTGAAAGAAGAAAAGAACAAGTAGAGACAAAAGGAAATGGTTTGGAGATGAAAGAGGATAAACAGTCCCCCACCCCATAGCGCTGAGAGTGAGCCCCATGGCACTGCTCAGGCCCCCCGACACTGGCCAGCTCACCCAGAGCTCCCAGGGACAGCCACCAGCACTGAGAGGGGGCTGAGCACCCTGGCACAGGGCTGCCTCAGTGCCCAGCCAGCACTGCACCTGGGGCCAGTGCCAGCCTGGCACGGCAGCTGCCACGGAAGCTGGGCACAGGGCATCCCTGCCACGGTGCAGCAGGGCCGGTGGTGTTGCCAGAGCTGTTCCTGGCATGTGTAGCAGGGAAAGAGGAGCAAAGTCCCCATCTCACCCACCCAGCCTGCTGGCACTGTGCTGGCATCCTGGTCCCCTCCTGCCTCCAAAACCACCCCACTGCCACATCCAGCTGCCTGGCATTGCCACTCTAGGGTGTGGGCCCTGCTCTGCCAAACCAAAGTGACCCAGATCTCGCCACTCGTCCCATCCCACCCCATCCCATCAGCAGTGAGGGCAGCGTAGGGCTCAGGCAACACCAGCGTCCCACAGCCTGCTGGTGCGAGGCAGCTGGCCCAGATCTCCCAGTGCCACACCGGGTCCCCACCACCCTGGCATCCAGCCCAGCAGCAGTGATGGCAGGGTGGGTGCGTGGCTCACCTGCCCCGTGTCCCGGCGTGGCTCCGCGCTCGTGGCGGCCCCGCTGGCGGCCCGCGAGTGGCAGGGAGGGGAAGGCAGGGTGCTGGTGCTGTGTGAACTTGGCCCCGCTCCCCGCTGCACTTGAGCTCAGGATCCCACCTCAAAAGGAGTCGACGCCCACACCCCGGGTCACGCACCTCCCAGCCCCGCTTCCCAGAACACACACGGCATTAACTCTTTGCGGCCGGCGCTGCTGCGCCGTGGGGCGCCAACCCGGAACGGGGCAGGGGGCACCCCGGCCCACTCCCACGGGAGAAAATCCCCAGCGCCTCCAGGACAGGCACCCGTACCTTAAACACGCCTTCCCCACCTCTAACAAGGTCTCCAAGCCGTCTGCCCCTGCCCCCCCGTGCCGTGGCACATCAGCCAGGCCCTCCTCACCTCCTCGTGTGCCCCAAGGCAGGGCGCTGGGTGCTCGCCACTGGCCATGGCCAGCCCAGCCGGGCTGCCAGGGCGCCTGTGCTCGGCGGCAGCAGGGCAGGGCTGGGTGCAGCATGCTGCAGCCTGCCCGGCCAGCCCTGGAGCCACCCCCCGGCCCTATGGATTCCTGTCCTGCTCTCCCCTTGGAGCAGGTTCCCGAGATCCCCACGGGGAATGTGGGGAGCAGTGACAGCCCAGCTGGGCTATGCTGCCTGACCCCCTGCGCTCCCTGGGCAGGGGCACTCGTGGGCTCCCCGGGCCAGGCTGCACATTCATGCAATGCCCCCATAATTACACCCTCGGTGTCCCCAGCTAAACAGCAATTAGCAGCCCAGAGAGCTCGCCCCACACCCCACCACCAGCACCGGCACCCGCCCAGGCAACCCACGCCAGACCGGTCAGGGGCACCGGCACTGTGGCACCCTGGCATGGCCCAGCAGGCCCCAGAGCTGGGGATGCGTGCAGCAGGCCAGGCAGAAAGGGGAAGAGCCCCACAGCAAAGCAGGGGGACAGCAAAGGGCTCAGCCCCAGCAGCGCTGACGGAAGGAGCTGGGTTGTGCAAGAGCCCCTGGGCAGGCAGTGGAGACAGGCAGAGGGCATCAGCAGTGTGCCCTCCATGGTATCCCACTGTGCCATCCTTGTGCTGGGCAGGTTCCAGCTGTGGAGCGCAGGCAGCACGCAGCCAGCACAGGGCTGTGGGCAGCACTGCCCTCTGCACTGCCACAACACTCCAGGCTGCCCCAGAGGGGGGCACAAAGCAGGGCACAGCCCTGGACAGCGTCCATGAGAGGGAGGGAGGACAGGAGGGAAGGAGGAGGGCTGTGGCACCTGCTGCCAACCCTTCCCCTGCCCTTTGTTCCCCATAAAGGAGGGGAATGGCGCCAGTCCCCCCTGGCCCAGGTGTGCCAGGTGCTAAGGGCGGGAGATAAGGTGGGCGAGGCGGGCAGGGAGGGGCACGGCACGGCATGGGCACGCAGCCCTGAGTCAGGGTTCCTGCTGGTGGCCAGGATGGGGTGAGTCACCGTGGCCCCCCCACCCTGGGGGTGTTGCAACCACCCGGGCGCTGGCCACAAACTGCTGCTCGCCCTGGCTGGGGGGCACTGGGCTGGGGGGGCAGGTGGGGAGGTGCTGGCCTTTGGGGAAGATGGGCTAACCTCTGTGAGTCCGTCCATCCATCCATCCATCCATCCATCCCTTGCCCAGTGGCACCCTGAGCAGTGTCACCAGTGAGGGGACATGGCCTCATCCCAGCTCCTCTTCCAATGGCAGGATGGGCAACCCCATCTCCTGCATCACATCCTCACACAGAGCAGCAGCACCCTGACCTGCCAGGACAGATGTGGCCAAGGGCATGTGGCCTCTGTGTGTCACCTCTGGCCTTCCCAATGTGGCAAGGAAATGGCTGAGGCACTGGTGGAAGGAAGGAAGGAAGGAAGGAAGGAAGGAAGGAAGGAAGGAAGGAAGGAAGGAAGGAAGGAAGGAAGGAAGGAAGGAAGGCTCTGCCAGCCACCAGCCTGGGACAGGCTCACCTACCAGTGGGCCTGCTGGCTGGCCCCAGGGTGAGCTGGCTCTGGAGCTGCTGGCCCCGCAGCACAGTCACGGGAACCCCTTGGAGGGCAGCCAGACCCCCTGGGTCCCACTGTGCTGCACAGCCCCCAGGGGCCCCCCCAGCTGGTGGCACCTCCTACTCAACATGCAGGGTTCATGTCCTCACAGCACCCCGGGGACTGAGCATCCCCAGTGGCACAGGCTGTGCCCCCAGCGCTCCATGCTGGCACCAGGGTGGCGCTGCTCCCGGTGGGGTCACCTGGCAAGGACAGTGCCAGCCCACAGCCCCCCCTCCACACCCTCCAAAATAGCCCGGCTTCCGCCCCCACGGCAGCTGCCTGCTGCCAGCTCCCCGCTGCCCACGGCTGATCCCGGGGAGGGAAGGGGGGCAGGAGATTCTAATCCCCCCCAGCCCCAGCCCCCCCGAGCCCACAGAGCACTGACAGCCAGGCCGTGCCCGCCACAACCCACAGAGTGGCACCGAGGAGACCCCAGGCAGCCCTGCAGTGAGGGAGGGCAATGCCCAGGGCTGCACAGGGCAGCCTCTGTGGAGCCCCTCTGTGGAGCCCCAGGGCCCGCCGTGATGTCCACACCGCACCAGCTGCCCTGTGCCACCGAAGCAGGGCACAAGGGTCTCCTCCCTTCTCTTCCTTGGTCCTGCAGTGGGGCTGGCAATGCTCCTGTCACCCTTGCTATGGCTCCAAGCCCTGTGCCCTGATGGTTGCCCAGGGGAGGGGAATCAAAGCAAAACTGCTGGGGTGTCTCTGTACCCAATGAATGTCAGCCAGCACAGCCACATTCTCCACCCTGCTGGCGTTCAGTGTCGGCAGTGCCTGGCACCCACCGTGCTCGGGACCCCGAGCCTGGCAGCAGGACCCCCTTACCCACTCCCCACCCCAGCTGCTGCCCACGGGGCCTGGGGACACGGCAGAGACAGCTGGGCAGAGAGGAGCACGCAGTGCAACCGAGGCTGCCGGGAGAGGCCAGAGCTCGCCTGACCTACTTCTCCTTCCGCATCACCTGCTTTCATTTTCCCTCACCCAGGCTGGTCCCCCTGCCTGCCCAGGGCTCCATCAAACCATGCCAGAAGCTCTGGGGATACAAATCACCATGGCTCCCACCGCACCATCCTGCATGCCAACCGACCTGCCCAGCCCCGGGCACACGGCATGCCCGGGTGCACTGAAGGTCACCGGCCACAGCCCCGGCATCACCGCCTCCCTCCCCTGCCTGCATGGCTACCCAAGCGCCATCTTCCTGGCACGAAGCGAGTTTGACGGGTCTCAGCCCAGCCCCTCAGCGGGTCCTCTGACCGCCCTGGGGCTTTGCTGGGGTGTGGACATGCAGCTCCCGGGGCATGTCAGGGACGCCGGTGCTGCCACGGGGAGCCAGGCGGGCGCCAATCCTCCAGACGGGGCGGCCGCTCCCACCGGCACCCTGCCTGCTCCCGCCGTGGAGTTACCATGGGAAGGCAGCGCTGGTGGCGCAGGGGGAGCGCAGGCTCCCGGGGGCTCCCGCCAGCAGCCCACACTGCTGCCAGGAGAGATTTCTCCCTGGTTTCATCATCCACCGCCTGCCCTGAAGGAGAAGTTCCTGCTTCACGCACGGGGCAGCAGCCGCCCCCCGAGGGCTGGGGTGCAGCGGGGGCCGCGCTGGGGCCGCAGCCCCGCCGTGCCCCTCCCGCCCCCGTGTGCTCGGGCCTGTCCCGTTCGTGCCACGTGTGCACTGAGGGTGCACGGCAGCAGCTGGCAGAGCCGCGCTGCCACAGCCTGGGGCTCAGCCCCGCAGCGCTGGGGGCAGCCCGCGCCCAGCCAGGGGGGCTCGGGGGGTCCCCAGGAGCCGACACGGATGTGCCCCCCAACACACAGCTGGCACCTCCGCACCCATGCCCGGCACAGACACCCCTAGCCCCGCTCTCTCTGCTGTGCCAGTTTCCCCTTCTCCATGCGCCCACTTTTAAGTTGCCGAGCTCAGTCCCTCCCTCCCAGCACCAGCATCACCACCGAAGCCTTGAGCGGCGGCAGCTGCCGCGTGCTCCCGGCAGTGCCCCCGGCAGTGCCCCCGGTAGTGCCGGGGATCCCAGGCTGACCCCGCTCCTGCCAGCCCGGCTGTGGTGGGGGAAACTGAGGCACGGTGCGACTCACCCCGCGACAAAACCGGCGCTGTGTCCCCTCGGCAAGTGAAGGCAGGCACGGATCGAGGGCGGCTGTGGCCCAAGACGTGGATCTGCTCCGGCGGGAGGGTAAATACCGCACCCCGCCCCGGGCAAACAGCGGCCGGGGGCAGCCAGCCAGGGGGACGAGGACAGGTACGGCAGGGCTGGGCACACGGGGCAGAGTCCACCGGTGCTTGGCAGGTGCTACCATGACACCGATCCCGGGGGACCACCACTGCACAGCCGAGCAGAGGCACCCACTGCTGCTGCCAGTGCGCCAGGGCCGGGGCTCACCAGCGTGGCACAGCGTGCTGGGACACTGGGATACCTTCCAACTCTACCAGTATGGGTGCAGAAGGGACTCCTTGAGTTGCCTTCCTCCTGCAACGGTGCCGTCCCCACCCGGTGCGCCAGGCATGCCGCCAAGCTGCTCACCGGGTTGGGAAGGGGGGGTGGCAGCACCCGGTCACCCGTGGGAGACCTGCGGGGGACCCTGGCTGGATGGAGCAGCACCGCAACAGGAGCACAGCGGAGCCTTGGCAGCCGCCCCGGCACGCAGCGGGGACCTGCCGATGTCACCGATTTCCCGCAGCCCCGTGCGCAGGGACCGGGAACAGCCCACGAGTGACACCCCCCGCCCCACGGGCGACGTGTCCACCGGCTCCGGCGGCGGGCGGGGACACAGGGGCCGTGCGGCGATCGCGTGCCAACCGTGCCCACCCGCTGCCCGCAGCATCCCGAATCAGCGCGACTCACCGCAACCGGGCGGCAAAAAGCGGTCGCCGCGCCGGTCCCCGTCCCGATCCCGATCGCGCTGCCGGTGGGTCGGTACCTCCGCGCAACCCCCGCCGGTGGGTCCGTCCGCTCCCACCCAGTGCCGCTCACCTGCGCACCCCGCCCGAGCCACAGACCGGTCCCGGAGCCACGGCCCCGCCTCCGCCTTCACCTGCCGCCGCCGCGCCCCGCCCGCCCCCCGGCCACTGCTGCCGCCGCCGCCGCCGCCGCCGCCGCCGCCGGGGCTCCAGGAAGCGCCCGCCCCCGCCTCCTCATTGGGCAGCGCGCCGGCGGTCACGCGTCCCATTGGTGGAACGCCCCGCCCATCAGCCCCGCCCCACCCCCCTCGGGAGGGCGGGGGTCTTGCGGGCCCGCGGGACCGGGGCGCGCGGGTGGGGGGCGGCTGAGTCAGAGGCAGTTAACGAGATCGGGCGGGGGTCGGGCCCCGGCCCGGGCAGGAGAGCACGGGACGGCCCCGCCGCGGCCCCCACCGGCGCCGAGTGCGGTGCCAGGCGCCGAGCGCGCCCCGCCCGCTGCGGCCGCCGAGTGCCGGGGCCGGCACGGCACTGCCCGCTCCGCCCCGCGGACACGGGGGGGCGGGGAACCGGGCATGGAGGTGGAGGGGGGGGTAAGAACCGAGAAGTGCGCACCGAGGGAGAGTTTCGAGTGCCGGGCACGGGAAACCGTGCGTAGGGTGAGGTACGGGGGATGGAGAACCGAGCTCGGGAACCGGGCACCGAGGAGCGGACACCGGGATACTGGAGTGGCGGGCACGGAGGGATGGAGAGGTGGACACGGAGAACGTGGCACGGCGGGGCGCGGCGCGGGGAGCAGCCCCCGGTTGTCGGAGGCGCTGGAGCGGGACGCGGCGGCCCCCAGCGGGGTGGCTCCTCCGCAGGTGCCTGGGCGCGGGCCCCGCGCAACCTGTTTGGCCGCTGCCGGCTCACAGGGAGGCAGCGGCGGCCCCGGGGCTCACCTCGGCTCACCCCGGCCCCCCCGCGCCTGGCTCCGAGCGCGGCCACTGCCCGGCGCTAGCGGAAAGTGTGAGGAGCCACCGCCGCTCCGGGGCTGCCAAGGCAAACACGGCCCCGCGCAGACGTTATGTCAGTGGGCGGGGGGGCCGCGCCGGGGCACCGAGCCGGGGCCGAGAACGGGACCCCCACCCCCTCGCCAGGCCCCGGTACCGGGCACCTGCGGCCGCGCCTCGCCCAGCCACCCGCTTGGCTCCCTCCGGCTCCGTCCCTCTGACCGTGCACCTGCATCCCCGTCCGGGGTACCAGCCCGCCAGGCTCGGGGCTTCCGCGGGGCAGAGAGGGGAACCCGCAGAACAACCTCACCCTCGCCGCGGCTGCCACCGACCCCCGACTCCATCGCTCCCCGCCCGTCCCCTCGGGCCACGGTTCGCCATCGCCGCTGCGCTCCGCCGCTGCCCGCGGCTGTGCTCCCGGGGATTCTCTGTCCCCGCTTCCCCCGAGGCGATGCCGACGGTGCGGTCGCACTCACCTCTCTCGGCGGGGCCAGGAGCGGGGCCGGGCGGGGGCCGCGGGCTCAGCCGGGCCGGCGGCGTGGCAGGAAGGACCGGGTGGTCATCGCGGCCCGCGGCAGCGGCCTGCAGAGGGCACTGCTGGCTCCCGGAGCCGAGCCCCGTGGGCGGCACCGATACGCGGAGGGACACGGGGGTCTCTTGGTGCCGGGGGCACCGTTTATTTAGGTTAAAAACAGCAGACACGACTCGGGCAATCCGGGATCCCCTCGGCTGCGCTTGCTCGGGGCTCCCCGCATGCTGCCAGAACGGTTGAAGGAGCCCCCGGGCCTGGGACCTAGCTTGGGTAACCCTGAACCTGTCCCCACCCCAGGGGTGTTCACCTGTCCCCCCCATTGCACCTGCCCTGCACCTACCCAGATGTTCCAACCTTACCCCACACCTATCCGGATGTTCTAACCTATGCAATACCTTTCCAGATGTTCCAACCTGCCCTGCACCTATCCAGATGTTTTAATCTGCCTCACACATATCCAGATGTTCTAACCTGCCCTGCACCTATCCAGATGTTCTAACCTATGCAATACCTATCCAGATGTTCTAACCTGCCCCACACTTATCCAGATGTTCTAACCTGCCCTGCACCTACCCAGATGTTCTAACCTGCCCCTCGCTCCAGCTGTGCTCACCGGCCTCACCTCCCCCCCCAGCTGTAGTAGTTCACTCCCATTCCCCTTGTCTGCAGTTACACCTAGGCCCACAGCTTCCCCTTCCTCCCCATTCCCTCTCACCTCCCTTCTCTCCTGCTCCCCCTGTCTCCACCAGCCCTAGCTGCCACCCCCAGGCCTGGCCCTGACAATGGGGACTCCTGCCTCATGCTCTGCTTTTTATACAAAAATAGATAAATTAATATAAACTTAAACATTAAAATAATAATAATAATAATAAAAATATATTAAATAGTGTCCTGTGTCACTGAGAGCCCCATGGCTGGGGGAAGCAGGTGCTGGCAAGGTGGTGAACCCTGCAAGAGGGGCATTGCATCCAGTCAGCACTGAGGCACAGAGTCCCCAGAGCCAGGACAATCCTGCTGCAACACAGCCCCGGAAGACACAGGCTGAGGAACAGTAGAAGGGCCCCCCAGCTTGTGAACCTGCTTTGGGGGACCTCCCTGGCACCTCCCCACCAGCTCCACCCTCAGCGTGGCTGGTTCAGCAGCACCTCGAGCCAGCACGGGCACGAGGTGATGAACTGCCGAGAGTAGCAGGGTCCCCAACCCTTGGCAAAGCTGATGCGGATACTGTGGGGGTCACAGGGCCCCTCCCCAGGCAGCTGCCAGCCCCCTGTGCCCCCTGCCCGCTCATAATCGAACACCTTTGCCGAGTAGCCGGGCAGCACCTTGAGGACAGGCAGCCCGGGGGGGCTCAGGGTGGGCGAGCTGACGAAGATGGGGTGCTCGCTGCGGTTGTAGGCCCACACCCCGCCCGGCTCCTGGCTCAGCTGCAGCCCCCGGCCGATCTTGCCCCGTGCCCGGCGCACGGCGCAGCTGCGGTAGGCAGCGGGCAGCTGTGCCAGGCAGAAGCCGCTGCCCCAGGGCAGCTCGCAGAAAACGTTCACCGATGCCTCGTGCACGGCGTACAGGCGGCCCACGCGCGTCCGGTACTCCCAGTAAGCCAGTTTGCACCAGCAGCCGTCCGTGATGGTGCTCCATGAGAGACTGGTGTCTGGCAAGGGGAGAGCAGAGCTGTCATCAGCAGGATGTGACTGAGGCAAGCAGCTGGAAGGGCCAAGGGGAGTGGGCACAGAGGGCGTGTGAGGACAGATAGATGGATGTGGTGCACCAGGGATGCCTCAGCGCAGAGTCCTGCGCTGGGTGTGAGCCTCTGGAGCTGTGCCCAGTCCCCCAGTGCCGTGGTGAAGGGCTGGGGGAGGGCTGTCAGGGGGGTTGGTCCCTGAGTGCAGGGGAAGGTGGGGCAGCGGCAGCTGGTGGCCTTGGTGGCCAGCAGCCAGGCGGGAGCTGGGGCTGTGTGCGTCAAGGCACATTGTGTGTGTCCCCATAGGCAGCGCTTCCTCCAGCAGGGAGCCTGGCGCTGCCAAAAATAACAGCGGCTTCAGTGGCGGGGGGGCGTCTGGGCCAGAGCGCTCCCCTAGCAGGAACCCCTCATCCCCCGTCGGAGTCTTTTCCTCCTGCTGGGACTGACTGCTGGCTCCATTCCCTGATTTTCATGTTCTGTCCCCTCCAATCTCCGCTCCTGACTCAGGGGTTCAGCCCTGCCCAGTGCCCTCCTGCCTGCTGGGTGTGGCAGAGGGCTGTGCCCTGTGTGTCTCCCAGTGTGCCGGGCCCATCTTACCGCACCAGTCCCCTCCGTCATAGCTGAACTCCATGAGCTGGGGCTCATCTGGCCAGGAGGGACCACAGGACGCCTTCAAGTACGGGGGTGGCGGAGTTTCTGCAGAGGAGAGAGAGGGAAATAGGAGGCTGGGAGGGCATCCTGCCCCCCTGGAGCCCACTGGAGCCCTGAGGCAGCCCCAGAGAGCAGGGGTCAGAGCCTGGCTGGACGAGGCAGCCTCCAGTGTCGCCGCCAGCACTCACCGGGTACAGCCAGGCGGCTGAAGTGATGGGGGTTGCAGCACAGCCCAGCCAAGTCCCCGCAGGCTCCCTGGCCCCCAGCACAGTAGCAGAGGTGCTTGAGCTCATGGGACTGGTGGAGGTCAGGCCAGCGGAAGAGGCGACAGAGCAGGACTTGAGGGGGGAGCCCCTGCTTGACCCCTCGTGGGTCCCCCCGTGGTGCCAGAACGCAGCCGGACTCCCAGGCGCCCCGGCTCTCCACCACCTGCACCAGCAGCTCCAGCTCCTCATCCTTCAGCTTCTTGAAGAGGGCATGCACCGCTGGCTTGAGGGCAGCGGGGCCATCCTCGGGGCTGGCTGCTGCACAGCGCTGCCGCCACAGCCTCCGCACCAGCCCGGCGCGGCGCGAACGGAACATGCCGTGGTCGTGGGGACCACCTGCAGGATGGAGACAGGCATCACCCCCCGCGCCCTCAGAGGGCTGTGGCTCCAATGGGGTCCCTGTGCATCTTCCTGTGTCCACCCAGATCCCTGGCAAGACTGCTTTGCCTGGATTTGCTGCTGGCATCCCCACCACGAGGGCACGGTGCTGGCATCCCCAAGGTCACACCAGACACGAGCCCAAAACCAACCCTCACTGCTGGGGAACCTGCCTGTGCTCCTGCCCACAGCACTCACCCGCTCCCCCCTCACCCCCTGTCTGCCATGGGGCTGGGGAAGGGGTCCCTGCAGAAGAGGGGCTCACTCACGGTGGGTGGTGGAGGTGGGTGAGAGGCTCCAGGGCACTGCATGGGGCTGTGCTCTCGGGGCGGCCGGCACTGCTCTGCCCGTCACGCGTCACTGCCTGCACTTTTTCCTGCGCTCTCCCCTCCCCCGGACCTTCCCGTTTGGGGAATTCATTGATTTCCCTCATCCCAGCCAGCCCTGGGGCTGAGCCACCGCCAGGGCCAGCACATCAGGGCTACCACACCAGGACATGGCACAAGATGCGTGGGCTGCAGTGGTCAGGGATGCCCAGCACCGTGCTACCAAGGCAGCCAGGAGCCCAAAAAGCACCACAGACACCAGAGCACAAGCACAGGGCAGGGTCCAGCTGAGAGCTGATCTGGGCAGGGGGACACCACAAGGCACTGTCTTGGCAGACCCCATCCCTATTCATGTCCTCACAGGGACCATTGCAAGGACCACCTAAGCCCCTCGTGGCATTTTGGACAAGAGTTTCTGTTGCCCCTCAGATCCTGAGCTGGCCGGGGCCCCCCCGCGGGCAGTGGGTGAGGGTGGGAGCCTGCTCCACAACAAAGGAGCTAATGTAAACGGGACCCTTATCCCGCGCCGGGCCAGGCTTCCTGCTCCTGACTTCCCGCCGAGATAAGGGAGGCCACGCTGGCGCCAGCGCTGCTGCCGAGGATGGGGCACGCAGAGCTTCCCCCGTGCTGGGGCCAGGCAGCAGCACAGGCAGCAGTGGGGCAGGGTGGGCTCGCAGACCCACAGCCATGACCTTTGCTGCAGCTCCCAGCCAGGCTGGGCCCATTGGAGATATTCTGCTCTAGCTGCTTCCCACAGAGTGAAACAGGAAACAGGCAGGAGTGGAGGAGCAGGCAGGAGATGCAGGCAGCCCCCCACTCTTGCCCCTTGGCCCCAAAGGATGTGGGGACACTCAGTCTTGGACAGGGGCAAGGGGTGTGCTGGAGTGCCTTAGTGCTACCCAGGGCTGGGATCAGGAGGTTTGGGGACACACACACACACAGACATTGCCAGAGATCTGCCCAAACAGATGCAGCCAGTCAGGCACTGCTCAGGTTTATTGGGGTCTCTGATCAGGGGAGCACAGGCTGGAGCAGAGTCTCAGCGCCAGAAGTCCATCAGCTCAGGGCAACAGGACAGTCCTGGGGAGGAGAGAGAGGCAAAGGGGGTAACAATGCACTGACCAGTACCAAGGCCACACCCTCTCAACCCCCAGAACTGCCACAGCCAGGCTGTCTCCCCTCAGACACCACAGCCAGGCCCTTTTCACTCCAGGAGCACCTTGGCTGGTTTCTGCCACCCCCAAACACCACAGCCAGGCCCCTGTGACATTCCAAGCACTATGCCAAGTCAAGCTGCAGGCAGGTCACTCACCCACAGCACCAGGGCAGGCAGGGGCTGACGTGGTCCTGGGACACTGGGAGGCTCCTTCCCTAGTCCAGCAGCTCACGGATGCACCAGCTGCAGAGAAGGAAGTAGAAGCATTTCCACAGAAGCCGCAGCAACCAGGAGCCCAGGCGCAGCCCCAGGGAGGTGGCAGCGGGTGCTGGCAGTGCCAGGGCCTGTACCCATGCCACCTGCTGGGGGGCACCCTGCAGACAGGCTGCCATGCTCCAGAGGAGGTGCATGGCCCATGAGCAATCAGCAGGATCTGACACGGTGGGAGAGGCAGCAGTGCTGACGTGAGGGGCCCTGGCAAGCACTGGAACCTGCTACATTCTCTGCATTTCCAAACCTCCTACAATAGTGGCTGCAGGGACAGGGCACAACCTGGGGACCCTTTTGTTCCTCCCACTCCTGCCCCATGGAGCCCTCAGGGCTCAACAAGACCACGTGCCAGCGCAGTGCAGACTGCAGCAGGTTTATTTAGTGCTGACAGGCAGCAGCTTTATTCAGTGTCACTCCCAGCAGCATTCCAGGGGAGGAGGCTCCCAGAACGTGGCCTTCACTGGCGGGAGGTGCGCTCCTCTTCCTCGTTTTCCAGCTCATAGGCAGGCCTGTAGCTCTCCCGGCCCTGAGCATCGGTGCAGCGCAGGGCTGGGTTCTTCTTTGTGTTGGTCATGCTCCCCAGGGATGTGTAGCTGTGGAGGGAAGAAGCAGCTGCAGGACTGCAGCCAGGGCCACTGGCTGTGCATGTGAGAAGGGCAGCACTGGGCACTCACCCCCTGTCATAGAGGATACAGTAAGGGACAAAGAGCTTGCGCAGGAACTCCCAGATGTCCCGGTAGGTCCAGTCCTGCAGGCAGAATTGGGCAGGGATTGAGGCAGAGGCAAAAGGCTGCTCCCTTGAATCCCAGGGAAGCAAACCAGACCTTCCTAGAGAGCACCTGGGAGAGCCAGATGGTCATGAGAGCACCACTAGCCCTGCCAGCACCTCCCCAAACACAGGGTAACCCCCCAGCAGGCAAGAACGAGCCCTGCCCAACAGCACCCAGCAGCACCACTGCAGCAAGGGGCACCCACAGCTGCACAGAGGGGCACCAAATACTCTGGGAGGGTGAGAATTGTGAGAGAAGCTGTCCAGGATGGGGGTGGATCACTGCTGGCTCCCAGCCCCATCAGATCCCCCTGCCAGGCCCTGTGGCGACAGCTCCAGCCCCACAGCAGGGTGGGCTCACAGACCACGTACCAGCAAGGGGTTCACCCGCATGTAAGGGGGCCAGTCGGGGTCTGTGGCACACATGGGGGTCAGGGTGCGTGAGTAGGGGTCCGTGCGCCGCGTTCCCATCAGGACAGCCTCCAGCTGGGGCTGCTGCTCCTTCAGCCGTGCCAGGGCCTCCCGGATGGAGCCCTCCACAGTGCAGAGCTGGACCCCGTACCTGCACAGGCAGGGTGGGCAGCTGGCTGCAGGCTGCACTGCACAGCCCCTGAGCAGCTGCCCGCCCCACTGTGCCTCCTACCTCTGCACTGTTGCCTGAATGAACTGCTCCATTTCAGGGAATGGGGACACAATGCGGATGTAGAGCACCTGCAGCTTCTCCTTCCTTCCTGGGAACCGCCTGCAGAGAGACCCAGTGCAGCTGGACTCTGACCCGTGGCAAATGGAGGCAAGGCAGCGTCCAGATCCGACCAGCTAGAGCCCAGGAATCTGCTCATCCCCCAGGGTGGAGCAAGCAAGAGCCCCAGAGCCCTGGCCAGGGTCTGCAGGACCCCTGGGCCTTGCCCCAGCCTGGAGCCCCATGCGTGGGTACCTCTGCAATGCAGCATGGACGAGGTGCAGCAGGGCTGTGCAGTCCTTGCCCCCGTTGAAGCCCACGCAGAGCTGGTCCAAGCTGTACTGGTCCAAAGCCTCCTCGATGGTTCTCAGGGCTGCTGCCACCTTCTGCCCCAGGGCCGAGCCTGCCAGGACAGGACAGTTGGTGCCTGCCCAGCTCATGTTCCCTTAGAACGGCCCCAGGGCACTTCACTCTCTGGTACCACAGCCAAGAGCTTGTTCAGCCCAGAGACCTGGGCCACAATGTGACAGGGATCATGAGGACAGGGGGAACTGTGGCACTGCAGCTACTGCTGCACACTGTGCTCTCAGAGCCTGCCACCACCAGCTCTAACTGAGGTGACTGGTCCCATTCCCACCTGTATGGGATGAAGCCCCACTGCAGCTGCAGCACGCCTCAAGCCTCCCAGCACACAACAGGCAAGCTTTGCCAGGCTGGTGTTCCCACTGCCCCAGCCCTGCTAGGCTGCACAGGAGAAGCACAGAGCTGTGCTGCAGCACCTCTTCCCAGTACCTGACTCAGCCAGGCCATAAACCTCCACAGCTGCTGGAGAGACACAGTCTGTCACCGACGGCACAGCAACACCCACTGGCAGCTCCCTCATCAAGAAGTCAAACGCTTCCTCCAGGTCCTGCTCTGACTCTGAGTCCAGGGTCAGCTTCACACGGTAGTAATTGCTGGTCCAGTCTGGGTAAGACCCCAAGCTGACACGGCCCCGGAAGGCGGCATCAGCCCTATCCAGCACCGGCGTGATGAGCATCTCATCAGACGCCACATAGACGGTGCGGGAGTGGAAATGGGTCTGTTTGCTGCGGAAGAGGTGAGCGAGGCCATCCAGGGCCCGCTCCATCAGCGCCGGGATGCCGGGGAAGATGTACACATTCCGCACACTGACCAGCGGGTACTTGAAGGCGCTGCCCGTGTGCCCGTCCGTGCCGTAGTTGAGGCGGGAGGACTCGGGGATGCGAGCCAGCTTCATCTCAGGGCACTGCTCCTCCGTCTTGCCAAAGAACTTGTGCACCAGCGCCACCAGCTCGGGATGGAGGACGACCCGCTCCCCAAAGGCTTTAGCCACGGCCTCGAAGGTCACATCGTCGTGCGTGGGGCCGATGCCGCCCGAGGTCAGCACGTAGGTGAAGCGAGTAGCAAAGGCGGCCACCTCGCTGGCGATGGCCTCCACATCATCGGGCACCACGGAGATGCGGGCGACGCTCACGCCAAGCGCCCGCAGCCGCCGGCACATGAAGGACGAGTTCGTGTCCTGCGTGTAGCCCTGAGGGGACCGCAGACGCCCATGACAGCGGAGCGCAGCGACCCCACACCCCAGCCCGCCCCATGCCCGCAGCCCAGGCCCGTCCCCGGCCGCACCTTGAGAATCTCGTCGCCGATGATGATGATGCCGGCGGTGCTGGCGGATCCCTGGGTCACCGCTGTTGCCGGGCTCGAAGCGGCCATGAGGCGGCAGGTGGCAGCGCGCAAGGGCCCGCGCACCCTCCCCGCAGCGCGCAGCACCCCCCACATGGAGCCGCCCGGGCACCTTCGCACACCGCGACACCGCCCCGCACGCTCATAGGCAGGCCCGCACGTCAGTCACACGGCCCCGCCAGATCCCATTGGCAGAGAGGCGGGACCTGCGGGGACGGAACCATCGCAGGGCCCAGGAAAGGGGGGTATCGGTGTAGCTCCATCCACAGTCGTGCCCTCTCCGGTGAGCCCGGGGAGGCTCCCCCAGACCCCGGGCAGGCTCCTCGGGAACCCCCGCGGGACCAACTCCACGGGACCGGACCCCTTCGCCCTCCAGCCCAGCTGCCCCCGGTACTGCAGACAGACAGCTCCCAAACATCACTTTATTGAAGCTTTGGAGGCATCGCAACGAGAAGGACCCACGGAACCAGGGCCGAGCCGACAAAACGACGCTCAGGCAGCGTCGAGGGTCAGGGGGTGAAGCCCCCGAGAAATGCCGAGAAGAAGGAGGAGAAAGGTGTTTTTTCAGAGTGGAAGGACTGAGAGCTTCGGCAGACCAGGGGCCACTCACTTTTCTGGCTTCTTGGGCAATGGCCGTCGGAAGAGCAGGATGTGGGGCTCTGCGGGGCAAAAGAGGGGGTCAGGCCGGGCCGCCTGGGCGCCACCCGCTCCCCCGCGGGGCTCACCTGGTTCGTGGATCATGTAGTGCACCCAGCCCTGGCTCTGCTGCACGCCCAGGTTCCGCCACTCCGACTCCGACAGCAGGTGGGTCTTGGGCACCAGCTTGGCAATGTCCTTGGGCAGCATCACGTGCCTGCAGCCCCGCACCTCTCAGTCAACACCGGGGCACCCCCGACACCCCCTCATTCCCCACCGGAGAGCTGTTTCCGGTACCAGCGCCGTGACCCCATACAGAACCCTCACGGGGACCCCCCGAGTTGCCAGAATAATTCCCCTCTTGCCTCATCAGAGACTCGCCCCCCGCTCCCCTCCCACTCGCGAGCCGTTAATCCTACACTACCGAAGCATTTCCCTCCCTCACCGCAGCAAACCTTAACCGAGATCCCCACATCCTTATCAAGCGGGTATTACCGGCACCCCTTCCCCGCTCCTTACCGGTACTCAAACTCCTCATCGTCGTACTTGTCCGAGTAGTAGATCTGTTTGTGCGCCATGACGGGACAGGCCCACCGTGCCCTCCCTCGGCGGCCGTTGGCGCCCCCCGCCCCCCCCGCGGCGCTTTCAAACACCGCCGCCTCGCGCTCCCATTGGCCAGCGCCGCGCCGGGGGCGGGGCGGAACGGCTGCCCATTGGCCAGCGCGCGCGCGAGGCGGCGGGGTTGCCGCGCCGCTTCCCGCGGGCCGGGTGCGGCTGATGATTGGCTGTCGTGGGGGTCACGTGGCGCGGGCGCGGCGGGGCCCATGCCGGAGGGGCGCGGGCCGGAAGTGAGTGGCGGCGGTGGGGGGGGGGGGGGGGGTGAGCGGCGGAGAGCGAGGCCCGCGCATGACCGATGGTGCCCGGTGAGCGCGCGCCGGCCGGGGCGGTGAGGGAGCGCGGACGGAGGAAGGGGTGGGGGGACCCGCGTTAAAGGCCCGGGACTCCGGGCCAGGCCCCGCCGTGCCCTCCCCGCGGCCGCTGTGTCGCCGGACTGAGGCCGCACCGCTCGCCGCCGCTTCGCCGCCGCCGCTTTCCGCGGAACGAGTTGTGGGGGGTTCTACCGCCGCCGCCGCTGCCCGTGCTGTGAGGGCCGAGCCGCCCTTCGCAGCTGCCTCGTTCGCCCGGTGTGGGGCAGGCCCGGACCAGGGGGCGGAGGAGCCGGTGCCGCGCCGTGCTGAGACCGGGGGTGACCCACCCGGTGTGGCGGCTGCTGCCCGTGCCGCGGTGCACGGGAAGAGCACCGGCTGTGGAGGCGCTGCACGGTCCGGGCACAGCCCCGAGCCTGGCACGACCTCCGGCAGGGACGGGGCCCGGCTGGGCTTGGAGGGTTCCTCGTTCTTGCGGTGCTGGGCGCTGCCCTCCCGCCCTCTGTGCCTCGGAGCAAGGCAGCAGCGAGCACCTGGAGCGTACCCGGCTGCTGTGGAGCTGCTCCCCCTTGGAGATGTGTTGTGCCCATCTGTTCTTGCTGCTCCCCTTGAATCTCTTAGATGGGGTCACCCACACAGAGTGTAGACCACGGACACGGCTTCCAGGGAGAGGTGACCTGGGCCCTGCTTGCCACGTTGGCGCTGCAGAAGTCTGTGGGCAAAGGGCACTTCTTTTCCGGGCTTGCCAGCCTGTACCAGAGGGGCTGAAGATGCCATCTCCTCTCTGCCAAGCAGGGCTTGAGGATCCACCTGCTGCTCTTTGGTGGGGGAATCCGCTCTGGAGCTGTGCAAAGCAGTGTTCCATCCTCGGGAGGGACACAAATGGCCTTTGGTAAGGCTGAGCACTCTGGCTCTGGGTCCAGGTGCTCCTTCCCTGCCACCAGCCTCGGTGTCCTGGTCACCACCTCTGCTTGGCAGTGTCGTGGTGCTGCAGGGGTCAATCTGCACAGCCATGGCCAAGTACAGCCCTCCTTATCTCGCTGCTTTCCGAGCTGCTGGTGGCAGCTGGCACAGGCAGATAAAGGTACAAGTGCTGCCAGGCAGTAAATCATGGCTGCTGCCCTGCCCTGCTCCACCAGCCTCGGCTGGGCAGTGGCAATGACAGGAGTGAGAAGAGTGCTTTCCTTGCCTTGTTTTCACCTCACAGAGCTTCCTGCCTCTGCCAGCTCACCCCTTGTAGACTCTTTCCATGACTTTTGTCTTCACTGGTCCCCTGGGAGGAAGGGACGCAGCCCTGGGAGCTCTGTGTATAGTTTTGCATCAGGGTGCCAGCTGAAGGGGTGCAGGAGAGGGCAGCTCTGCCCCCCTGGTTGCCTTTGCTCTCCCTTGCGTGTGGCTTTCCTGTACTAATTTTTGGGCTAGACAGGGTCACAGAGTGACTCTAGGCCCCCAATACCATCTGAACCAAGCAGTGCCAGGCTCAGCCTGGTGCTCCTGTCCCAGCACATCCCATCTCCATCTTCTTCCCAATGGCAAGATTCCAGGTTTCTCCTACTCTTTGTGCCAGCAGCGTGGCACGGCAACCTCAACCCCAACCACCTGTGGACAGCATGGAGGAGCAGGGTCTGCCTCTTGGCACCATGGCCAGCTCAGCAGGCTGGGGCAGGGCTGCCTAACTCCCTGTTTGTCCCTGAACCACAGGTTGGAGTGCCAGACGAGAGGGGCTCTGTGTCTGCTCCCCGCCCGGGGCCTGCCCTGCCCTCCGCCGCCGATGGAGTATGTGGTAAGGACCTCGGTGGAGGGCTCAGTGGCTTCGGTGGTGGATCCTGCCTGCCTCCTCTGCCTCCTGGGAGGTCTCCAGCCTCTTCCCCACATCTGCACTGGGATCTCCTAACCCCTTTTCAGAGTGAAGGAGAGTAAATGTTGTTCGATGCTGCTGTGATGCGTGGGGGAAAAATCAGCTGTTGGCTGGATCTGAGTGTTCTTCTTTGCTTCCCCCCTGCCTCAGAGGTTCAGCATTGGACAGAGGGGGTCTCCTGCCCAGTGTGAGGTTTGTATGTGTGGCCTCCTGCACCTTGCTGTGATTTCTTGCCAAACCACTGGTGTGTTCCTGGCCTCTGACTCGGCTCCCAGTTTTTTCCCAGGGAGGATGTTGATAGCAGAGCCCTGAGCATCCCCACTCTGCTTCTCTTCCTTGCCCAGCTGCTGTGTGAATGCCCAGTCTCAGGTGCCTGAAAGTGATCCACATCCCTCTGTTCCTCATGATCCAGATCTTTCTGTGGTGGCAGGGCACATGGAGCAGGACATGTCCCCAGAGCTCCTTGGGGGCAGTTGTTCCAGCTGCTCTGCTGCAGGGGCAGGAGCTCCTGGCATCTGCCTGGCAAGGGGCAGGGCTGCAGCCTGGGGATGGGTTTTGGGACTGCCTGTTGAGGCAGGGCTGGTGTTCTGTGCCTTTGCACATCTCCAGGTTTGCCTTGTGCACTCAGAGCCCGCTGAGGGGCAGCTCTGATGTAATATAGCTCTGATGGGGCTGGGGGGCTGTGATGGCAGCACCTCTGGTCCCCAAGAGCTGCCATGCATCTTGTAACAGGCTGTTACAGACTGGCCTCGAAGGTTCTGAGAGAATCAGGAATTACTCTAGCTAATAAAAGCAGAGATGTGTCTGTGACGGTGTTCACAGGGGGTTTTGGATTGGGGAAGAGACAAGGATCTGACTCCATGTTTTAGAAGGCTTGATTTGTTATTTTATGGTATATATTACATTAAAACTATGCCAAAAGAATAGAAGAAAAGGTTTCATCAGAAGGCTGGCTAAGAATAGAATAGGAAAGAAAATTATAACAAAGGTTTGTGGCTTGGCTCTCTGTCTGAGCCAGCTGACTGTGATTGGCCATTAATTACAATCTAAGATGAGCTAATCAAAGATCCACCTGTTGCATTCCACAGCAGCAGATAACCATTGTTTACATTTTGTTCCTGAGGCCTCTCAGCTTCTCAGGAGGGAAAATCCTAAGGATTTTTCATAAAAGATGGCTGCAACAATGTGTCTGAGCAGGAGCTTCATCTGGGAGGCTCATGAGCCCTTTGCTGCCTGGAGGTGATGGCAAAGGGGCCAAGGAGACCCTCCTGCCCCCTTGGAATTCCCTCCTGCTCTCATTCTGGGAAGCATCAGGCTTCACAGAGCTGCTGTGCCAGGCAAGCCCAGGCCCACATCAACCATTTTGCCCATCATGGGCAGATCCCACTGCTCTGTGGCCCCTTGGTGCTGCCCATCAGGCTCCCCTGGCAGCAGGGCTGCACTGGCCCCTCACCGGGCCAGCAGCTTCCTGCCTCCGGGCTTCCTGCTTTTCTTTAGAGGAGTGCTGCTGCGGCCACAGGAAGGTCACAGCTCTGACTGAGCAGCCAGGGGCCCCTGGAGGGGACAGGCGGTGTGGAACAGCCAGCACGGGCTCCCTGTGCCTGTGGGACCAGGTGGCTGAGCTGGGGAGGCTTGACCAAGGAGCTGCTTCAGTGATGGCCCCACTCGTGTGCCACAGCCTCTCACATCACAGAGGTGGCAATTTCCAGCCCTGTGGTGGCTTTCCCTGTCCCCATGGCAGTGTGCCAGGCTTTCTATGCCTGTGGGACCACCGTGGCTGAGCTGGGGAGGCATGGCCAAGGAGATGCTTCAATGACAGGTTCCCATGGTGCCACAGCCCCTCACATCACGGAGGTGGCAATTTCCAGCCCTGTGGTGGCTTTCCCTGTCCCCATGGCAGTGTGCCAGGCTCTCTGTGCCTGTAGGACCACCGTGGCTGAGCTGGGGAGGCTGGCCTGGACAGAGCTGGTGTGCATGGCCAAGGAGATGCTTCAATAACAGGCTCACATGGTGCCACAGCCCCTCGAATCACATGGGGCAATTTCCAGCCCTGTGGTGGCTTTCCCTGTCCCCATGGCATTGTGCCAGGCTTTCTGTGCCTGTGGGACCGCCGTGGCTGAGGTGGGGGGGCTTGACCAAGGAGCTGCTTCAGTGACGGCCCCACTCATGTGTGCTACAGGCCCTCACATCACAGAGGTGGCAATTTCCAGCCCTGTGGTGGCTGTCCCTGTCCCCATGGCAGTGTGCCAGGCTTTGTGAAGTGGGGCAGGCAGCTGCCGGTGCCAAGCAGTGCTGGGGGAAGGCTCCAAGCAGGGAGAGCCTTTTCCTTGGCCTGGATTTACCAAGTTTTGGTTTGTGGACAGAGCATCTGGCGGTTCCTAAGGATCTGGCTTGTGATCTCGGGTTCTGTCTGAACTCCTTGCCCCATCCTAGAGGGGATGGGGGGAACTCTCATCCCTCAGTGGGGCCAGGGCTGTGGAGGGCAGCACAGTCGGGCTGGCCCGAGTTCCTGCTGCGTGCGAGTGCGCCGAGGGTATGACAGCAGGGGAGAGCTGCCCCTGAGCCCCCTGATCCACAGGTGGGAGTTTCACCCCCCCCGACGCTGAAGGGGCCAACTTTTCCTCCCCCCCGGCACGTTCTTGCCGCCCTCTCCCGCTAGCTCCGCCTGTGACCTTGATTTTTCTGCTCCAGATAAGCGCGGCGTCCCCACCCCTCGCCGGGAGCCCCTCCTGCGCTGCCGCCCCAGCCCCAGCGCAGCCGGGCAGAGCCTGCCCCGCCGCCTGTGAGTCAGCACAGCTCTTCCGATCAGCCGCAGCCCCTCCGTCTCTGCTCCCGGCAGCAGCAGCCGGCATGCGGGAAGCAGCAGCGATTCGCTGCAGCCTCTCCCACGGGCTCCCCGCCGCGGCTGGGGCTTTGTGCTGAGCCCTGCCTTACCTGTATCCTGCTCCTGGCCGTCCTCTTTTCTCCCAGCAGCCCTCCAGGCAAGATCTGTGCTCTCAAAGGACTGCATGTCCCCGTATTCCAGGAAGCTGCGAGCGCCACTGTCATCTCAGCATCGCTGCTGCTCCCCCCGGCAGAGCCCGGCAAGCCAACAGCAGCTGCTCGCCGCCGGCACGTGGGTTGGGTGGCGCTGGCTGCCACACAAGGACCTTGTTCCCTCTTGGACAGTGCTCGGAGCAGGGCTGGGATGGGCTTGGATGCTCTCTGTGTCTGCCTCATCTCCGGGCTTTAAATATTCATGCTTTTGATTTCCTCTTAGCGGGCAGCGGCGCAGGGGCTGGAGCGAGCTGTGGGGAGGAGGAGGGTGGCCGTGCCGAGCCCAGCAGCAGGGCAGAGGGAGCTGGAGCTGGATGAAGACAATGGGTTTTGTGGCTTGAGGACCTCCAGGCTGAGCCCAGAGCGTTCTGAGCTCCCCTCCCTGTGCCAGCAGCTCCGCGGCCCCGTTTCCTCCCGGCTGCGGCGCGTTGCTCTCAGTCTGAACGGATCTGCACATCCTTCTGCTGCTGATCACGGCTGATCAGCTGTGCCAGGCAGCCCCTGGACCCGCTGCCCGGCGTGCCAGGCCCAGCTGTCCCTGCCAGCCATGTGGGGCTGGCGTGGATCTGGCACAGAGTTCAGCCAAGGCTTCTGCTTGGGGGCAGCTTCCCGGCGGCTGCAGGCACTTGGACTCTCTGTGGGGCCCCTGTGAGGCCCAGCTGGCTTCATCCACCCTACTGCCACAGGGACAGGGCGCCTGTGGCCCTTCTCACCTGCCTCCAGCATGGATCTCCTGCAAAAGAGCAAATACAGCCACCTGAGGAACGAGTCTGTCTCCTCTCCGGAGGAGGCCGTGCCAGGCCTGCTGCCCTCCCCGGTGGAGTCCCTTGCAAGCATGCAGTCTCTGCCTGATTCCCTGTCCCCCTCCCTCAGCCACGCTGCACCTCTCGTGGAGCTCTCACCTGACTTGGAGGAGAGTCCTACCACCCTGTGCTCCTTCTTCCCCAAAATGGCCAACCTGAAGCTCTCCAATCCCGCCAACTTGCTCAGCTTGCGGGGCTCTGCAGCCAGCAGCAGCCCAGGGGAGCCTGGTGCCCCTGGGATGGCAGCACTGGTGCCAGGGGGTGGTGCCAGCCCCGGCTCAGGGAGACCTGTCACTGTCTGTTCCCAGGATATGAACAAGCTGAGCTGTGGGAAGAAGACGCGGGTGGAAGGCGGCCAGCTGGGGGGTGATGAGTGGACCCGCCACGGCAGCTTTGTCAACAAACCCACCCGTGGCTGGCTGCACCCAGATGACAAAGTCATGGGCTCTGGGGTCTCCTACCATGTCCGGGTGAGTGCTGGGGATGCTGGGAAGGGGCAGGGGACCTCCTGGTGGGAGGATGCACCAGGATCTTTGGGGAAGGCTGGGGGACAGGGCAGTGGGGTTCCTGGGGAAGTTACTGCTGTGAGCTGGGGTGCTTGGGGGACAAACTCCATGGCTGGCCAAGCTCACCCTGCTCTCTTGCACAGTACATGGGCTGTGTGGAAGTGCTCCAGTCCATGAGGGCTCTGGATTTCAACACCAGGACACAAGTGACCAGGTGAGCTCTGCCTCTCCCCCAAGGGCTGCTCCTTTTGGGGAGGGGTGAGGAAGTTGTCTGGGCCTTACAGTGGGGGCCAGGGGCTGCTGCAGCCCACCAAACACTAATTCCAGTGTACTTTGCCCACCCAAAGTGGGAGTTGCCTGAGAGTTTCCACTTTGTCACCCTGTCTCTCCTTTGCTGATCCCTGTGTCCCCACTGTCCTGAGTGCTGTGTTTGTTTGGGGGGCTCTTGGGGCAAGGCAGGCACTGTGGGGGCTGACATTTCATTGCTCTCCCTGCAGGGAGGCCATTGGGCTGGTATGTGAGGCTGTGCCTGGTGCCAAGGGAGCCGTGAGGAGGAGGAAGGTGAGGCCTGGCTGGGAAGCTGCTGGGGGAGTGTTTGTGGCTGGTTTCGGCACAGGGCCAAGGACCAGATCCCAGCCCAGCTGGCAGTGCTGTGCTGTGCTGCTCAGCCCAGGGCTCTGATCTCCCAGCTGAGGCTTGGGGCAGAGCCACAGGAGAGGACAAGGTGCCCATCTCTGCTGGCAGCAGTGGGATGGGCCCTGTCCGCCTGCTGCTGGGCTCTCTGGTCTGGGGAGCCCTTTCTCTACTCCACCATTTGCCCCTAGCCCTGCAGCCGCTCCCTGAACTCCATCCTGGGCAAGAGCAACCTGAAGTTTGCAGGCATGCCCATCACCCTGACCATCTCCACCAGCAGCCTCAACCTCATGGCCTCAGACTGCAAGCAGGTGAGGATGGGGAGGGGTTGGCTTGGCCTTGGACAAGCAGAATTCCTCATGTAGCTCAGATCTTTCTGGGGAAGGGGGTGCCCCCAGCCTCCCCAGGGAATGTCTGGATGGGCTGTGAGATGAGTGCTCACCTCCCCACAGTCCCAGGGGCTGAAGAGGTGGGAGGAATATCCCATGTGCTTTGTGGGATCTCTCCTGGAGACTGAGAGACCCAAATCCCCTTGATCTCCTGGTTTTGACCCCACTCCCGGTGATGTCCCAGTGCTTTTCCTGGTGGTCTGTGGCTCCTAACCAGGGCTCTGGAGGATTTTGAGCCCCCATGGCAGGTCAGCCCTGGGGAGGAGCAGGATGTGCCACCCCTGGGTGGGTGACAAGGCATTCCTGGCTGTGTCTAACAAGCTCTCCACCTTGCAGATCATCGCCAACCACCACATGCAGTCGATTTCCTTCGCATCAGGGGGAGACCCGGTGAGTACCTGCAGGATCCCCATCCGTGCCCTCTGCCCAGTGCTCCCCAGCTGCCCCAGCCTCACTGCTGCTGTCTCACCCACAGGACACAGCTGAATACGTTGCCTACGTTGCCAAAGACCCCGTCAATCAGAGAGGTGAGGGTGCTGCAGGGGTCCTCGATTGCAGAGCCCCTACTTTGGAGGTGTTCAGGGTCAGCTCAACGTAGGGGGGAGCTGGGTGACCCCTGAGAAAGCTCTGGGGTGTACAGGGCAGGCTCAGGGGTGGAGAACCTTGGTGCTGGAGTTGCACAATCCCAGCCCTGTGTTTCCTACCCAGCTTGCCATATCCTGGAGTGTCCTGAGGGCTTGGCCCAGGATGTGATCAGTACCATCGGGCAGGCCTTCGAGCTGCGCTTCAAGCAGTACCTGAAGAACCCTCCAAAGCTGGTGACACCCCATGACAGGTCAGTGTGACAGTGTTCACAGGGGCTCTTGGATCAGGGAAGAGACAAGGATCTGACTCCATGTTTCAGAAGGCTTGATTTTATATTTTATGATATATAGTACATTAAAACTATACTAAAAGAATAGAAGAAGAGGTTTCATCAGAAGGCTAGCTAAGAATAGAATAGCAAAAAATGATAACAAAGGTTTGTGGTTCAGGCTCTCTGTCCGAGCCAGCTGGGCTGTGATTTGCCATTAGTTACAAACATCCAAGATGGGCCAATCACAGATCCACCTGTTGCATTCCACAGCAGCAGATAATCAATATTTACATTTTGTTCCTGAGGCCTCTCAGCTTCTCAGGAGGAAAAATCCTAAGGAAAGGATTTTTCATAAAAGATGTGTGCAACAGGTCAGAGCAGGGTGGTGTGACAAGGAGGAAGGTGGTTCTGGAGAGGGGATGCAGCCCTGGCTTATCTGTGCTGTGCTCCCCCAGGATGGCAGGGTTTGATGGCTCTGCCTGGGATGAAGAAGAGGAGGAACCAGCCCCAGATCACCAGTACTACAACGACTTCCCTGGCAAGGAGCCTCCCATTGGGGGGGTCGTGGACATGCGGCTGCAGGATGGGGCAGCTCAGACCCCAAATCACTTGGGTGCCACGCTGGTGAGGCTCTGGGCACGTCCTCTCGGGGAGGCATCATCTGATAAGGGAGATGTAGAGACCCTAAGTGGGCCATGGGTTCTGCTGAAGGTTATTTGTCCTCCCTGGTGTCTCTGGGGTGTGGGGAGCAGGGAGGGGGGTGAGCAGGAAAAGGGGATGGGGGCTCATCTCTGCCTCTCCCTGCAGCCTGTTGGCCAGTCCGGTGGGGAGTTTGACCCCCAGAAGCAGCACGCTCCTGCCCAAGGTAATGTGGTGGGTGTCTCCATCCTCTCCCATGGACCCCCAGTGCTCTGATGTGGGGGGCCAAGGTGGGCTGAAGCCCACCCTGCTGACCACAGTGCTCCTGCTAGCAGGGAGAGAGAAGTACCCAGCTCCAGCAGGCACGGCTGGGCGCACAGACCTCTTTGATGACCCGTCCTACGTCAACGTGCAGAACATAGACAAGACAAGACAAGCTCCAGCTGCCAGCACCCCTGCCACAGCCAATGGCAGCACACAGAGGGACCTCTTTGACATGAGTAAGTGAACAGCCAGGGCTGTGCAGAGGTGGCTCTGGGATTGGTCATGGTCCCCGTGCTCTGCATTAGGAGTCTCCTCGAGCCAGGTCTCATAAGCTTTTGGAGATTTATATCACACCCAAGATAGCTCAGCTACCTTAGAAGGCATAAAAGCAGCAGGATGGCTTCTGTGGTAGTGCTGGAAACAAAATGTTTTAATAAAAGGTGAAATAACAAACTCTTTACAGAGAAAAAACAATGCAAGTACAAGAAGCCCTCCTGCCCCTAGTAAAACAAAAGCCCCTCACAAAAGCAATTAATTTCTTTGTTCTCTTCTTTTTCTAGTAAATTGCCCAAGCAAGGCTTTTTAGCTCCTGTCCAGTTAGCTATCCTTAAGTTTGAAGTGAAGTTTTCCAAGTCCTATGAGATGCCTTTTAATCAAAAAGAGAAACTTCTGGGCTTATTTTCTTTTTAAAGGGACAAAGGATAGTTTTATCACTCCCTCACCAAGAGGCACATTCCTACAAAGCTCCTCTGTCCTTGCAGAGCCCTTTGAAGATGCCCTGCGTGTGCCCCCCTCTGTGCCTGTGGGGCTGCCCCCTGCCCAGGTCGTGGCCTCCATGGAGGAGCAGCTGAGGAGGGAGCCCTGGTACCACGGCAAAATGAGCCGCAAGGAGGCTGAGAAGCTGCTCAAGGTCAACGGGGACTTCCTGGTGAGGGAAAGCACCACCACCCCGGGCCAGTATGTGCTGACTGGCCTGCAGGGTGGGCAGCCCAAGCATCTGCTGCTCGTGGATCCCGAGGGAGTGGTGAGTCCATGGAGGGGATGGAGACTGGGGCAGCACGGGGGTCCTTGGGGTTACAAGAGCCACCAGAGCATTGGGGTTCTGCACTGCTGGGCTGGCTTTGGGCAGAGCATGGGTTGGAGCCTGCAGTGCCAGCTCTGTGCCCAGCCCGTGCCATGCAGGGTGGTAGCTGTGGCCTCATGTGGGCACTGACAGCATCCTGAGCACCCATTTTCTGTCCTCCCAGGTGAGGACAAAAGATCATCGCTTTGAGAGCGTCAGCCACCTCATCAGCTACCACATGGACAATCACCTGCCCATCATCTCAGCCGGCAGTGAGATGTGCCTGCAGCAGCCCGTGGAGAGGAGACTGTGAGCGCCCAGGGCACCCCAACGCGCAGCCTGCGCCCTGTTCCGTGCCCCAGGGAGCCCTCAGACTCTCCAGGTGCTCCACCGGGACTGAGCATGGACTTGCCTGAGGACAGGGCCTCTCTCCTTTCACCACGTGGAGCTGGTGGCCGTGGGGGGCTCAGGCTGTGAGTGCCTGCAGGGTAGGGAATTGTTCCAGCCTTTGCAGAGCAGCTCAGCTCCTACCAAAACCCAGCCCGTTCTTGTGCTCACCAGCACGGGCTCAGGACTGGCAGGGCTGAGCCCCCCTGAGCCAGAGGCAGCCTGTCCTTATCTCTGGCCCCTGGGCCAAGGAGGGGGCCCGTGGGGGGCTCTGCTCCCCCAAGCACGACGCCCTCGACTGTACCGGATCACTTTACGTGTTAACTCTGTGCCTTGACCCCGCAGGTCCCACACTCTTATGCAAGGGCAGGGGCTGGTGACAGAGCCTCCCCCGTGCTCCCAGCACCCTGTACCCCCTCCGTGACATGCTTGTGCTCCAGGACACGTTGCCACCATGTCCCCTTCCCTCCCTGCCCATGCCGGCTGGGCAAGGGCAGCTCCGGGCAGCCCCGGGGGGTTGGCGGGAGGATTCCCCTGCATGCACAGTGTAACTCCCCCCAAGCCAAAGCGCAGCCTCGCAGCCCCTGCCCCGCTATACCAAAGGAACTGGCGGTTGTATTAAAGTTGGTATTTCTCTAGGTCCTGCCTGGTGTGAGCTGGGAGGGGTCGCGGTGTGAGGTGGGCGGGTGGTTCTCCCCCGGGACCTCGTTCGTGGTTTGCCCCGTCTGGTCCCCCCCTGCCATCGCGCTGCATTTGGTTTGGTCCGACCGGCGGGTGGGGCGGGAACCTGCGGTGATTGACACGTCTGGCGCGCCCCGCCCCGCCCCTCGCGCGCGCTGTGATTGGCCCCGCGCGGGTTCCGGTTCCGCTCGGGCCATGGCGGCGACGCGCGCGCTGTGAGGGCTATGGCGGCCCCTCACGCAGAGAAGCTGGAGGGAGCGGTCCCGGCCCCGCCGGCCCCGCCGGGGCCCCCGCACCCCGCGGGCAGCGCTGCCGCCGGCGGGCCCGGCCGGAAGCAGGGCAAGGCAGGTGAGCGCAGGGGGGACCGGGAGCGGAACCGGGAGCGGGGTGGGTGAGGGTCTCCCCGGCTCCGCTGACGCGGCCTCGCTTGTCCCCGCAGGGCTGCAGATGAAGAGCCCCGAGAAGAAGCGGCGCAAATCCAACACGCAGGTAGGGCCGGGCTCGGGGCGGCGCGGGGGCCGGGGACGAGCCGCAGCAACCCTGACCGCCACCTTCTCCCCGCAGGGCCCTGCCTACTCGCACCTCTCGGAGTTCGCCCCGCCGCCCACCCCCATGGTGGATCACCTGGTGGCTTCCAACCCCTTCGAGGATGATTTCGGGGCCCCCAAGGTTGGGGCGGCGCCCGCCCCGTTCCTGGGCAGCCCGGTCCCGTTCGGCGGTTTCCGCATGCAGGGGGGGATGTCGCCGCAGGTGCCCCCCGGTTACGGCGGGGGTCCCCAGCCCCTGCGGAGGCAGCCGCCGCCGTTCGCCCCCGGGCAGATGGGCCCGGCCTTTAGCATGCCCCCCCAGAATCCAAACTACGTGCAGCCGGGGGGCTTGAGCTTCGGCGGGCAGCCCTTCAGCCAGCCCCTCGGACAGAACTTCAGCCCCCCTATGGGGCAGCTCATGCAGGGGCCCGTCGGGGGCTTCGGGCCCATGATGTCCCCCACTATGGGGCAGCCCCCGCGGGGGGAAATGGGACCGGGGCCAGCCCTCAACCCCCCCGGGGGACCAGCGGTGCCTCAGCGCTTCAGCCAGCCCAGCAACCTCTTTGGACAGTCGCCCATGCAGCGCCCCGGGCAGAACATGCCCCCGCTGCCCCCCACGGCCAGTCCCTTCCCTGGGGCGGATCCCGGCTTCCCCGCCGGCAGCGAGGAGGGCGGCAAGAACCCTCCCCCCAGCACCTTCGCCCCGGAGCAGCACTCGGGCTCGCCCGCCACCGTTAACGGGGCACAGCCCGGCTTCGCCCCCAACAGCGGCGGCCGCGGCGCCGGCACCCCCGAGAGCAACAGCCTCCCCCTGCCGGCCCCCGGCAAGGCCGGCAGCGCCTCGGGCCACCAGCCGCCCCCGGGGCTCGTCTACCCCTGCGGGGCCTGCCGCAACGAGGTGAACGACGACCAGGACGCCATCCTGTGCGAGGCCTCCTGCCAGAAGTGGTTCCACCGGGAGTGCACGGGCATGACCGAGAACGCCTACGGGTTGCTCACCACCGAGGCCTCCGCCGTCTGGGCCTGCGACTTCTGCCTCAAGACGAAGGAGATCCAGTCGGTCTACATCCGGGAGGGCATGGGACAGCTGGTGACCGCCAACGACGGCTGAGCCGCCCTTTCAGCCGCCATGTACAGCTTTCCCCACACTGATTTAGGACCAAACACCCGTTTTTTGTAGCTGTCGCCCCTCCCTGCCAGCCAGAGAGCCGCTGCTATGCGCTGGCTGTGGCTGCTCACCGGGCACTGCCTGGCACCGGGACATTCCAGGGGACCGGGGGCGGTGCTGGCCGTGCCGGTGTCAGCCCTTTGCTGTGGCCCCGGTGCACCGGCTCACTGAGGGCTGGGCTTCCTGGTGCTCCACAGTGCTGCCCCCATTTGGGTCATTACCCTTGTGGGGGGCACCTCCCGGGATGTGCAGCGCTCCTGGTGCCCCCTTCCACATTCACGGGACAGTCCCGGTGTCCCCTGCTCCGGTGCTCGGGATGCTCCCGGTACCCGCTCCCCACCCCAGGTCCGTCCGTTTTAGCCAACCGTTAATGGAAATTTTTGTACCGTCGTTATAAAACTCTGAAACGCGCGTGTCGGTGTCTGTCCGGTACCGGGGGTGGGGGGGGCGGGTGTTCGGTACCGGCCGCTGGCCCCGCCCCCTCCTCGCGACGCTGCGCCGCGGGCTGTGATTGGCTGTCGCTGTCACGTGCGCGGGGGCGGCGGCGGCGGCCCCGGGGAAAGTTCCCAGCAGGACGCGGCGGGCGCAGGTACCGGGAGCGGCGGGAGCGCTGCCCCTGCCGGGCCCAACCGAGCCAGGACGGGGCTGAGGGCGCGGGTACAGCTCGGAGAGGCCGTGGGGAGCGGGGAGGAGGGGGTTGTCAGCTACCGGGCTGGTTCTGAGTCCCGGACGGGGAACCGGGAGGGGAAGAGAGGGGCGGGGGCTGCTGGAGACCCCCGTCCGGTGCTGCCGGTTTGCTGTGGGGCGGTGGGATCCCCACCGGGGCCCCCGGTTCCCCCACGCCGGGCCCTGCGGCTCCCGTCCACCTGCTGGGTCGCATCACCGGCTAAAAATACCCCGCGGCGGCAGCTGGTGGCGGGGGGGAGCAGCCCAGAGCCGGTGCACCGGGACGGCTCCCTGAAAACTTCCCAGCTACAGGCTGGAGGGACCGGCTGGCACCGGCACCGTGGCTCTCCCGGTCACATCCAACCTGTCCTGGGAGCTGGGTCGTGTCCCGCTGTCCGTGTGTCCGCCCGTCTGTCCCCTTGCAGGTAGCGCTGGACTGTCCCTATGGCGGAGAAATTGGATTCCCGAGATTCAGAGAGCAGCTGGGTGCTGGCGGGCGGTGAGGTGAGGGCTTGCAACCCCCCTCACTGCTTGAGATCTCCAGGGCTAATCCTGACCCAGTGCCTTGGGGGCAGCCCCCCAGAGCTGGAGACCCCCGGGCACACCCCACAGTGCCCACCTGGGGCTGCAGGCAGAGTGGGCACATGGAGGTCAGGGCTAAAGGTGTCCCCCTATGTACCCCCTCCCCCAGGGTCTGCCCATTGACACGGTGGGCCCAGAGCAGGACTCAGCCTCCCACGGGTCTGACGATGAGGAACCGGAGGAGGGGGAGGAGGATGAAGGCACCCAGGACACAGTCACAGGCAGGCAGCCACCAGGGGTATGGGGCAAGCCTGGTGTCACCTTCCTGGTGTCTCATGACCTTGCTCTGCCTCTCCCCAGCTGCGACTGCCAATGGTGTCACCACCGTCCCCAGGCAGAGCTTGTGCCCTGAGGGCAGCGGGCAGGGGGTGAGTCAGACCCGGGGGGCTGGGGGTGAGCTGGAGCTGCTGGGCTGCTCCCCACACGGGGATACCCCAGTGCCTGTGTCTGCAGGAGCCAGAGCAATGTGAGGACTCCAAGGCACGGGCAGAGCCTGCCCTGGATGGCTCTGCAGAGCCCAGCATGTTGGAGGACGATGAGCAGGAGTTGAAGGCTGAGGCTGAGCCACAAGCCTGCCCTGACACCCCCCCAGCAGGTCAGGCCTCACAGGCGGCTGGCCTGGGGGAATCTCTGCTGGTAGTGTTTAGGTGTAGACCCTCTGGAGGTTCCCCCATCTCCCTCTAGGGCCAACAACAGAGGACATGTCCTGCACCAGCAGTGACGACAACATGGAGGGGCTGCGGTGGCGGCCGGGCCACAAACCCCGCCCTGAGCCCGCCACTGTCACACCTGCTCCGCAACGGGGGACACCAGACACTGGTGATGATGGGCTCAGTATGAGCACCTACCTGCTGGGGGCCTTGGCCATGGTTGTTGTGGGGCTGCTGATCATCACTGGTAAGTGGGGTCCCCCAGTGGCCAAGGCCCCAAGGGACAGGATGGGGCCCAGATGTCCCCTCATTGTCCCCTCCTCTCCCCAGGTGGTATCTACGACGTGGCAGATGGTGAGTAGAAGTGACAGCCCACCTGGGCAGGGGGACATCTCACAGCAGCCTGGACATTCAGACCCGTGTCCTTCTCTGCAGGCCCTGTGGAGAGTATGGGGAGCTGGGACGTGGCTGCTGGGGAGCAGGAGTCACTGCTGTCCATAGACAGCAATGTAAGGAGGGGTCTTGAGCAGGGCTGAGTGAGGGCAGGGGGTGTCCCCAACGCCCCCAGGGCTCCCAACCTTCCTGTCCTCCAGGACTCGCAGCAGCAGCAGCCCCCTCTGCCCGATGATGGGGGCCCTCAGAGCATGCAGTCCATGAGCCAGCTCCTGGACAAGCTGGCCAAAGAGAACCAGGAGATCCGGCTCATGCAGGCAGAGCTACAGGTTGGTGCCCAGCACATCTCTGTGCCGCATCCCAGTGCTTCTATCCCGCTGCCACCTCTCACAGCCTCCCACCCCTGCCCCAGGCCCACAAGGAGGATCTGCAGGCGCTGCTGCACAAGAGCGAGGGCGAGGCAGCGGCGGCCGGGGCGCAGCAGCAGAGCCTGGCCACGGAGAACGCGCGGCTGCGCGCAGCGCTGGAGCGGGAGGTGACGGCGCTGCGCCAGGCCCAGGCTGAGCTGCGGCGCCTGCAGGCCACGGGGGCCCCTGGCAGCCCCAGGGAGCCACGGGCAGAGCAGCAAAGTGCCACAGGTGTGCCAGGGCACGGCAAAGCCGCGGCACGGCGGCACGGCAGCCTGGACTCGCTGCGGCAGGAGCTGGCGGACACCCTGGACCGTGTGCGGGGCTCTGGGGATCTCAAGGGGCTCGTGGAGGAGCTGAGCACCCTGGAGCAGCACCTGGCCCAGGTGCTGGAGGCAGACAGGTCCTTCTCCACATCCTGGAAGAAGCCATCCAAGGTGGAGAAGGAGAGCAAGTGGCACAAGCAGCATGGTGTCAGGGGATCTCCCCATGAGCAGGAGAGGAGAGAGCAGGGCAAGGCCCACAAGAAGGAGCCCCGAGCCCCCCGTGAGCACAAGCCAGGCAAAGCCTGGGGGAAGCCGTCTCACAGCCACCCCCGGCACGATTCCCACGAGCTGCCCTGGCTCAAGCGGTACCGGGCACCCCAGGGCTGCTCTGGGGTGACTGACTGTGCCCACAAGGAGGGCCGGGAAGTGCTGGGGGTTGCCCTGGAGCCGGTGCAGAAGGTGCAGTTCCTGCAGCTGCTGGAGAGCTTCATGGGGCAGCTGGGCTTGGGGAGACAATTTGGGAGGCTGGCACCGCAGCTCGATGGCGCCTTCAGGGCCGACGGCGTCTTTGCCCACGACCGCCTGCGGTTCGTGGATTTTGTGGATGATGTGGAGGATCTGCTGGAGGATGTGGCGTGGCAGGAGCAGGGTGACAAGAAGGCAGCTGATGGCTTTGAGGAATTCATGCTGCGGCACTACAGGGGGTGAGCTGGGGTGGGCAGTGCCAGGGGTCCCCAGGGATTCCCTCCCACTGCTGCCCATCACATTTTCCCTTCTCTTGCAGCACCTCTGGGAACGTGTGGAGCCAGAGAGCCCCGAGGCAGCATGGCATGCGTGGGTAGAGCCAGGGGGGCATTTGTGTGCCAGCCCCCCCACACAAGGGCTCCCCACATGCTGTTTATGGGGTCTAGGGGTGCCGCACACCTTGTAGGGCCAAGTAGGGCCACATCCCTAACCAAATGCACTGTGTGACGCTGCACTGCCACCATGAATAAAGTCACTGCTGGGCAGAGCTGTGTAGATGTGGGGAAATGGGGATGGGGGAAAGGGAGGTGCTGAGGGAAGAGGGCTGGAGAAATGGGGGTTCAGAGGTGGAATAGGGCGTGTAAGGGGAGAGCAGAGGGGACTGAAGTGCTGTGGGTAAAGAAGGTGCTGTGGGAGGGGAGGAAGGAGTGCAGGGAGGAGGAAGGGCTGCTGGGGGAGAGGGGGTGCTGATGAAAAGGCAAAGCAGAGAGGAATGTAGTGTGTTGGAGGGGAAGGGGGTTCCTGAGGGAGAAGAAAGGGTATTGGGGGCACTGGGGGAAAATGGGGATTTAGAGAAGGAACAGTGAAGAGGAAAGGGGAGTGCTGGAGTAAGTGAGGAACAGTTGAAAAAGTGGGGTGCAGAGGGGACATAAGGATGTTGAGGAGGAAGGGTGCTCAGAGAGAAAAGAGGGTACTGGGGGAAACGGATGCTGGCAGAAAGCGGGGTGCAGAAGAGGAGTAGGGATTGTGGGGGGAAGAGTGCTGGGGAAATGCAGATGCTGGGAGGAGCAGGAAGAAAGGGAGCATCAGAGGAGAATGGAGGGTGTGAGGAGGAAGTGGGGGCAGGGGGGCAGAGCGGCAGAGAGGTGTCCGGGGTGCAGGATACCGGGGGCAGAGGGGCGCCCGGGTGTGTGGTACGGAGGGCAGAGGGACAGAGGGGTGCGGGATACCGGGGGCAGAGGGGTGCCGAGGTGCGGGATACCGGAGGGCAGAGGGGTGCCGAGGTGCGCAGTACCGGAGGCAGGGAGGGCAGAGGGGTGCCGGCATGCGGGGTACCGGGGGCAGGGAGGGCAGAGGGGTGCTGGGGTGCGGGGTACCGGGGGCAGGGAGGGCAGAGGGGTGCCGGGGTGCGGGGTACCGGGGGCAGGGAGGGCAGAGGGGTGCCGGGGTGCGGGGTACCGGGGACAGGGAGGGCAGAGGGGTGCCGGGGTGCGGGATACCGGGGGCAGGGAGGGCAGAGGGGTGCCGGGGTGCGGGGTACCGGGGGCAGAACCCGCCGTGTCCCCGGGACAGCCTCGCTGCGGTGCGGGCTCTGCCCGGCAGGGGGCGCCATAAGACGGGCGGGCTGTCGGGGGCGGGGCCAGCAGGGGCGGGGCCGAGGGCGTGACCAGGGGTGTGGTCAGGGGCGGGGCGGAGGCGCCGATGGCGGCGCCGCGCTCGGTGCTGCTGCTGAGCGGGAAGAGGAAATCGGGAAAGGATTTCGTGGCCGAGGAGCTGCGGAACCGGTACCGGGCCGGGCGGGACTGGGGCCGGGCGTGTGGGCGGGGAAGGCGCGGCGGGCGGGGATGGTACCGGAGCACGGGGAGGCCGGGACTTGGCCGAGTGGAGCCGGTGCCAGTGCCCGTCCCGCTCACTCCTCTCCCGCAGGCTGGGCCCTGATGTCTGCACCATTCTGCGCCTCTCCGGGCCCCTCAAGGAGCAGTACGCCAAGGTACCGAGCCGTGTCACACCCGCCGAGCTGTGCCGGGACATTGCCGTGCTGTGCCGGGACACTGCCGTGCTGTGCCGGGACACTGCCGTGCTGTGCCAGGACACTGCCGTGCTGTGCCATCCCACGCTCGTACCGTGACACACAGTGCCACACCATCCCGAGCTATGCCAGGCACTGCCATGCTGTGCCGTCCCATGCTCATACCGTGCCACACCGCCCCGAGCTGTGCCAGGACACTGCCGTGCTGTGCTGTGCTGTGCCATGCTCATACCGTGCCACATCGTGCCACACCGTCCCGAGCTATGCCAGGACAGTGCCGTGCTGTGCTGTGCCGTCCCACGCTCACACCGTAGCACACCAAGCCGTGCCGTGCCACACTGAGTTGTGCCAGGGCATGTGCTTGGCTGTTCTCTGCCTTCCCTGTTGCTCCGTGCTGTGCCATCTGATGCTGTGCCTTGCTGCACCACACCATGCCATGTCAGGACATGCTGTGCCACGTTGTGCCATCCCACGGCCGTGCTGTACCACACGGTGCCGAGCTGTGCTGTGTTGTGCCGTCCCATCCCTGTGCTGTGGCGTGTCACGGCAGCCGTGCCATGCCATGCCATGCTGTGTGCCCAGGCCGTGCCCACTGAGCCCTCCTTCCCCGCAGGAGCACGGGCTGGACTTTGAGCGCCTCCTGGATGCCAGCGCCTACAAGGAGAAGTTCCGCCAGGACATGATCCGCTGGGGCGAGGAGAAGCGGCGCGCCGACCCCGGCTTCTTCTGCCGGGCCGCGGTGCAGGGGGCGCTGCAGCCGGTGTGGGTGAGCACCGGGAGGGCACCGGGCTCTGTGCCGGTGTCGGTGAGCACCAGGAGGGCACCGGGGCCTGTGCCGGTGTGGGTGAGCACCGGGAGTGCACCGGGCTCTGTGCCCGTGTGGGTGAGCACCGGGAGGGCACCGGGCTCTGTGCCGGTGTCGGTGAGCACCAGGAGGGCACCGGGCTCTGTGCCCGTGTGGGTGAGCACCGGGAGGGCACCGGGGCCTGTGCCGGTGTGGGTGAGCACCGGGAGTGCACCGGGCTCTGTGCCCGTGTGGGTGAGCACCGGGAGGGCACCGGGGCCTGTGCCGGTGTGGGTGAGCACCGGGAGTGCACCGGGGCCTGTGCCGGTGTGGGTGAGCACCGGGAGGGCACCGGGGCCTGTGCCGGTGTGGGTGAGCACTGGGAGTGCACCGGGGCCTGTGCCGGTGTGGGTGAGCACCGGGAGGGCACCGGGCTCTGTGCCCGTGTGGGTGAGCTCTGGGGGTGCACAGAGGCACTGGGGGCACAGACTGGGTGCTGATGGAGGAGCCCTGTGCAGGTGGTGAGTGATGCACGCGGGCCCTGCAGCCGCTGTGTGTGAGCTCTGGGGGTTCCCTGATGCCCTGTGCCGCTGTGGGTGAGCTCTGGGGGTGCAGGGGCTCCCCGGGGGCACAGGCCAGGTGCTGATGATGGAGCCCTGTGCAGGTGGTGAGCGACACACGGCGCCTCTCAGACGTGGAGTGGTTCCGGGCCGCCTACGGGGGTGTGGTGCAGACCGTGAGGGTGGTGGCTACTGAGGAGACGAGGAAGAGGAGGAACTGGGTGTTTGTCACTGGTGAGCGAGTGCCTGGTGTGACACCAAACCTGGGGCTGCTGCCTCCACTGCCCTTCCTTGGGAGCAGGAGGCTGGGGACAAGGCCCTCACCTCTGGGGGTGAGGCCGTGGTGGGGGTGCAGACAGACACATCCTGACCATCCCTGGGGCCTCCCTGGGCTCTGTGCTACCAGGGGTGGACGACGCCGAATCTGAGTGCGGCCTGGACCAGGGAATGGCCTTTGACTGGGTGATCAGCAATGACGGCGATGAGGTGGCCCTGGGCGAGCAGCTGGAGGAGCTGGTGCAATCTGTCCACAGGAGCCTATAGCTCCATGTCTCTCCACTGGGGCTTGGGGGCTGAATTATCCCCCCAGCCCCTCATCTCCACCTCCTGCTGATGTTTCCTGTTCTGGAATAAAGCTCTGACACTGAGAACCGCTGCCACGCTGGGCCTGTGTCTCATTTCTGGGGAAGGGACACACAGGTGATCCTGCCCCACGGTCACCATGGGTTTCCCAGCTTTCAGGGGTCAGAACTTCTGTCCTGCACTTCTGTCCAAGCCGGGGTCACCAGCTGGATGTTCCGTGGTGTCTTTTAATAAGGTTTCTAGCAGCCAATTCCCTACAGATTATCTGCTTCCCAAACTCCTACACTCACATCTGCTCCTCTCCTGCAACAGCTGGGCACGGCAGGGGCTGGGGGTGCCTGGGTGGGCTGGGGGTTTTGAGGGGGGATTAGGGCCCTATATAGATCTGTGTGTATATATCCCATACTCTGGCTCTACCCCGACCTTGGGGACACCGTGGGACACACACACCGTGCCCCCCGTCCATGGGTGACCCACCCCGGGATGGGAACACCTGCTCCGGCTGCTGCTGGTAATCCCCGGCCTCTAAACGGATTAAAAGGGATCATATCAAAGGAGGGGGGATGCCCGGGGGGGAACCCAATGGGTTAAACAGATTTGGGGTCGTTCGGGACTCGCCCATCGGTGCGGCCCGGTGCACTACAAGTCCCGAACGACCCCGCAGAGATGCAGGAGCCGGGGGTGTGATCTGGGGGGGGAGATCCAAAGCGGGGAGCGGGCGGGGATGATGTCAGCCTGCGGGGAGCCCCGGCGTGGCCAATGGCGCTGCGGGGCCGGGCCAGCGGCAGCGGCGGGGGCGGTGGCGGCGGCGATAGCGGCGAGAGCAACGGAGCCCATTCATGATCCAGCGAACGGCGCCGGTGGCGAGTAAAGCGGAACCGGTGCCCCGCAAAGCGGCGCCGGTCCCGCCGTCATGGAGACATCGGGGCATCTCCACGATTCGGGCGTGGGGGACTTGGAGGAGGACGGTCGGTGTCCCTGCCCGTTACCGGGGGATGAACGGTCACCGCCGCCGCCCTCCGCGCTGCCGCCGCTCCAGCACAGCCTGTTGCACTCCTCGCCCGGGTCGCTACGGGCCCCTCCTCCTCCTCCCGCCGCCCCCGCCGCCCTCCACCCTTCCTCCCGCCACGGCAGCCAGCTCAACCTCGGCGACCACCCCGCGGGCTCCGGGGTGCCGAGCGGCAAGCACCGGCAGCCCAGCCCTCTGGTTCACCGGCGGGACAGCAACCCCTTCACCGAGATCGCCATGAGCTCCTGCAAGTACAGCGGCGGCGTGATGAAGCCCCTCAGCCGGCTCAGCGCATCCCGACGGAACCTCATCGAGGCCGAGCCGGAGGCGCAGCCCCTGCAGCTCTTCGGTGCCGGCGAACCCCCCGAAATTGTCGTCTCACGAGAGGACAACCATGCGCCCACCGCCCACCGTCCCAGCCGCCCGCCCGCCCGGCCGGCCCCCAGCACCTTTGCCAAGGGGCCCAAGCGCAAGGCACAGAACATTGGGTACCGCCTCGGGCACCGCCGGGCGCTGTTCGAGAAGAGGAAGCGCCTCAGTGACTACGCGCTCATCTTCGGCATGTTTGGCATTGTCGTCATGGTCATTGAGACCGAGCTCTCCTGGGGGCTCTACTCCAAGGTACCGGCGGGGCCGAGGGTGTGCGCGGGGCTGGCGGGGCGAACGTGGAGCCATTTGCCCCATCTGTGCCCCGGGGTAAACATGGAGCTCCTCTGGAGCGGGGCAGGGTCAGGCTGGTGGCTGGAGGGATGTTCCCAGAGCTTTCTGTAGTGGATGCCGCAGCCACAGGTGTTGGGCAGGGTGAGCACCCGGCTGGAGGTGCAGGAGTTCTGTGTTGGTGGCTCCAGCAGCAGCAGGCACCGACCCACTGAGGTTTGTGGTGCCTGTTGCTGGCATGGCACTGCACTCCTCACAAGCACTGTGCCCCCGGCCGTGCAGCGAAGCACCCCCTCCCTCCTCCTCCTCCTCCTCCTCCACACCCCTTCCTGCCTTTTTAAATTTTTTTTTTGCCTTTTTTTTCTTTTCTTTTTCTTTTTTTTTTTTTTTTTTTTTTTGCAGGACAGTGTCTTTTATTTATAATTCTCCCCCCCACGTCCCTTCCAGCAGCTCCTGCTCCCAGGGCTGCGCTGGTTGGCAGCGATATGAATAACTCTTTGTATAGACATCTGTCATGTTATTTATACTTATCCAGAGAAGGGGGGAAGGCATCGGCACCCTCACCAGCACCCATGGGCGTCAGCGGGGAAGGCGCTGCTGCCGAGGGGGCTGGGGGGCAGCCAGGGGGGTCCCGGTGCTGCCCCGAGGAGGGGAAGGAGCGGTGGGAAGGGGCTGCTCCCCCTTCCTGCCATGATCCCATGGGCACTGTCAGCACGGGAGGTGGAGGAGGGAATGCATGCAATCGGGGGTCCCTGTGGTTTTGGGGACCCTGCTGCCTCCCCAGGCTGGTTTGGGGGGTCCTGAGCCCACGGCTCAATGGGCATAGGGGGGTGCAGGCAGCAGCTCCGCTGCTCTGTCTGAGGCAGGGGCATGCCAAGCTGGCATCCTTGCCGAGAAAGATGCTTCAAAGCCAGAGCCTTTTCCTGGTGGTTCCCACTCCCCCTTTGGCAGGAGCAAAGCCAAACCAGCATCCCCCAGCTGCATCTGGTACCTGTTGAGCCGCAGCCACCCCGGCAGGCTCCGTGTGGCGCCAGGGGGATTGTCCAGGCTCACCAGCAGAGCGCTGCCATGCTCAGTGGCCCCAGCACGCCGAGCTGCTGTGTCAGCTGGGGAAGACCCCGTGAGTCAGCGCTGCTGCCATGCAGCAGCTGTGACACGCTGCTGCCCCTCTGTCACACCAACAATCGTGCTGACAGCCAGGGCAGGCTGCAGGACGGTGCCTGGCTCTGGCCTCTGCAGGCCCCTGGGCCGGATTTGCAGCAGCTGTGTGAAAATCCCCCGGTGGGAAAGCAGAACCCGGTGGCAGGGCCGTGATGACGGGTGTGGGAGTGCCTGTGGTGCAGATGGGGTGCAGGGGTGCAGCTCCAGCCCTGCCCCATGGGCCCGGCCGTGCCACCACGTGCTGCCAGGCACAGGGTGCCAGGGCTGGGCTGGGCAGCAAGGGCACAGTGATCAGGGTTTGCCTGTCAATTGGCTGTGGGCAGCACAGGGCCTCTCAATACTGCTGCTCCCACCACCTGTGTGCAGCATCCTGCCATCACCTGGTGCAGCAGGACGTGTGCCAGGGGTGCCAAGGTCCTTCCCCACTTCGGCCCAGACCCCATGTTGTTTGCTGTGAGCATGGGATCCAGGAATGGCCTTTCCTGACAGCTCTCCTCATGCAGAAGCCATTGGCACACAATTGTGACACTTGCCAGGTGCCCCACGCAGGGTTTGTGCCCCTGAGGAGGGTCTGGCCAGAGGCACCTTGGCAAAACGCTGCCCTTGGAGCTTGCCTGTTAATAGTAGTGTTTAGTCACAGCACTTTTCTTAGCACCAGCCATTATATCCACACAATTGCACAGCCAGAGCCAAGTCGTTAACAATGCGGTGCCGCCTCCACAGCAAATAGTCCCTTCTCTGCGTGCAAACAGCCTGTGGGGATGAGGAGCAGGGGAAAGAGGGAGCCAAGGCAGGCCAGAAACAGCCCAGAGCCAGGCCAGAGCCAGCCCAGCACGCTGGGGTGCCAAGGGTTGGGTGCCATGAGGGAGCTGGGCCTTGGCAGGCCGGGTGTGCCAGGCCTCAGCACGCCAGGGTGGCACTGAGGTGTGGCATGGGGGCTGAGGGGGGCTGATTTGGGGGTAACATCCCGGTGAGGGGCTGCCAATCCTCACCATCAGTGGGGCTGGCACACACATGGGTTAACCAGCTTCCAAAGGGAACACTGAATCCTGATTTTCACAGCCAGTTCAGCCATCAGGGAATCAGGGGCTGGGTTAATTTACATAAGATTAATTAGCTTCAGGGTCTGGTTGGATTCTCTGTGTGGATGCCACAACACTGGGCTCGGGCTGGATGGGGCTGGGGCACTGGAATCTCAGAGGGGAGGTTGGGAACAGCACTCAGCAAAGCAGAAAACAGAATTAAAAAAGAGTTTTTGTTTATTTTTGCTGGTGGTACCAGTGGTGGCAGTGATGCTGATGGCTCTGATGATGCCCTTACTACTGTGTCAAGCTGCTCAGGGGGAAGCTGAAGCAGCACAAGTGCTGTTGAGGATGGGATAGCAGGGAATCAGGGGCTGGTTTAATTTACATATAATTAGCTGGAGGGTCTGGTTAGATTTTCTGTGTGGATACCACAACACTGGGCTCAGGCTGGATGGGGCTGAGGCGCTGGTGTTGCACATCTCAGAGGGGAGGCTGGGAACTGCAGAACAGAATTAAAAAAGAGTTTTTGTTTATTTTTGCTGGTGGTACCAGTGATGCTGATGGCTCTGATGTTGCCCTTACTGTGTCAGGCTGCTCAGGGGGAAGCTGAAGCAGCACAAGTGCTGTTGAGGATGGGATAGCAGGTGTTGGGGGCAATATTTCCTTTGGGGTGTGGAGCCCAGTGCCAGCAGACTCCCACAGCTGTGTGCCCCTTAATGCCCTCCCTGCTTTCCCCCTGCAGGACTCCATGTTCTCCCTGGCCCTGAAATGCCTTATAAGCCTCTCCACCGTCATCCTGCTGGGCCTCATCATCGCCTACCACACCCGGGAGGTGCAGGTAGGTGCTGGCATCACCACTGAGGGGCTGTGGGCTTTGCCAACCACCTGTGAGTGGGGCACAGCACCTGAGCTCACATCCTGGAGCATCCTTCCTCTTTGGCAGGGTCTTGGGGGGCACTTCTTGGTCTGTCTGAGCCCCAGGTGCTGGGCAGATATGCTGGAGGAGACCACAGCCAGGAAGGGCTAAAGGCAGTCAAAGTGCCAAGGAAAGCCGAGAAATCCTTTCCTAATCAGGGCTGCACACTCTCTTCCTCCCTGGGAAGTTGAAGGGCTCCCAGTTTGTTCCAGGAAGGCTCTGCTTCCCTGTGCCTCGGCACAGTGCCAGCCCGCTCAGGGCCTGGGAGGAATGAATCACCAGGCAGGAGAAGGAGCATCCTGGGAAGGGATGTCAAACCCCCAGCCCTGAGTGCACCAAAACCCCACCTTGTCCCTCCTGGGGCTGGGGGGCTCTGCCATGGAGGGGTTGGCAGCAGCATCCCACTCCCTGCCTGCCCCCATGGGGACCAAGCCTGGGGGGTTGAGTTGCTCAATGCAAATATTTGAGAGCTCTGCCTGTTGCTGCAATAATATTTACCCCAGGATGACGGTGGCTGGGGTCAGCAGGGCGAGCTGTGCCCTCCCTGCTCGCTGTTTCCTCTCTGCTTGTTGTTGCTGGCAGGGATTTGGGCAAACACAGCATCCACCCAGGCAGCACACAGGTCATCCCACACCTCCTGCCCTGACCAAAGTGCCACTGCTGTCCCCCTGCACCTCACCATGATCCCAGTGCTCTGCCAGGCCACTGGGAGACAGGGAATGAGATAAGTGTGACTTGATCTGCTCCAAACAAAGTGGTGCTGGCTGCTCATTGCCCTGAGTGTTTTAAAGTGTTATAAAGAAATTGCTGATAACCCAACAGAAATCGAATGGGGCTGCAAGAGCTGTAAATCCTCAGCTTCTTGGCCAAGGTGGGGGACTGTGCTCACCTGGCCATGGCACTTGTCAGACCTCCCAGCCTCTGGGAAACAATGACTCCAGCCCGTTCCCTCAGGATTCCCTCTTCTTCTGTTGCCCAGAGGAGCTGCCTCATCACTGGAGGTGTCCAAGGCCAGGCTGAAAGGAGTTTGGAGCAGCCTGGGGTAGTGGAAGGTGTCCCTGCCCATGAAAGTGGGTGGAATGAGATGAGCTTTAAGGTCCTGTTCGACCCAAACCAGTCTGTGATTTTATCATCCTATTAATTGTGTTAATTAGTCCTTTGAAGGCCTTCCTGTGCCTCAGTTTCTCTGGGGCTGAGGCATCACTCAGCACCACGTTGTATCACAACAGGTGAAGGAGAGCAGTGCTGGCAGTGCTGCCAGCTCCTGCCAGGGTGTTCTGGAGGGGCAGAGGCTCCTTATCCCTGTGCTTGGAGTGCCTGGAGCTGCTCAGGCTCTTGGTGAAACTTTAATCCTCATGAGGTGTCCTGGCAGCTTTTCTTGGCCTTTGTTTTCCTGGAGATGTGGTGGCTCTTGCTCCCTCCCCTGCTGGAGCCAGGGATGCTGCATGTGCTGGGAAATGCCCCCCTGGGTACCACTGAACCACTCTAGGTTTCCATGGAAACCCACTTTGATGCTTTACAGGTACAGAACAGAGAGGGGCTGGCTCAGGCTCGGGGGAATCCTGCCCAAACCTTGCTCCTTCCCCTCCCTGGCCTGTGGCAGTTCCCCATCACACAGGCAAAAGGCTCCTGCCTTTTCCGCTTGCTAATTTGTTTATTTTAACACCCTTTTCCAGGAAGGAATAGGCTGTCAGCTTGCTAAATGCCTGAGGATCTCCCTTGACAGCTTGGAGCATTTCTGTAAACAATTTCTCAAACAAAGCAGCTAAAAGGAGCAGAGTTTTCCCTACAGAAAGGGAGGTGGCTGGGACAGCCACGCCGTGAGTCAGCCCCGGTGGCTCCTGCCATCCCCAGGGAGAGCCCCAAATGCCAGGCTGGGCTGGCACAGGTGCACTGGGGCCTCTGGAGGGTCGTTCCTGGGCTCAGGGCCAGCTGGGGTTGAGCTCCCCTCTCACCCCTCACCCTCTGCCCAGCCCTGGCTCTGTGAGCGAGCCAGCATTGCTCGGTGAGCGAAGGATTGAGGACACGGACAATGGCACCAGCTGCCACATCCCCCCCTTGGATCCCTTCCTGGTGGTTTCTTTGGCAAGTGCTGCTGGCAGAGAGGCCCTGAGCCCGTCCCTCCTGCTGGGTGTCCCTGTCACACCAGGGAGGAGCCAATGGCAGCCCCAGCACTGCCCCTGCCCAGTCACCTGCCTGGGTGACTCCCAGGGCTCTGGTGGCATCCCAGAGAGGCCAGCTGAGCTGTCACCTCCCCAGCTCCTGCAGAGACCCCAACTCCATCACTGAGGATGGGAGAGGAGCTGCTGTACCCAGGATGAACCGTCAGTTGCCATGACAACTGGATCCCATCTCCGCCAGCAGCTGGATGCTCCGACTGTGGCGTTCACTGCCCAGATACTGCCCTGGCACTCAGGGTGTGACCACTGTCAGCAAAATCAGTGCAACCCCAGGAGCAGAGGGACTGGGGAGACCCATGCTGGTGCTCTGTGGCACCACGGCTTGCCCATTTCTGTGGCCTGGATGAGGGGGACGTTTTGGGAGGTGGGCTCCTGCCAGCCAGATTTTGAGCCTGGGTGCTCAAGGCCAGGCATCTTAAAGTTTTGGTGGCCATCCCTGGCACACACCAGCAGGGCAGCACAGAGCTTGGTGGTGATTCATTCCCATGTTTTTCCTTCCCCATCCATCCCCAACACTTCTGGCTGAGCCACACGCAGCTCCCCTGAGCTCTGACCCCCAGATCCTGTGGAGGGAGGGTCAGGGATGGCAGTGGGCAGGTTCTGGGGCTTGCGTGGTGACTGTTTTGCACCCTGGCAGCTCTTTGTGATCGACAATGGAGCTGACGACTGGCGGATAGCGATGACGTACGAGCGCATCCTCTACATCAGCCTGGAGATGCTGGTCTGTGCCATCCACCCCATCCCCGGGGAGTACAAATTTTTCTGGACAGCTCGCCTGGCCTTCTCCTACACCCCATCGCGGGCAGAGGCCGATGTGGACATCATTCTGTCCATCCCCATGTTCCTGCGCCTCTACCTGATCGCCCGGGTGATGCTGCTGCACAGCAAGCTCTTCACTGACGCCTCCTCGCGCAGCATCGGGGCGCTCAACAAGATCAACTTCAACACCCGCTTTGTCATGAAGACTCTCATGACCATCTGCCCTGGGACAGTGCTGCTGGTCTTCAGCATTTCCCTCTGGATCATCGCTGCGTGGACGGTCCGTGTGTGTGAGAGGTGAGGGGGTTTGGGGTGCTCTGGGGCTCGGGGTGTTTGCAACGAGCTGGGGTTGGGGTTTGTGGCAGCTCATGGTGCTCAGGGCTTGGGAATGCCTGGTGGTTTGGGGTGCTCGGCTGTTAAGGATGCACAGAGGTTTGGGATGCAGGGAGGTTCGGAATGCAGGAAGGTTCAGGATGCAGGGAGGTTTGGAATGCAGGAAAGTTTGGGATGCTCAGTAGTTCAGGACACGAGCATGACAAACAGTAGTGTAGAGGTTTGGAAAGCTCCAGGGTTCAGGATGTGCAGCAGTTCAGAAATGCACAGAGGTTTGGGATGCAGGGTGATTTGGGATGTTCAGTAGTTCAGGACACGAGCATGACAAACAGTTTGGGATGTGTGGAGGTTTGGAAAGCTCCACAGTTCAGGATGTGTTGCAGTTCAGGATGTGCAGCAGTTCAGGAATGCACAGAGGTTCAGGATGCAGGGGGTTCAGGATGCAGGGAGGTTTGGGATGCAGAGAGGTTTGGGATGCTCAGGACAGGAGCGTGACAAACAGCAGTGTGGAGGTTTGGAATGCTCCACAGTTCAGGATGTGCAGCAGTTCAAGATGCAGGGAGGTTCAGGATGCAGGGAGGTTTGGGATGTAGGGTGGTTTGGGATGCTCAGTAGTTCAGGACACGAACATAACAAGCAGCAGTTTGGGAAGTGTGGAGGTTTGGAATGCTCTACAGTTCAGGATGTGCAGCAGTTCAGGAATGCACAGAGGTTCAGGATGCAGGGTGGTTTGGGGTGCATGGAGGTTTGGGATGCTCAGTAGTTCAGGACATGAGTAGTTCAGGACAAACAGCAGTTTGGGATGTGTGGAGGTTTGGAAAGCTCCACAGTTCAGGATGTGCAGCAGTTCAGAAATGCACAAACGTTGAGGATGGATGGAGGTTTGGGATGCAGGGTGATTTGGGATGCTCAGTAGCTCAGGACACGAGCATGACAAACAGTTTGGGATGTGTGGAGGTTTGGAAAGCTCCACGGTTCAGGATGTGCAGCAGCTCAGGATGTGCAGCAGCTCAGGAATGCGTGATGATGTGCAGTGGCTCTGGAAGCTCAGCACTTTGTGGTTTGGGATTCGCGGCAGTTTGGGATTCTCAATGGAGATGTGATGTCCCAACAGCCTGGAGGAGGGGGGTGTTGGGGCCTCAGTGACTCCCTGCACTGATCCCTGCTGTTACAGATGATAAATGGCACAGGCAGGAAGCAGAGCAGGCTCAGCCCTGTCCTCACAGGTCCTTGTGCAAGAGAACATCTGTGGTGCCAGAAGCTCCAGAAGCACGAGTGGGGGATAAGGAGAGTGGGGAGAGCTGGGGGCTATGTGTGGGGAGGGCCCAGAGGTGCTGATGGGAAGTGCCAGGGCCTGGCTCAGGCTCCAGCATCGCTGCAAGTGACTGCCATGACAACACTGTGGTGACATACCCACAGCTCGATGGCATCGCGCCAGCACCAGCGTGCTCAGCACCGGGGTTGCTGTGGCGACCAGCCTGGTGGGTATCACTGCACCTCCATCTCCCAGGGCCCTGCCACCGCTCTTTGTCTGCTGAGGGAGCCAGGGGGCTGTGCTGGTGGCAGCCCAGGGCTGGGCCAGGAGGTTTTCTCCAGTGCAGGCTGCCAGCAGCACCTGGGGAAGGGAGGGCAGGTCCTTCACGAGCTGCCCTGCTGTGGCAGCTTTGTGTCATCCTTGGAGCTGAGGTGTGAGGGATCACAGCAACTGGCACCCCTGGGTTACCTGGGACACCCAGGTTGCTTTCAAAGTGAGAGGAAGGCCACCCCTCCCCTCCTCAGGGTGGGACCCGTTGCTGTGGTCACGCTGCAAAGGGGCATTAGGGCAGCTGGAAGTGCTGTGGCAGTGGCGTGGGATGGCACACTGAGATTTTATGAGCTTTTACTGCCTGCATTTGCCTTCCTGCCTCCCTTAATGATGCTCTCCTTATGAGCTGGATGCTCAGGCACTGCCTAATTGTGTTTGAGAAATTGTGGTTCGTGCCTCCTCAGCAGGGAGCAGGAGGACAGGCACCCAGGACACACACAGGAGGGCAACCCAACCCCTGCCAAGGCTCAGGCTGCAAGACGCAATGAAGAACTCTCAGGAACAAAAACTCCCCAGAAATTATGCAGACGAGGCACTGCAGATCATTGGCAGTTGCCATCACCTCCCTCAATGTACAGAGAGAGGCAGAAGAGAACCCAGGTGGGCTGGAGATGCGTCAGTCCTGGGGGATGCAGGACTGGGGGAACGCAGAGCCCCTGGGACACACTGTGTGTGTGAGGGATGCCACATCCCTGGGGGATGCAGAACCCCTGGGACACACTCTGGGTGTGAGGGATGCAGGACTGGGGGATGCAGAACCCCTGGGACACACTCTGGGTGTGAGGGATGCAGGACTGGGGGATGCACCAGCCCTGGGGGGGTCACACAGCTCCCACAGGGGCCACCCAGGACGTGTCCCCCTGTCCACACGGCCCACTGGCACTGGACAACAGTTTGCTGTGGTTTGCAGCACCATTCCCTGGGCAGTTTAGAGGTGGTGGTGTCTCTCCAAGATGTGGTCCTGGGGCTGGGGTGCCACATTTTATTGGAATATTTACCAATCTAGCCAGACAGGACGTGCCTGAGCTTGTGCTGAACCAAAAAGCAGCAACTGTGGTGTTTCACCCCAGAGACACTTTTGGCTGGCTGGGTGCTGCAGCTGGGCACTAGAGACAAGTCCAGGCCTGCAGGAGCTCTGGTGGTGCTGGGATGGAGCTTCCCCCCATAACAGGGGCTGCTCCTCAGGTTTCCCTCTGTGGAGAAGCTTTAAGGTGACGGTGAAGGAAAGGAGTCGGTTCTGATGGAGGGTTTGGATCCAGAGCTTTGTTCTCTGAATGCAGCACCAGCTCCAACAGAACTCCTCGAGCCCGTGGTTGCTGCTCCTTTGAACCCCAGGGAGAGGGGTAGGGAGCCACCAAGAGGGACAGGAGGGGAGGGACAAAGGGACAAAGGACACCTGGATGGCCCAGTGCCCCCCCAGGGGTTTGAATGTGCCAATCACTCAATGCCCTTCTGGAATTGCAGGACTGACAGACAGCGCTGGGAGGGGAAAGCAGAGGTGACTGACACACCTGGCAGGGAATTATCAGTGAGGAACCCGAGGTTCTGGGGTAAACCCTGCAATCACAACGCAACAACGGCACCGAGCTGTGCTCTCCGTGGCTGTGGGGGCAGCAGCAGCATCCTCAGCATCCTCAGCATCCTCAGCATCCTCCCGTGCGCCGCGGGGCCGCTCCTCTCGCTGCTAGGCAACCTCGCCCGCCGCTCCGGTGTGCCCGCCCGGCCCCACGGAGCGCACGTGTGCCCCGACGTGTGCCCGGAGCCCCAGTGTGTGCCCAGAGCAGTGCACGGAGCCCCAGCGCGTGCCCGGAGCCCCAGTGTGTGCCCAGAGCAGTGCACGGAGCTGCCCGGAGCCCGGGGTTGGTGTGTCACACGCAGGGCAGGGCTGTGGGTGATGCTCAGGGCTCCAGAGAGGTGGGGGTGGCCGTGTGCAGGTCAGGGGATGACACAAAGTGCCTCAGACCCTCTGTTCTGCAGCCCAGAAAGTGGTGCTGGTGTCTGAGCAGGTGGCTCCTCTTTCTGCCCAAGAATCGATAAACCAGGGCCAAGCCCTCCGGTTTATCAGTCTTGCTCAAAGTGCTGCCCAGAGGAGAAAATGTCCCTCTGTCCAGCAGGCTTGGAACCCCCCTGTCCAGCATGATGGTTTTGGGGTTGTTCCCTCAGGACATTCCAGCCTGTGGGATGAGGTGGGCTCAGCTCTCCTCAGGACACTGGATGGGAGAATTGTGTGATAATTCCACTGCTGGCACTGGAATTTTGGGGAGTGCCACTGTGGTTATGGGCTCTAACTCCCATAGAGCCCATCACCTATTTAATTCTGGGAGAATTGTGTGTGCCCCACTGCTGGCACTGGAATTTTGGGGAGGTTATGGGCCCTATCTCCCATAGAGCCCATAACCTATCTAACTCTGGGATAATTGTGTGATAATTCCACTGCTGGCACTGGAATTTTGGGGAGCTCCACTGCGGTTATGGGTGCTAACTCCCATAGAGCCCATAACCTATCTAGCTCTGGGATAATTGTGTGTGTCCCAGTGCTGGCACTGTGTGTTCTACTGCTGGCACTGGAATTTTGGGGAGTGCCACTGTGGTTATGGGCTCTAACTCCCATAGAGCCCATAACTTATCTAACTGTGGGGTAATTGTGTGATAATTCCACTGCTGGCACTGGAATTTTGGGGAGGTTATGGGCTCTAACTCCCCTGGCCAACCCACCCTCACCATGGCTGAAGGTGCTTTCTCCTGCACCAGGACCTCATTTGAGTCTCCAGCTGAGGGAAAAAACATTTCAGAAGAGGAGAAAACCCAACTGCTCTGCGAGCGATGCTCTTGGAGCTGGGATTGCCAAAAGCTCCATCTGTTTTCCCTCTCCGGATCCTGTGAAGAGGCTGGGAGAAGCCTGCCAGGGAGAGGCAGCAGAACAACCATCCTGTTCATGGTGGGGTGAAGGCACTGCCTGCCCCTACCAGCTCAGGGCTGAGTTTGGCTGCCAGGGCTCAGCACCACATCCCTGGGAGCTGTACCTGCCTGGCTTGGCTGTGCCTGCCCAGCCCTGAGGAGCTGGAGGCAGCTGGGGCTCCTCTTTTGTGATTTCTGGAAGAGCCACAGCCAGTCTAGGACAGCCAGAGTGGTCATCACTGACCTCACATCCCCAGCAGCAGGGACCTGGAAAATCTGCAGCATTCCCAAAGCTGCAGCCACTCCACGTGTGCTGTGTCTGGAGTGTGTGGGAGCTGTTCCTGTGTTCCTGGAAGCCAAGGCTGTGCCAGAGGCTCCACAGGACCCATCCCCAGCAGTTCTGCTGGCAGCTCTGCCCTCTGGAGTGCCACAGCACCACAGGGATGCAGGGGGGATGCCACGGGTGAGCTGCTGTGGTCAGGGCCTTGCAGAGCCACAGCTCTTTGTCCCATCAGCACACAGGGGACACACAACAGCACTGGGGTGTGGTGACAGCTCTGACTGAAAGCAGAAGCCTTTTCCACCGAGTTTGTGCTCTCATTTTGTCCATGTGGGTTCTCCAGTGCCAGAAATTGTGCAACCACTGCTACTGTGGCACATCCATCCCGCTGTGCTGTTAATCCTGTGCCCAGGTGCCCCCATTCCTGCCCCATCCACCCTGTCCCCTGCTGTGACACTCATGTCCCCATCTCCCTGGCAGGTACCACGACCAGCAGGATGTAACCAGCAACTTCCTGGGTGCTATGTGGCTCATCTCCATCACCTTCCTCTCCATCGGCTACGGGGACATGGTCCCACACACCTACTGTGGCAAGGGAGTCTGCCTGCTCACTGGCATCATGGTAAGGGGCATGCTGAGCTGGTTTCCCCCCTGTGGGCTCTGCCTGTCTCCATTTCAGGAGGAGAGGCCACTGGAATTTACCAGGGGCTGTTTCTCAGCTGTTTTGTCAGTGTACAAGGCCCAATGACTTCAGCTCTGAGGTCTCACGGCCTGGGAGTTGATGGAGCTGTCTCAGCTGATGAATTTGGGGTGGATTTGCACCCACACTCAGTAAGGGTGGAGTCAGGGAGCAGAAGGGCACCTCAGCATCCCTTGGCCATCCTGGTCCACACCATCTGGCTTCCATTGCTCACCTGCAATGGGTTCCTTTCCTTTCCAAAAGGTAACCTTTCTCCAGTGCCCCCAGAGTACCTGCCCCTAGGAGCTCACCACGAGATCTCCTGGCTTGTGGGGCTTTCCTTTCCAGCCAGGGCTGCTGAAGGAGCAGCTGGGGGCTCCTCACAGATGTTCCCCAGCCACCAGCTCTGCCCACCTCAGCTCCAGGCCCTGGGGATGGAGCCATCCCTCCTACCAGCCAGGACAGACCCCATGAGTACCACCAGCTGGAGAGGCTCCACCAAGAGGAATTCATCCTGTATTTTCTGCAGATATTTGATGTGTCTTGGATGAGGCCAGATGCAGCAAGGCTGGTGTTGCTGGTGGGAGAAAATCCCTGTGGGTGGGGGTGATGCAGCAATTGCCAGCAGAGGAGGAGCTGCTGGCTCAGCTGAGGGGGTTCCAGGCTCCCAAAACTCTTCCCCAGCCAGTGGTGACTCTGAAGTGAGGCCCAGTACAGCCCCCCACCCCTGGGCATGGAGACCCCCATGCCCTCTGGGGTTGGAGGCTTTGCAGGGCACTCAGCACCAGGGGTAATCACCCATCCAGGAGCAGAGAGCTGGTGGCAGCCAGAGAGTGCAGCAGGACCTTTGAGGACACTGAAGGATTCAGGCCACCAAGTTAATTAATGACTCTTTAAGGACAGAGAGCTTGCCAGGCTGGCAGCACTCTGCCAGAGCTCTGGGGGCAGGCAGGGACCCAGCTGGAACAAGCAGAGCTCAGCAGGGAGGCTCTGGCAAGGACAGCTCAGCACAGATGTGCACTGGGGATGCACATCTGGCCCTGATTGCTGGCATAAGGGAGCTCCCAGCTGCACCAGTTTGATTTAGGGTCCTGCTTTGGGGCCCTTTCTCTGCTCTCACTTGTGTTGCCTGGTGTTTCCCCACTGCTCTCCCAGCCCAGACCTCTCTTGGGAATGGAGGGCTCTCCATCCCACAGGGCTCTGGCACGGGGCAGATCTGTGGCACAGGCTCCTCACCAACCACTGCTGACCTTGTTAACAGCCCTGGCCTCTCCCATTAATTACAGAGCCCTTCACCAGCCACCCAAGGACACCCAGGCTCTGTAAGATCTTGTCAGGATAACAGGGAGGACATGTAGCTTTAGTTAATCTGCAGATTTCAAGGGTGAGGGTGGGAGTGCTGGTGTTACAAACCACAGACAAACTGTTTCCCCAACTGATGTCCCTGCACAGGGTGCTGGATGCACAGCACTGGTGGTGGCTGTGGTGGCCAGGAAGCTGGAGCTCACCAAAGCTGAGAAGCACGTCCACAACTTCATGATGGACACACAGCTGACCAAGAGGGTAAGGTGCCATGGGGGCATTGCTGTGTGCCAAGAGCTGGGGGTTTGGGCTGCCATGGCAGGAGGGAGGTGTCAGCACCCGTGGATTCTGTGGGTATCACAGTGGGAGAAGGTGCCAGCATCTCTGAGTGAAGCTACAACAGGAGAGGAAGGTGTTGGCACCTTTGGGGGTGAATCCTGTAAAACCACTGCTGAGGAAGTTTTCCAGATGCTGTGGATATTGCACAGGCAGCAGTGTTACACTGAGACAAAGAGCAGCAGCTGTCTTCCAGGGATTGAGGTGATTTTGGGAGCACACTCCCTCCTCTTCCAGAGCATGATCTCACTCCTCTTGCTGTCAGGAAGACAAGTGGATTTCAGTGATTCAGTGTCCACCACGGATAAGAACCATACTGTGAGGCTCCCCCGAGGAGAGCCTGCAGCAGGGTGTTTGTGGGGTCACCAGAACTGGTGTCACATCCCTGGGAGCAAGGAGGAGCTGCAGGAGGTCACTGGTGTTGGCAGCCTCACCATGGCAAAGCATCAGCCAGCCAACAGTGGCGTGTCACATAATTTTAGAGGGGATGGTGGCAAAACAAGTATCAGTGCAGCCCTTGAAAGGCAGCCAGTGGTGGGCTGCAAGCAGGGCACCCACTTCACCCTAGGGAGCAGAGCCCCAGACAAAGCCCTGACACCCCAGGAATAGTCAGGACCTTGGTGTGACCAGGCTGGGAGAGCAAAACAGCTGCTGAGCCCCTCTGCAGTGCCATTGATAGGGATCTGCAGGCTCCAGGCCAGGCACAGAGCAGCCAATTGCTCCTGGAGTGAGCAGCTGAGCTGTGGCTCAGCCACAGAGCTGCAGAAATCACATCCCAGCACCAGCAGCACAACTGGGACCTGCTGGCCTGGGACCTGCCAGGATTCACAGATGGGTGCCCCTCTGTCCATCCTGCCCAGCAGAAGCTCCTGCTGATCTCTCTCAGGAGGTTCCCAGCAAAGCAATCGAGAATATGTTAGAAATTCTGAGAAAGAGCCTGAGATGCAGCATTTTCTCCAGCCTGCAGACAGCTGGTGGAGAAAAAACTTTGGTTTTTTTTTTCTTGAGGTTTATGGTACAACTTTGTGTGTGGGCAAAGAGCCAGGACGGGGATGTGGGTGCAGCAGGGGCCAACAGCTCTGCCCTCTCTTGCTGCTTGAAGTGCTCAGCATCCCCTGGAACAGCCCAGGAGAGTTTGTGGGTGCAGAGCCTCGCTCCAGCTGGGGCAGGGGATGTGCAGCACTGGTTCAGTGTCTCTGAGCTCCCACATGCCTGGGGACCTGCAGCCACTCTTCCTTTCCAGATCAAGAACGCTGCAGCCAATGTCCTGAGGGAAACGTGGCTGATCTACAAACACACCAAGCTGCTGAAGAAGATCGACCACGCTAAAGTCAGGAAGCACCAGAGGAAGTTCCTACAAGCCATCCACCAGTAAGAGGCTGTGCAGGGGGCTGGGGGCATGCTGAGCTACACATAAAGCAGGATGCTGTCCCTGGCAGGGCTGTGGGGGCAGTTTTGCCTTGCCTCAGATGCAGGCAGGTGTCCAGATGCAGTTTGGAAGAGGAGAGGGAGTACAGCCACGTGCTCTTACCTTCCCCCCAGGTTACGGAGCGTGAAGATGGAGCAGAGGAAGCTGAGTGACCAAGCCAACACCCTTGTCGACCTCTCAAAGGCAAGTCCCACGGGAACCCTGTGGCTTGGCCAGACTCAGTGTTTCTCTTCACTCGGAATAACTAAAGCAGACTTGGCTGACCACAAAATGCTCCGGCTCTGTAAATGTCAGCAAGGAATAGCTGCTGTGGGATGGCTGCCCTTGCAAAGCAGGAGACACATTCATGAGCCAGAGGTTCCCTGCAACCTGCTTTGCAAGGGCTACCACTGCTCAGCAGCACAGGGCCAGCAGGGTTTCCTCTCTTTGGTGGCCAGGGATGAGCCAAACTGCAGTGGCAGAAGCCTTGGAGAGCATGGGGTGGGAAGAGATGGGGCAGCTCTCAGGGGTAAAAGGGTAAAGGGGTGAGCTGAGCCAAACTGCAGTGGCAGAAGCCTTGGAGAACATGGGGTGGGAAGAGATGGGGCAGCTCTCAGGGGTAAAAGGGTAAAGGGGTGAGCTGAGCCAAACTGCAGTGGCAGAGCCCTTGGAGAAGCTGGGGTGGGAAGAGATGGGGCAGCTCTCAGGGGTAAAAGGGTAAAGGTGTGAGCTGAGCCAAACTGCAGTGGCAGAAGCCTTGGAGAACATGGGGTGGGCTGAGATGGGGCAGTCCTCTGGGCAGAAAGGGTTAAAGGGGTGAGCTCTGTGGTACCTCCAGCCACGGTACTAACTGTCCCCTGTGTCCCCACCCCAGCTGGAGAAGTTGGGGTGGGCTGAGATGGGGCAGCTCTCAGGGGTAAAGAGGTGAGCTCTGCTACCAGCAGTGGCACTTACCCCTCCAGCCACGGTACTAACTGTCCCCTGTGTCCCCTCCCCAGATGCAGAACGTGATGTACGACCTCATCACAGAGCTCAACGACCGCAGCGAGGACCTGGAGAAGCAGATCAGCGGCCTGGAATCCAAGCTGGAGCAGCTCAGTGCCAGCTTCAACTCCCTGCCCCTGCTGATGGCTGACATGCTGCGGCAGCAGCAGCAGCGCCTGCTCAGCGCCGTGCTGGAGGCCAGAGGGGTTGCTGTGCCCGTGGGCACCCCCCAGACACCCCTCTCTGAGAGCCCCATTGGGGTCAGCTCCACCTCCTTCCCCACCCCTTACACGAGCTCGAGCAGCTGCTAAAACACAGCCCCTGAGCCCTGCTGTGGACAGGGGAAGCGTTTCCACACGGATCTGTGAACTTTCCTCTGGCCCTTGAGCCGCTGCAGGAGCCTTCAGCTGGAGCCAGTAGTGGGACCAGCAGCGCCCGAGCGCCGCTCGGAGCTTTGCCAACGCCTTGGTTTGGGGAATTGCATCCCTCTTCAGGTGCCTCTACACGTGGTGAAGGAAGGGGACGGAAGGTGATGCCTTGGGCCAGCCTGTGCCGCGGCGTCCGGTGGCAGACAGGAAAAACCCACGCTCAATCTCAGGTCTTCACATTTGAAAACAAAACAAAACAAAACAAAACAAAACAAACAGAACAAAACACCGAGTCAGAAGCACTGAAGCAACGGAGACACCGGAGGGAGAGGTTTTTTCTCCCTGGGCCCCCTGCTCCTCTCAAGATTGCCAAACCTCGCCAGGCAGGTGCCAGCGTGGGGAGGTTGGTGATGCAGGCTCTGGCTGACGCTGCCCATGCTCCATTCCATCTCCTAGCCACAGGACAGCCCCCTCACGCTGACAGCTGGGTGACAATGTCTGACTGTGACCTTCCTGTGGAGTTCTCTGGAGCTGTGAGTGTTTTCTACCCAGAGAAGAACAATGGACACTTCTTCTTTCTGGTCCTCAGTGTCATATTCTGCCTGGAGACAATGCCAGAGCCAGGAAAGCAGTGCCTACAGCGTGCAGGGCCACGCAGGGCTGTCCCCAGCCCACGTGTTGGTGGCCAGGGATGGGGCTGGCAGGCCAGCTCGGGCACTGAGGGGGTCTCCAGGTGCTCACATCACTGCCTGCTGGGAGCCTCCCAGCATTCTGCAAAGCCAGTGGGCTCTGCAGCAGCCCCAGAAGTGCTGGATGAACACCCCATCAGCTCCAAGTGTCTCCACTCGTGCTGGGAGCATCCATGCTTGAGCCCAGCTGGCAATGTCCAATCCACCAGGATCAAGCAGGAGCTCACTGGCAAGTGATGTGGTAGCAGGGGCAGGTGCTTCATCTGTTTAAAACAAAGCCCATGGCCTTCATGCCACTTCTGCTGGGTTTGGTGGAGGGCAGCAGCACTCTCTGGCACCGTCTGGCACAGGCACTGATGCCCATGCCTGCCAAAGTGCAGCACCTCAGACCCCATTTTACTTTTTTGCTGGTGTTCAGCTTCCTGAGGTACCCTTGGCATCACCTGGCTGCTTCTGGAACCAGCCACTTTCTGGTTTGCTTTCACCATTTCTCCCTTTTTCCTCCTCAGTTCTTCCCCAGTGTCACGTTCTGGCTTTCCTGGATCCTTGCATGGAGCCGTGCCAGGCTCTGACTTTGGGGTTGCTGTTTGCTGCTTTCCATGAAAACTCAGCAGAGAGAATATTTCTATATTTTTTAAACAGATGAAGTAACCATGTAATGACTCTGCAATATTAATTACGCCTCACCCAGCAGTGTCAGTAATTGTAATCAGTCACTGTGTTACTCCAGGTATACTCAGCCTGTAACGCTGTCCTTTGTAACTTCTTCCCTTCCATAAATAATGCTGGATTTTGTGCACACCTAGGGGTAGAGACCCACCACCCTCCTGCAGCACCACCCCTACACCCCCAATGCTGAAGCATTTCCTTGCTGCCAGTGGTGTGGGGTGGTTCCACTCCCTGTGCCCTGCAGCTGGAGTCACATAGAAAATAAGCAGCAATTAGTGAGGAGTGCTGCCCCCATGCTGGCCCGAGGAGGAGGAGGAGGAGGAAGGCTGCAAAATGGGATCCCTGTGCTGCAGAGGTGCTGGGAGCAGGGGACAAACACACTCACCCCTGCTGCCTTCACGTGCCCATTGCTGCTGGTCCTTGGCCAGTGGGAGATCCCTGGCTTTGGGGAAGAGCTGCTCCTCCAAGCTCTTGTAATTGGTATAATTAATATCCCCCGGATGGCTGGGGATTCACTGCTGCCTTGGAAGCCCCCCATGATCTGTTCTCAGCCCTGTGTGCCTGTGGGTGCCCCCCTGCCCATCTTGCCCTGCAGAAGCTCCTGCTGATCCCTCTCAGGAGGTTCCCAGCATAGCAATGCCAGAAATTCTGAGAAAGAGCTTGAAATGCAGCATTTTCCCTGGCCTGCAGGCAGCTGGTGGAGAAAAATGCTTTCTGGGCTTCAGATAGGAGCAAACTGCCCCTGGGATGGTGCTGTGCATGGGACGAGGTGTGGAGATGTGTCCTGGGGCATCAGAGAACCAGAGGAAGTATTGATCCTTAAAGATCAATATTGGCAGCAGGAACCAGGAACCTCCCTGCCAGGCACACGATCGAGTCTGGGAAATCCAAAAAGTGAGACAAGAGCAGGAGCTGCCAGCTGCAGGCCCCAAGGTGCTCAGGACCAGAGTGAGAGTGTTTGGATTGCAGCTGGAGCAGGAGCCCCTTGCTCTGGGGCAGAGCAGCTGCTGCTGCAGTGGGATTTCAGCAGGGCTGGGGCACTGGATCCCTGTGCACCCCACAACCCTCCTCCCCTGGCCTCACCTCAGCACAACCTGCAGTGCAACCACCCCTCTGCCTGTGACCTGGGGTCTGCACTGTGTGCCCTGCACCTTACACCCTGCAAACTCCATATCCCACCCCTTCACCCCCCATTCCACACCCCTGAATGCCCATCCCAATCCCCAAATCCCACATCCCACCCCTGAACCCCTCATTCCACACCCCTGAATGCCCAAAGCCCATATCCCACCCCTGCACCCCTCATTCCACACCCCTGAATGCCCATCCCAACCCCCAAATCCCACATCCCACCCCTTCACCCCCCATTCCATACTCCTGAACGCTCATCCCAGGCCCCAAACTCCATATCCCACCCCTGCACCTCTTATTCCACACCCCTGAATGCCCATCCCAACCCCCAAATCCCACATCCCACCCCTTCACCCCATGCCAGTTTTAGCAGTAGCCCTGTCCCATTGCTCCCAGCAGCAGACTCCACCATGGCCAGCACTGAGACCAACCCCCCTCCAGCCCTGCTGCCAGGAGCCCAGAGCCCACCTGAGGCCACAGGGGGGGCAGGAAGGGTGAGCAGCCCCCAGGGCAGGGCAGCCCAGCCTGCCGTGCCCACCCTGATGGCAGCTCCTGGTCACCAGCAGCCTTGGCTGGCACAGCCCTGGTGAACAGCTCCAGGAAATGCTCCCCAGCCAGCCCAGCCCAGCCCAGCCCACACACCTGAGATGAGCACTTTGGGTGCCCTAAGGGACATCAGGACAGAGAGAAGAGATCAGCAGCCAAGGTGGAAGAACAGCACAAGAGGAAAACCGCAGAGATGCCGACCTCCTGCAAGCTGGGAATCGTCTGATCCCACAGCCCAGTGGGGCCAATGCCCCTGCAGGACCCACCTGACCCAGCCAGTCCCATTTTTGGCACAGCCTTGGGGGCTTTTTCTGCTCCACGAGTCTCCTTCCTGCTCTGCCTGCAAGGAACTATCCTAGAAATACCAGAAAAATTCCACAATCTCTCTGCAAACTCATGGATCTTTCTCTCCAGACTTAAGGAGCTTTGACCTGGGTTTGCATCTTGCCTCTGTACTGCTCGCTTCTTTTTTTAATGATAGGGGAAAGTATAATAGTTTATTTTAACTATGAAATATATTGCTATATTATGATGGTTAATGGTAACTTTCAATTATGGTTTTGTACCCAACACGGTTGTTAGCAGGCAGCAACGCCAGGCTGCTGCCAAAAATGTCTGTTTCTGAGTACAGCTACTACTGCCAGTGAGGATGGGGGACAGGGAGAGGTGCAGAATCTGAGTTGTTGTCCTTTATCACCCTTGAACTCCTTTCCAGGGCTTGGAAGCTGACCTCTAGCAGGTCTAGATCTGATCTGTGTGCAGCCCAATGGCACCAGAGCTTTGCTTCTCCCTACAGAAAGGTCAGGGGTTTTTTTCCCTTTGTTCCCAGGTTCTGGAAAGCCATTTTGCCCCAGGCTGTCTCCTCCAGCAGCAGGAGGGACTCTGCTCCTTGGGCACAAGCTCTGCAAGAGTCAGAATTCCCCTTTTCCTCCAGGCTTTGTTCCCTTTTTCCTTTGTGGCTCTTGAGAAAGCACTGCTGCAGAGCACATTTTCATAGAATTATGGAATTGTTAAGGTTGGAAAAGTCCTCTAAGAACATCAAGTCCAGCTGTTAACCCAGCAGCACCACCAAGCCCACGTGCCTGAGTGCCACAAACACAAATCTTCTACATTCCTCCAGGGATGGGCAGCCTGACCACACTTACACACCAGAAATTTTCCCAATATCCAACCTAAACCTCCCCCGGCACAACTTTCAGGCATTTTCTCTTGTCCTTTCACTTGTAACACGGGAGAAGAGTCTGGGACATGTCCAGTTCACATTTCTCACCCTGCCCTGGGAGCTGCAGCTTTTGTTCAGCCTCAGGGTATGATGGCATAGGAGGGCAAAACCCTGAGCATGAAAGAGAAGTGAGATGAGGTTGCAGGGATTGTTTTGTCTCAGCCTTCCAGCTGGGAACAGGCTGCCCAGAGTTGTGTCTGCCCCATCTCTGGAAGTGTTTAAGGCCAGGTTAGATGGGGCTTGGAGCAACCTGGTCTAGTGGAAAATGTCTCAGCCCATGGCACAGGGAATGAGATGAGCTTTAAGTCCCTTCCAACCCAAACTGTTCTGTGATTCCATGATTCTGTGATTCCATGGACTCCTTGAGCTTCAGAGAGCATCACTTCCTTACCTCCAGCCCCTCCTGAGCTGCTGGACCTGATCCCTGCTGGATCAAAAGTCTTAAACTGCTCTTTGGCAGCCACACTTTGTCCTGGCCAGTCTTCACAGAGCATGACATGTCAGGGAATGAGCAGCACCTGTGGAACCAATTCCTGCTGCTTTTGTCCAGAGCAAGTCCAAAAGTCCCTGCACTGCTCAGAGCTGCAGTCACTGCCATGCTGTCACTGTAGAGCTGTGCTGGCCTCACCCTTCCAGGCCAGCCCAACCCAGCAGAGCCCCAGCAGCAATGAGCTGCCATGAGGCCTGGATGCTCCTTGCTGGACCCCAGACCTGAAATCTCCCTGCAGAAACCAGCTCTGATGGAGGAAAGAGGCTGGTTCTTCTTCTGAGGCCAGGGCTGAGCCTCTGCTGCTGCCAGGGGATTCCTGGTCCTCTCCCTTGGGCTTGTCCTGCCCAGCACCTCCCAGGCAGCCCAGAGCCCTGTGCCTTGGCCACCAGGTATGTTTGCTGGGGGGCAATGGTGGTGATTGCTCAGCACTTTGGGGAGATTCTGCTGCCAGGCTCTGCTCTGAGCTTCTTCTCACCTAACTCCAAGCTCCCTCCTAAAAGGTATCCAAAGGGTCCAAGGTTTTAGAGAGGGGATTTTGCAGGAGAGAGAAAAAGCTTCCAAAGCTTCTTCTCCATGGCATTAGTTACTTCCCTATGGGATGAGCCACCTCAGAGCCCCACGAGGCACCAGGCAGGGCTCCAGAACCACCTGCCCAAGTGGGTGCTCTTGGCTGGGGGCCCTGGTGCTCTGTGCACCCAGCTCTGCTCCTTCTTCCACCCAAAGTGTTCTTCCCCCCACTGGGGTCTCAGCACTGCCCATGCACCTTCCAGTGGGAGCTGCTTGCATGTTCTCTGCGGTCAGGATCCAGTCCTGGGCTTTACCTTCCTCCCTCAGGGCCGGTCTCTCAGCTGGAGGACAGGAGTGGGGGCTGGCCCGTGTGACAACAGCCCATCCCCACAGCATTGCCATAAACCCGAGCTGTACCCAGAAACAGGCATGTTTTAAACTATGGCTTTAACCTGTTCACTGTAAAAAGTGCCTTGGACTTTAATCTGAAGAGGTCACTATCTAGAAGTATTTACCTGTGCGGGTGTGTAAGGATGCAGCTCTGTGTGCAGAGTTACACACACAAATATATGATCTATACGTACAGCCACCAGTGCCTCAGAGCCTCTGTTCTGCAAGCTGCAAAAGCTCCTTCCTTTCTGCCCCTGGAGTGATGTTGGAGGCATTCCTGACCCAGGAACCACTTCCCAAAGTGAAACTTTGTGCTTGAGGGTTGTGCTGGGTGCAGGGATTGCCCTCAGCAGTGCTGAGCTGTCCTGTTCATCCCCAGGAAGCAGCTTGGTGCTCCTCAGGGTCTGTCTGCACAGTTTGGGAAGCCCCCAGGGAAGGGGATAAATCCCTGTCCCCTTGTGTGGGTCACATCTCTGGACTCCCCATGCCAACCAAGAACTGCTGGGCACTTTGTAACACCAGGGGGAACCCCCAGATGTTTGTTTTACGGGAGTTATGAGGGGTTTTCCAAAAGGATTTTTGGTTCCCTTGTTCTTGGGCTGAGGCTCAAGAAAGGAGTGGAGGAGGTTGGTGCTTTTTCCTCTGGTTCTGCACTGAGGCTCCCCATGCTCAAACATCAGAGCTGGGCTGCTCCCTCCAGTTCATCCCTCACCTCTAAAAAAACAAGGATAAAAGTTGTCTGGGGTGCAAAGAGCACACAAATAACCTTCCCAAAGTGAATGCATTGGTTGAGATAAGGGGAAGCTCTCCCAATGAGCACCACTCTGAGCCCAGCAATGGGCAATGCTGAGCTGTCCTGTTCATCCCCAGGAAGCAGCTTGGTGCTCCTCAGGGTCTGTCTGCACAGTTTGGGAATCCCCCAGGTTAGGGGATAAATCCCTGTCCCCTTGTGCAGAGGGGTCACATCTCTGGACTCCCCATGCCAGGAGCTGCTGGGCACTTTGTAACACCAGGAGGAACCCCCAGATGTTTGTTTTACGGGAGTTATGAGGGGTTTTCCAGACTCCTGGTCCCCAAAAGGATTTTTGGTTCCCTTGTTCTTGGGCTGAGGCTCAAGAAAGGAGTGGAGGAGGTTGGTGACATGGCACATGATTTTCCTCTGGCTCTGCACTGAGGCTCCTCATGCTCACCCAACTCTGCTCGAACATCAGAGCTGGGCTGCTCCCTCCAGGTCATCCCTCACCTCTAAAAAAACAAGGATAAAAGTTGTCTGGGGTGGAAGAGCACACAAATAACTTTCCCAAAGTGAATGCATTGGTTGAGATAAGGGGAAGCTGGACTCTTTCCACTCTGAGCCCAACAATGGGGCACTGCTTCAGCTCACTCTGAAGATGGCACCCCAAATTCCATCCTCATATGTAGGCTGGGAGGATGGCAACAGAAACAACTCCCCCAGCTAAACAAGGTGTGGTGGAGCCAGCAGAGGAGGATGGTGATGTGCAGCAGTTGAACTGTGATTAATCAATAAATCAGGCTTTTTTAGTTTTGAGCTAATACGTCTAAATCCTAAAAATACCTCCAGCAGCCCGGGGGGCTCTCTGATAGGTGATTAAACCCTTGGAGCTTCATTTCCAGGATTAATGGCTTAGAGCAGCAGAGCCCTGCTGTACAAAGGCAGCTCTAGCTCTGATACTGCCCATGAAGGCAAGGCAGAATATGTTAATCTTTATGTGCAGCATGAAATCTGTTTTAAATAATGGCCCAGGATTAAAGTTTCTCTGAACAGAAAGGTAATAATGGCCATAGGGTGGATCTCCACCTCCCTGTGTCTGCCCTTTGCTTTCCCAGTCCCAGGGGTGAGAGGGAGGAGGAGGAGGGTGCTGTTGGTGTGAAGGTCTGGGCACCTTTACCAAGCCCAGTGCAATGTGCCTTAATCAGTGCTGGGATGTGCAGTGACAGGAGGGGAAGTGCATTCTGAAAAAAAGAGGGGAAAAAAAGGACGGGAAAAAAAAACCCAAAAAAAAAGCTGTTGTTTTGTTAAAGAGCTCCTTAGAGATAGAATTTTTAAAAGCAGTGGGGGACTACTGGCCTTCCACAAGGCAGAGGAAAATCCCAGGCAAACTGGCTCCACAGGGCACAGCTTTGAATCAGCACCTGCCTGCTGGGAGTGAGCAGATGTGGGAGGCAGCTCCTGGGGATGAGGGAGGGGCAGGCAGGGAACGGGGGCTTTGGATCAGGCTTTGCCTTTGCAGGCAGGCAAGTGTTCTGTGCTGAGCTAAGGTCTCTAAATGCTGGCATTTCCCCAGCCAGGAGCTGGGAGTCACTCCCTGCAGAGAGGCTTTTGCCTCCCAGGGGATGGGATGGGTGGGGAGGGAGCAGGAGAGGTGGATTCCAGCTGGGCAATGCAGGTCTGGTGCCCAGCTCCTCAAGGCAGGAAAAAAAGCATTCAGGAAAGCCTCTTCTGCACTTGCAGCAGAGATAAAATGAGGTGGGGACCTGTCCTGGCGCTATTTCCATCTTGGCTGTGCTGCTCCTGCTCCAAGGTAAAATTGAGGCTGCTGTGCTGCTAATTCACCTCCCGAGCCTTGGTGCTCCTGGCACAGAGGGGTTCATTGATTATTGTCCTTTACCAGCAGTGGTGTGAGGTCTGCAGCCAGATCAGAGTGGGTAACATCAGCTAAACAGCCTGGCACCACAAAAACTGCTCCTGAGCCCCCATAAACCCACACAAGGCTGCTCCAGCTCTTGCTACAGACCATTCCAACGGGATCAGTTCACTGCTGGAGCCGGTGGCAGTGCCAGCTCCCCTGCCCAGTGAGGAGAGCACGGCTGGGATTCCATGCAGGGGCTGGGAGGATGCTTTTTCCCTTCTCAGCTTCCTGCTCAGCCACAGCATTTGCATTTCAGCTTCCTCTTCTCTGCCTGCAATTCCTGAGAGCACCTGCAAAGGATGGAGCTGCCTGATGAGAGGCCAGGCTAGACTTAACAGCATCTGTGCCCCTTCACATGTTAAACAGATGGAAGAAGCCATCTCAATTTCCCAGGGGCTGCTGGCCTGGTGCTCTCACCATAAGAAAGGTTTTTCAGCAGGGATAGGCTATAAAATGACACTTTGCTACTCAAATTATTATTTTGGGGTTTTCTGCTGGGGAGCAGTCACTGTGCTGGAACAACAGCAGCCATCCCAAGGCAGTTGGTGCTGGGGGCTTTGCTACAAAACCCACAGACAGGTGAAGCTGTCACTTCATCCTCTATGGCATTTCAATAGAACTAGCAACCCAGGAGAAGAATCCAACTCCTGTGTGTGCTGGGGAGAAGCTGTGAGGGGACAGCAGAGCCCCCACAGCCACCCTGCACCAGGGGAAGCCCTTGCACATGTCACAAGGCCCAAAGAATTAAAACCATAAGGTGGCATTGCCAAAAGCATTTGAGATGTGACCAGGTGCTGCAGGGGACAAGGTTTGACATTGCCACCTAACCTGTACCAGGCAGTGCAGAGCCTGTTTCCATGGAATCACAGACTGGTTTGAGCTGGGAGAGACCTTAAAACTCATCTTGTCCCACCCCCTGCCATGGGCAGGGCACCTTCCACTAGTCCAAGTCTAACTGGCCTTGGACACTGCCAGGGATGGGGCAGCCACAGCTGCTCTGGGCAGCCTCTGCCAGGCCCTCACCACCCTCACAGCCAAGAATTCCTTCCCAAAATCCCATCTAACCCTGCCCTCTGGCAGTGGGAAGCCATTACCCTTGTCCTGTACCTCCAGACCTGTGACCAAAGTCCCTTTCCAACTCTCCTGGAAGGCACTGGAGAGGGCTCTAAGGTCTCTTTGGAAGCTTCAATTCTCCAGGCTCTCCCAGCCCAACTCCAGTGCAGAGGTGCTCCAGCCATGGAAGCATCTTCCTGGCTTCCTCTGGAACCTCCCCAGCAGCTCCATGTCCTCATGTTGGGGCCCCAGAGCTGGACACAGCCCTGCAGGTGCGGGGTCCCCAACACAGGCAAGGTTTTGAATATATAAATCCATCCAAAACTGAAGAGTCAAAAAGCAGAGAAATCATTTCACGGCAAACGAGGCCGAGCTCTTTCCCATTTTAAAAATAACTGGATTTGTGGGAGAAGCGGTGAGCAGTTCCCAAGTGAGGTCAGGCACAGGCACAGAAATCCCTGTGAAGTCTCAGTTCATCCCAGCCAAGTCCCTCGCTGCAGCTCAGTGTGCAGCAGACACTGACATGCTTGGCTCTCCTTCATCCTGCTCCTGCTGCCTCGAAGAAAGTTGTAGGAGCTGGAGTTTGCCTGAATTCCCAGGTGTGGAAGAGGCACTGTCAGCTCCACATGGTTCCCTGAGGTTCCTCTCCTCCCTCCACGCCAAGCTGTGCTGGTACAGGGCCAGGGAAGATGCTGCTTTCTCCAAAGCTGGCACTGAATGCTGCTTGAGTGCAACAGGTTTTGTGCTAATTAAAGAGGAATCAATTAGGCTGCAAGATATTCAGCCACCTGGTGCTTCTGACTATTTTTTCCTCCTCCTTCTCTTTTTTCCTTAACATGCTGCTGCTGCCTCCAGGGAAGCCATGAATGAAGCAAGACATGTTCCAGTTTCTTGCATTCTTTTAGATTAAAAAAATGCTGTTTGGGAGGAAATCTGTGCAAGCCAGCCAATGACAGTGCTGTGCATGTCCCTGTGATCTGCAGCTGGCATCTCCTCTGCCATCCATTACTCCCTCCACTCAAGCCTCCTGTGTCTCCAGCAGCACATGGCACTGACTCCATCAGCAGTCAGTTTGTGCTGCATGAAAAAAAAAAAAATCATCTGCAGCAATTAAAGAAAAAGCAGTGGAAGAGGTGTAATGGGATCTCATGGGAGGCACAAAGGAGTCCTACATGCAAAGAAGTCCTTTGGAGATCCAGCTGTGCCAGGCTTTTCCCTGGGAGCTGGTCCTTTAGAATCTCTCTGTGCTCAACAGCACATAAATGGAGGAGAGGAGAGGAGAGGAGAGGAGAGGAGAGGAGAGGAGAGGAAAGGAAAGGAAAGGAAAGGAAAGGAAAGGAAAGGAAAGGAAAGGAAAGGAAAGGAAAGGAAAGGAAAGGAAAGGAAAGGAAAGGAAAGGAAAGGAAAGGAAAGGAAAGGAAAGGAAAGGAAAGGAAAGGAAAGGAAAGGAAAGGAAAGGAGCGGAGCAGCTGCTGCCTTGGGCAGCTCTGGAATTTGCTGAGCACTGAGCTTCAAGAAAAAGGGGGGGTCAGCAAGTACCTCAAGCAATACAGGTAAAAATCAGGCACAGGAGTGGTGCTGAGTGCCAAGGGAGTAGTGGTGGACAGCTCTGTCCTCAGTGCATGTGATGCTTTTACCCTCAGGTCAGGGCTTTTCTCCTCAGGGCAATGCTTTTCCCACCCATGGCTCTGCCTCAGGGATGGACTGTGAAATCCCTTTGACTTGTCTGAGCACATGATAAAGCCCCCTTGCAGCTAAATCAGATTTAATATTAAATATGAAAGGGCAAAAAGGGGAGCCTGGGCTTGGATGGTGATGTAAAGGTCACAGAAGGGAGTATTAATGCCATGTCAGCTGACGTGTACTAGGAACATCTTTGAATTCTGGCTTTAGGAAGGATTCATTAATTCAGCTGATTGACTCTCTGGAAACCTCTGCATCAGATGTGCTCAGAGCAGTGAAAGGAACCCCCTTCTCCTCACTAATCCCCCTCCAAGAACAAGCTGGGAGCTTCATGGTCTGTCTAGGATCCCACCTGACCTCTGCAGCAATTCTTTGGCCATCACCTCTGTAAGGGACAGGCTGACCATGGAGCCATGCCAAAGAGACACTGACATTTGGGCAGCCAGTCCTCCACAGCTCCTTCCCAAGCTGAAGGAGCCCCTGGCCATCACAGCACTGGGAGGGAGCTCACTCCAAGGGAGATTTGGCCACACGTGCTGTGATGGCTCTAAAACCACACAAAAAGAGCCCCTGAGCATGAAAAATGCCAATCAACTGTTTTTAAAATTTTAAAATAGTAAATAAAATAGTAATAAAATAAAATAGTAAATAAAATAGTAGTTAAATGGTTATAAAAATAGTAATACAGTTAGAGTAATAATAATTTGAACAATTCGAATTAGGACAATATGAGACAATAAAGACAAAGAGTTACAGACAGCCCGGGTACCTTTTCTGGGTAGCAGAGTCTGAAAAAGGACACACATTAACAGAGGATTAACCCTTAAAAGCAACAGCCTGTTGCATATTCATACACTTCATACATGATGCATAAATTCCATTCAAACTCAGGATTCTGTCTGGTCATTGCCAACTTCTTCCTCTGAATCCTGACAGCACCTTTGAGGTGGGAAGAAGTTCGTTTCTGCTGATAAGAAAGCAATAAATTCTTTTTCTCAGAAAGATTCAGGTGTCCTGTGGCTGCTATCTCGCTGCAAGTCCTTTCTTTAGAGAAACTATCCTACATAGCACAGTTTCTATTTTAACATTTTTTATAACCTAAAACTATATTTAACACTCTACTTAAGAGAATTAATACAGCATTACTTTCTAACACAACACATCTAATATTCATTTGAATATTTGAGAAAAGCCAATCATAAAATACACATTTTTCACACGAGCATCCAAGAACTCAAAGAGGAGGTCGTGCTCATGTAGCATGTGGTGCCTGAGCCTCAGTCTGCCTTCTGCCTTTTTTCAAGGGTACCTTTTGTACCAGACAGAATAAAACCTGTGCTGCTTCCCACCCCTGCAGCTGCCGTGGGAGTCAGCGTTGCTGCCTCCTCCTGCTGCAGATGTGCCAGGCCCAGCTGCCTTTCCCTGCCTGCTGGCCTCCACTGCAGCATGCTGCCCACCCCTGGGGCACACTGCTGCCTCAGGTGGGTGAGTGCCACACAGACAGAGGTGCCAGGACCCCCCCTTTCCCCTCTGATCCTCACTGGGAGCTCTCAGGGTGAGTAATCCCCCCCCCGAGGATTTGGAACCACAGGCATGGCAGCTGCTGGGGCTGTAGCAAAGCTCAGGTTTGCTCCTTGGCTGGGCAGCAAGGTGAGGGTTTGTGCAATCCCCTGGAGAGCTCTGCTGCTTCCCCAGCTGGGAACCTTAGAGAGCAAAGCAGGGAAAAAGGACCTTTCTGGAAGCAGCTCCTTGCTCTTGTGCCTATACCAGGGCCACAGGCTCAGAATGAGGCAGCACCTCCCAGGTATTACCTGCTCCATAAAAAAACACTGGAAGGAAACAAAGCATTTTTTCCCTCCTAGGGGAACTGATGCTGTGGGGTTAGGAAGATTTTCCATGGCAGTTCCCAGCTGTGCATGTGCAGACAGACTGGAGAAAGTGCAGCACTTAGAAGGACGTGGGAACCAGCTCAGCCCAGCTCCTCACTTCTCATATGAGGAGCCTGGAGTGTTTGATGGGAGCTTCTGCAAGGAGGCCAAACCCTAATTGCACCTCTTAGCAGCAGTGTGAGAGCACAGCCTGGCCCTGGGGCAGAGAGGGGATCAAACAGCAGCAGAGCAGGTGATAAACCACCACTCCCAGGGCTGCCTTCCCTTGGAAACCACCAGCAGCTGACTAAGAAGCACAAATCTCTCCTGCAGGAACAGGCTGTTTGCAAGAGCAAGGAAGTGATATTTTAGAGTGTCTAATAAAGGAGCTTAAAATGAAACTCTGCAGAACAATAGCCTGAGCTGGTAACTGGCACCCGAGCAGAAAGTCAGGCGGGGGAGCTGTGCCACAATTTATTTCCTCTCTTTTTCATTTCATAAGAGGGAAGCAAATCCAAGCAGACACCTGAGGCATCTCCAGCTGATGCTGGAGCTTTAGTGAAATGCTGCCATCCTGCGGGGAAGCCTCTGCTCAGCCCGGGGAACGTGGGAGGTTTGGGGCAGCCCCAAAGAAGCAGAGGAGCAGGATGAGACTCAGCATCCAAGTGCAAATAATGGAGCTTTTTCCAGCCTGCACCAAAATCAGCCAGGCAGCCTCGGGTAAGCTGCTTATCAGCTCCTTATCTCCAACACAAAATGAGTGTTTTCCCCATGCCTGCAGTCTCCAGAGGCTGCAGGAGCTCCTGTCACGGCCAAGCAGATGCCATGGCTGTGTTAATGCTGGGACTTCAGCAGCTGGAGGTCTCCTGCTCTCCCAGCCCGTTCCTATGGAAACAGGTTGGGAGCCTGCCAATTTTCCATAAAGAAGGAGAAAGAAGAAGGAGCTCGTGTGGATGAAGTGCCTGTTTGTCAGGTTTGGGGTGTTGCAATTCTAAAGGATACACGGCCCAACAATGCCAGCAGCACAGGATTTCACGAGCAGCTCTGTCAGTGCTGGAACCTTCCCATTCCATCTCCACAGCAGCCAAGATGAATCACATCACTGAGACTGGAGCGAAGCTTGGGAGGGATCACCAGCAATTAAAAGAGGGTGGAAAAATAAGGAAAAAAAGAGCAGATTGGGGAGTGGGTAGTTGTGTGCTCTGTGTGCTGTTCAGTGGAGTGGAGGGGAAACACTGCTGATGTGCATTGTGACCCCAGTGTTTGCCATCAGCCTCGTCCCAGGGAGGAACCTTTGTGCTCCCAGACTCTCCAGGAATAGATGTGACAGCTTCAGTGAGTGTGAGGAGCTCTTCTTCAGGCAAGGAGTCTCTCCATTACAGAAAAAACCCCTCACCAAAACCACACTATGACACAGAAGCCCCAAAATCTCTAAATCCAGAAATAATCTGAAAAAAAGAAATCCCCAAACCCTGAACAACCCACAACCTTCACTGAACACGAGCAGCAGCTGAGCCTGGCAATTCTGGGCTCTGACTCACCATTTCTGCACCCTGCCACTACTCCAGGTTCATTGAAATGCCTTTGAAAGCTGCAGGGAAGAGCCCACGGTGGGTTTATGGTCCCCACCTAAAGGCACACCCAGCTGCCACTCCACTGGGACACACAGGGTGCTCTGAGGAGCTTGTCTTTGTTAGTTTTGCCCATTCATGGACAAATGTAGGCAGATGGGCCCCTAAAATTCACCCAGAAGCCATGGCCATCCCTCCTGGCTCCCTCCACACTCACCACTCAGGCAGAAGAGGGTCTGAGCACTCCCAGATGATGGTCCTGCATGTGATAGTTGCTCACTGGTTGTACCACAGCAGCAGAATTATAGAATTGCAGATTTGCTGAGGTTGGAAAAGCCCTGTAAAATCACTGATTCCAGCTATTGATTCCCCATCACTGCCAAGGCCAACACTAATCCATCTCCCCAGGTGCCACATCCACTCCATTTTTGAACACTTCCAGGGATGATGGCTTCACCAATGCCTCTTCCAGTGCCTGATCACCCCTTCCCTGAAGAAACATCCCCTAACATCTGATCTAAACCTGCCCTGTGCAGCCTGAGGCCATTTCCTCTTGTCCTGCCACTTGTTGGCTGGAACAAGAACCTGACCCCCAGGACTGCTCCATCTAACAGGTCAGCTCCCAAGCTGAGGAGGTCCCTGGTGTCAAGATGACCCTGAGGTGTTAGAAAGTCTCTTTTTCCCAGCCCCAAGACTGAAGAAGCCCAGCTTTTCAAGATCTGCTTTTCAAGGTTGTTTATTTTTTCTTATCTGTAACATTCTTTCTCTGACCCAAGGAGGTCTGTCTAGCAAGTCAGTCTGTGGCACATTGACCACCCTTGGGGTGGTGTTAGCTTTTTATACTAACATGTACTAAATGTACATTATTTACAATAATTTCCCAATACCTATCACCTATGTTAGACAGTGTGTTTCTACTCTAAACCAATCCAAAAGTGCCACCATCACAGCATAAGATGGAGGAAAAAAAGGAGAAAGGCTGGACACACCCAGATTCCTCCATCTTACCTCTTGAACCCCCATTCTAAAACCCCTAAAATTCTACTTTTCCACCCTGTGGAATTCACTATCATTCTATTCAAACCCTTGTGGCTTGTAACTCTTCGCACAAAGTTGGTAATTGTTTCCATGGGTTAAAATCAAAGGCAGAGGTGTCTTTAACTCCGTGCCAAGGTTTCTGAGCCCCCTGCCAGGGTCTCGAGTCCTCCAGAGCAGCCAGAGGAATATCCTGAGTTTCCACACCAAGCCTTTTGGTTATGATCTACACATATAGGTACAAATACCACAGTGCCCACTGCCCAACAGGGGCTGCTGACAGCTGGAACGGCGGTACCGGGGCAGTGCCCGCTCCGATCCCGGTGCCAGCCGGTAAATGACACCCGGCTGTCATTGCACAGCGCTGTGCATCAGCAGGCAGGAACAATCTGTTCTCTGCCGGTGGTTTTATAATTTTATAACTCACACGGTCCGGATGGTGTCTGCCCGGGAAAGGGAGGATCCACCGGCAGCGGGGCTGCGCCTGCTTTGGGATCACGGAGGGGAACGTGTCCATTTGTGTCCGTTTGTGTCCCTATGTGTCCGTTTGTGTCACCACGTGTCCGTTTGCCTAGAAAGAACCTCGGACACGGTGGGATGTGACTTGCTGCACCTCCGGCATTAAAATAATGGATTAAAATGGGGGTGAGGGGCGTCCCACAGGAAGCCTGGGGTGAAAATGGAGCCCCGCTGGGAGATCTCGGTGAGGGGCACAGGGGATAAGGAAGTTCCAAGGGAGGAGAGAGCCCCTCCACAGACAGCCCATAGGAAATGGGTGTCCCAGGGGCCATGGGGGCGCACGGAGGAGGGGAGAAGCCCCCCCAGCCCTGAGGGCACGGCGGGGCCGGGGCCGTTCGGCGGCGCTCACGGCGCATGCGCGGGCCGGGCAGGGGGAACGCCATGTGAGCCGCACGGGTAGCAGCGCCCCAAGCCACCGCTCCCCGCGGCACAGCCGGAGCGGCGCTGCCTTTCAGCCGGCGGACTGGACGGTAGTGCTGCCTCTCCCGGAGAGGCCTAACTAAGCCGAGCCCCGCCGGGCCCGCAGCACCGGCACATCCGAGCGCTGCCCGCACCAAACATGGCCACGCTGGGACCTGGGGAAAGATGGCTGCCGCGTGGCTCACTGCGCAGGCGTCTGGGGCTCGCGTGCGTCATCAGCGGGCGCCGGCAGCGGCGGGAGCGGCGGCAAGGTACCGGGGCGTGGGGAGGGGGCGGCCGCGGGCCGGGGCCGGGTCCGGTCTCCGTGGGTATTTCCGAGCCTGTGTGTCCTGCAGCGGCCGCGGGCCGGGTCCGGGTCCCCGTGGGTATTTCCGGGCCCGGGTGTCCTGCAGCGGCCGCGGGTCGGGATCAGGTCCCTCCGGGCCCCCGTGTCCCGCAGCGGCCGCCGGTCCCGGTGGCACCGGGGGCTCGGGCCGCACAGGCCGTGGTGCGGTCTCCAGCGCAGGCAGCCCCGCGGTGTGACCGTGTCCGGGCTCCCCAAGGTCCCTGTCGGGACCGGCTTCCACAGGGCGGATATAAATAAAAGCCTCGACTCCTGGCTTTTAATGCTCGCCGCCCTGTATCCCAGCCCACCCTCCGGGCTCGGGGGCCTCGTCCGGTGCCGCCACTCCCGCCGTGCGTGCGGGGGAACGGGGTTTGACACGGGCGCAGGCAGCAGCCGTCCTGCCGCGGCCCCCGGGTGTCCTTTGGGGTGTAGCTGAAGGGGGCGGGCGCTCCCGGGCAGGCTTTCCCGGGCAGGTGCTCCCGCAGCCCCTCCCTCAGCCCGCTCCGGTGTACGGACCGGGACCCCGTCCCGGCGGCAGCTCCTGAGCGGCGGGGCTGCAGCGCCACAGGGACCGGGGGAAGGCGCTGCCCTGCCCGGTTCCCCTTCCCGCCGCCGGTAGGGAGCCTGCTGATCGCTGCCGAAGCCCAGAGCCCGTCTGGGAAAGCCCCAAACCCGGCCGGTCCCCGCTGCGAGCTCCCTGGGCGGGGCGGAGCGGCTGCTGCGGGAAACGAAAATGAAACGGAGCTCGCAGCCATCTTGGCGCTGTCCCGGTGCCGCTTCTGCGGCTCGGCCTTTCTTTTTTTCCCCCTGTATTTTCTCATAAAATAATTTGGCGTGCGGATGAGACTGAGGTAAGAGCGGTTTTGTTTTTGTTTTGTTTAATCCTCATCCTGTTTTTGCCCTGCCCTTGGCTCAGGGAGCGCTTGTAAAACGGGGTCACTGAGCAGGGGGCAGCAGTGGGACTCCCTCGGAGCTGCGGAGCTGGAGACCTGTCCCTCTTCACTCTGCCTTCCCCGTGTTTGTTGTAAAATTAAATCCTGGTAAAGGCAGCCGAGTGCAGTTGTTTAATGGAAATGAAATTTAAGTTGACCTTGAGGTGTTTGGTGAAGATGGGGAGCTTTATGAAGATGAGGCTTGGATCAGAAAATCTGATCTTTGTGACGAGAGATGGCGTAAGGAGGTCAAGGAGGAGCAGGCGGGACGGGGACCCGGCAGTGTGTGTATCATGTTCCGTGTCTTTATCCTCTCAGTTTTGCAGCAAGCGTTATCAGAAAATTACGATATGCTGGGCTGGATTCCTTACTTTTAAAAAGAATATTAATAGTTTAGTCTTACCCCTGTACCCCGGGGAGGCAGCACGACTTTGTGTGATAGAGTGAAATTTGGGCTATAATGGAAAAAAACTTGTTGTACCATTGCCAGCTGCACACCTATCCAATTTCTCCCCATGTTATCACTTTCATTCCCCTGTTCTGTGATGTTTTGCCTCTACAGGTCACATAATGTCCAGGGAGGAAAACACACTTGGCATTTCAGGCTGTTTTGGCCACGAATCTGAAAATAATTGCGAGCCTGTTGCAGCTCTGTTCTGTGTGACCATGCAGGTTGCTCCAGCTCCTTGTTCTCCTTTACCTCCTCATGCCCCCATTTCTCAGGTTGCAAAGTAGGTCTGAGATTCTCCTCTCCCTGGAGGCAGGACACTGGAGCTTGCTGTGTTTCAGGAGTGCATCCTGAGGCCACCCAGCCCCGTGCTGGAATCAAGCCTGAGAGGAACGGTGGCAAAGCTGCTTCTTGGGATTGATTTGAGCTGCTGGGCAGTCAGAGTTTGCCGTTTGTGTTTTTACAGGTCTAATTTAGACTCCTAGAAAAGTAGACAGACAATTGACGAGTGAGAAGATGCTTGAAGTGCCTCAGTAGGCGGGAAGCTGTTTAAACTGCATTTCTGGAATGCTGTCTTTGTGAAAAGGTGTTCTGAGCCGCTGTGTTTTCTCTCCTCAGGGCGGGAGAGTGCGGAGTGAGTGGCGGCTCCTGTCCCGGCTCAGCAGCAGCCTGGCTCCCCCCCGTGTCCCAGCAGTGCGCTATGAGCAGAGGCACTGGGCGAGGCAGAGGCTCCTGTCTCACCCAGCCGAGGCACCGCTACCCCAGCACGAACCGAGGTCCTTTTAACCACCCTCGTACCCTACAAGAAACTAACCAGGAACGCTTTTTACACCAGCGCTTCCTAGCGGAGCAGGACGCTGAAGTCTCTGTGTTGCAGGGACAGGGATCGCACAAGGAGTGGCGCACCCGAGGCGGGCGAGCTGCGGCACCGGCTCCCGCAGGCAGAGGTCAGCCCGGCGCTGCCGGCCGTAGCTTCTTCTCCAGCCAACATCCGCGGCTTGGGACTGTGCCTCGCTACTGCCCTCCGCAGCACCATCGGCAGGAGAGCTCCAGAAGAGAGTCTGACGCTGTGAGGCTGAATTTTCAGAGACTGTCTCTTGCTGGGCAGAACTATGAAGGAGAAATTCTGAGTGTTTTCAGGCAGCTCGGGGAGGGGAGGACTTGCACGGCTCATGAGCTGGCACGTAAGCTTAGAACTCAAAAGAAAGAGGTCAACCGTGTTTTGTATAAACTCCTCAAAGAAGGCAAGTTGCACAAAGAGGGAGAGACACCACCACTGTGGAGGGTTGCCAGCCCTGGTTCAGGGAGAGATAGAAGCCCCACTGACCACAGTGCCACCTGCACAGATCCAGCAAATTGTGAGAGCAGAGGAGGAGAGCGGAGCGCGTTTGGCTTGGGAGACACAGAGATGGCTGAGACAAAGGAGAAAATCTGCAACTACTTGTTCAGTGTGGTGGAAACAACAGCTCTCAATCTTGCCAAGAACATTGGGTTTTCCAGAGCCAAGGATGTTAATGCATTTCTTAGTGCTCTGGAAAAGCTGGGGGATGTCCACAAGCAGAATGCAACTCCACCAAGGTGGTCCCTGACAGACAGGAAACGTGAGAGGATGCAGATGAGGATGAAGGCCAGCACAATAATGCAGATGGCAGATGCCACACCTCCTGAGTCAGGTCTTCCCTCTTCCTTTGTCCCTCCACGTCCCCCAGAGGTGACTGCAGCTTCACCAGCAGCAGTGAAAGAAGAAGAAGAAGAAGAAAGTGCAGAAAATGGGCAGCAGCCTTTGGGGCAGGCTGGTCAGGGCAGTGCCAGTGACACAGAGGCAGATGCATCTGAGGACACTAAGCCTGACTTCTCCAGTTTGAATAGTTATGATAACTCAGAAAACAGCACGTGGACCACAGATGATATCCCAGATAATCTGAATGCTATCAGCAAGCAGCCTGATAAGTCAGAAGGCATCATGAATTCTCAGTCTTCCCCCAGTTATGCTGCCCAGTTTGAAACTGCTTTGCCATGTACACCTGTAGAGAAACTGATGGCTTGTCAGGAGAAGAACCCAGTGAGTGGCCTTACAGAATATTCCCAGTACACATACCAACACTGTGATTTTGTCATGCTGGAGCAGAATGGACCCTCTCATGAGCCACGGTAAGAAAATGTCCTGCCTTTCCTGAGCTCTTTTTCCATTAAATAATTTGACTTTAACTAAGTTCACCCACTCAACTGTCCAGAAGGGGCCTGCTATTAATGTTTCTTTCATTTCAGAAAGATTAGCCTAATTGATTCCTTGCATCAGCTTAAAAAATAAAGCAAGGCAAAAATTTAACCCTAGATAGCCCAGTCTTGGCATTCCTCATTCTGAGCAGAAAAGATGGGATTAATTTTTTCAGTAGGTCCCATCTCAATTAGTTGCCTTCAATTTGACCATATGGGGGAAACTGATATTTCTAAGGTGCCTCTCAAGATGCTCTCACCCTGGAAATGGTGTAAAGGGAGCCCAGAACAAAGTGTTTGGGGGCAGGTGTCTTAAGTTAAGCAAGGTGGCCCCACTGTGTACATTTCTGTGTTGTAGCAGGTCAGAGCCAGTTCTCTGAGCTGAGCATGTGGCATGACACTGCAGTTGGCTAAGTCAGTCCCTGGAGTCCCAGGGTGTTGTTATTTTGGTTTTGTTTGTTTGTTTGTTTGTTTTTTAAGAAAGGATCTGAATGGATTCAGCACCATAATCCCTCTCCAGATCTGGTTTGACCCACTCTCCTTGGAAGCAGATTTCCAGGGCTGAAGGATGGAAGATCAACTTGTTTGTTAGAGGTCACAGGAATGGGGGAGGCAGAAATGTCAGAGGCAGGAGGTTTATGTGAGGCAGCACCTTTCAAAGAGAATGCCAGAGGGAGGAGTGACCCCTGAATGACCAGGTGCAAATAAAACAGTGCAGGCTGCTTTTGAGCTTTCTTATTCCTGGCCAGGAGCCACCACAGAGCTGCTGTCTGCCCACAGCCATTACCTGCTCCAGGCACCTGTGGTGGAGCACAACAATTCATCTTGTTCTTCAGAACACAACGTGGAGCTGCTCCTCTGTTGTGAACAGCTCTGGAAATGTAATGATGTAATATAGCCTTGGTATTTTTGTCTTCTGCTCATGGCAGCCTGGATTTACTCTCCCAGCTGGGAGCTGGCTGTTTCTTCTCTAAATTCCAAGAGCAACCTGCTCTTGGAGCAGACCACACTTCTGCTTCTCACTGTGCCCCTTTGGTTTTCTCTTTCAAAGGTTTAAGTTCCAGGTAGTGATCAACGGGCGCCAATTCCCTCCAGCAGAAGCAGGGAGCAAAAAATTGGCTAAGCAGGAGGCAGCAGCTAATGCCATGAGGGTCCTGATGAGTGAAGTGGAGAATGGAAGGCAAGGTGGGATTAAATGTGAGGAGCCATTACCCTCCAACAGCTCAGAACCAGACCTGGTGAGTCCTGTTTTCTTTACTTTGTGAGGCTGCTCAAACACTATGGAGTCTGACACTGATTTCCTCCATCTTCCTGCTGTAGCCTTTGCAGCCAGAGCCAGAGCTGTCATCTGCAGCAGCTCCCCTCAACCTGCTTCCTGGGAAGCACCCTATCAGCATATTAATGGAGTATGGTCAAAAATCAGGGAACATCATTGAATTCCAGCTGCTCTCTCAGGAAGGCCCACCTCATGATCCTAGGTATGGCATATTCTTGTCAGCTTTGAGGGAGGGTGGAAATTCTTTCTTCACTGTCCTTCCCCTTCAGCTTGCTGCCCACATTGCTGGATTTGTCACTGACCTAGCTGAGTGCTTCTCTTAGCCAAGGATTCTGGGCATGATGTCTGGTTCCAGAAGGAGACCCAAAGCAATGCCCTTTCTCAGAGAAAGGATGCTGCTTCTTCTACCAGAGCAGGAGGGGGTTCCAGTCCTGTCCCCTTCCTGGAGGCGCTCTACTGGAAGTGTTTAAGGCCATCACAGTAGATTTTAGTTGGAGATAACCCAGAAGGATTTATCTGGAAGTGGGACATGGGGATAATAACCAGATTGAGACACCTATGGTTAACACTTTTCATGTACTATAATGTCCTGTCAGGTTCAGCTACTGTGTGAAAATGGGTGACCAAATTTTCCCTGCTGTGGTAGGAAACAGCAAGAAGGGAGCAAAGCAAATGGCAGCAGAAGTTGCTGTGAAGATTCTTTCTGGAGAGTCTGTACCCCATGTCTTGCCTGAACAGGTATAAAGAGCTTTTTTATATGACCCAAGTGTTTGGAATTGGGTGTCCCCCCCCTTTTATTTCCTAGTCTGCTGGATTTCACCCCACAAGGTCATGTGGGGCTGAGGTTTCCTGCACTAAATGCAGCTGCTCAGTGTTTAACAATCTTCTCCTGTCTAACTCTGCTCTAGCCTGTTGTGAAGCCCCTCAGTGACCAGTCCATGCACAATATTGCCACTCCAGATGAATCCAAAGCGGTGAAAACAAAGGGTGTTGGGGAGCTCATCAAATATCTGAACGTCAATCCTGTCAGTGGCCTGCTGGAATACGCCCGTTCCAATGGGTTTGCTGCAGAGTTCAAACTCATTGACCAGTCAGGACCTCCCCATGACCCCAAGTAAGTAGCAGCATCTGGCTGAAGGAAGTTTTGTGCTGCAGAAAGTTCAGAATAGGTGCTGCAGAAAGTTCAGAATAGCTGCTGCCTTTTGAGATGGCAACAGGGCTAGCTGCTGCCTCTGCCAAATCTTGTCCGTCTGAGATTCCCTCCTCTCTCCACTTTGAGAAATGTAAAAACCAAACTGAAATCCACATGTTTCTTGGTTTCCTTGTAGGTTTGTGTATCAGGCAAAGGTTGGAGGCCGCTGGTTCCCAGCTGTGACTGCACACAGCAAGAAGCAGGGCAAGCAGGAGGCAGCTGATGCAGCTCTCAGAGTCCTCATTGGGGAATCAGAGAAGACCGAGCGCATGGAAGGGATGAGCATCACTGAGGTGAATCTTCTGCCAAAGCTGGGGTTGTGTGATAGTGCTGCCTATCCCCCTCCTCTCAGTCCAACCAAAAAATGCTTTCAAAATCAGCTGTGATCCCTTTGTTCTCTGCAGCTGTTGATAACCTGATGTGGTTTTCCTGAAGTGGGTTAAATGTTTCCTCAGGGTACAGAAATACCCTTCTGTCCTACAGGCCTCTGCTTTAAGGCTAAATTATTATCAGATTCTTCCACAAGCTACTATAATATGTTCCTGTGGTAGAGTAGGAACATGCTTTTTTAAAATTATATTACTTTTTTATTATTTCTTCCAAATTTCTTTGTGCTGCATTAAAAATTGTGTGTCAGCTCAAATTCACGCATCAGTTAAACACAAAGCCCTGGTTATGTCAGGATGGCTGTCCCAAACTTGGGCTGATATAAATCACACTTAGAGTGTTGTGAGCTCTGAAAAGCCTCATCCCAGGCAGCACAACTGGGCACAGCAGCTGGGGCTCTAAATAGCAAAGCCATCAGGGAGGATTTGTCAGTCAGCAGTGCTAGAGGAGATGGCTTGGTCTGTGCTGGAATGACTGTGCACTCTCCTCACAGGCAGCCAGAGGAGCAATTCCTCCAAAGCCAGAACAGATTTCCTTGGCTGAGTCTCTGCAAATAGGCAAGTTGGTTTTGTTCCTTCTTGCTCAGGGTTTTCCCTGGCATTCTCAGGAGGCCATTCCTCAGCCTGTATAGCTTGTTGCTGTCTCTGATGTGGCTAAAGCAGAGCTCAAAGCCTTGGGTGAGGTTTTCCCAGAAATACCTGAAAGAACTTCACCCACCCCTTGACACAGCACTGCCCAAAGCTCAGAGTTTTCTGTGCCTTCTGCTTGGAAAGCTGTGAAATAGGAGTTTGCTGTAAGCTCTTGGAGATCTATTTCACACCAAGATAGCTCAGCTACTTTAAAAGGCATAAAATCAGCAAAACGGCTTCTGTGGCAGTGCTGGAAGCAAAAGAGTTTTAATAAAAAGCAAATTAACAAAACTCTTTACGAAGAAAAACCAATCCAAGTGCAAGAGGCCCTCCTGCCCCTAGTAAAACACCTCACAAAAGCAATTAGTTTCTTTATTCTCTTCTTTTTCTAGTAAATTGCCTAGGTGGGACTTTTTGGCTTCTGTCCAATCAGCTATCCTTAAGTTTGAAGTCCCCCAGGTCCTATGAGGTGCCTTTTTCACCTAAATGAAGAGTAAAACTTGTGGGCTTATTTCCTTTTTAAGGAGACAAAAGATAATTTTGTCATTCCTTCAACGAGGAGCACATTTCTGCAAAGCTGTGCTAAAGAGTGTTAGCTCATTCTAGAGTGTGGTCACCAAGTTGCTGTGAGGGTCCCCAGCATGTGGTGAGAGATGAGAATTGACTCCCAGTTCTCAGAAGGCTGATTTATTATTATATGAGATATGATAGTAAATGAAAATTATATACTAAAACGATACCAAAGAAAGAGAAAGGAGACATCAGAAGGCTAGAAAAGAATGATGATTAAAAACCTGGGACTGACCAGAATCCCAACACAGCTGGTCTGGGATTGGTCATTAATGAAAAACAATTCACATGCTGGGTAAAACAGTTCTCCAAATCACATTCCAGAGGAGCAAACCATGGAGAAGCTGAGGCTTGCCAGGAGAAGAAATCCTGGTGAAGGGATTTTTTATAAAATACCCCAGTGACACTTGAGCTGTGTGGTGTGACCTGCTCATGTCCTGTGCTGTTGTCCCATCCCAGCTCCTTTAAGTTTGAAGTGAAGTCCCCCAGGTCCTATGAGATGCCTTTTTCACCTAAATGAAGAGAAAATTTTTGGGCTTATTTCCTTTTTAAGGAGACAAAAGATATTTTTGTCACTCCTACAACAAAAAGCACATTTCTACAAAGCTGTGGTAAAGAGTGTTAGCTCATTCTTGAGTGTGGTCACCAAGTTGCTGTGAGGGTCTCCAGGATGAGGTGAGAGATGAGACTTGACTCCAAGTTCTCAGAAGGCTGATTTTATGATTATATAAGATATGATACTAAATGAAAATTATATGCTAAAATGATACTAAAGAAAGAGAAAGGAGACATCAGAAGGCTAGAAAGGAATGATAATAAAAACCTGTGACTGACCAGAGTCCCAACACGTGCTGGGTAAACAACTCTCCAAATCACATTCCAGGGGAGCAAATCATGGAGAAGCTGAGGCTTTCCATGAGAAGAAATCCTGGCAAAGGGATTTTTCATACAATACCCCAGTGACACTTGAGCTGTGTGGTGTGACCTGCTCACACACGTGTCCTGTGCTGTTGTCCCATCCCAGCTCCCTGTGAGTGGCAGCACCCTGCACGATCAGCTGGCCATGCTGAGCCACCAGCGCTTCAACTCGCTCACTGCTCGCCTCCAGCACAGCCTGCTGGGCCGCAAGATCCTGGCTGCCATCATCATGAGGAGAGGAGATCAGGGCCTGGGAGTGGTGGTCAGCATTGGAACAGGTATGAGCAGCTTCTTCAGCACACTCTGAGCTCCCTTCATGCTAGGTTTCCCTGTCAGCCGTGGTTTAGGAATGGCTGTTGCTCCAGGCAGCCTCAGAGAGGGTACAGAACGTTCCCAGGGCTCACATGGTGTCATGAGTGATCTGGTTTGAGAGAGAGAGAGAACAAAGCAAATGTGCCTGCAGCTATATTGCCCTTAATCTTTGCTTGCATTGCTGTGTCCTGCTCTGTGCAGCAGAGCATGGGTTCCTTATGTGCACACAATCCCCCAGCTTCTCCCAGCAGCATGTACCTTATCTCCCTCCCTGCTGTGCTGCCAGGCTTCTACCTGGAGTGATGGGCTGAAAAACCCTCAGGAAGGTACAGTCCCCCAGAACTCATGGCAGTTTAAGTCTGCCTGTCCTTAAGTGGCATCCTTTTATTTTCTTAACTATAGAATTTGCAGGGAAATCCCCGACGAGGGGAGAGAATGATGAGAAGGATTCTGTCTAGTCAGAAGGTTAATTAATCACTTTATTATACTATATTACATTATATTCCATTACATCTAAACTGAATCTGCCAAGCACTCAACTCTGCACACAACTGCACAGAATCATGTGACTCAGCCCACAGTCCTCACACACGCACACACACACACACACTCACTCTTGGCCCTGATAGTCCAAGGAAACAAAACACCATCACTGTGGGGTAACAATCTCCATATTGCATTCTACTTTGGCACAACACAGGCACAGCAAATAAGATAAGAATTGTTTTTCCTTTCTCTGAGGTTCAGAGAAAGTGAATCTCAGAAATATTCTTGGGAAGAATTGTGCCTTGCTTTTCTCTGTGAAGAGAAATGTGGTGACGTTTAACTGCTTGTGACAGCGATTTAATAGGCAGGGTGCTCGTGCTGGTGCTGCTGGTCAAGAGCCCAAAGAAATAAGATTGCCTCCCTCTATTTCTGAAGCCATTTTGACTTTGATACCTGCCCTAGTATTTAATTCTTTGTTTGATTGTTTCAGGTAATCGCTGTGTGAAAGGAGAAGAGCTAAGCTTGAAGGGGGAGACAGTAAATGACTGTCATGCAGAAATCATTTCTCGAAGAGGCTTTGTGAGGTGAGAAAAAGGGAAAACTCAAAAGGAAAAGGAGAGGGGCCTGTCAGGAGCTGCTCTCCCATTCTGGAGGGGTGTAGCTGAAACACACCCCTTGATTTTTGCTGTGCTGAGGGATGCTGTGATCCTCAGACACTGTTCATTCCTGTTGTTGAATAGAGGGAAGTTATTTCTGATAAGAAGGGGCCATACCTGAATGATGCCCAAATAAGAACTGAATGGGAGACTTGCCAGGAGCCCAAGGGCTGCATCTGATGTCCTCAATGTTAAGGCTCCTGCTGGGCTGATGTACAGGGAGCTCTCCAGCCTGGGGACAGCTCCTGCCACACCAAGCCACTGCAGGCTTGCTCTCCTGGCCTTTCTGTAGAAGGATTCATGAAAACATTCTGCATATGTTTGCTTTGATAATTAACATGTTTTTCAGAAGCTGGAAAGGGTTTTCCCCTTTCTGCACAACTAAACTACACAATTCTTTTCTTCCTCTTCCCCTCCCACATTCACTGTGGCACCTTTTAGTTTTTGAAACCTAAAGTGAGATGAAGCTGGACTGCTTGGTTAACATCTGTCCTTCAGTTATGAACAAAAAAATCAGCTGCTTCCTCCAAGCCTTTGTGTGCTGCCAGTGTGCTCTGCATTCCTGAGGAAGGGGAAGTGTTGAGGGCAGGTCCCTGGGAAGTGATGAATCAGGATTGCATCTTGCTTACTGTCTGTTTTCAGCTGTTAATCTTGACAGCAGTGGCTGCTCTGGCACAGCAGAGTGAACTCTGCCTCTCCTTGCGCCATCAGTCCCTGCACAGGCTCTGCTCAAGGACTGTCTGGGAGGCTGCAGTTTTTCTTTAGTCCTTGACACGATGGTGGAGACCTCAGGGTTTTCCCTGGCCAGAATCAGCCATAAAAGACCCATCAGTGTGAACTGATCATGGGCTCCTTCTAATACCACTTGAATTCAGCTGCCTGCAGGGTTGTTTACTTTTAATGCAAACTTGCTGCTGACTAAAGGTGCTGGTTGACAACCTTGAAGTCTTCTTCACACTGGGATCAGATGCATGAGAGCAGCACCTGGACAGGATCCTGCTTTTCTACTGCTTGTCCTCTGCATGGCAGAAAATCTGCTGGATTTTTTGTCCTTTTTGTACATCAAGCATTGCTGGCTTTCCAGGCATCCTGAGCCACAGCTCCTGGTGTCTGCTCTTCCATGTGGCAGGGATGAGTGATGTGGGACCCTGCCTGTCAATTGAAGTATTTGTTGTCTGAGAAGCAGAGCAACCTTTTGACAGGATGGTGTTTTCTTTTTTTCAGGTTTCTTTACAGTGAGCTGATGAAGTATGACCCATCTAATCCTTCCTCTGCAGACGAGAGCATTTTTGAGCAAGCAGGAGGACAGAAACTCAAAATAAAGAGCAGTGTTACCTTCCACCTCTATGTCAGGTTGGTGGGGGGGTGTTGAATGACTGGTGTCAGCAGCACTGTCATGCCCCTGGCCCTGCCTGTTTCCTTTGCAGTCAGGCCTAACCAGGGAGGGTTTGTTTTCTAGCACAGCACCATGTGGGGATGGAGCACTCTTTGATAAATCCTGCAGTGATCAGCCAAATGAGATGGGTCAGCCCCAACATCAGCCTCTCTTTGAGAACCCCAAGCAAGGCAAGCTGCGGACCAAGGTGGAGAATGGTGAGTGCAGTCACTCCCTGCACCATGGCGTGGCTTCAGTCCTCTCCTGGGAGCCTTTCTGGTGCTCCAGAGCGTCCTTACCCCTCTCTGTGGGCTGTTGTGGGATTTGAAGCATTCAGGAACCAGAAGAGGTAGATTGAAGGCTTTAGAGAGAATCCCTTTCCCCTTCCCAGGAAGGCTTTAGAGAGAATCCCTTTCCCCTTCCCAGCCCTGCCTATTGCACTGCCATGCTTTGTGAAGTTTGATGCAAAGCTCAGATCTAGGTCTGTGTCCTGCCTTTCAAGCGAAGTTCTATTCTGCTTCAGCCATGTTGAAAATTACTCATCAGTGTCCAATACTGAATGCCAGATTGTTCTCTGAACCTGGTGTCAAACTGGAGTTCACTCTGGGTTATCCAGAAGTTTCTCAAGCAGTTGGCTGATGGGGTTTTGATTTATTGACTACACAGAAAAGCTTTTTTCTTCTCTGGTGCAGGGGAAGGCACTATTCCTGTGGAGTCAAGTGACATTGTGCCCACGTGGGACGGGATCCAGCACGGGGAGCGCTTACGGACCATGTCCTGCAGTGACAAAATCTTACGCTGGAATGTTCTGGGCTTGCAAGGGGCATTGCTGTCACACTTCCTGGAGCCAGTTTATCTCCACTCTCTGACACTTGGTGAGAAACCCTCTGTCCTCTCAGGGTAAAACTAGGCTGCAGTGACAGATCATCTGATGGCAAAGTTTGTTTGTGGAGGGTGTAGAAGTAACAAATTGAAATGTCTTTCTTGGCAGAGCTGTTGAAAGTGCAAAGGGAATCTATGGATTTTAGGCTGTGGGTATGGTCAGTGTCTCTGCAAAGTTCTGGATTTTTAGGAGGCACATGTGACCTAGGAGAGTCAGACAAAAACTGCATGTTTGTGTCTTGAGTGAGAAGTGTTGCAGTCTTCAGACCCACGATACACATAGCTATGCTGATCCACATACTCTGGGCTTTCAGGAGCCTGTGAGCAGTGCTGCAAAGTGTTTTTGGGGTTTGGCCAGTCCATCACTGTGCCATCCTGTTTCCTCACACCTTCACCTCTGTCTCCACAGGTTACTTGTACAGCCAGGGTCACTTGACCCGTGCCATCTGCTGCCGAATGGAGAGGGAAGGGAGCACTCTGAAGGAAAAGCTCCAGGCTCCATATCGCATCAACCACCCTGAGGTACTGCAGCTGTGGCACTTCTTCATCTTTGCCTGTGCCTTTGGGGGTCCCTGAGGTGCTCTGCAGGGAGGGTCATTGTGCAGCAGCCCTCCAACCAGGGGCAAAAATTAGTGACCAAAAGCACAAAATCTTACAATCAAAGGATATCCTGAGTTGGAAGGCAACCACAATGTCTCATGAGGTCTAGCTCCTGGCCCTACATAGGACAACCCCAAGAACCTGCCCTCTTTGTGTCACCCCACAGTTTGGAGGTTACTGGTGTCATGGTTTGGCAATGTCTTACGCTGGAAAAAAGGACACTAAAGTGCCTCTCTAGCCTTCAGCTCAGTAAGAACCTTTTCCTTGTGGCTCTGGAAAGTTTGGGATGAGCTAAAACTGTGAGGGATGAAAGGGGCAAGAGACTGAGGCAGCAGGACCAGGCTAAGCTTCCTTTTTGTGCAGGTTGGGCGAGTCAGCGTGTACGACTCTGCAAGGCAGACGGGCAAGACCAAGGAGTCATCAGTGAACTGGTGTCTTGCTGATGAAGGAGAAGTGGAAATCTTGGATGGCACCAAAGGGAAAGTAGATGGGTAAGAGGAGCCTTTCCTGACACTGCCTTTTCCTGGCACTGCCTGGGGGAAGGGGGGCAGCTCTCAGGTGGGGAGTACACTCTGCACTGTTACAGCAGCCTGTATAGTGGATATTTTTTGCCCCTGATGAGGGGAAGAGAATGATGCATCTGACTGTCTTATCAGAAGGCTAATTAATTACTTTATTATACTATATTATTCTGTATTATATTACATTACATCTAACTGAATCTGCCAAGCACTCAACTGCACAGCATCTCCCAACACACACACACACCTATCCCTGATAGGCCAAGAAATAAAACACCATCACTCTGGGTAAACAACCTCCATATTGCATTCTACTTTTGCACAAACACAGGCACAGCAAATAAGATAAGAATTGTTTTTTCTTTCTCTGAGGTTCAGAGAATGTGAAACCCAGAAATATTCTTGGGAAGAATTATGCCTTGCTTTTCTCTGTGAAGAGAAATGTGGCAACACCCTACACATGGGGAGGTGTTGAAAGCGAAGGGAGACGACCCATCTTTGTTGATCAGCATTGAACTCCAATTTATTGATCTCACTTACACACTTTTATAGTGGTGTTAATTGAGCTCATGCATATTGCAAAATCCGAGCTCATCATAGGTCACAGATTACACATTAACCCCTCCTTTTGTTTTCAATACCTGTGGCTTGTTATTGAAACCAAGATTTATTTACTTTTCCATCAGCTGTACTTGTTATTGAAGACAGGCTTGAGAACTTAGCTGTTTACAGAAACAGGCTGTGAGAATTTGCTCCTCACAGCTGCCTTTTATATGATTATGGCATGTCTGAACAAAACTCTATAAGCCATTTCTGAGCAAAATTCTCCAACAGGGAGGGTTGGAGAGAGGAATTTTAAACAGGCATAAGCCAGCACTCCTGAAGGAAAACAAAATGTTTCCCCTCCTGGACCCTACCACTGAGCCCTGCCAAGCCCAGAGCTCCTCCATCATGGGATTTTCCCTGAGCCCCCTGCTTCTCTTGGCTCTTCTCTGTGTCCTGTCCCTCATTGCTGTCACTGTCTTCCTTCCCAGTGTGAAGCTGGAGGTGTCTCGTGTGTCCAAGAGGAAAATGTTCACCCTGTTCCAGCAGCTCTGTGCAAAGAACAACCGCAAAGACCTGCAGGGTTTCTCTGTGTACTCAGATGCCAAGGAGGCAGCCACAGCTTACCAGGCAGTCAAGCAGAGCTTCTTCAGCACGCTGCAAGAGCTGGGCTACGGCAGCTGGATCCGCAAACCCCAAGAGGAAGAAAATTTCTCTGTCCTTGATGTGTAAGGAAGCACTCTGCAAGGACTGGGGGGTGAATGTGCACAGGCTGTGCGAGGCTGTGCTCATCCTTCTTTCACCACGTTTTTGGAGTGGAATCAGGACTGTGCAGCGGTGTCCTCGTAGGCCTGGCTGCCTTGTCACTGTCACTCAGACCCTGTGTTTTTAAAATGTGCATGTAAATGATTCTCTTGTTTTTTAAAGCAAGGGCAGGCTCAGTCCCCATTTGCTTTTTTATAGTTTTGTCCCTCCTGTTTATTGTTTTTTAAAGAAGGCATGAGAAACCAGAGGAATTTTCAAGACTGTGAGCTTGAAACCTTTGGACCATGTACTGCAAATCCCTCTGGCAGGTTTTGAGGCAAATTTTCTTCTTTGAGATTAAAAAAAAAAGGAAAACTCAGGCTGTTTGAGTGTTTTTCTGTGTCTCTGTTGGAAGATGACTGGCAGCCCAGCCAAGCTGGGACATGGGACTGACCTCTGCAATGTGCAGCCATAGGACCAGCATAACATTCTGCATTAATAACAAAGAGGAAAGTTTCAGCAGTGTCGGCCGTGGGTGTGCTAATTCCTGCTGAGGTGAAAGAGGGCTGTGGTGGGGTTTGGAGGGGGACAGAGATGAGTTGGTGTGTGCTGAATGATGAAGGGAGCCAGGTGGAGTTTGGAATTGAGCCTCTTACTTCAAGCACAGGGCTCATTGGGCGGAGCTGAGCCCGTGAGGGCTGGGGCAGGGCCCTCCCAGCTCCTTCCCTCACTGCGAGCTCTGGGACAGGATGGGGTGTCCTGTGTCAGGACCCCAGTGCTGGCTGCAGGCCCTGTCCTGTTTCTGTCTGAGCCTGAGCCACGTGCCAGAGCTGCTGGTGGAAGAAGTAGCAGTGCTGCTGCCATCAACAGCAAGTTTATTGGGTGTTGTTGGAGCAGCCCCTTTCCCTGTACAAGGCAAACGCTGCCTTTGCTGGGATGAGAGCTCTCTGTTTCATATCAGACAGAGACCAAAGACCTCTTGGCATGGCAGTACAGCCCAAAGTGAGGAGCCCAAGGCTGGGAGCAGGACCCCAGCTCTGGCTGTGGCTCTCCACAGCACAGCCAGGCTGGGGCCAAGCAGGGTCACCACTGTCACATGTCCACCCTGCCTGCAGCTGCCCGTGGGCATCCGCTGCCAGGCAGAGCTGTCAGGGGAAGGAACTGCCTTGGCACCCAGCCCAGAGCAGGGCTGGGGGCTCCTCTGTCTGCAGCTGAGGCTGTGGGGGCTCCTGGTGTGCTCCCCACACCTTCCCAATACTGAAGATCTCCACTCCCCACTGGGGCACAGCAGCACCCCCCATCCTGCACTCACTGAGGTTGGACCAACAGCAGAGTTGGCACAGAGGTGGGATGAACTGGGACAAGTCCCTGCCATGGGGCTGCTTGAGGAGCAAAGCTCTTAACATTGAGGTATTGGGGTGCACCCCTGAGCTCCAGGAGCAGCAGCTGCAGCAGCTGGGATTTCTCTGGCTGCGTGAAGTGCTGGGATTTAAATTAATTTCTAGCGTGCAGCTTCCCCTGGCCCTGTGTGTTGCCAGGCCCCGCCACCACCACTCCCCCCAGCCCCAGGGATTAGTGGTATTTATAGCAAACACTCCATCTCACTTTTCCCCAACGAGGCCAATTCCTGCTGGCCAAGGCAGTGCAGGCAGTGCTGCTGGCCATGGTGGCAGCACAGTGACCCACGCTGGGGCCCTGTTGCCAGCAGCTCCCAGCTTGGGTTGATTTGTGTTTTCCTTTTCCTTGTGCAACTCATCTTGTGCCTGGCTCTTGGCTCCAGCTCTGAGCCTGGAGTGGAACAGAAGATGGAGCTGGAGCAGCCCCTGGCACTTGCTGCCCTCACCCTGCCTGCAGGTAGGACCTAAAAATAGCCCTCTTCCTGCTTGGTCCATGTGTTCACCCCAGAGCCAGAGCAGCTCTGCCCTCTCCATGCCTCTGCTCCTGCTCTGTCTCCTGGGAGCCCCAGAGCTGGCACAGGCGTTGGCAGCACCAGGCTGGAGCCAGGGGCTGCCCACTGGGGCTGGGGCTCTGGCCCCACATCGGCTGAGAGGAGATGCAGCGAGTGACTGGTGCTGCCAGGGGCAGAGCAGAGAGCTGAGCGTGTCCCCGTGGATCAGGTTTCACGCTCCTGTGCTCTCTGGCATTTTCCTCTCACAGAGATGATGCCTTCCTACCTCTTACCTTGGTCCCAGGCAGCCAGAGTCACCCCAGCCCTGGCTGCATGCTGCTCTCTCAGCCTGCAGAGCACAGTGTAGGATGAAATGACACCAGATGGAACCAGCCCGCTCCTGTGGGAGTATTTATTGGTTTGCAGGGGCTGCCTGAGCCCAGTACCCATCTCTCTGGCCCTGGGACTGGCCATTCCCCATGCTATTTGGAGGTGGGGGTGCCCTGGCCGAGCTGCAGCAGGGAGTTGGTGGTGTAGTTCTGGAAGAGGGGCTGCAGGAACATGCCAATGGTGCCAAAGACACAGACAAAGACGAAGATCCATAGGAAGAGGCGGTCGATGACCATGGCCACGTACTTCCAGTCCTCGCTCACCTGCAGGGGGCCAGGAAAAATGCTGGGTCAGCCTGGGGCCTGGGGTATTGCCTGACACTGCCCCGACTGGGGATTTGCATATCTCAGAGCCTGGAACTTGCTCCCTCAGCACTGCAGCTCCTGGGGCTGCCTGCCAGCCTGCCATGGGCCTCATGGGGCTCACTCCCCCTGCTGTCACCCGCACCAATGAGCCCAGGAAACATTTCCCCAGTGAGCAGAGCTGGGAGGGGGAACTCTGCAGAATCTGCAGCCTGACAGCTGTGCAGGGCCAGGCCTGCTGGGAACCTCTGTGTTTCCAGAGCAGCTGCTTCAGCCTGGGACTGCAGCGATGGGTCAGGGATCAGTGAGCATGGGGCTAGGCAGGGACCCCCTTGGTGCTTGTGCAGTCACTCCCCGTGGCACAGCCATGACCCACAACACCCTCTGCACCCCCAGCTCTGCCCACTCCCAGATCCCCACCGCCCACCTCAACTTACACTCTGATGGGTCAGGGATCAGTGCTGGACCCCACTGAGCACGGGGCTCGGCAGGGAGCCCCTTGGTGCTTGTGCAATCACTCCTTGTGGCACAGCCACGAGCCAGAACACCCAGCTCTGCCCACTCCCAGATCCCCACCACCCACCTCCACCTACACCCTGATGGGTCAGGGATCAGTGAGCACGAGGCTACGCAGGGACCCCCTTGTGCTTGTGCAATCACTCCCTGTGGTGCAGCCATGAACCAGAACACCCTTTACACCCCCCCAGCTCTACCCACTCCCAGATTCCCACCTCGACTTACGCTCTGATGGGTCAGGGATCAGTGCTGGCCCTCACTGGGCTAGGTAGGGACCCCCTTGGTGCTTGTGCAGTCACTCCCTGTGGCACATCCACGAGCCAGAACACCCTCTGCACCCCCAGCTCTGCCCACTCCCAGATCCCCACCCCTCCACTTACGCTCTGATCGTCGTCCTCGCTGCGCATGTGGTCGGCGATGAAGCGCACGCCGTCCACCGCCTCCTCCAGCCCGCAGCCGCAGCCCGCCCCGGGGCCCGCCGCCTGCCCCTGCCGCTCCCGGTACCCGTTGAGCCCCTCGGCAGCCTTGGCGGCGCCGGGGTTGGCGTAGCAGGTGCAGGTGTGAGCCCCGGCCTGCACGAAGAGCGTGGCGGCGGCGGCGGCGGCGCGTTCCTGCGTGTGCCGGCGCTGGCGCAGGCGCTGGCGGGCGCAGCTCTGCCGCGGCTGCTTCATGAAGAGCAGCGCCGGGAGCTTGTGCAGGAAGAGGGTGCGGACCCAGGGCGGCATGGTGTGCGTGGTGGGCGAGCGGTGGTGCACGTTGAGGACGCAGACGCTGGTGACGATGGAGAAGGTCACCAGCACCATGGTGAACATGAGGTACTTGCCCACCAGTGGTACGTCCAGTGAGGTGGGTGGCACGATCTTGGAGATGAGCAGGAGGAAGACGGTGAGGGCGAGCAGGACAGAGATGCAGAGCGTCATCTTCTCGCCGCAGTCGGACGGGAGGTAAAACACGAGGATGGCCAGGGAGGTGATGAGGATGCAGGGGATGATGAGGTTGATGGTGTAGAAGAGCGGCTTGCGCCGGATGATGAAGTCGTACGTGATGTCCACGTAGGTGGAGTCGTCGGGGTTCTCGTTGCGCCGCCCCGGCAGCGCCACGATGTCCCACTCGCCGCTGGGGGTGAAGTCATCCAGGCTGGCCACCTCGCTCTTCAGCACCAGGTCGATCTCGGTGCGGTCGTAGGTCCAGGAGCGGAACTTCATGGTGCAGTTCTGCTGGTCAAAGGGGAAGTGCTTCACCTCGATCTTGCAGGCGCTCTTGTAGATGGCGGGGGGCAGCCAGAAGATGCTGCCATCGTAGGAGATCACCGCGTTGGAGTAAAAGGAGACCTCGTACATCCCATCGGCACTGAGGTGAAGAGAGCTGCTGTGAGTCCTGCTGTGGTCAGCCCCAGCAGTACAACGTGGCCCCCCTGCCCTGGGTGGGCCTCGGGAACACATAGCCCCCCCCCCCCCCCCCCAAATGACCTACTTGTTGTAGAGCACCACATCAGGCAGCCAGATGTGCTTGGAGGGCAAGCGGACCTTCTTCATGTTGTCAAAGTCCTCAGGCTTCCACGTGAGGCGATAGTCCTCCCACTCCTGAGGACAGGTGGGATCAGCCCAGCCCAGCCACAGGATGAGCAAGGGGGTGGCTCAGGACAGGGGGGACACAGGGGTCCCACAGAAGCTTTATGGGGGGCTATAACAGGGCAGGGTAGGCATTAGGGTCCCACACAGGATATATGAGATAGGGATGGGTCTCAAGGCAGAGGCAGGGTGGACATGGGGGTCTCAGGGCCACGTCAGAGTCCAGGATGCCCACCTGGGTCAGCCAGACGTTCGTGGTCATGATCTGCTCCCGCTCGTGCTGCAGAGAGAGAGAGAAGGGCCGGTCACCCAGGGTGCTGGGAGGGTTTGGCCCCCCCTGGCTTGCCCAGGAGGTTGGGGAGCAGAGCCCTGGCCAACTCACCACGCTGATGAGCTGCGCCAGCGACACCATCAGCTGCACGGTCACCAGCTCCGAGCCATTGGTCGCTGGCCGGATCAGCTTGTTATAGCGAGCAGGGTCCAGCAGGTACTCAACCAGCCGCTCCTCCGTGTCCGTGCCCAGGCTCCCTGGGGCATGGCCGAGCCTGAGCCCCGTGGTGCCGGGCAGGGCCCCCACGAGGCTCCGGGGACCCCCGGGATAGAGCCTGTACCCGGTGTGGGGCTCTGAGCGTGGCAGCCCCAAAGTAGGAATGGTAGGGGGCACGGGGATGGGGCCGCACGGTGATGGGGTGTGGGTGCCACAACCGGGCACGGAGCAGGAATGGTGGGGGGCACGGGGATGGGGTGCGTGGTGATGGGGTGTGGGTGCCACAACCGGGCACGGAGCAGGGAGGGCCGGGGGGCTCCGGGAGCGGCTGCACAGCGCTGGGGGTCCCTCTCCGCCCTCCCCTGCCTGTTCCCGCCGTTCCCTGCCCGTTCGTGACACCCCATCCCCTGTTCGGGTCGGTCCCTGCCCGCCCCCGGCACCGCCTCGGGGAGCCGCAGCCCGCGGCGGCCGCACAGCCCCGGGGCGCTCGGGGAGCGGCAGCGGCGCCGCGGAACGGCCGGTACCGGCTCCGCTCCGGACCTGTGCTGTGCAACAGGCGCGGCCCCCGGGCCCGGCCCGGTCCGCTCCGGTGCCCTCCCCGCCCGTGCCGGTGCCATCCCGCCCAGCCCCGGCACTTACGTCTGAGGGCAGCGAGAAGGCAGAGGACGCGGAGCAGCGCCATGGGGGCGGCCCGGTGCCGCCACCGGCACCCGCCGCTGTCCGCGGTTCTGGCCGGGCGCTGTCCGAGGTGCTGGAGCCGGCGGCGGCGGCGGCCCGGGCGGGGCGGCCCCGGGCGGGAGGCGGTGCCGGGCGCTGCGCCGGGGCCGTCCCGTGCTCCGGCTCCGTCGCCGTCACCGCCGCCGTCAGCGGCCCCGGGGCCGCCCCTGCCTCCGCCCCGCCGCGGCTCGGGCACACGGCGGAGGGCTCTGAGCTCCCCCGGCCCGCCGCTGCACCGGGGTCCCTGCGCGGGGCCAGCGGGGCGGCGGAGCCCCGGGCTGGGATCGCAAAGGGAGGGTTGGCGGGTGCAGGCCGGGAGCGGAGCCGCCGCCGTAGGCCCGTAGGGGGTGTCAGAGCCGGCACTGCCGGGCCTCGGGCAGCGCCGTCCCCGCCGGGCTCCGGCCGTGCCCGGTGCCCCCCCCCCGTGACCCCCGGTGACCCCTCCGGGCAGGGGCGGGGCTCCCCGCCGGCCCCGCCCCGCTTCACCGGGGCTTACCCGCCGTCACTTCCCGTATGTCGCGAGACGCTTCCGGCGGGGCCGCCCCGCCCGTTCCGCCGACGGCACTTCCGGGAGCGGGGCCGTCCCGCCGCCATCTTGGGCGGGCTCCGGGGCTGCGGCGGCGGCGGCGGCGGAGCGGGTCCCTCCATGGGAAGATGCAGCGGGCGGGGCCGGAGGAGGCGGCGAGGACGCAGGCGGCGGCGGGGGGACCCGGGCGGAGCGGGGCCGAGGTGGCGGCGGCCCCCGCCGGGCGGCTCCTGAGGCGGGAGCTGCGGCTGCTCGAGTCCATCTTCCACCGCGGCCACGAGCGGTTCCGCATCGGCAGCGCCTGCCCGGACGAGATCAGCTGCGAGTTCGTCCCGGGGGCCGGGGCCCGCGCCGGCGCCTCTGCCTCCCGGGGGCCGCCGCCGGGACCCGTCCGCATTCACTGCAACATCACGGTGAGGCCCGGGGGGCGGCGGGCCCGGGCTCTGCGGGGGCACCGCCAGGCGGCCCCGCCACCGAGGGCTGCTCCTTGGCGGGGACGGGGCTGTCGCCGTTGCGGCCCGGGGTGAGCCGGGCCTGTGCCCCAACGTCCCTGGCGGTGGCGGCGGGGGGCGGCTGCCGCCGTTCCCGTTCTCTGTGCGGCCTCCGGGAGCTCCTCGGGGCCGCGGCTCACGCAGGGAACAACCGGGGGCAGTCCCGCCGTCCCGGTGTACGAGAGCTGGCCGTGCCCCGTGGTGTCTGGAACCCCCAGTGCTGTCCCGCCGCTCGTCGCCACGAGCGGAGGCCCTCAGACCGCTCCCGTTTTCCCCCGGTTTTCTTTTGGGTTTCTCGGGGCGGCCCTGATCTCCCTGGAGAAGAGGAACCTGCGGCGGCTCCTCCCTGCTGTGGCTCATCCGCACCGGTGTTTGAGGGATCCCGGTGCCCTCTTTGACCACAATTTACAGCTGATTTGTGTCTCCAGACGAGGAGGGCTAGCACAGCTTGGACAGTCCCTGGTGTAGAGTCTGAATGGGACTAACAACCAGAATTTTCTGGAGGGGCACGTTGGGAGTGTTGCCAGAGGCTTTGTCCTGGATTAAAGGTGCCTGCTCGGCCTCTGCTCTGCGTGGGTGCTGCCAGCTTCTTCTGTAACTGCTGGTGCAAAGCTGTGAGGGCAGTAACCCATGGGACACCCTCAGTGTCCTGCCCCTACTGCCTTCCACCCCCAATGGCCCCACAGCCAGAGGAGTGGCCAAAATGCCACTGTCCTCCCTCCCTGTTCCACCCTGGGCCGGGGGACGCAGCCCAGAGCCAGCCCAGCATGGTCCCAGTAGGGGTTTGTGCTGCCCTCAGCCCCAGGGTTATGCTGGAGGGTGGATCAGTCACCTGTGGCCTGATCTCTGTGCTACAGAGGGATCTTCAACCACCCCTCACGTGTGGCTCACTGCTCTGTGCCCCACAGTGGTGTCCATCCCACCAAAACCCCTTCTCCCCTTTTCTAGGAGTCTTATCCAGCTGTTCCCCCCATATGGTCTGTGGAGTCAGACGATCCCAACCTGGCAGCTATCCTGGAGAGGCTGGTGGAAGTCAGGAAAGGAAACACCTTGGTGAGATGTGGTCTGCTGCCCTGGGCAGGGGAGGGCTGGAACTTTTGGGGGGTAACTCCCTGCTTACGTGTCCCCAGCTGCCTCAAGTGGGGATTGCCTCTGGTCTCATAAAAGTTCCAGATGTTTGGGATGAACTTCTCTGACATCATTTGGTGCCAGGGTGGGATTTTGCACCCTGATTCCTGCTGCTTCCCTGGAGCAGGAGGGAGCAGCCCTGGGGCCTTTGCTGCTGGCTGGGCACAGAGCTCCCCACACTTCACTGACCCTCTGTTCTCTGGACAGCTTTTGCAGCACCTGAAACGAATAATCTCTGACCTGTGCAAACTCTACAACCTCCCCCAGCATCCAGATGTTGAAATGCTGGACCAGCCTCTGCCAGCAGAACAGGTATGTGGCTCAGGAAACGAGTTACATGTTCCCTGGTGTTTGCTCTGGTGGCTTCTGAGGTTCCCAGAGGAGGAACACAGTGGGTGAGAGGTTGGATTCCTGTCCTGGGTGATGCCAGCCTGCTCTGCTGGGCCTTGGTGCTGTTTTCTGTAAAGGCTCTCAGCTGCTCTTTGCTTTTAATTTGGTCCTGCTTGTTCATCCCTGTTGTTTGACCTCACCTTGGAAGCATCTGGGAAGGCAGCAGAGCATTTTCCCAGGATGCTGACCACAGAATCTCCATCCCTGTCCTCTCCACAGAGCACCCAGGAAGAGGTGTCCTCTGAAGAGGAAGATGAAGAGATGCCAGAGGTGAGTGCCACCTTAGTGTGTGAGGAGCTGAGCACAGGGAGGAAGCTGCTGAAAGGTGTGAGGGTACAGGGGTCTTGCTTGGCAGAAGCTTGTGGCCACCAGACAGGCAAGTTTGGACCAAAGGCTGGATAATTCTGGGCATTTTGATGCTGAGGATTCTGAGGCACAGCTGGGCTCCACATATTCACAAATCCCCGGAGAGCACTGTAGCCACATTTCTCTTCACAGAGAAAAGCAAGGCACAATTCTTCCCAAGAATATTGCTGAGTTTCACATTCTCTGAACCTCAGAGAAAGGAAAAACAATTCTTATCTTATTTACTGCTCCTGTGTTGTTCAAAAGTGGAATGCGTGGTGGAAGATTGTTTACCTGAAGGGAGTTGATAACTGGATTCTGGTGTGAGTGTTTTGATTCACTGACCAGTTGAATCCAGGTGTGTGTGTGGGGGGACTGTGGGCTGACAGTCATGAGATTCTGAGCAGTTGAGTGCTGGGCAGATTCAGTTCAGATGTAATGTAATGTGAAATAGTATAGAATATTATAGTATAATAAAGTAATTAATTAGCTTTTTGATAAGATGGAGTGCTCCTCATCATTCCTCTCCTTCACTGCGGGCAAAGATATCCATTATAGAGCACAGAGGCTCTATAGAATAATATAGTATAGAATGATACAGTATAATAAAGTAATTAATTAGCTTTTTGATAAGATGGAGTCCTCCTCATCTTTCCTCTCCTTCATTGGGGGCAAAGATAATCCACTCTAGAGCACAGAGCTGAGCATGGCCATGCAGCCATGGCCTCCAGAGGCATGTGGATGAGCTGTGAGCAGAGCTGCTTTGGGCAGTACATGCTGTTCTCTAGAGCCTGAAATTCCTGCAGGAGAATTGGAGAGATGCATTTCTGGGTTGCTGTTGCTGGCAGGGAAATCTCTGTTGCACGGAACTCCCACAGAGAGGATGAGGTCAGGTGGCGGAGTGTGCAAGTGAGCTAATTGCCAGCAGTGGTGGAGGCAGCCACACTTCACTGCAAGCTCAGGGCACCTTGCTGCACAACCCACAGGCTCTGGCTTGTTTGGTTTGCAGTTTAGAGATCTGTGGAAGTGGGTGGAATAATCTTGAATCTCCATGGTGACGTTTAGCAATGCCTCAGACACGAGAACAGCACGGGCACTGAGTCAGCAGTGCTGTGGAGCCTGGGGGCAGGTCACTGAGCAGCAGCACCCCAGCACTTGGGGGCCTTTGCCAAAGTTAATTGCCTGCTAAATTAAGGCTGGGCTTTGCCACTGTCCATGGGGAAAAGGGGGAGGGTTCAACTGCCACCAGCATAACCTTGTGAATCTGCAAATCTGCAGCTTTATAGCAAATCAGAGTCTGCAAGGCCTCCACTCCTCTGGGCTGGAAAAATGAATCCTGAGGAGCTGAGCATTCCCCCTTGTGCTTTTTGCTAATGCCAGGCGTTGTGGAGGGAGAATGCTGGTGTAGAGCAAAGGTTTTGTGCTGAGCAGTGGGATTTGTTCAGCTGTGTGGAGGAGTGAAGCAGCAGAACTGTGCCCTGGCACACAGATTTCTTATGCAGGTTAATCTACTCGAGGGATTTTCTACGAGGATCTATTTTCCTGTGTGAGTCTAAAAATGTCCCAGCCCTTCCAAAAACGCTGCTCAGTAGCCACGAGCAGCCCAGAGAGGCCAGAGCAAACACTTGTTCAGAGGATTTAGTGCCAGAGCTGGAGCTGTGCATGCCCACAGCCATTTCCAGGCAGCTGAGCCCTGAGTGCATGGGGAGAGATTTCTGTAGTGAGCCCAGATGGCTACAACTGGGTTTTTCCATCGGGGGCTTGCACTGCCACGTGTTATTTTGGTAAACAGTGGGGGCCAAAGGCTTTTCTGGGGTCAGGTGCTGCACTTGGGGTGTGCTGAGCTGATCTACAGAGAGACCTGCTGTGAAATCCCCACTCTTGTTGAGGGAATAACATCCCATGCAGCTGGGTTTGGGTGCAGGGATCTGTTTTGGGTGCAGGGGTCTGTTCTTGTCGTGGTGCTGGTGCCCTGTGTCCCTGTGGGGGTTTGGCTAACCCAGGGGCCTGGCAGCTCTGTGCCAGGGGCTGTGCTTTGTTCCAGCCACCCCCAGTGTGGCACAAGCTGCTGAAGCCACAGATGTGCCAAGATCCAGGGTCATGGTTGCATGGGGCTTGCTGGGGACTGAGAGATTTATGGGTTGTTATAAACAGGGGAGAATCCAGCAAAGAGCTCACATGAGCACAGTTGAGTGCCCAGAACTTGTGTCTTCCACTCTGTTTGTGCCTCAGAGCAGGAGCTGGGGCTTCCTGGGGTGGAGTTGCACTAGGAATCCTTCCTCAGCACTCAGAGCAGGGAGGAGCAGAGGCACACCTCTTTGAGCTTTCCTTTCCCTTCCCAGGACACTGAGGACTTGGACCACTATGAGATGAAAGAGGAAGAGCCGGCAGATGGGAGAAAGACAGAGGATGAAGGCATTGGCAAAGAAAACCTGGCCATTTTAGAGAAAATAAAAAAGAACCAGAGGCAAGATTACTTAAATGTACGTGTCGCCCAGTGGGCAGGTGGGCTGGGGAAGCAGAGGGACTCAAGGGCAAGAGTGATGGAGGCCCTTGCCAGCCCTCCAGCCCTGAATCAGAGGGTCCTCAGCCAAAGGTACAGCAGTACCAGTTGTCCAGGGCTGATGGGGCTGAAGCAGAGCAGTCTGTGCACTGCCTCTGCAGCTCAGGGAGAGTGCTCAGTGACCCCAGGGGCATTGGTGCTTCATGGGCCAGTCCTGCAGCAAGATCTGGGGCTGCCTTCTGCCCCAGCAGCTGTGCCCCTATGATAACCTGAGGCTCTGGAGGTGGACTGTGCTTTTGTGCCCCTGGGCTGAGATTCTAACACAGCAGAGAGGCCACAGAGGTGTTTCTGCTGTGCTGCCTGAGGTGACATATTTGGGGCTGAGAGGTGCCAGGCAGGATAGAGTCTGGTCTAGAGGCTGGACTGAGTTGTAGCTGAGCTGTTGAGCTCCTAGAGCAGTAGCCATGGTTGGGTGCAGTATAACAATGCAACTCTCCCCTCCCTGTCCCTTGCAGGGTGCAGTGTCTGGGTCTGTGCAGGCCACTGACCGGCTAATGAAGGAGCTCAGGGATATTTACCGATCACCAAGTTTCAAGGGCGGTGAGTGCTGCAGGAGCTCGGGGGAGGAGGAGGAGGAGGAGGAGGATTCCTGCTCCTCCTGTGGGGTACCCAGTTGGCCTTGGGGCTGTGCTGCTCAGCTGAGGGGGAGGATCTCCAGCATTGCATGGTGTGGCTCTGTTAAGAGTGATTAAAAACACCTTATACCCTCTCTCTTCCCTGCCAGTGCTGGATGGAAGTGAGGAGCATGCTGGGGTTGGAGAATCATCTGACTTTAAGGGAAATGCTGTTCCTGCTCCTTTCCTGAGCCCAGGGACTCAGAGAAAGAAACTGCTGCCCTCAGGACTGTCCTGGATAGGCGCTGCTTTTCATGGAGGGGCAGTACCCAAGTGAAGTTGTGCTGCAGAGCCCAGGGAGTTCTAAATCTGGGTGATGGCTGAGCCCCCTCTCAGTGTCCCCCACAGTGACCCCCCTGTGTTCTCCTTGCAGGATACTATGCAGTTGAACTAGTGAATGACAGCCTGTACGATTGGAACGTCAAACTCCTGAAGTAGGTGGCCCAGCTTGGGATCATGCATTTTTTGGTGGGTTTTGGTGATGGGACCAGAGGGGGACATGAGCCTGGCAGGGCAGCACCAAGCAGACCTTGAGTCAGCCTCTCTCAGGCAGCTGGCTTGCCGTCTCCACGACAAAAAGGAGATGATATCCCCAGCCAAGATGAGGTAATGGGAGGACTCTGCAAGTCTCTGCTGTTCCTAGAGTGCACAAAGAGGTGCAGCAGGCAAACCCTGAGTTTCACACCCTCCAGACACCAGTGCTGCTTTTTCCTTGGGCCAGGCAGCCTTTATTTTTAAGCTGGCAGCTGGATGAGGTGTGATGGTCTTCTCTGCAAACCAGAAGCAGAATGCTGGCAGTTTGTGCTGTCAGTGTGGCTGTGCAGGTACAGCAGCTCGGGGTGGTGGCACCAAGCTCAGCTGGCCTGAGCTGCACAGCCCTGCCTGACCCTCTGGGCTTTTCCTCTCACAGGGTTGACGAGGACAGCGCTTTGCACAACGATCTTCAAATCCTCAAAGAGAAAGAAGGAACGGATTTCATCCTCCTCAACTTCTCTTTTAAAGTAAGGCTCCCCCTCCCTGAGAGACACCTCACCCAGCGAGGCATCAGAGAACTCAGTGGTTCTGCTTCTTTCTCTCATTGCAGGATAACTTTCCTTTTGATCCACCATTTGTGAGGGTTGTATCCCCGGTGCTGTCAGGGGGGTGAGTAATTTTCTGTCTGTCTCTGCTCTGCAGTGCTGCTCTCTGCAGCAGGTTTCACTGGGTTTATCCAGAGCTGTGCAATCCTGTGATTTCCTTGACATGGATTTGCCATTGGGAAGCAGACAGTGATGGTGTTTTTAGCATATTTTTTTCCATCAGAAATCTAATCAGAGAAGATGTTTCACCTCTGGAGCAGTGGGTGGGTATAATCACATCTGTCTGTGTGGTAACTTTTTGTCTGATTCCTTCCCAGGTATGTTTTGGGTGGTGGTGCCATCTGCATGGAGCTGCTTACGAAACAGGTGGGTGCTGATCCCTGGGGGAGCTGTTCTGCCTACCACACTCCATATTCCTGACATCTCCTGCCCTTCCTCTGCCTGCCAGAGCTGGGGGAGGCCCTTTGCTTGCCCTGGGAGCACAGGTGGGTGGGTCTGGTCTCACCTTGTGTTTCATCCCTCAGGGCTGGAGTAGTGCCTACTCCATCGAGTCTGTGATCATGCAGATCAGTGCAACGCTGGTGAAAGGGAAGGCACGAGTACAATTTGGAGCCAACAAGGTAGGGCCTGGGCAGTGAGAATGGGGGCACAGCCAGGTCTGGCTGCACAGGGGAGGTGTGTGGGATGGCTTCCTCAAGGTTCCTGATGGTCTCCTTGCCTTCCCTTGCAGAACCAGTACAGCCTGACAAGAGCACAGCAGTCCTACAAGTCCCTGGTTCAGATCCATGAGAAGAATGGTAAGGACAGAGGGTGAGGGTCCTGCATTTTCCCTTGCTTGTTTGGGCTCTCCAGACAGGCCACTGAGTTTTGTCCTGCCTCAGGTGCTGAGGTGACAGCAGCAGTGGCACAGTGTGGCTGCAGAGTGCTGCTGCCCTCTCTGGGCTCTGGTGGCTCTAACTAGAGGCAGCCCCTCACTGATTGCTTGGACTTGATGATCTCAGAGGTCTTTTCCAACCTAAATGGTTCTGTGTGGTGTTGGGAAGTCAGCCAGAGGGAAAAGCTCCCAATAATCAGGAATGTGTGGCCCTTTAGAAGTGGGACCTGGCTGCTTTTGGCAGCTTCTCCCGGTGCAGTTTCCTCCCTCACAGATCTCTCCTCATTTCAGGCTGGTATACACCACCCAAGGAGGATGGCTAGTGAGGATGCTGCAGGACCAATCTGAATATCTTCTGGATGCTCTACTTGGATCTTAGTGATGCCTCTTGGCTTTCTCCCAGGATGTAATAGCTCTGCCTGTTGCAGGACAATACTGGCTGTTCAAAACTCTAAATAACTGTTTAAGGAGTTGGACTGACCCACAGCACTTGCTGGGCCCATGCTAGCAGGCATTCTTGTTAAAACAAACTCTTGAGCCTCTTGTATTGCTGGAAACTTCTGACTCTACTCCAGTCTAGAGCATCCTCCTTACCTATGCTATGGATTTAATTTATTTTCTTATTTCATGTACACTGCTTTTTTTTGTTACGGTGTATGATGGATGTGTATGGAAAATGTATCTTTGGAGAAAAATTACAGTTTGTTAATTTGAGAATGCTGGTCTAACTAATTTTTTTTCCAAGCTCCTGCTGGGTGGGTTGTGCCCTGCAAAAACCCTGCTGTAGGCCTGGTCCCAGGGTGGGGCAGTTGTGGAGCTGTGGTGGGCCCAAGCCCTGCAGGAAGACTTGGGAGAAGAAAATCCCTTTTGTTTATTGGCATGGAGGGAGCAGGGTTTCTGCCCCATCTTCCCTGGGCAAACTCAGCTTTTCTCTATAAACTGCAGACTTTCAGCTCAAAGCACAGAGGGGGAGATGTGTGAGGCTGCAGTGGAGGAAGGGTCTGTGGGTGTACCCCAGGGCTGCCAGCTCCCACCCCACACTTGTCCCTGCCCTCTTGTTGAGCAGTGAGATGAGCTGAGGCCTGAGCTTTGTCCACACATGGAGGCGGAGCCCCTTGTCCCCATCCCTGCTGTGCTGTGGCTTCTCTTCTGCAGGGAGTGGAGCACTGGCTCTGCTCTGTCCCCATCCCCAGCCAGGACCTGTCCCAGCAGTGAACACCCCGTTCTATGGGGTTTTCTTTTACTTTCCTTAAGCTGCTGTTCCTGCTCTCCTTTGTGCTCCAGCCCTCCATGATGGGGTTGCTGCAGTTGTGGCCTGTTTCTTTGAACCCCCAGAGCCCTGTTTTGAGTCAGCTGGAAGGAGATTTGACTCTTGGAGCTCCTCTAACTCGGGCCACGTCCTCGTCTGGAGGACAGAAGTGACGCACCAGTGTCAAAGATGGAACCATGCATATTAACTCACTGTGTTTGAATAAAAGTCATTAGAAAATCAAAGAGCCTCAGAACTCCATTATCTACTCCAGCAGCTGCTTCCCTGTCCTGCTCAGAGCCTTGGAATAAAGAGATGCTGTTAGGAGAGGGATTACTCACAGCTGCAGGAGCAGCTCTGGCCTCAGCTTGGGGACTATTTTTAAGTGCTTTGCTGAAGGACCAGAGGATTTGTGAAGCTGAGCAGCTCTGCCCTGTGTCCTCCAGCCCAAACCAGCACCTCTTGGCGTTCTGGCTCCTCTCCAACCCTGCTCCTGGTACCTGGGGCTGAGGGGGCAGAAGTGGCTGCACTCAGTTCTCACCTTTAGCTCAGGAACCTGCTAGGTAGCAGGATAACTCAGCTTAATGAAGATTTAAAACACTTGTGGGGCTTTCTCTTGGGTGAAGTAGGGGCTGCTCTGCTGAGCCCAGTGATGGGGTTGGGTGTGCTGAGTTTGGGAGAGCTCATGGCACACGCTCCCAGCTCATGGTGGCTTTACAGGCTGGGCTGAGCAGAGCTGGAGAGGGCCCTGCAGGACACTCTGTCACTGGGATGCTGACCTGACCAGCATCAAGGCCGAAAGTGAAGCAGGAGCAGGTGTCTAGCAGGCCAGCTGCCAGTCCTGTCTGTTCACACCTGCCCAGGGAGGAGCCATCTGAGCTGGGCTTGGCCTCCGTGGCCACCAGGCTGCTCAGGGAAGGAGCTGTGCAGAGCCACCACTGCCAAAGGCACTCCCAGGCCCTCCCCTGTGCGAGCTGGGAGGGAACAAGGATGAGGGAAATCTTCCTGAAGGAGAAATGTGGCACATTGGTGTGAACACTGCTGCAGCACAAAGCGACCAGGACAGTGCTGCCTGCACGTCTGTGCTATTGAGGCCCCATAAAAATTGAGGGGGACTGAAATCTGCCTTCTGAAGGACAGAAAAGGAACCAACACCCGAGTTTGCTGGTGGGGAAGCAGAGTTTTCCTAAGCCTCAAGAAGGCAAAGCTGAAGGCAGGCGAGATCCCAGCGGCAGTTCGGGCACCAGCCTGGCAGGGGCACCGCGCACTGCGAGGCACATCCTGCCCTGAGCGCCAGCGAGGAAATCCCATCACTTCCTACGGCGCTGCCAGCGCCCAGCGCCTCCCCCTGCGCAGAATGAGAGCCTCTATTCTGCCACAAACTCCATCCTGGGGCTGTGGGAGCCATGCAGCCACAAACCCCTCTCCTCTTCCCGCAAAGTTGCAAAGGGGTTGGTGTTGTAAGGAACCCCCCGGCACTGCAGCCCGACAGGAGCCCAAACCAGTGGGCTCTGCTGTGCTTTTCCAGCAAGGTGACAGCACGGCCGCAATTTGGCTGGAGTGGTGTGAGCCACACAGAGTGCTCTGGCTGCACACAGAGTTTGTGCCCCGTCGGGGTGTGCTTGGGGTGCTCTGTACGGGGTCTCTGTAAAGGTGCTGTGTTCAGGGTCCCTGTAAAGGTGCTGTGCTCGGGGTCCCTGTAAAGGTGCTGTGCTCAGGGTCACTGTAAAGGTGCTGTGCTCAGTATCCCTGTAAAAGTGCTGTGCTCGGGGTCCCTGTAAAGGTGCTGTGCCTGTAAAGGTGCTGTGCTCAGGGTCACTGTAAGGGTGCTCTGTACGGGGTCCCTGTAATGGTGCTGTGTTCAGGGTCACTGTAAGGATGCTGTGTTCAGGGTAACTGTAAAGGTGATGTGCTCGAGGTCCCTGTAAGGGTGCTGTGCTCGGGGTCCCTGTAAAGGTGCTGTGCTCAGTATCCCGGTAAAGGTGCTGTGCTCGGGGTCCCTGTAAAGGTGCTGTGCTCAGTATCCCTGTAATGGTGCTGTGCTCGGGGCCCCTGTAAAGGTGCTGTGCACAGGGGGCTGTGCAGAATCTCCATCCACAGCGAGCAGAGCCCATGCCCAGGCTCAATCCCCAGGGTCTCTGGAGGGGCCGCTCTGTGCTGTCCCGGAGTCTCTGCGCGGGCTCCACTCGTCCGGTCCGTCGGGGGATCCGTGTCTAGGGTGGTGCCATCAGCCGGGCAGGGTCAGGGGGTGTCTCAGCCCCACCGGGACCGGACGCCCACCGAAGCTTCCCACGGCTCCCGGGGCCGCGCCGCTCCCCGGGGCCGCCCCCTCCGGATCTGGGCGGGGAGCGCCGGCCCTGCCGCCCCCTCCGGCCCGGCCCGGCCCCGGCCCATCCCGTCGCAGCCGCATGGGGCCCCCCGGGCCGGCCTGACCCCTCTCCGAAGCCCCCGTGCCCCCGGAGCCCGGCCCTGCCGAGGAGCCGCGACGGGACCCCCGGGCCGCCCCTTCCCGGCCGGACTCCCCCGGGCCCCTTCCCCAGGGGCAGCGGACCCCTGGACCCTCCCCGGGACTGCCCCGGCCGGACCCCTCCGACCCCCGGCGGGACCCCCCGACCCATCCCATTGCTGGAGCGGACACGCCGAACCCCTCCGAGACCCTTCCCCGGGGCCAGGGACCTCCCCGGGCCGCAGGAGCCGGCACCGCTGGGGACCCTCCGGCTGTCCCCGCCGGGGCCGAGGACGCCCGGAGCCCCTCACGGAGGCCCCGGTCCCCCGACCCGCGTCCCCGCTCCCGGGCTGGCCGCAGCCCGCCGAGGGTCCCGCTCCCGGGGCTGGGGGCAGCCGGGCTGAGCCCGCTCGGGGCCGGCGGGGCAGCCGGGCGGTGTCACGGAGCCCCGCGGGGGCTGCGGCACCCTCGGTCTGCCCGGCTCCATGGCGGCCAAGTGGTTCAAGGAGTTCCCATCCAACCTGAAGACGGTTTCGGAGAAGGCTCGGCCGGGAAGCGGGAGCCTCGGCAAGAGCCGCAAGAACTCGACCGCTGAGCTGGGGGGGTACCGGGCGGCTGGGGGCGGCAAGGAAGGGGGCAGCCGGCTGTCACGGGACAACCTGCAGGGTCTGCTGCAGGCCGCCACCGGCAAGATGAGGAAGAATTCCCGAGTGGAGGGAGGCACGCCGGAGGGACCCTCCAAAACCTACATCAACCGCCTGATCAAGGTGGAGGCTTCCGAGAAGAACGGCAAGGGGCACCCCGGAGCCCTGCCTGCCAGCCTGCCCGCCCCCGAGCAGGACAAGGGGAAGCCCCCCAAGACAGAGACGGTAAGGCAGGGACGGGGAGCCGGGGGCAGAGGGGGAGATGTGGGGAGCGGGAAGCGCTGGAAACTTGAACTGCTTTTGTCTCCTACTCATTAGCCTGGCTGACTTCATCCTTTTATCCTGCCCGGCTTCATTGCCTTTAAATTCCATCAAAGCTGCCTTCATCCCAGCTGCCCTTCATCACCCATCCGGGCGTGAGGAGGTCGTCGGGCACCCTCATCATAGCCAGCCTGACCCCAGAGCTCATCTGCTGCTTAAACAAAGGCTGATGCAAAGCTTTTCTGGGAAGCTGGTCTTTCACCCCTGCACAGCCTTGGGAGCACTGGGAGCCAGTCAGCAGGATTTCTGTCACCCAGAAGGGCCCCAGAGCTCCCCCCAGGCTCCTCACCATCACTGAGGGGTGTAGGAATGGTCTGGACTGCCCCTACCCCACCCAAAGGTGCCACTGGGTGCATCCTCTGGGGTTGTGGCACGGCTCCATTTACCCCAGATAAGCCTCCATCCTTCCCTGGGGACCTCAATGTGCCTGTTCCCTGCCTGGCTCTGTGCTGGTGGCATCTCTGCCACCCCTGCTGGGACCCCCTGAAGGCAGACATGGCTGTTCTCTGCCCAGGTCATCATCCTGGAGGATTACGCAGACCCTTACGACGCCAAACGCACCAAGGGGCAGCGGGACGCCGAGCGCCTGGGGGAGAACGACGGGTACATGGAGCCCTACGACGCCCAGCAGATGATCACAGGTAAGCGCCACGCTGGGCCGTGCCACAGCAGCACAGCTGGCACCGCTCCCCAGGCAGGAGCCCGTGGCTGCCCTCGGAGCCACCCGGCTCAGGAGGCTCCGGGAACAGGAAAGCTCTCGCCGCTTCCTGCGGCTGCGCGGGGCCAGATAAGGAGCGGGAGCAAGGCCGGACACTGACCCGTGCTGGCCGGCCCCTGAGCCGTGTCCGTGACCTGCTGCCATCACCCACGGGCACTTGTGGCCACTGCAAACCCCTCCATGCCCCCTCATGCCAGGGTTCCACCCCCCAAGAGCTCCCCATGGACGTGCCCCCCAGCCAGCGACACCCAGGCCGGCGTGGCCACCATCCAGCTGGCCACAACAACAGGAACTGACTGGGCCGGAAGCTGGAAATAAAAGATTTGCTGCTGATTTTTTTTTTTTTTTTTTTTCCATGTGGGGCAGCCCAGGCTCTTTAGGCAAGGCCTGGCGCCGTGGGGAGAAGCAGGGGGCTGGGAGGGGCGAGCCTCCCGCACAGCTGAGCTCCAGTTTGGGGTGTAGCATCCTGCTGCCATGGAGCCCAGCTGGCCCCACTGGCGTGGGCCTGTGGCGCCAGCAGCCCCAGGGCTGGACAGCAGAGCAGGCGCCATGAGGATGAGGATGAGGATGGGCCCCTTCCTGCTCCAGCTCCTCCCGAGCTGGCTCCCAACGGGGCGTTGCTGGTGTGGAATCCCCAGCACATCCCTCACTGAGGGCTGGTAGTGGGATTGGAGGGTCTTGGGGGACACACAGCCCCATCCCTGACCCACCATCCCTGACCCACCATCCCTCTTCCCCACAGAAATCCGTCGTCGTGGCTCCAAGGATCCCCTGGTCAAAGCCATCCTGCTGCTGGATGGCCCCGGAGAGCCTGGGGAGGGGGGCCCCAAGCTGGATCTTGCCAAGAGGCTGGGGGGCAAGGAGGTGGCAGGGAAGGGGCCACAGCTCTATGACACCCCCTACGAGCCTGGGGACGGGGGGGCCGGGGGGACCCCGGAGCGCAGGGTGAGGGCTGGGGATGGGCGCCTGCCCGAGAACGACGAGCGCCCGGCGGGGGAGTACGAGCAGCCCTGGGAGTGGAAGAAGGAGCAGATTGTCAAAGCTCTGTCAGGTAGGGACAGGGACAGGGTGGGAGTGAGGATGGGGGAAGGGACAGGCGTGGGGTGGGAGTGGGGATGGCAACCGGGATGGGGATGGGGACAGACTTTCTAGCAGGGCTCGTGACAAGAGGACAAGGGGAATGGTTTTTAATTATAAGGGGTACTTTAGATACAAGAATTTTCTTGGACTGAGGGTGGCAAGGCTGGCACAGGTTGCCCAGAGAGGTGATGCCTGCCAGGTCAGGTTGGATGGGGCTCTGATGTAACTGAAGATGTCCCTTGTCATGGTGGGGCGTTGGACCAGATGGGCTCAGGCACATGGTTGGAGAAGGCGTTAGGACTGGCAATGGGGAGGTGCTGGGGCTGGGGACAGGCATGGAGCTAGGGATGGGGATCAGAAGTGCAGGTGGGGCTTTGGGGGCTCACATCTTGTCCCTCCCAGTCCAGTTTGAGGGCTCGGAGCGTCCCAAGGAGGAGCCTCCGCGGCAGCACCTGCGCCAGAAGAGCTGGACCCCCAAGATGCTGAAGCCGGCGGGCACCGAGCACAGCGAGGGGGAGCGGGTGGACCCCGCCCTGGCGCTGGAGAAGCAGCCGTGAGTGCGAGCCCGACACACGCGTGGGGAGGGACGGAGTGGCCGATGCTCCGCCGCGGCTCAGCGTCCCCTCCGTGTCCCGCAGCTGGTACCACGGGGCCATCACCCGGGCGGAGGCGGAGAGCCGGCTGCAGCCGTGCCGGGAGGCCGGGTACCTGGTGCGCACCAGCGAGAGCGGCAGCGGCAAGTACTCCATCGCGCTCAAGTGAGTGTCGGGGTGCCCACAGAGATGGGGGGTCCCCACTTTGGGATTATGGGGTGAATCCCCACCCTGGTGCGCTGTTGTTCCCACCATAAACCCCGATGGGGAGGGAGCACCCGGACCCCGAGGGGTGGCACCCCCCGACCCGCGGGGGGACCCCGGCATCCTCCCGGTGCGCGGCTGGGGCGGAGGGGGGGTTCGGCGGGTCCCCCTCCCCGGCGCATTGTCGGGAGCGCCAGCGGCGTTTCCTTCCTGAGGAAGTGCAGCCCCTGGAGCCGAAACAATCAGAGCGGGACGGGAACAAACAGGGGTGGATACGGCCGCGGGGCAGGCGGGCGCCGGGGGGCTGGCGGCCGCACTGATGCCTGCTGCCCGCCCAGGACCAGCCAGGGCTGCGTGCACATCATCGTGGCCCAGACCAAGGACAACAAGTACACGCTGAGCCAGGCCAGCGGCGTCTTCTCCAGCATCCCCGAAGTTGTGCACTACTACTCCACCGAGAAGCTGCCCTTCAAGGGGGCCGAGCACATGGCCCTGCTGCACCCCGTGCACTGCAAGCTGCATTAGCGCCGCCTGATGCCGCCCCCGAGGGGTCTGCGAGCCCTCCCCACCCCGAGGCGTGAGACAGCGATGGGCACGAAGCACGGGAAGGGCCCGGTGAGAGAAACCCCGGCACGTCCGCGGCCCTGAGGGGACCCCGCTCCTGGACTCCAGCAGGGCTGTGCCCCTTTCGCTGGGACACTCCTGCCCGCCCTGTGCCAGCACCGTGCCCGGGCTGGGGGCATGCAGTGACACTGGCATGTGTAATGATCTAGTAAAATAAACGTGTTGGCTGAGAGGGAGCAGTGGTCCTGGGATGGGCCTGGTGCCAGCAGGAGCCACCACAGTTTTGGGGGGCCAGGGGTACTGGGGCTCCCCCAAGAGCACATCTGCATCCTGCCAGGCTTTTTATAGCGGGGGGCCAGCAGCAGGGAAGAGGAACACTGTTCCCCAGGGTGCCTGAGCACCCTCTTCCCTCGAGCTGTGGTTTCCTGCCCGGCTGCAGCTGCAGCTCCCCGGGGTGTTGCACAACCCAGCACCATGGGGTGGGCAGAGGAGGCACGGCTGGGGTGCAGAGTTGGGGTACAGGGCTGGGGTGCAGGGCTGGGGGTACAGGGTTGGGGGTACAGGGTTGGGGGTGCAGAGTTGGGGTGCAGAGTTGGGGGTGCAGAGTTGGGGTGCAGGGTTGGGGGTGCAGGGTTGGGGTGCAGAGCAGAAGCAGCAGGGTTGGGGGTGCAGGGTTGGGGTACAGGGCAGGGCTGCAGAGCAGAAGAAGCAGGGCTGGCTACAGGGTTGGGGTGCAGGGTTGGGGTGCAAGGCTGGGGTGCAGGGCAGGCACAGTGGGTACAGCCTGAGAGGCACCACTGAACCACAGAGCACAGCCTGGGGTACATGTGGGGGGGCATAGAGTACAGCAAGGCGAATGAAGTGGGGGTAGAACCCCACTGGAGACACTCCCAAACAATGAGGGGGCTGCAGTGACCCCTCTATTACCCCACTCCCAGCAGCCACTCCAGTATAAATCCAAAGCATTTATTTGAGCCCCGTTGTCCTGTTTCCCCAACGTGTGCTTTAAAAAGGAGCCCCGAGGGGGCTGCAGCAGAGGTGTGGGGCTGATCCAGCCAGGCCCTCCCCGCCCGACCCCCGTGGCACTGTAGGGACCAGGCCCTTCCTTCCCTGTGGGACCCCCAGAATGGGTCCCAGGCCCCCCAAGCTCTGGTGCAGCCACAATTCCAGTGCTGTCACTCCTGGCCACCCCAGCTTGGTGTGAAGGTGCCCCCAGGACCCAGTCTGATTTTCCTAGCTGCTCCCCATGGGGGATGGCATTGATTCTCCTCCTCAGAGGCTTGTCCCAGCCACAGAGCCACCAGATATTGGGGGGAACTGCTCCCAGAGCCACATCAAAGCCCTGGGACCCCCCATCCAACCCCCAAGAATCTGCCAGCACATTCAGCCCCTGGCTACTGCCCTGAGGAGGAATAATCTGCCTGAGCCGTGTGGAGCCCTCCAGGGGTTGAGGGGGCAGGGTGTGAGAGCAGAGGGGTGTCGCTGAGTGTGGGTGGGGGTAAGCTCAGAGGGACCAGCATGTGCTGCCCCTCGCCCTCTGCCTTGCTCGTCTCCTGCCCGCTCGTCCACCACATCTGCCTGTACCTGCAGGGGAGAAGAGAGGCTGCAGGTCAGGGAGGGGGCACACACAGCCCCCTGGGCCAGCAGCCCCCCTGGCACTCACCTCACCACGATGCCAACAAAGAGGGCGATGCCAAGGAGGAGACTGCCCCCGGTGACCAGGAAGGCGTAGGGGGATGCCACAGGATGGGTGCTGGATTCCATGACAGACCCTGACACAGAGAATGGGTGAGGATAAGGGACTGGGTGTCCCTGCCCCCCAACCCCAGCCCAGGAATCCTTTCTCACCACCAGCACCATTAGCATCATCCTCCTCGAAGAGCCTGGGGGACAGGGTCACCCCATAGGTGTCATCTTCTGTGGGGACCTGCAAAAGGTGGGGAGGCACAATGGGACAGGTCAGCCCTCATGCCCTGGTGTCCCCGTGTCCCACATGGGGACAGGAGACCCCTTCAGGAGCTTGTGATGCTTCCCAGGCTCAGACCATTGTTACCTGTGAGCTGTAAGGCTCCATTTCAGAGGTGAGCTCCCAAGGGTCTGCACAGAGAGGGGCGAGTGTGAGACTGGGAGAGCCCATGCTGAGCCCCCGGTCCCCGGGCCCCACAATCCCCCCTTACCTGTCCAGGGGGTGCCCACGGCCTCCTGGCTCCACTCGCTCCACGTGCCGTGGCCAAACTCATCCTTGGCCCTCACCTGCACCACGTGCCTCGTCCCACGCCACGCATCGCGGATATCGAGCCACGTTGTCATCACCTGATCCACCTGGAGGAGGGGACACGGGGCTGGGGACAGCCTGGCCAGGGCCAAGGGGTGTCCCAGCAGGCAGGGTCTCACCTCCACGAAGGTCGGGGCGGGCTCGGGGCGATAGCGGACCCGGAAGCGCAGCCAGTAGAACCGGGGGTCCCAGGAGGGGGGGTAGGACCAGTTCACCTGCAGCCGCTGTGGGGCCCCCTCCAGAGCCTGCACTGTCACATTCACCGGCGGGTCTGGCCTCACTGTGGGGGAATGGGGGCTCAGGGCCTCGCCCTGCACCCTCACCACCCCAGCTCCCAGCTCCCAGCCAGGGCAGCACTCACAGACACTGCTGAGGGTGATGATCTTGTCCTTGCCAGCCGAGCCACCGGCGCCGTTGCTGACACACGTGGACACCACGAGGCTTCTGGTGTCATCAGTGCCAGGTGGCACCTTCAGCCGGCAAAGGAACTTCCGTGCCTTGGAGAAGTAGCGGCACCGCTGCTCTGTGGCATTCTCAGCCACAAACCTGTGAGGTCACAGCTCAGGGGGGCTGCAGCGTGCTCTGGGCACAGGGCAGCTGTGGGGGACGTGCTGTGCTGTGGGGTTCCCGGCAGTGTTAGATAAAGGGTCTGTGGGGAGGGATACATTCTGTGCCATGGGGAAGGAACACGTCCTGTGCTGTGAACTCCCAGCTACCAGCAGCTGCTAGGGAAAGGGTGTGCAGGGAGGCAAGCAGCCTGAGCCACGGGGTCCCAGATGGCACCAGCTCCACGGAGAGGGACATGCTCTGTCCTATTGGGGTCCCAGCCCATGGTGGATGCAGTGACAGCACTCACCTCCTCCTCACCCAGAGCATCGCCCGTGTCCCTGGGGACGGCTTCTTCTGCTGTGGCCACTCACACAGCACATCCTTGTCGTGGCTCCGCCGGTAGCAGGACACCTGGGGAGTTTCAGGGGGCTCTGCAGGCAAAGCAGGGAGGTGCTGGGGGACAGGGGCCATCACAGGCAACGCTGAGAGGGACATTCCCACCCCAGCGTGGACCCACCTGCCACCAGCAGCCGCAGGGAGCGCAGCAGGTGGCTCCCCACGGAGCAGCTGTAGTGCCCCGAGTCCTCATAGCGCAGCTGCCTCAGCAGCAGCGTGTTCCCCTCTGCCAGCTGCCCCGCTGCTCCCTGTTTCTCCACCTGCCACAGCACCGTGGCGTTTGCAGGCTGCTCGTCCTGGCAGGTCAGAGTGATGTTGGCTCCCAGGAGGCCCAACACCGCGTCCTGTGGCAGTCCTGGAGGAACAGGAAGGGAGCAGGCGATGAAGATGAGACCCCAGACACGGTGGGTGTCCCTGGAGGTGGAAGGCACCCAATCATCTGCTCCCCATGTCCGGTGACTGCTGGGGGTCAGGGCACTGAGCTGGCTCCTCACACTGTGGGCTATGAGGGGTCTGGTGGCGGGGAGCACAGCTCGGGGAAGGCGGCACACAGGGACCGGTGGTCCCGGGAGTCCCTGGGTCCAGTGCCAGAGGGGTTAAGTGACTGTGCTGGCTGCCGGCCCTGCTCAGGCCTGGGCAGCGCTCCCGGCTCCTTCCAAAGGTCAGTGGCCAGCGTGAACCTGCTGTTCCCTTCGGCTCCTGCTGCTGGGAACACACGCAGCACCCACCAGCACCCACCAGCACCCGGGACACGGCACCCGGGACCCACCAGCACCCGAGATATAGCACCGGCACACAGCACCGGGACACGGCACCGGGACGGGACACAGCACCCGGGACACAGCACCCGGGACCCACCAGCACCCGGGACACGGCACCGGGACGGGACACAGCACCCGGGACCCACCAGCACCCGAGATATAGCACCGGCACACAGCACCGGCACACAGCACCGGCACACAGCACCGGGACACCGCACCCAGCCCGAGCCCCCACTCTCAGGGGTCCCGTACCGCCCCCCGCCCGCCTCCCCGGGCCCGGCTGGGCTCCGCATGTGTCCCCTGGCCGTGCCCGGACCCACGAGGCCCAGGCACCGGCAGAGGCTCGGGGCCAGCCCCGCTCCCGCCCCGCCCGGAGCCGGTCGCACTCACCGGCGGGGCCGCAGGGCCGCCCGGAGGCGGCGGCGAGGTGCAGGAGGAAGCGGAGAGGAAGGAGAAGGAGGAGAAGCGGCCCCGGCGGCCGCGCCATGCGCCCGGTCCCGGGTAGGAAAACATCGGCGGCGGCGGCGGGGTTGTGAAAGCGGCGGGGGCGGAGCGGCACGTGCGCCCCGGGCCGGGCGGGCCAACACCGCCCCGTCCCTGCCCCCGCCGCCCGGGACCGCCGCCGTGCCCTCCCCCCCCGCCCCCGGATACGGGACACGGCACGATCTGCTCAGAACATTCTCTTTTTGTAAATTTAAAAAAAAGAAAGCTGTTTTGGTTTTTTTTTGTTTTTTTTTTTTTCTTCATGAACCATAAAATGATACCATTCGGCCAGATAGAAACGTGCCATAAATTACCTAGCTCTATCCACGGCCCCTCCACCGAAATTACCCCAAAACCTCTCCCCAAAATCCCCTCCAGCCCTCGCCAACACTCGTCTTAAGAAGCTCCTCTTTGGTATCGCGTCCCTGGGAGCCCAGCAGCCCCAGAGGCTCCCCAGGGTCCCCATTGCCCACCCACATTTCAGCAGCGCTGTCCCGCAGGAGCTGGAGAGGAGGAGGAGGAGGGGGGAAGCAGAGGCCGAGCGTTGCGCAAGACCACGCGTGGGAGTGAATCACGGCAGCCGCCAAACCCCGGCCTCCCTGTGGTACAGAGCACTTCCCCTTTCCGACCCGGCACCCGCCGTCCTGCGGAACCCCGAGGAGGGTGACAAGGAGGGTGACCTTCCTCCCCCCTTCTCCCTGTACCCAGACAAGAAATGAGTCGCTCTGTAAACTCAGAGTATTTTTCCCTTGCCTTTTTTTTTGTTTGTTTGTTTTGGTTGCTATTTTTGGGGGGGGGGGGGGGGGGTATTTTTTTTCCTTTTTTTTTTTTTGTTTATATATAAAAAAAAGACACGTGGGTGAAGGCCACGGAGAGGCCACAGTCCTCCCACAGCCCTGCACCTCTGGTACGATACATTCATGTGCGATGGGGCGTTTGCACTCAGTGGGATTGAATACTGATGGAGGAGTGAATGGGGGGTGGGAGGGGGCTGATGTGATGACATCCATCCATCCATCCATCCATCCATCCATCCATCCTCCCGAGAGGGACAGACTGTATTTTTGGCTAGAAGGCGACAGTCCAGACTCCTCCAAACCTCAGCACTGGCCCCCACATCACCTCTATCATGGGACCCTGCTGACAAGAGGCTTTGCCCTCCCCAGGGCCAGGGGCAGAGGAGGGGAGCCCCCAGCTGCACAGGAGGGGATGTGACCCCCTCCAGCCTCACACCCTGAGAGTCTTGTCGGCCGCACCACTGGGGCTGCCGGCACTGCTGCCCTCGCCGCCCTTCTTCTTCCTCAGAGTGTCAATCCAGCTGGCGCTGGGGCGGGGGGCAAAGCTGGACAGTGCCAAGGAGCTGAGCCTCATGTTCTTGCCAGACATGATGAGCTCCCCAAAGCCCTCCTGGTGGGAGAAGGCGTAGCCAGAGCGGCGTGAGCCCGCGCGCCCCACGTGCCGCATGCACCGGTGCTGCGTCTTCTGCTTCTTCCGTACCAGCTGAGTGTAACGAACCTGGGGACACAGGGCAAGCTCAGGGCCTGGGGAACCCCCTCTCCTCAGGGCTGGGACCCTGTGAGAGCTCCCGCAGCCATGAACTCTCACCGTATCCGAGAGCTCTGGTTTCAGGTCCAGCTTAAGGAAGCGAAAGGCCACAACGGGCACGATACAGACGACGGCGGTGAGGGCGATGGTCAGCCAGACCGTGGGCTGGGCCAGCGTGTTCTGTGCGTTTCCTGGGGCAAGGAATGAACCCAGTGAGGGCCAGGCCAAGGCAGCGCCTGCTGGGGGAGCATGGGGCACACAGGGACTCACCCACAAAGCGGAACTGGTTGGGGAACATCCGGAAGAGGCCGTCGCTGTGCATGGTGAAGAGGATGGTGAAGTAGGCGGCCAGGCTGCCCCAGATGAAGAAGTGGTTGATGGCCGTCCAGAATCCTGTGTCTAACCCAATCTGGTGGAGGGGATGCAGGAAGAATCAGGGCTCAGGGGATGCCTGAGGTGCCCTGAGGGTCTGGGGCAGAGTAGCCACGTCCCTACCTGCACACTGACGACAATCACGAGGGAGGTGGCGACAGTGACGGCGAAGGACTGGTAGTCGGCCAGCTGGGCACCATCATCGCGGGTAGCATCAGCAAAGACACCGTAGGGGATGAAGAACATGAGGATGGAGGTGTAGATGCCCTGGGCAATGCAGATGAAGAACTCCCGCTTGTTGAAGAGCAAGTTCAGCTGCCCAGGCTCGTAGAGTTTGGGGTACTCCATGCTCCGCTGCTCTGGCACATCCTGGGGGCATGGGCACCTCCCTTTAGCCCTGGGTGGGAGCAGCCTCCACCACAGCCCATGGAATGACAAGGACAGCCTGACTCAGGCACCCAGGCAGCCCTTCTTCCCACAGGGTGGGTACAGACTCCTCATACACCCAGGCACCTCTCACTACCCCCCGCCATACCTGGTCAAACACACCCATAGCGAGCACAGGCAGCGACGTGTAGACAATGTTGTACAGCGTGATGAAGTACTGGTCATACACTGTCTGTATGGAACAGAGCACTCAGCAGGGCACAAACCTGCCCACCCTGTGCCCCAGCCAGCCCCCGAGTCCCTGTGCCCACAGCTGCAGGGACAGGAGAGCTGTCTCAGCTCCAGGACTGCCCACCCTGACCACAGGCTCCTCACACACGGCACGGTGGATGCCAGGCTGTGCTTCCTGGCTCAGGATGAGTCCCCACGGGGAGTCCATGGACCTGAACACGCTTCAGAGCTGAGGAGCCCTGCAGGAAAACCCTCCCCAGCTCTCAGTGAGAAAAGCCACCAACCCACCTGTGCTGAGAAGCCGCAGAAGAAGCCAAACCAGAAGTGGACCATGGTGAAGGCAAAGTTCTTATAGAAGAAGTAGCAAAGAAACTTGCACATGCGCAGGTAGGACCAGCGCCCGTGCACCAGGAGCAGGCGCTGCAGGAATTTGAACTGGGAGAAGGAGTAGTCGGAGGCCAGCACGGCCTGGATGCCTTCCTGCCCACTGATGCCCACCCCAATGTGGGCAGCTGTGGAGGGAAGGAGAGACAGGTAAAGAGAGGGCTGCCAGGAGCACAGGGGACGAGAGCAGCACCCCCAGCACAGGCACTTTGTTCCTGTGGGGCACAGAGGGGCGAGCACAGAAGCTCCCACAGGCCCCAGGACGGTGCAGGGGGGTGGCCTGTCTTCTCCTGTGGTCCCCCAGATCCCAGGCCTTACTCTTGATCATGCTGACATCGTTGGCCCCATCCCCAATGGCCAAAGTGACGGCTTTCTTGTACTTCTTGACCAGCTCCACCACCTGGGCTTTCTGCAGGGGTGTGACACGGCAGCAGATAACGGCCTTGCAGGCACACGCTGTCTCCAGGAATTCCACCTCCATGTCTGCCTCCAGTGCATGGGCCTGCAAGGAGAGCAAGGGACAGCTGGGACCATGGTGCACAGCCAGGCCCTGTCCTGCCTGGCACTCTCAGGGCCCTACCAGGCTGTGCCCGTTGATGACCAGGGCGTATTCGCCCGCAATGGCTTCCAGCACTGAGGTAAGCTTGGAGGAGAGTTTCTCCTGGTAGGAGAAGCCATTGCACACAGAACGTGATGCATCCATCATCTTCTCCCGGGCTTTCCTGAGGAGAGAGGGGGCACAGGGTTCCATCTCAAGGCCTTTCCATAGCTCTAGCTCTCCCAGTCACAGCTGTGCCCCACACTGGCACTGTTCTGTGTCCTCTGCCCCACAACCCTCACCTTAGCTCCTCTCGCACCTCCAGCACAGTGTGGCCTGTGACTACAAACACCTCTGTCATGTCATCTGTCAGCATCTTGCAGGAGTAGCCGATGTTCACAGCTGTTTCTGAGAAAAGGAAACCAGGGGCTGAGCCAGAGTCCATTCAGGAGAGAGCAGTGGGGATCCCAGGCAGCTGGAATCCAGCCCACAAACATCCTCATCTCCAGCCAGCACCTCAGCCATGCCTTACCCTGCTTGTCCCCTGTCAGCACCCAGATCTTGATGTTGGCCAGTGTCAGGATGGCAATGGTTTCGGGGACCCCCTGCTGCAGTTTGTCCTCGATGGCCGTGGCTCCAAGCAACTTGGGGACCCAAATGGGTGGAGGTCAGCAGGGGCTGCCTGCAGCCACCACCAGCCTCAGCCTCCAGCCCACCTACCATCATATCATGCTCCACCTCATCGTAGAGCCGAGCCAGGTGATCCTCACGGGCCTCAGGGACACTGCCAGCTCGGTGCAGCCGCTCAGACCAGTCCTTGTAGTAGCTCTCCTCCAGGTCTCTGTAAGCCAGCACCAGTGTCCGCAGCCCCTCGCCAGCGTACTCCTGCAAGAGGTCAGAGCTGGCTGCGCTGGAGACCCTGAGTGTGTCCCCAGAGTGCCCAGCAGTGCTCCTAGGGCAGGGCACAAGCCCAGCTCAGGCTCCTGGGCAGCCACTCTTTCCTCCCCACGCTGCCTGCAGGACCCTGTCCCACGCACATTGAGGTGGTCGGTGGTGATGCTGGTCAGCTCCTGGTTGAGGGGGTGCAGCCTCTCCAGCAGGATGGTGTCAGCACCTTTGCAGTACAGCCGGATCTTGCCCTCAGGGCTGCGCACTGCAGGGAGGAGGGGAAAAGATGCCTGCCTCAGGGGTGCAGGAGCAGGATCTGCTGCTCTGACCCCCAGCCATCCACCTGCTGAGGCCTCCACAGTCACATCCCCATCAGCGCTGCACTGGTCCCCCAGCACACCACAATGTCCCCCGTGTGCTGCAGCCCCAGGTGGCCCTCCCAGCCCCTGTGCCGTGCCCAGGAGCTCACCGATGACAGACATGCGCTTGCGGATGTTGTTGAAGTCCAGGATGGCCAGCAGCTGGTAGGTGATGGCCTGGCCCAGCTCCTGCACTGTGATGGTCTTGGGCGTGCGCGACCGGAACACAAAGCCAAAGTTTCTGGCAGCTGTGACCAGCGCCCCCTCATCTGGGGACTGTGCCTTGTACAACAGCTCCCCTGTGGACAGCATGGGGGTCAGTGACAGTGTCAGTGACAGTGTTTGTGACCCACAGGGACAGATCCTGCCCCACTCTGCCTACCCTCACTCTTCTCCTCGGACATGACGGTGTGACAGAGCGAGAGCAGGCGGAAGAACTCGTGCACGTGGAGGTCTCCCAGCTTGACAGCTTCCAGCAGGCTGGGGTCCCAGAACTGGAACCGTGGGTCCGCCAGCGGGTTGAAGGAGAAGTCTACGGGCTCTGGCCTCTGCAGGGGCAAAGCTGGGGTTACCCCCCATGGCACTTGGCGTGGGCAGGCACCAAACTGACAGCACCCTTACCTCTCCCAGCTCCGCCTTGTGACCCAGCATGTCCTGCACATCACCTGCAAAACAGGGCATGGAGTTAACTATGACTATGGTCCCCTGACTGCCCCAAACAGAGGTGGGGAGCCCCAGGCTGGCTGTGGCACTCACCATAGCTGTGCCCGTTCACAGAGCACTTGCTGAAGACCATGATATTCTGGGTGAGGGTGCCAGTCTTGTCAGAGAAGATGTACTCCACCTGGCCCAGCTCCTCGTTGAGGGTGGTGGTGCGGGCCTCGGCCGGTGTCCGGCGCTTGGCACAGTACATCTTCTTGTCCCAGTTGATGAAGTAGCTGTGCCCAAGCCGGATCACCTCAACGCTGCAGGGAGGATGGCTGGGTGTCACTGGGGCAGGGCAGCACACTCTGCTGAGCCAGCGACAGGCACACACATGCCCGCCCCAGACCCTCAGTGCCCAGGGCACTCCAGCACCCCGGGTGCCCCCCATGGCTTGATAGCCCCCACACCCTTCCCAGGGGCTGGCCTGCAACCCATTCCTGCTGACAGCCACCGCTAAGCCAGGGCTGAGGACCAAGGCAAGGCACCCCGGGGGAAGCCCATGGGGCTCCCCAAGCATCTCACACACCTACAAACCCTGAACCCCTCCCAAGCCCACAGGGCAGACAGCAATGACTGGGAGGGGTGGAGGTGACACATTCTTACCTCGGGGCTAAGGGTGACAGAACCCATGCTGGGGAACGAAAAGAGAGAGAAATTAAAAGAGAGAGAGAAGGGGACAGTGCAGGAGCCTGGGAGCTGCAGGAGGGCAGAGCAAAATAGCCAGCGTGCAGCCAGGGCAGGGAGAGACGAGCAGCCAGACACAGCCGGGGGGCCCTGAGGGACCTGTGGGGTCCTTAGGTCTTGGGGTGTCCCTGAAGGCAGACATGGCCTGTCACCAAGAGAGCAGCCCACACCCACCCACAGAACACACCGTTCTGCCTGTGGATCTCCATCCCTGTCTCCCTCCCCAGAGGGCACCCCTAATTTCTCATACACCCCCTGCCCAGCCCCTCTGCCCCTTGCCCTACCTCACATAGAGCGAGATGGGCACCACAGTGTTGAGGATGATGATGTAGGACCAGAAGGAGAGGAAGCCAGAGAAGAAGGCACTGTGCACCCCCTCGTCCCAGGGCAAGTAGATCTGGAAGCAGACGCCCACCTCGTGCTCCCAGATGGCGTTGCCAATGGCCAGGATCACTCCCATGCACACCAGGAACCCAAAGATCTGGGGAAGGAACATCAGATAAGAGCCCTGACTGGGTCAGAGCTCCCAGGGCTCCCAGGATCTCCCTTCTGCATACCCAGAGCACCAGGGTGTTCATCAGCCGGTCGATGCTCGTCCGCTTAAATTTGGTCCGGCCGCTGTTCTGCATCAGTTTTGTGTCAGGTCCTGGGGAGCAGGAAGGCATCAGGGGGTGTCTTTCCCTCCCCTGTGTGCAGCACAGCAGCAGCTGCTGCCTCAGCCCACCTGCAAAGATGACGAGGCCAAAGCACCACTCGGTGTTGCGCAGGACGCAGCCCCGCAGCAGCATGTTCTGGTTGCTCAGGGGGTACTTGTTGTCCTTCCAGTACAGTGTCCCACCAAACTTGTCCAGCTTGTTGTTGGGGGGTTCACAGATCACCTCACCTGGGTGCACAGTATGGCTCAGCTGGGACTTGCCTTCTCCACAGGGCCAGCTCCATCCCAGTGCTCCCAGCACCATCCCTGGCTCCCCAGAGATCCGCTTGGAGCCGCAGGATGACAGTGCCACGTGGCTGGTCCTTGTCCGCCAAGGGTGACAGAGGAGGAAAGGTGGGGGGCTGCCCCGTGGCAGAGGGCTGGGTACAGGCACTCACCATCAAAGCAAGCCAGCTGGCTGGTGTCCCCAAGCTCTGCGGTGACAGGGATAGCCTGACGCACCTTCATGTTGGTCTCTCTGCAGGCAGGAAGGCACAACACGGGTTAGAGACAGCCTGGCAGGAAGAGCCTTTGCAGGTGCTGCCAGCAGCTCACCCTCACTCCCACCCTCACTCCCACCTCTTGCCTCCCCTGGCCCCCCAAGGCGAGCAGGGACACCTACCCATCCAGCTCTGCAGTCTCTATGTAGCATAACCCATGGGGTTCGCTGCTGGAGAGGAGGAGGAGGTCAGCCTGCTGGGAGAGACTTGTCAAGGGTTGTGCCAACACTGGGGCTCCCCCATGCCTTCCCCAGGGAAGCTCCTGGCCCTTGGATGTCCTTGGAACTCCCTGGAGCATCTGCAAGGGCCGTCCCTAACCCCATGTGTCCTTTGCACCATCACTCCAAGGGCCCAGATCCTCAGAGTTCAAAATGTGGCTCCACTATGGCCCCAACTCTCCAACCTAAATGCAACTTCCAGGTTGGAAGTCCCTAATGTCCCCACCCTGGGCAGTGACAGAGGAGCACAAAAGCAAACTGGGAGTGGCACCACACCCTTCTATGGTCCCTGTGTGCCAACCACCCTGCTGGAACCATACTTGTCTCAGGGCTGCACTCACCGCCACAAACTGGTTGTTCTCCAGCTTGATGATGTCTCCAACACGGACGTTCATCCACTGCTCCTGCCGAAGGCTGAAGAGGGGACAGCAAACTGCAGTCAGGCAGGAGCCCTGCCCTGCCCACTGCCACGTCCCGCAGGGTCCCTGGCTCCCTGTGCACTGCTCTGTGCCCGTGACACTCACACTCCACCGATCAGGACCTGAGACTGCCGGTTGTTCACCTGGTTGTCGCTTTTATGGCGGAACTGGGAGCAGGGGGAAGAGAAAGCAGTGTCAGCCTCTTGGGGATGGGGTGATGCATTCCCCCAGCATCCCAAATGCCATGGCCCTGGACACTGCACCCCTGCACAGCATCCCAGTGGGCAGAGGGGTGCAGGGGGAACCACTCACGTAGTCATCGGTGGCATCTTTGACAGCTGTGATGGTTAAGACAAGAACCAAAGGCACGATGGTGGTAAACCAGGAGAGCGAAGAGATCTGAGGAATCAGCTGGGGACAGGGAACAGGAAATTACACAGGAACCAGCCAGCCCCAGGCCTATACTGCCCCTGCTCAAGGGTGCCAAATCTCCCCACTTCCAAAGTATGGCACTGCTTGGAGCCCTGCCATATGTGCAGGCAGGGAAGGACTGCACCCACCTGCAGGATGAGGAGGAAGAGGAAATAGGTGTTGGCCACTTCCTGGAACTGCTCGAAGAGGTTGACAGGCAGGAAGGTGACAATGTTGTACTTGGAGGTCTTGATGCAGTTGCTCTAGGGACAGATGGGGCAAGAAGGGGTTTACAGGCTGCCGAGGCCCCATAACCCCCCAAGATGAGACCACTCTGGAGGGCAGGGGCTGTGGCTCACCATGCTCTTTGGGGGGTCAGGCTCCTGTGCTACCTCTGGCAGCTTCCTTGGGAAGCCGGTTCCTCAGGCTCAGTCACCAGCTGGTACCCTGGGACCAGCCTCCTCCAGCAGCAGCACCTGGCCCCCACAAGGGTGACCCCAACCCAGACCCCCTTGTCCCCTCTGTGCAGCCAGCTCTGGAGCAGCCAAGGATAACCTCCAGCATGGGGGGAGGTCAAGGTGAGCACTGCCCTTTCTTGACACCTTCAGAAGCTGCTCCATGATCCACACTGGGATGTGGGACCAGGCTGGGACCTGGGCAGAGCCAGAGGGTTCTGGGCCTTGGTCAAGGATGGGCAGGCTGAATCCTCCACATGGAGAGCACTGTGCCCGGCCGGCCCCACAGCTGTACTGGCATTCATGTCATCAGCACCATTTCTTCAGGGACAAACATCTATTTTGTAATCATAACGCCTCCCCCCCACCAAGGTGTGGGTGATTCAGACCCCAGCCCCGCAGAGCTGCCCAAGGACCCCGGGAAGGGGCTCAGCCCCCCTCACTCACTGCGTACTGGAACTTCTCGTTGTACTCCCGCGCGTTGGCTCGCACTCGACGCTCTTCCTCTACAACACAGCGCCCCATCATCCCCGTGCACCCCAACACCCCTGTATCTGCAGTCAGACAGCCCGAAAACCCTGAACCCTGACACCACAATCTCCTCTCCATCCTGAGAGCCAAGCTAGTCCCAGAATCCCAGAGGGCAGGGAACAGGGACTCTCCCCAGCTGTGTTACGTGTCCTGTGCTCCCCCATGCCAGAACCTGTACCCCTGCACACCCTGAACCCCAACCCTGCTTAACTGTATCTCCACTCCCAAATTCTGCATCCCCAGATCCCCCCAAGCCTGCAGTGCGAGACCCGCAGCTCTACTCACCTATACTCCCAGAGCCCCAGATTCTGCATCTCCCACATCCCGAGGTCACCGGGCCCTTCCAGCCCAGACACTGCACCCCCAGAGGACACCTCGGCTCCCTCAGCCCTGCTTTGCTGCATTCCTGGAACCCCAAAGCCCGCACTCCCAGCCCCGCTTAGCTGTAGCCCTGCATCCCCATCTCTGCACCCCTGGCCCCATTTCGGCTCCCCCGCAGCCGCCCGTCCCGCCGGGGTCGTGGATCCGCTGCCACCCCTCGGACATCCCCAGGGCACGGCCCCGGCCCGGCCCGGTCCTCCCGCCCCACCGCGTTACTGAGGCAACGCCGCACCGGGGCCCGCCCGGGACCCACCCGGGCTTCCCGCGGGCCCAGCGCGGCGCCGCTTACCCGGGGCTCGGCGGGCCGCGCACCGCTCCATGTCCCGCGGCCCCGCAGCCCATGGGGAGCGGGCGGGCGGCCGGGCCGGGCCGGGGCCGCTGCCTCTGCCGCCGCCTCAGCTCCCCATGGCCGCGGCGGCGCCGGTCGGCGGCGGAAGTGAGGTGGGGGGCGCGGGGAAGCGGCGGAGCGCGGCCGCGGGGCCGGTGAGACTGCGGGCCCCGGCGGCGGCCTGGCCAGCGGGGCGGCTCCCGGGGAGCCGTGTGAGTCCGGGGGGAGGGCAGAGACAGCCCCACGGGTTACCGGGGGCAGGGCCGGGGTCCCGGCGACGTCCCCGGATCCCATGGGGCAGCCCCACAGCAGCAGCTCGTGTCCCCCAGGCTGGGGTCCCCCTGCAGCCAGGCCTGGCTGGCTCTCCTCCACATCCCTGCACCCCATGTCCATAGACAGACACCCCGTGCTCTCCAACCCCACACCATCAGCTTGTGTACCCCAGGCCTGGCTGGCCTTCCACCACATCCCTGCAGCCCCATGTCCACAGACAAGACACCCCGTGCTCTCAGGACTCTTTTAATGGTGTGATAGGGACTGTGGGGGACACTGTGCTGCTGGGGCTCTGTGGTGGGGGATACCCGGCAGGCTCTGTCTCCCCTGAGTCCCTTTCCTTGGGTGACCTCCCAATGTCTGCGCTGCTGATGGCGGTGTTGACCAGAACGATGGAGCCCTGCTCTGCCAGGACCTCGCTCTTCTCCTCCGGGTAGTGGAAAGCCACGAAGAGCTGGTACAGGTACGTGCCCACGGCGGCGCCCAGCAGCGGTGCCACCAGTGGCACCCACCACCAACCATTGCCCCTGCTGAGGATGGGACAGGGTAGGGTTGGCATCATCCCTGCCATCCCCACCTGGCCCCCTTCCCTCGACCCACCTGAAGACCTCTGGGCCCCAGCCTGCCAGATAGGTGAAGAGCCGGGGCCCGATGTCCCGTGCAGGGTTCAGGGGGCAGCCACAGTTGGCCCCCATGGAGCACTCGATGGAGAGCACCAAGAGAGCCACAACCACTGGTTCCAGGCCCTTGGGGACAGGCTTGTTGCGGGGGTCCATGATGCCCATGACAACAATTATCAGCACCCCTGTGCCGATCACCTGTGAGGACAGCACAGCAGCTCAGCACCACGGGGACCGAGCGGGCTGGGAGGGGGCTGCGGGAGCTGACAGTGGCACCCACCTGGTCCAAGAAGCCATTGCCAATAGACACAAAGTCAGCAGGGTAAGTGGCGAAGATGGAGGCAGTTTCTTGGGGGCCAGTGACAGTAAGGGTCCCATTGCTATGGTGCCAGATGGCATCTAGGGGCAGAGGCAGAGCATGTACAAAAGCCTGGCCTCCCCAGCATCACCGTGGAGTTCCCCTGTCCGATGCTGCCCCCCCATACCATAGTAGAGGACGTAAACAGCTCCAGCAGCTATGAAAGATCCCACAATCTGCACAACCACAAAGATGGGAAACTTCCACCAGGGGAACTGCTCTATCAGGCACATGGCTAAGGAGAACGCCGGGTTCATGTGGGCCCCTGCAATGGAGTAGGGAGAAAGGCTGGGAGTGGAGGGTCCTGGGGGACTCAGAGCCAGGGGATAGCAAGAGCTGGGACCCCTTCCTCTGTCTCACCAGAGATTCCCCCTGCTGTGTAGATGCCTCCCATGACACCCAGGGCACCTCCCAGGTAGCTGGTCAAGATATTCCCCTTGGTCTGATAGAAGGCAATCTTCTGTGCAGCGCTGGCCAGGGTGATTGTCTGGAGAAGAGGGAGCCCCACCTCAGCCCTGGTGGCCTCGTGCTGAGACCCTCCCAGTGCTGATACTGCAGGGCAGCAAGGCAGGGGCTGTGCTGGTGCTGCCCCCCTGGTTTTGCTCCCCAATACTTGGACACCAGACAGGGACTGGCAGGGAGGTGGTTATTGCCCTCACTTGTGGTTTTGATAGCAAAATAACCAAATTACAAGCAATTAAATAAACTGCTTTCTGTGGGGAGGTGTTGGGAAAGAGGTGCCACAACATAGATCCAGGGACACCATTTGCCATCATGCGATGTAGCCCAAAGGCTAAGGACAGCACCAGAGCCCCAGCCTTTGCCTGCTCTGAGGCAGGAGGTATCAGGGCACACACTGCCCAGCACCACACCCTGATTGCACCGGAGCTGTGGCACAGGGTGGACCATGCTGTGGGAACAGGGTCCAAGGGGGAGGACAGGCAGTGCTGAGTTGCACATTTGAGTGCGGCACAGCCTCAGACCTTTCCAACCTCAAGGGGCAAGCAGCAGAGCCCCAGGGACCCCTGGCACCTGCCACCACGACACCATCAGCCCTGTCACAGAACCCCAGGGACCCCTGGCACCTGCCACCACGACACCATCAGCCCTGTCACACACACACGACACCCCCAGCCCCAACCCAGCTGCGTGCCCTGCTTACCATCATCACGAAGGTGGACAGCACCTCACCCAAGCACTCCCTCACCAGCTGGTTCCTAATGCGGAGCAGCCTCTGGGCCCTTGTCAAGAAAGAAGTGGTGCCCATGGTGCCAGCTGGGCAGAGGCAGCACTGGCAGCGCTGGCAGCAGTGAGAGTGGTGTAGATGTCTAATTCGCAGCAGGTTTTATGAGCCCCACAGCCAGGTGGGTGATTATGTGCAGACTTTAAACCAATCATGGCTGCACCACGGGAGACGCCTGGCAGCGACCAGAGTCCTGTGTGTGGCCGGGGACACCGTGTGACAATGCTGCACCCCAGCAGGGCAAGGCCAGGTAGGAACACCCTGAGCCCCAGTTGGCCATGGGGGAGCCACGACCTTGCTCAGGTGAGCAGGCACAGGTATTGCCTGCCAGGAACCCCCTTTATCCCTGCCCAAGCCACAGCTGCAGTCAATACTAATAAAGAGATCCTGGAAAGGCCTCCAGGCTGGGCCAGGCCCTCAAGAGTGGCCCGGGGAGGGCATTAACACTGCATGGGGCAAGGAAATGGGAGAGGGAGATAAGAAGGGAGCAGTGCAGGCACAGGAGCCTGGCAATCACTTGTACCCCTGAGGCAGCCCCCCAGAGTCATCCTGGTGGACAGGGGGAATCTGCCTCCAAACACATGAGATGCCAGTCTGAAGGAGCACGGAAGGTCACCGTTTAGCATAAATAGACTTTATTGCTCTGTACACACATACACTTGATCCCCACAGGGCTCCCTGTGGCTGTGCAGCACTGCAGAAGGTGGACAGCCTCCAGCCCAGGCACCACTTCCCAGCAAGATGTGACCCATCTACAACAAAAACAGCTGGTGAGAAGAGGCTGCTGCCCACTGCCTGCTCTGACAGGCCTGGCAAGCCCAGGATCCCACCAGCCCACACCTGAAACACACGTGGGCTGCTCAATCAGGACTGGGCACAGCTACCAGCTCGAGAACCAGCGTCGGAGGAAGCTGCCCAGCGCAGATGAGGGGCCCAGGTTGGCAGCAGGAAGCTCTTCATGCTGTGGCCACGTGCCAGCGAACTGTGCCAGCTCCCCTGCGAGGGCAGAGAGAGCTCCCTCAGTGGGGCCTCCATCCACTGTTTGCCCCCTCCCCAGAGCTCCACTCACGGTCATCCATGTTGAGCACCTCCTCGCGGTAGTCCTTGCCCTGCCCGTCCTCCCTGGTGGTGCTGATGAAGGCCTGGTCCCCTCTCCGCCGCGTCACCGTGGTCTCCCGGCGGCCCTGGCTGTCCTGCACGGTGCGGCGCTCCTCCACCCCCTGCGCACAGCACCGAGCCCTGAGAGACCCCCAGACCACGGGGACGGTGTCCCCAGGCCTCCCCCAGCCCTGCAGGGACACTCACCCCGTCAGGGAGAGTCACTGTGGTGACAGAGACGCTCTGGAAGTAAGAGTGAGACCTGGGCTCGTCGGGTCTCAGGATGGTGCCCAGCCCAGCGGAGGAGACCTGGGAGTCCAGGTCTGGGGGGAGAGGGAAGGTGGTGGCCGCAGCGTGGGGACACGCCCCGGAGGCTGTCCGGAGCAGGGAGGCCCCTCAGCCCCCGCTCCCAGCACCCACCTTGGTCCTCCTTGAGGGCGGGAGGAGCCCGGGGAGCATCTTCCAGCTGCAAGACAAAGCCACGCACCGCTGACGGCAGTGATGGGAAACAAAGCGCGACACTGGGGCAGCACCGCACCAGCACAGAGCTGTCCTGCGGGAGGCAGAGCCCAGACCCCTCACGCACCCCTAAGAAGGGTCTCCATGGCCGGGCCCGATCGCCGGAGCTCCCCGGGGCCGCGCTGGCAGGGGGACTGTCCGGCTGCTTCAGCATCGAGTCCCGCAGCGCTCGCCTTGCGCTGCCCTCATCGGGGCCGGGCAGGGCGGGCTCTGGGCAGCACAAGGGCGTCGGTCAGGCCGAGGGGCTCTGAGATGCCCCCAGAGTCTCGCTCAGCCCTTCCCGTACCCACCGAAAGGCTGCTGGGGCTCGGCCCAGAACCCCCCCAGGACGCCCAGGAGCTCGCCCATGTCCCGGAACAGCTCCTCGAAGGCGCCGCGGGACGGGCCAGGGCTGAACCCGAAGCCGAAGTCCTGGGGGGGCTGCGACATGGACGGGCCGCCATCCTCCTCCTCATCTTCCTCCTCGTCCCACGCCGCACCGCCGAACAGCGGGTCCCGGGGTCTGCGGGAAAGCGGCAGTGAGACCGGACAGGCCGGAGCAAGCGGGACAGGGCCGGGGCCGGTGCGGCAACGGGCGGTTGAGAGAGGGACAGGTGCGGGCGAGGCCGGGGGCACCCAGGGGACGGGCGGGGTCCCGGTCACCTGCACCGTCCCGGGAAGCCGAAGAAGCCGCGGAACACGTCGTAGAAGCTCATCCCGCTCCGGGGCCCGCCGGGGCCCTCCAGGTCCCGCTACCCCGTCCCGACCGGGTTGCGCTGCCGCCAAGCGCCGCGGCCGTAAAGCGCCGCCGGTTGTCGCGAGGCGCTGCGGCAGCGCGGCCGTCCCGTATCCCACCCGGGTCCCGAGAGCCTCACGGGCCGGAACCGCCCCGGTGTGACCGGCCCAGGTCCCGAGAGCCGCACGGGCCGGAACCGCCCCGGTGTGACCGGACAGGGCCCCGAGAGCCGCACGGGCCGGAATCGCCCCGGTGTGACCGGACAGGGCCCCGAGAGCCGCACGGGCCGGAATCGCCCCGGTGTGACCGGCCCGGGTCCCCGAGAGCCGCACGGGGCGGAACAGCCCCGGTGTGACCGGCCCGGGCCCCCGAGAGCCGCAGGGACCGGAGCCGTCCCGGTGTGACCGTCCCCGCGGGCCCGCCTGTTCCAAAGCACGAGCTATCCCTACGGAGTGCCCCGGGCCCCCGTGCGGGCTGGCGGGGTTCCCGGGTCCCAGGCTGCGGTAGCGGCCCCTGCGCTCCCCCAGCCGAGCTCCGGAGCCCAGCCCGGCCCCGCCGCTCCCCTCAGCCCCACGCGGCCCCGGAGGGCTCCTGCTGTGCCCCGGTCGCGAGGGGAAGCTCGGCGGGCACTGCAGGACCGGGCACTGCTTTTCCAGTGTCTCACTGCCCTGCCCGGTGCCTGTGAGAACCCTCCCGCACTGCCCGGTGGGGACGAGGGGCTGGGGAGAGCAGCCCTGAACGCCCAAAGGAGGAGCAGCAGCACCAGAGCAGTGGGAAGACAAGGCAGAGCTCAGCAGGAAGCAGAAATGAAGGGTGAAGGTCCCAGAGAAGGGAGGGCATTATCCCTGTGCTGGCATCTTGCTGCCCAGCATTGCAGCTGGGAAAAGGAAAATCCACAAAAGGAGGGGACAAAAACACCAGCAAGAAGCTGGGGAGGGGTGGGGGAAGCGCTGCTCCCACTGCCCAGGGCTGCCCAACCCCCTGCACCAAAAATAGGGAACGAGGCTGAGAAGGTGGAAAAAATACACACATCACTTTGTGATCTTTATTCTCTTCAGTAAATCCCCGCTTGGGGCTGCAGCTGAAGGGATCAGGTGGAACTGAAAAATACAAGATCTGGACTGCATAGAAAAAACCAAAAATAATACCCCCAAAAAACCAAACCAAATCAAACAAAACCCCACAAAACAAAACAGGAAAAAAAAAAAAAAAGGAAAAAAAAAGAAAATAAAAAAATCCCCAACCCAAAAGCAGAAGATACTTACAGCGTGCAAGCAGGGCAGGACCTGCACTCTGGGCCCGTGAGGATGGAGGGACGCAGATGGAAAACATAAAATACCAGGGGGGACCCCTCGGCGGGGTGGGGGAGAAATGAGAGAACTAGAGGACAGCATGGGGTTTTTGTTTTTATATACAAGACACATTTATCCATTAAATTTAGAACACGGTACAAAAAAAACACTTCAACTAATTAATCTTACAATGCTGCTCATATCAATTACTGGTCTTAATCCTAATAATAAGGGGGTTTGCTGTAGGCGACTCGCAGCTTCCACTCCTTTGGATCTGAGAGATTCTGGGGCAGCTGGATGGGAGAGGGGATAGAAAGGAGTAAAAACCAAAAAAGGCCCCTACGGCAAACGGTTCAGATCTGAATGCGGAGAGAGAGAGAGAGAGAAAAAAAAAAAAGAAAAAAAAAAAGAAAAAATACAAATTCTATATTACATACAACAGGAAAGTGGCTGAAGACAGACAACGCAGAGGCGCCTGCGGCCTGCCCTGCGGGGCCCTGCTGGGCTGGGGGCCCAGGCGCTCCCCGCCGCAGGGTTCTCTCCTCCCTGGGGTCCTTCCTCATCATCGGGGGCACTGGGATTCTCTTCTGGAAGCGAGTGGTGCCGAGGGCCCGGCCTCAGTTGGCGCCCCAGCTGTAGCTGTTGTAGGCAGACTTGTTGGCCTGGGATTTCTGGGGGATGGAGCTGCCTTGGCTGCGCTGCCCGGAGCCGCTCTGCGGGAAAGGGCAGAGGAGAGGGTGGTGAGTGCAGGGAGGCACCCCCAGCCTGCCCCACAGGGTAACACGGGCACACCTGGGCCCCTGGCCAGGTGCTCTGGGCAGCTGCTGATCCTCCTGGGCCCAGCTCAGCTCCCTGGCACTGGGGCAGCCTCCAGCACCCTCCCTCGGCTGCACACCTTGCTCCAGGCCAGCACACACAGGGCTGGGGGCAGCAGGAGAGAGGAGACAGGGAAGGGTCGGTGTGGGTTGTGTCTGCTCATGGCTCTGTTTGTGTGTCTGTGTGTGCACATACTGCCTGAGGGCCTCTCTCCTCTCCTCGTGGGGCCATGGGGAAGAAGGAAGGGGCTGTGTTCCTGGGGAGCCTTAGGGACAGGGGCAGAGCCCACAGCAAGTGCAATGCATTTTCAGAGAGTTCATTACCTGATCTTCCTGCTGGCGTTGGCAGCACAGTATCATCTGCAAATATGGAAGCTGTTGCAGTACCAGGATATGTAAAATAAAGGGACAAACTATGACAATCGAAATCCACGGTTAGACCTGAAAGCTCCTGCAGGGTCGTGGCTGTGGTGAGGAACCCCTTTGGTGCTGGCCTGTGGAGCTGCCCCTCCGAGGATGGGGGAGGTTGGGGTGCCCCAGATAAGGGGGCACTACCTGGCCATAGCTGGTGCAGCCCAGCAGCAGGGGGGTTATGCTGAGCACCCACCCTGGCAGAGCACACCCCAGGCCTTCCTCCTCACCTCATCATCCTCCTACAGGCCCTGTGTGTATGTGCAGGTGTGAGCATGTGCCTATTGCTGCATGTGTCCGCCGCAGAGCAGGAGGGAGGGAGGGACAGAAGGACCAGGGAAGTCCAGGGGGAGCACGAGCCCTAGGAGATGGCCCAGCAAGGGGCTGAGGTGCCAGGGGCACTGCTTACCTGCCCATCCTGCTGCAGGTGGTGGTGGAGGATCTGCGAGTGAGGCTGCTGATGCGGGGTCAGGATGTGCATGAAGGGGGTCGGGGGGTACGCCGCCGCCGTGGCGGGGTTGATGGGGCCACCACTGCCCAGAGCTGAAGGCAGGTTGAAGGAAGCTGCTGGGGTTCCAGTGTGAAATCCCTGCTTCTCGAAGGATTGCTGAGGAGGAGATGCCAAAGGCAGGATAAGGGTGGGGAGCCAGGCTGGCAGTGTGCCCCTCCCATCTCTACACATCACAGGCCCACAGTCAGCCTGTGGTACAGAGAACAGGTAAGAGTCTCTTCCCATGGCTCTTTCTGGCCTTGGAATTGCTGTAAGCTGGGAAATGTCAAGCATTTCCCTTCTCCCTGACTGTCTGATCCAAGGGGAAGAGACCTCACTGCCAGAGAGGCTGTCTCAGAGCTTGGCTACTCCTCCCCAGCAAGGCAGGAAGCACACAGACACTGACCTGAGTTTTGGAGTAGACAGAGCCCGAGATGTCTGGCACGCCTGTGTTACTGGATGTCACAGATACACCTGGGCAGAAGGAAGGGAGAGGTGGGTGTTAAGCAGCAGCCAGTGAGCCAGCATGAGCTGCTTGCTGCTAACACCTGCTGGAGAGCTCCAGTGGTCAGAGATCTGCAGACAGACTGGCCTGTATCACATATCTTTTATAAAAAAATCTTTTCTTTAGGATTTTTCCTCTTGAGAAGCTGAGAGGTCTCAAGAACAAAATGTAAACAAGGTTATCTGCTGCTGTGGAATGCAACAAGTAGATCTGTGATTAGTCTCATGCAGTTGTTTCTAATGAATAACTAATCACAGTGAGCTGGCATGGACAGAGAGTCGAAGCCACAAGCTTTTGTTATCATTCTTCTTTCTTTTGCTATTCTTAGCCAGCCTTCTGATGAAATCCTTTCTTCTATTTGTTTAGTATAGTTTTAATATAATATATATCATAAAATAATAAATCAAGCCTTCTGAAACATGGAGTCAGATCCTTGTCTCTTCCCTCATCCTAAGACCCCTGTGAACACGGTCACAGGCCTGGGCATGACCACGTGCAAAGCACCCATAAAAGTTATTTTGCTCTGGACACACACTGTTTCAAAATGCCTCCAGAAACCAGCTGAAGGGCTGGCTGCCACCCAGAGAAACACATGGGAAACAGCAGGTCTGAGGAGAGCTGGAGAACACAATGGACAGACAGGGAAACAAACCCACAGCAGCAAAAACAACCCAAAAGCTCCTCTGGTGTAAAACAGGCAATTGCATGGAAAGGCAACTCAGCTGTAGGCTGGGATGGCTGGTGCAGTGACTGACAACACAAGCCCCATGGGGTGTTGGCTGTCCATAAAAAAGGGTGGCCCAGAGGACACCTCAGCCATTATTTAATGCCTGGAAAAAGTGCTGAAATGAAAACAGTTTGAAGGACTCAGCACCAGGTGACCTGGAATAAAACTGAATTACCTTCTCAAAGAGAAAATACTATCTTAAAGGGCTCTAATGCAGTGAAAAAAGTGACAAAAGGAATTTAAAGACTGGCAGAGAGAGCCAAATACAGCCCTGTGTAAGTCAGCCAGACACCAACCAAGTACCAAGACAGGCAGCAGGTTCATGACCTTCCTGCATCTTTGAATCAAGGACACTTCCTTAGAAAGTGTCTGCCAAACACTGGTGGGAAACAAGCTCAAATCCAGAACAATTGCTGTTCTGTTAATCACATATAGGCAGATAAAAAAACCAACAAACCAAACCACTGAGCAGCTTAACCTTCTGAGGGCCCAGACAGCTGATTGTGGGGCACAGAGGAGGGCACAAAGTGATCTGTAACCCCCAAACCTGCCCCAGACCTGGATGCAGAACAATCCTGGGCCTTTCTATGGATAACCAATCTCCTTGGGAGCAGCATCCCTGGAATTTTTCTCTATTACTGCTGTAAGATATCAATCCCTACCACAGCCAGTAAGCAAGCATGAAGTGATCTGTAACCCCCAAGAGGATCTGTAACCCCACAGAGGAGGGCATGAAGTGATCTATAACCCCCAAATCTTCCCCAGACCTGGATGCAGAACAATCCTGGGCCTTTCTATGGATAACCTATCTCCTTGGGAGCAGCATAATTTTTCTCCATTACTGTTTTAAGATAGCAGTCCCTACCACAGCCAGTAAGCAAGCATGAAGTGATCTGTAACCCCACAGAGGAGGGCACAAAGTGATCTGTAACCCCCAAACCTGCCCCAGACCTGGATGCAGAACAATCCTGGGCCTTTCTATGGATAACCAATCTCCTTGGGAGCAGCATCCCTGGAATTTTTCTCTATTACTGCTGTAAGATATCAATCCCTACCACAGCCAGTAAGCAAGAATGAAGTGATCTGTAACCCCTAAGAGGATCTGTAACCCCACAGAGGAGGGCATGAAGTGATCTATAACCCCCAAACCTGCATGCAGAACAATCCTGGGCCTTTCTATGGATAACCAATCTCCTTGGGAGCAGCATCCCTGGAATTTTTCTCCATTACTGCTGTAAGACAGCAGTCCCTATCACAGCCAGTAAGACTGGGAGCAAGCCCTGCTGCCGTGGAAAGTGTTTTTGTGGTCTCTTACCAGTGCTGTACCCATGAGAGCCATAGCCACTGGGCTGCTGGAAAGGGGTTGCTGATGCATTGACGCTGACATTCACACCATGCTGCTTGGAAGAGGTAGGAGCAACCTACAGAACAGAGAGGAACAGAGTGAGCAGAGGCAAACTGGGCCACCCTTGTGCCCAAATGCCACACCCTGCCCCTGGGAACTCACAGGGAACACGGCGGGCCCGTACTGGAAGGTGCTGGGGAGCCCTGGTACCCCTGTGTAGTATGGCAGACTGGTGTAACTGTAGCCAGGAGGCAGCGCCGGGTTCAGGAACGTTTGCTGCGTGGTGTGGTGGGTCTGGGTCTGGCTCTGCTGAGGCTGAGCCAGAGTTGTTGCAGGAGCAGGGGAAGAGGCATCACCACGGCCAAATTTTGTTAAATCACCTGAAATAGAGGAGGTGAGAGTGAAGAACAGATGTTAGTCAGATTCTGGCCTGCTTCAACTCAGCCCAAAGGTGAGCCAGTCTTTTGATAAACAGTGACTTCAGTCACACTCCCCTCCTCCCAAGGACTGTGGTCCTCAGACTTTTGCACATTGATAAGGTGAAGCTATTAATTGCTCCTTGGCCCTAACAGAGGGCTACAGAGGCAAAGGGAAGCCACAATAGCAAAGCCCACAACCTGGCACTGGATAAACCTGCTAGCAGAGCCTGATTTCAGAGCTGTCCCTCTCCATGCACCACCAGCAGGACTGAACACAACCCAGACCCTTGCCTGGGCTGTGCAGGGCTTGGCTGCAGGTTCTGATCTTGATGAGCATTTGCCTGGCTCACCCATGCAAACACACTCTCCTATTCAAAGCTCAGAGAGCTCTGAGCTTTCAGCCTCAGCTGGGCAAAAGCACTTCCACACAAAGCAGCTCCTGCCAAAGCTGAGGAGAAGTGGTGCTGGAAAAAGAGTGAACCTCCAATGCAACAATTCCTGAAGCATGGGAAAGCTCAGTCACTGCCCACTGCAGACTGACAGTGTGTTAACCAAGGTTACCAAGGTCAGTGTGAGGTCATAAACCCAACTGGGTGTTTGGCTTGAGTTTGACAGGTCTCAAAGTTCTCACTTGCTTTCTCCCTGAGACTGTCCCATATTAAAAAAAAAAAAAAAATTCTCCATATTGTGTGTTTCTATTTTTACTCTCAGTGCTTGAGAAGCACTGCTTACCACCTGGAAAGCATTTCCCCAGTTGTAGGCCTTGAAGAATCTTCCAGCCCTTCCTCACTCCCTTTCCAGCTGCCCCATTAAGGGCAGCTACTTTGCCCACCTCTTCCCAGTATCAGACCTTGACACAAGAAACGCTCAAAGGGAAAGCAAGAATTTAGCTGTGAGAAGCATGCTCCAAACCAAAAGCAGTGCAGGAGCACAGTGCAGGTGCAGAGGTAGCTCCAGTGAACAAAGACACAGGACACTGGTAGGAGCAGCACAAACCCTGATAGGGTGGGAATCAGAGCAGTGTTTTTCCCTACCAGAGTATGGATTGCTGCTCAGGCTGCCATCTCTTCCAGTCAGTGGTGTGGTGGGTGTAGGGAATGGGATGCTGTAGTAATCCTGATGAATAAAAACAAAAGAAGACATTTTTATCAGCTCTGTCCAAAGTGCAAAGCAGTATATTTGGGAGAGAGGGATTTCTGTACTGCAGCTGCAAGATATGTCTGAGAATTGCAGTCCAACCAGCCACATCAGGCTGATCATAACCTACAGCAGCCCCAGGTTTTTGTAGCATGTACCATCCCCCTCATCTGGCTATTAGAAGAACCAGATAAGGTCTACTGGTATGCAGCTCTTAAACTGGCTGGACTTTCCCCCCCTCTTCACAATAAAATGGACATGTCCTGTTGCTAAATAAAGCCCATTCTCATCAGGCATTTAGTCACTGGCTCTGTCAGGGATCAGAGGTGAATCTCCCTAATAGCCCTGCTGTTGGAACTCGTGCTCCTTGGCTCCAACAAGGAACACTGCTGCATGAGTAACTCGTGCAGGCAGCTCCCCACGTGCCAAGGAGCAACTGATTAACTCCTCACTGCTGCTGCAGAGGTGCATCCACTCAGCTCTCCATTTTTGCCAGTTCTTCAGCTTTGTCTCTACCCAAGCAGCACCAGTGGAAGTGGCATGTCCTTCTCATTCTGCAGTACTCACCAACGGGAATCTCGTCTGGAGCATTTGCAAGTCATCATATCCATACACCTGTGGCTAGAAAAAGAGCCAGAGATGACACTGGGGACATGGACAACATAAGGATTTTAGATTAAACATTTAGATAAACATGAGAGAAAGCCAGAAGCAGCCATTCAGCAGCCACCAGGTGCAGGCAGCCAGAGCCTTGACACAGGCTGATGCTGCCAGAAGTTCCTCTGAGCTGCTCAAAGTGCTCCAGAGCACAAAGCCACTCAACAGTTTTTCTCTACAAATCATCCCAAAACTGAAATCTGTCCTCACCTTTAGGGGAGGATGTGACACACACCCCTAGACTTTGTGGCTCTTGCTACCCTTGCCCTGAGTGCCCTTTGTCACACCATATTTCTAACACAGCTCTGTGCTTCCACACACTGTGCTCTGCCCAAGGGCTCTTAAAAGGCTGGAGAGGCTGCAGAGAACAGACTCTGCCCTGGGGTGATCACAACACACATTTACCTCCACGGGCACATGGAAATCACGGAAAAAACCAGCAGGTCCAAACTCTGCCTGTCCAAGGCAGTCCTGCTGGGCTGTGTCACAGTTTTGAGTTTCCCCACTATGCTACATCCATCCCTCCCTGCTGCAGAGGGACCTGGGACACCACTGCAAAGTTCCACTCACCGGGTAGGCATGTAGCAAGCCTGGAGCCATGATGTATGGATTAGGCAACAACGGTGGGACTCCAGGAGGGAGATTGGGAGGGGCTTTTCCTGAAAAAGCAGGAGAAAGGAAAAGTTCCACAGTGAAGCAAACAGCAGGAGCTCTATCTCTTAGCCCCCACACCTTTCTCTGGGACAGTACCTGATGTGGTTGCAACAGAGCTGCGAGTCGAGGCCGTCACTGTGGAGTTGCTGCTGAGGCTGAGGCCCAGGCTGCTGACACTGCTGAGGCTGGAGGAGACACTGACAACCGGTGGGGCAGCTGACACCGTGCTGGAGGAGGTGGAGAAAGTACTAGCAGAAGAATGGAGGCTTGCTTCACTCTCCACACTTGTGTGCTAAGGAGGGAAGGGAGGAGAGTCAGGGGATCAGAGAGATGGAACCAAGTGCACAGGTAGCACAGGACATTCACTGTGCAGAACATCCTGCACCCCTGTCTGCATCTGCATGTTCCTGCAGTGAGCCTGGCTGAAGTCCAAAGTCCTGACAGCAGCCAATCCCCAATGCTTACAAACCCCTCTCATGGCTCCATCCCAACTCATCTGAGGAGCAGAGCAGGGCTGGACACCACATTTGCAGCAGGGTGATTTATTCTGCTGCAAAAGCCAATGCCCAGGAACTGCACTGCAAGAGCTCCAGCAGTAGAGATATTTGGTTCCACTGCATCAGCCTCCAGTCTGCTCTGACATGTGGCTCTGACTCTGCAGCACCTTCAAGGGCTACTAAAGGCTCAAAAGAAGGCACTGCTCAGTCAGAAACAGGCAAGGTGTCAACAGCCTTGAGCCACAGGTGTACTGACACAACTCCTTGTTGTCTCTCTCCACACAACATCCAGACTCCAGCAGCCTGGCAGCTCCTGCCACAACCACAGCCCCAAGGTCAGGCACCCCAGCAGACCCCACCAAGCTGAGCAGAAATGGGGCACACAGTGAGAGATCACACCCAGACTCACCAGAAGGGTTGAAGTTGATGTTCGCCCAGAGGATGTAGATGAGGACAGACTGTTCTGCTGGGTGGGTAATGCACTGACAGGAAGAGAAATAAAACATTATCATACACCAAGGTGAGAGCCAACATCAGCAGCACCATCCCCATTTCCCATCTGCTTGAATGGGATGAGTCATCTTAGTCTTCCTCACTGCATCAGACAGACCCTGATGTTTGTTACAGATCCCTGCTTTTAGTTCAGAACTCCACCCCTCACTGCCTCACCTGCTGAGCTGGGCAGTGCTTGTACTGGGGAGCTCCTCACTGTGGCTCAGGCTGCTCAGAGCTGTTGAGTGTTGGCTGGCTGTGGTCAGCAGGGACGATGCAGACACCCCATCATTGAGAGGGGCAATGCTGGGAGCAGAGGGGGAGTCGGATTTCACTGCAGGGCCCGTAGCACCTGAGAACAAAAAGCTTTGGGTTAAGGGCAGCTACTGGCTGAGGGCAACACAAGGGCAAGGATCAGCAAGTGCTCAGCTAGAGGAGCTGGGAGATTTGGAGCAACATCAGCCAAATCTCAGCTAGAGGAGCTGGGAGATTTGGGGCTCCCCTCAGTGCTCCCAAACAGTTAAAGACACTTATGATTGTGTTCTATGTCTCACTTTACCCCAACACTACCACTGGCTCTGCAGAGAGCTTCAAGACCTACAGAAGAAGTGCCTTCCATGCACAAAGCAGAGTAAGTTATTGTCATAGGTGACCCTTCAAGGATCAGCACAAAGCTGAATGTTTTGAGGCAAACAAATAATGTGAATGGCAGCAATTAGCCCAGGAAGGAAAGGACTTGCTATTAGCACAGATAAAACTTCTCATTCAAAGCAGAGAACACAAGAGATACAGGACACCCACTGCACTGGGAAGACTCTTACCTTCAACAGCCTGTGTGGTTTGTAATGGCGTAGGTTGTACAGAACTGAAACCATTCTGAGGAAGAAGAGAAAAAAAGAGTATTGGGCATTATTGCTGAGCATTTCCAGAGGCAGAGCTAGTGTCACCTCTCTCACACACTCCCTTGCACAGTTATGAAAAGGTTCTGCTACCAGACTGTGTTTGGGTCAGTCCCAAGGTCCAGCCCCATGCCAGCACAGTCCCCAAGTGTATATGAAATAAATCAGTGCAAGAAGTCTCTCTGCTGCTGGTAGTCAGACTGCTTTAACACCCTCAATCCAAGCTCATTAGCCAAACCCGACACTTCTGAACTGGTGTGCAGCACACAAGAACCAAATCCAAAACACAACACAAAATGCTTTGTCTGCATGTCCCTCTAGCAGGGTGCATGACACAACACATGCCTTGCAATCACCTTGAGTGCTGTTAACCCCAGCACAAAACACAGCAGCCACAAGAGAGCTCTCATTAGAGCCCAGGAGCCACACAGTGAGGCTTCAGGATCACAGAACTCTTTGATAAGCCATTCATCTTTCCCAAAGACACTTCACAAGTGAGGCTCACTCAGCACAATGGGTGAGCAAAGCTGTTGCCTCACCTTAGTCTGGGTCAGATCTTTCTGGGGCGAAGAGGAGATCGAATTTGGGTATCGCCTCGTCTGGGTGGATCTCTGTTCGTACAGTGGTCCCTGAGCACTGTTCTGGGAGGTAAATGTTGCTGTCTGTATTGTGCCACTCTGGTAACCAGACTCCTGGCTTTGATTGGACGAAATTGTGGATGAAGATTCACTACAAAAGGAAATAAAGAAAAAAGTGTTCCTCCATCTTCCTCTGAAACAACCCTGCTGTAAGCTGCTGGCCCAGACTGGGCTCTTCACTTCAAATACTCAAGATAAAAAGCCCCAAGCATCAGTAAAGGCACCACATGAAGCAGCCAAGCCAAGAAACATGCCCACAGAGCAGGGCTAGCCCAGCCACGGACATCCAGCTGCAGCCTTGCCTTACACAATGCTGCGCCTTAGGCAACACTTCATGAGCTGCCACCACTCAGGGCCCAGTACTCAAGGGACTGGCCAGTTACTGAGGGTCAGCCCAACAGAAGACAAACACACTATCACAAATTATGCTCCTACTCCACTGTGTCCCAGTTTGCCAAGGCAAAAAGAAGGACAAAGCACCCAGAATCTGCTCACCAGACACATGGAGCAGTTGTGCTGGGCATTCCCCATCTATGTTTTCAATAACACAGTTTAAGGCTAGCAGAAAAACAATTTTCTGTACAAGTACCACAGGCCAGAGAGCCACAGAGCTGCCCTATGAGTCTGCTGGCAACTTGTGCTTTGCTGTTGCATACATTGTCCCCCCTTTGTGACCACAGCACGGTCAGAAAGGGTCTACTAGCATGCACAAGACAACTCAAGTCCACAGGACCAACTCCCAAAGCTGCCTGCCTGGATTAAAGGCTCCTGGTGCTCACCTGGCCGAGCTGGTGTAGAGGCTGCTCTGAGGCTGGCTAACAGCGGCGCTGGTTGTGGGCGTCGATTCATACTCAGCAAGAACAGGCTCTGAACCAAACTGTAACGCCCCAAACTGCAGGTTTAGCCCTGAGATATCTGAGGAGCCAGGCATTTCCACAGCAAGTGCAGGAATCTGCAAGGCAGGAACAACAGAACAGGTCAATCATTCCCAGGGATTAGCCCAGAGAATGACTTTATTACCCTCGTTTCCCTGCACACAGTAGCAGTTATAGGCTTGCAGCCCCTGAATTACACTGTTCAACCCAGGCAGGCACACAACTCCATCACCCCCACAAGCACTCACTGCTAACTAATAAAATACTGGAATGAATAATAAAGTACTGTAATGCTCTTCCCAGGGAGGTGGTGGAATCTTCATCTCTGCATGTGTTTAAAAAAAGGCTGGACATGGCAATTGGCACTATAGTCTAAGTGCAGTGTTAGGGCATAGGTTGGACTCATGATCTTAGAGGTCTCTTCCAACCTCGTTATTCTGTGATTCTAACAAGAGGAAGGCCAAGCCCAGACCTTCCCTGAGCAGCCCAAACCCTCCCTGAGCAGCCCAAATGGCTGTTTCTGCAGCTCTAACACAACTCAGTTGTCTCCTTCCCCACCACTGCACCTTTGATGTTAACGATGCTTTTTTCTTTTGCTGCTTGAGCTTCTGCTGTGCTGGCTGGGGACTTGAGGACTGGTTGTCCGAGGAGCCTGGAGACATCTGGGGAACTGGATTGGTTTTGCTGGGCAGTGGTGAGGATGGAGGGGCCGGTGTGGTTGTGGAGGCAGTCACCACAGGCTGCTTCTCCTGCATGAACACTTCTATCATGGTTGAAGTTGATGTGAAGCCCTGGCGCTTGGTGAAGGGACTATGCACAGAAGAGTCTGTTGGATTCTTGAGATCTATGGGACAAGACAGGGATGAGTTAGCAGGGTTTGTTTCCTTAAAACTAAATCAAATTCTGGCACTTAGCAAGAAAAAGAAATCCTTTTCCTTTATGTTTCATCCTGAAACTTGTTAGAGAGCAGAAAACTTAAGCATCTCTGCTCCCAGCCTCACACTCTCACTACCATCAATGCCAAGATTTTTTAAACTCTTCTTCCCTCAGTTTCTTCCACCACCCCTACAGGACAAAGCCAGCTTGCCTGGCAAAGTCCTCCATTCTCCAAGAAAAGCTGGGCTCCAGAGTCCCTCGTGTGGAGACACTGCATATCAGCCCTGCAGAGCACTTCCCAGCTCTGTGAACAGTCCTGCATTCCACCGCCTCACCCTTCTCCTGCAGGGACTGGGTACCTCCAGGCAACATCACTGCCTGGGGCTGCCTACCCTCAGGTTTTTGCACCACCTTCCTCCTCTGACTAAGCCTTTCCATAGTTTATTCAAAATCAACTCCTATTCTCCTGTGAGGCTTCTTGTCTGAGAAGATCAGAAGCTGCCAACACTGACTGTCACCAGGACAGGGCTCAATTTTAATTCAGCTTAGATTTGAACCAGAGCCATTTCCCTATAAAAAGCACAAGCTGAAGGAAATGACACTAGCACTCAGCCACAGCAAAACTCAGCTTCTCATCTGGAAAGAGCTTCTCAATCCCTGTTTATTCCCTCATGGCCAGTGACAGAGTTACTTCTTGGCATTTAACAGCAAATCCCCTTAAAATTCCCTTAAAAGATAACAGGAGTTCAGCAGGGAGAAGAGACTGACTAGTCTCATATTTGGGAGCTATTCTCCAGAGCAGCTCTTCCAGAACTTTTTCTGGCACAGCTTTACACCAGGAAATAGTTCTGCACACTCTGAGAGGCTCAGGAACATCAGATCCCTGGCCCTGAACCTGTCTGGAATGACAGATTCAACTGTTCCAAGTATAAAAGGAACAGGGAGAGACTCACACACACTATTACATTTTAATCTCACTCACAGCTCTCTTAATTTTCCCAGCTCAGCTAAACTGGTTGTGAGCTTGTGAGCAGATCCTCTGCTGAATCCCTCCCAGCAGTTCTGGGGGAACACATTCCCTCCCCTGTGGGAGCTGCAGCTCCTCCTTACCATACTGCACCAGAGACGAGGTCTGTGTGGTGGAAGCCATGTCCCAGGAAGCAGCAGTGGTGCTCCCAGCAGGCTGGGTGTGCTGAGCTGCCAGCTGAGCCAGTGCCTGGGCTGTCTTGAACTGCTCCAGGAACTGGGACCCTGTGGTGCTGCTGCCTTTGGCCTCCCCGACATCTCCAAAGCCTTTCCCCAACATGCTCACCTGCAATTTCAACAAGGAGAAAAAGTCAATGGCTGCCACGGCTTGGAACTTGGCTCAGAGGACAGGAACATCTCTGAACATCATCCCAAATGCACTGTAGCCTGCTGCTCCTCACTGGGTGCCTCACTCAGCACTCTGGAGCTCCAAATGCACACACACTGCTGGCAGGAAGTTTCTTTCCCAGCCTCCACCATGTGTGAACACAGGTATGCTCATCCCTGGCCCAACCCATGCCAAGGGGGTTACAAAGGAGGTTAACAGACAGGATCTTAAAAAACATACTGAATTATCCTCATGCATTCAGTTGCACTAAAAGAAAAACATCAGGAGATCTTGGCTTTATAGTTAATGTGGTTTTGAAAATCTTTCCTCAACTATCTCACCATTAAGTAAACCATTTTTATTTCTTTTTGCTGAAGTTACACAAAGCAGCATCTGCCCAAGTCTATGCACATCCCTGACTCAATGTCTCCTTCCTTCTCCTGTCAGTGGGTGCCAGCATTCCATCCCACACCAGTTCTGTTTCTCAAACTGCTGGAATTGCAAGCCCTGGACCAAAAGAGCTTTTCCTTTTTTCTTTTAGGCAGGAATGAAGCATGTGCTGCAAATCTGACAAGGGCAGCAGGGGAGGAATTATCACAATTATTTCAAGTTGAGCAATGAACTTCAGGCCACTGCTTTTAAAGCAGACTAGCAAATTATTTCTCTCTACCAGCCCCAAGCAGAGAGCATCAGGATTATATTTCCTATATTACCCAACAGACACAACAACAGGGGATAAAAGCAACCTCAGGGAAACATCCACTGGCAGAGAGCAGCATTTCCTTACCATGCTGTGGTGAGAGAAGGAGTTTCCAGAGGCAGGCTGGGATAGAGCACTCTGTTTAGAATTGCTGAACACCAGTGGCTGTGCCAGGGAAGGAGTCTGGGATGACTCCAGGTTTGTTGACTCATTCTCCATAGAAGAGGGTGTCTTTCCTAGCAGGACTGCCAGATCAATTCTGGGTAGACAAAGACCCACTGAGGTTAACAAAGCTCCCACTGCCATGGGAACAGATTCCCCCTCAAGCCTCACAGATTTCACTTTACAAATTAAAGGAATCTACAGAACACTAACTCACAACTGCCAGCAGCAGCCTCAAAAAGACAGACTGACCAAGCAAGACCCTGCATGGCCTTTGATTTTAAATAATTTTAAATTTACATTATTTTAACACAGCAAAAAGCCTCCAAACCTAAAGAACTAGCAATAGAGCCTATTCTAATTATAACCCTAATCCAGGATTAGGACCCAATAACTCCTAAATCAACTTTCATTGAAATCCACCCACCTCATTCAGAGCTGCTGCATTTTAGCTAGCTAGAAAAGTTTAGCTGAAGATGGCAAATTGCTCCCAGACTCATGTGCCACTTTTCCCAGGTAAACAGCATCACCAAGGGCTCTCACCTTTGTCCAGCTGTGATTGTCACATTCTCAGCAGGGAGAGGCACTGAAGACACATTGGAGGCTGTGAAGATCTTTGTCTCTGACAGCTGAAAGAGAAAAAAGGAAAAAAAGGATCCAGAAGTGAGAACAGCACCTCAAAACAGTTCCTATGACACAAAGCACATGAATGTTTGAGACAAACAGCCACAGAAAAACTAAAAATTCAAGTGCTTAGACTGAAACTTCTCTAGCATTTGGCTCCCATCAGAATCAGATTCTATTTAATTTGTTTATCTCAGGCAAGTGCACAAATCATCTGCCAGTGGGGAAAGAAAACCTCTCAAATGCTTCTACAAATTTCCCATAGTCCATAAATCCCCTAGGGCTGCCCCAGGACTCTGGGCTGTTGCTCTGAGTCAGTGGCATGCAGCAGAGACCTGCAAAAGCCCCAGCACAGTAGGGGCAAGCACTGTAGCAAAGAGAAACTTTGGATCCATAGCTAAGCTTCCAATGATCTGGGCTCACTTGGATGATCTGACCAACAGATCAGCCATGGAAGGGAAGATAACATTGCTCAAAATCTGGTGGAGGTGAGTGAGGACCTGTGAAACATGGCCTGAAACATGTCTGAACATGAACAGCTTCTATTCCAGACTGAGCAGCTGCTACAAACTGAACTGCCAGAGTTCAAGAAGTAAATCCAGAACTTCTGAGAGCATCTCACACGCACTGAGGGTAAGAAAGGCTCTCAGAAGCTCCCTTCTAGCAGAGACCTGACTGAACAAAGAAAAGCTGCTCCTATCTCCAAACACAGCAGCAGTGCTTCCCCAGGTGGTGCCTGGCAAAGAAATGCCTGCCATGCTTGCCCATTCTGTCAGCTGAGCCAAAATGAGCACACAGAACTAACAATCACACCAAAATGCCCAACCCTGCTCCCATCTGCCAGAACAGAAGTCCCTCCTTAGTTCAGAGAGGGACTGAAGCCCATTTCAGAGAAATTTATAGACAGGCATTAAGAGAAGGTGCTATCAATGCCCACTCTCTCCTGAAGGAGATGAGGGAGAGAACACAAGGTGGTGAGACACACCAAAGAGCAAGTCAGAAGGTAAAGTCAAGAGCTTCATTCAAATCACAAGGACCAGCTGAGGCACATGATGTGCATGAAACCATGAAACTGCTGCTGGTGTGATCAAAAGCAAAACTTCCCCAGCTGCCACACCACCAGAGGAGTGGAGCAAGAGCCCTGTGTGGAGTCAGGCCAGTTTTGGGAAGAATTCCATCCAGCAGTTACAGGAAATTAGAGGAGCAGCCTCAATGCCCCAGGAGATCTCCTCCAGGCTTGGCCCATAAGCTCTAGAACATCTATCCTGCAGAAGATGCAACAATTATTTATTCATCAGAGCTCCTGGGGTTCTGTCCACAGTTTGGGGAGGATGAGCTGGCAGCTCTGTGTGTGCAGACAGGACAGCAGCCTGCTGGCAGATGCACAGAGGAGATGGCTTCAGGAAATACCTACATCTTCATTCCAGTCCTCCGTGCCCCATTCTTCTGTCGCCGCCCTCCATGCACCTGTAAGGACAACAACAGGTACAGAAGTTATGCATGCATGCATCAAAGCTCTGTGTCCAACAGCTGGGGGAGCACTGGGGAGCTTTGCAGGCAGCCAGGAGGATTTCTAATTGCCAATCAGACAAGTTAAAGCAGTCAACCTCAACCCAGGCTTTATAGTCAAGATGGGATCCCCTCTGCCTTGCTGGGATGAAAAAGAGACTGCCAGGCTGGCAGACAGGGCAACACACACCTTCCCAACACCCAAAAGGGAAGCTGAGCTCTGCAAGGAAGCCCCAGCATCATCCCCAGCCTCCTTGTGCCATTTTCCTGGCTCCCCTTGTACTGCAGTAGCTGAAGGTTTGTGCAAGCAGTGTTACCCCAGCAGCTCCTCCCTTCCTGCCAGCTCTGGCACAGGATTTCACCATCCAGGTAAACATCAAGTTTCTATAAAACTTAAGGATAACTGAGCCATTCCCATAGTTCATCTTCCACCCCACAAAAAAAAAAAAATTTTGAAACCTCAGTGCTCCAGAACCTCCTGTGCTCAGGCAAATGGGATTCAGAAAAGAAAATTTATGGGACTAAACAATTCCTGCCTTTTCTGTGACCAGGTTCAGAGATATGCTCAAAGTGTGCAGCTTGAAGTACCAGGGAGAAAAGCAGGAAACCTCAGCTGCAATCCAGCACAGCACAATTTAGGTGAGCAAAAATTTACCAGAAAATAAAGAGTTTTGCCTGGCTGCATTTTCAACTTGGTCCAATCCTTGCCTCCATCACAGTTTAATTGTTGTACTTTGAATATTATGTGTCAGTTTCAGATTCCATTTAACAACTAAAATTTGGTTTGGGAAGAGAACAGGAGCTTTCACATCCCCAAAAACCTGAGAGCATAAAGCCAGTCCCATTTTGTGCAGCTTGCTTTCAGTTCACACAAACCAGATCAAGAAAATCTGAGAGCACCAGCAGGGTTGATCCTGAAGACACTCACAGGATGGAACAAGCTGGTATCAGCCCTTTTACAGCATAAAACAAAGCATGTGGGGAAGGAGAACATTCTGAGCTCTTCTGCAGGACACAGATCTCCCCATACAGAACTTCACTTTTTATTTAAATAACCACTTGTCTAGACTTGGGGGATCTAGTACATGAAATAAGTATCAGTGAATTATTCTTTTTTCATTGCTCTTTTTTTTTGTCTTGCTTGATGAATTGAGCCAATTCAAGAAGTCTCCCAGGATTTACTGTTTTATATATTCAAGTCTGAAATACGGATATTAATACAACAATACTTGCCAGAGTGCCAGGAGTTTTAAGGCACACTGCCCCTTCCTCCACAGTCAGAACACATCCAATGCAAAACCCATCTGCAGTTTAGAAACCTGAATTCCCACAATTCTGAGATTTTTGGTGCCTTTAGAGCAGTAGTGGGAAGGCTGCTTTCCAAATTTTCATGGCTCAGAAAGGTCATTCTAGCCCAAGACTGACCCAAGAGGTGAAGTGGGAGCTGATGTACCTGGCCCAGAGAGCAGGAAGACAGGAGAGCTGCCCCAAGAGTTTGTGCATGCAGGAACACAGCATGGGGCTCTTAAGTCTTGTTTGTTTGGGGAAAAGAGAAGAAAAGCAGCACTAAAAGCAGAAGGAAACCCTGCAGATGAAGAACAGCCATTGACAGGGCTTTCCCAGCAAATCTACTCCACAAAGAGCAGACACTGACTCAGCATGGCTCGAGGGGCACATGGAGAATCAAAGATCTGTGATGTGTTCACCAGGAACACTCCAGAAAGCTCCCAACTAGCACAGCATGGGAGGCTTTTTGTTAAAAACCAACTCTATCACTCTCCATCAAGCTCTTCTGAAGGGGAGAGCTGCAACACAAGCAATACCCTGAGCCCTCTAACACCATTTCAGAAGGGTGGTGAGCAGCAAGCCTTCCTCTCTGCTTTCAGCAAGCCCTTCAAAAAGCTGCTGGTCTTTAAGCTCCTCAAACCAAGAAAAAGAGGAAAAAAATAAAATTAAGCCAACAACATGTGCAAATATGAATGTGGTGAAGGAAAAATAGATCCAATTGTGTCTCCAAGTTTTTGAAATCCCTCCCCAAATCCACTCTCTCTTGATTTTAAACTGGGAGACACACAGCCTGCTCCTCCCACAGCGCAACAGGCAGGAATGGATCCAGGCTTTGTCACCCTGCACTAGGAAGGCAACACACCCAAAGGCCCCCACGCTGCACCTCGAAGGAATTCTAATCCAAACAAAGCCAAAGGGCAGCAAAACCACAATGGCAGTGCAGGAGCAGATGGCCTTGTGCTGCCTGGGGAAGTTAAAGATTAACCCAAAATGCTCCAACACAGCAGAAGCTCTCCATGTGTGTGTCTGCCTGCTTTCAGGCCCTTGCAGGAGAGACTCCTCAGCCTCAACACTTCTCCTCCTGCCCTGCCCTTCAAGAGGAAAATGGCAAATTCTTCTGGAAGCTCCCTTAGCCTCAACTTCAAAACCTCAGGTTAGATGGAGGAGACAAACAAGATGTTGGCCTGATTATGGACACAATGGAATTCTGCAGATGTGAGCAAACTGCATCCCCTCCTGGGTGTCTCTTGGCCTCCTAAGGATGATATCTGAGCAGGAAATCAAGTGGCAGGCACAGAGCAGCTTTGCCATCAAGCACCCCTGTCATCTCCAAAGCCACCATCATCTTCAGCTGCAGGGAGGTGCAGAGGAGCAGCCAGGCAGGCTGAGCATGCCAGAGCAGCCTTTGGGCCCTGCCCACCCAGCAGCAGCCAAAAGCAGAGGCAAAGCACAGACAGAGCCCAGGCAGAGCAGCAGGGCTGTGACCCTGAGCAGAACAGCAGGGAATGAGGATGAGGAGGAATGGCACAGGGACACCAGCAAGTCACAGTTTTGGGCATCTGAGACACAGGGAGTATGACTGAGCTGCCTCACACCTCCTGCCCTCTGTCACCAGAGCTGCTCTGGGCATCCAGAAGCAATGGCTGAAGTTAAAATTTGCATAATCCACAGGAATTGCTGTTAGCTCCTCCCAATTTACATTCAAAGTGTCAACGTTAGTAAAAGCACAGTCAGAACAAAGTCAAATATTAATTCAAATGAATAAATTAAGAGAGAGAAGAATGACATATCCACAGATATTTCAGATTTTTTTAAAAAAAGCTATAAAGTAAAGGTATCCGGGGCAGTTAGTGCACCTGGATGTATCGTACCAGGAGCAGTGTCAAATTTTCGGGGATAATTTGACCCCTCACCCCCAATGAAATCAAGTCCTGAAACAAAAAAAAAAGAAAAGAAAGACAACCAGTGAAATTTTGACTTCAAAAAAAGTGTAGGTGAGTTTCATTGCCCCCATGTACACCAGTCACATTGTACCTGTGGATATTATTAATTTAAAGAGATGCCTGTGGCTACTAAATTGCAAACAAAACAACCACACACAACACAGGTGACCAGTGGTGTTGCACAATAAACTTTACAGCTGTGTTGGAGTACTAGAGCAAATCTGAGTTGTTTGTCAGAAAAATCTTCAGTTCTCCCACTTAACCACACTCTAACCCACTTCATTCCACAATTCCACAAAACACCAACACAGGGAAATGAAAACCATTCAAACAGAAGCCTGTTCCCCCTAGACAGTTAAACTTCCAGCACACAGAGCTGTGTCCACTCCCTCTGGTATTTAAAACCCCTCCTCAGCTGCCAAGATGATCACTCTGTCTGCTGGTGTTTCATAAAAACACCCTCCTGCCACAATAGCTGTTTTCTGAAGGAAAAAAATGAACAAAACCCAAACAAAACCCATGAAAACACAAAAGAACCACCCCCACTCCTCTCCTTGACACCAACACTATGGTAAAAGGTATCCCCTAGATAATGGCAGTCTCTTTCCAAACCTATCAGTTTTTCAGCAAAACCAAGAAGTATGGAAAGGTTCTAAAGCACCATTAACACAGGTGTGGATGCTTCTTATACCCAAGACATGGTATTTAATTAAATACTCAGTGATTGTGGAAAAATAGTTTGACTTTGCAGGGGTGCCAGATTGCTCCATAAAAAAGACAACAAAAGCACCAATGAGCCCTGCCCTCCTTCCCCCTCAAAAAAGGCTCTTTACAGTCAAGGACTGTGACAGTCCCATTCTCACACTGCAAAATCTGAGCTCTCAATATTGTGCAGACATGAAACAAAACCCAGAGCACCAGTTTTCCAATGCAAAATGTGCAGAGGGCAGCTGGGTGCTCAGAATCACCCAGCAAACACGTTTGCTTCAAACAGGGAAGGAAGCAGAATTGCTTTCAGCTCCTTTCTGTAACAAAATCCTATCCCCACCATGGTTTGAGCAAGATGACCATGAAAGCAAGAATGCTCTCAGTACCAAAATGAAGAGCAATACATCTAACTCTGAGTAATTCTCTGGAGGATGCACCAAACACTTGGAGATCTTGGATCTGCCTATCACACAACAGTTTATAAAAAAGAGAAAACATACTGCTACTTTCCAAGCAGTAGCATGGTTTCTACAGGAAAACAAATAGAAGTGAGTGTTCCTGTGCCTCTGTCAGGCAACAGCAGCCACAAGCTCACCCCAGAGCAATCACCCAGCTCCCGTTTCTAACGTGCAAAGGGTGCAAAGTACCAGGGTCACTGAAATCCATCTCTGAACCAGCAACCTGTTCTTCCATCCCTGAGCCTAAACCTGCCTAGAACATCCTCAGTGCAACTGGATGGAGGCAAATCCCCCTCACACAGTCACTACAAGGCAGCACACACTCATGGCAAGGCTCTTACTTGTGCCATCATCCGGCTCGAAGCTCCCGGTGTTGTTCCACGTGTTGTTGCTGTTCCCGTAGTTCTCATCCGTGCTGGCTGGCTCAGCATAGTCAGCTGGGTTGAAAGTTCTGCAAGAAACAAGAGGATGGAAATGAAAACTCTCTGTTAAAGAGTTTTGAAAGCAATTGATTTTATTCAGAGTATAATACAAGTCACAAGGCAGCTCTCTCAGCAGAGAGATGCTTCAGCTACACCAGACATCTCGAGTTTAAGTTACTGTGATGCAGCTTGGGCCTTATTAACAAAAAAAAAAAACAAAACCCAAACAACTCCCCCTCCCCCCAAAAAACCAAAAGAACCCCCCCAAACAAAACAAAAAAAGAAACAAAAAAAAAAAACCAAACAAAAAGGTCCTCAAAAAAGCCCAAACAAAAAAATCCTCAAAAAAGTCCAAACAAAAAGACCCTCAAAAAAACCCCAAACAAAAAGATCCTCAAAAAAACCCCAAACAAAAAAGATCCTCAAAAAAGCCCAAACAAAAAGATCCTCAAAAAAACCCCAAACAAAAAAGATCCTTAAAAAAGCCCAAACAAAAAAGATCCTCAAAAAAACCCAAACAAAAAGGTCCTCAAAAAAGCCCAAACAAAAAGGTCCTCAAAAACTAAATAGACCCAACAAAACCCCAAAAAAACAAATAGACCCAACCAAACCCCAAAAAAATAAATAGACCCAACCAAACCCCAAAAAAATTAATAGACCCAACAAAACCAAAAAATAAATAGACCAAACAAAACCAAAAAGACCCAACAAAACAAAAAAAAAATCCCACCAAAAAAACCCACAAACAACAAAACAAAAAAACCACCAAAACAACCCAACAAAACAAAAACAACAACAACAACAAAAAAAAGAAAATGGGAACAGAAATGACTGACACTAACAGTACCATTCATGCACAGACTTTTATTTTTGCTGTGCTTTATGTCAGTGAAACTCACCCCATGCCTTGGGCAGAAAATCTTCCCCCTCGCCGTCCAGAGCCACCTGTAAACACACACACATGCACTGCTGCCCCTTGGCTCTACATCCCTGGGCAAAGAAACACTTGAACAACACACACAGGTCCAGAATATGAACGTGGAGAGGATTTTCCTGGGTTGATGGGATTGCCAGCAACATCTTTTGATGTGTGGGAGTGACCTCAGCTGGCCGGCAGCATGATTAGCAGTGCATCAATCCAGGCTAACATGAGGTGCCCAGCTGGCACAAATCAGAAGTACTGGACCCCAGATTCTGATTTCTAGAGTATGTGAAGTAGATTTTGGGGTAAAATTAATTTCTGCCCCAAGTATTTAAAGTCCAAGCCAGTAGTAGTGCTCAGATACATGTATAATGATGATGAGGATGCAGGTTCTGCTGCTAACAAGCTATTGGCCACCTGCTAAAATAAGTTAACCTTGAGTTTTTCACTGTCCACCTCTATAATAAAGCACTTTTATTTATCCTAACTCCAAGAACCAGGTGCTGTTTCTATCATCTTTAAGATGGGAAAGCAACATGCAGATATTAAAAGTAAGCACAAGAACAGAAAAATCAAGTGCATATGCTCAGTTTGGCAACTCCTCCCATAGAAGAGGCTTTGGAACCTCATGGGAGATAGATTTACTGATAGAATTCTCCTCCTCCCACCCCCTGAGGACCCCACATGCCGTGTGTACCTCGGCCTCGGCCACGTCCCCGCCTCCCTCTTTCTGTGCCTCTTCCAGACGATCCTCCACTCTTACCACCATCTAATCCATTCTCCTGGCCCCTAACTGAAACAGAACAAAGCAAAGACAATTTCAGGACTCATCCTGCTTTAAACCACATCTCAAAGCCCAAAATGCCGTGGCTGTGTGGGGGAGCAGATCACCACGTGCTCCCTGAACTGCTGATTTAAGCTGATGGTGAGGCCATCACGCAAAGAATCGTCTCAGACAGGGGAGCATTGAAGAGATCCACACACACAGATGTGTCTGCCCAAAATTTGGCTCTGCTGTGTGCTACACAGCACAGTGCTTCAGTGGGAGGGTTTTGGGGTTATTAAAGGGAAGCTCCATACACTCTCTTCCACGGGTGGCACCTCGGCCTCGCCTCGGCAGCCCTCCACGTCGTCTGCTGAAATCCCGCTCCCGATCCCGGTTCTCCTTGCTTTCTTCACTGGGTTCTGTCTGTCCACTCTCCTTCTGTCCTGAGACACCTTTCTTCTTCCCAACCATCTCCCAGGAATGCTGGAAGTTTGCAGAGGGGAAAGAAATGAATGCCAGTCAGATCAATGAAAGGTGCAAATAAATGAAGATTTAAAGGTGCTACAGAGAATGTAACAGGGCTCTCCTCAAAAATGGCTTCCAGATCAATTTTTTAAGGAGTCTCTCAGTCTACACACAGCACATCATCCTCCTTCAAGCCAAGCTTTCTTACAGCACACAATCTGAGGTAACAGGAGATGAGCTATTCCATTTCTGCAAAGATCTACTAAAATTCTTCAACAGAGATGGCATGATACTTCTAGAATTCAAACATGGATATATTTACCTTGCTTAGGGGGAAAAAAAGCCTGCCATTTCACACAGCTCACCAGGAGCTCTCAGAATAACTCAGGTAAATGTTTCATAGTGATCTGCAGTCAACATTTGGGCTAAGTTCTTTCAGCAGATGCGAAGTTATTAAAAAAACCTCTCCCTTAAATCATCTGAGATGGAGAGAAGCATCACAGAATTTAACCAACTTGCACAGAATTTAACCAAGTTCAGCTGCAAAATGTTAAGTCTGCCTCCAGCTCACTGCCATGGACCTGCACCCATGTATCTTCTAACAGTTGCAGTGGTTTCATACTCTTAAAACTGATGCTGCACACTGTTGGAACAATTAAAAATAGTCTTAAGTCATTTACAATCACCTGAAAGCAGAACTGGCAGACAGCTGGGTTTCAATGGCAGCATGCAGGGACAGTGACAAAAAACCCAACAACACAGTGGCACAAACTGCCATCAAACCCAAGGCTTCCACAGTCTTTCTCCATAGGTATCTGCCTTAGAAATAAACTTTAAAACTACAGTATTCCAAGTAAACATTTTTCAAGTAATTTTTTTTTTTTTTTAATCAAGTTTAATCCAATGCTAAGATCATACCTGCTCCATGTCTGTTTCTTGTAAAAAAATCCCCTTTCTGGGATTGCTGCACAAACCAGACTCAGAAGCAGCTCCAAGGTGCTGACCAATGGCACTGCAGGGGCTGCTTGTGCTCAGAGATGCTGTGACCACAAGGCCACCAGTCTGATCAGTGGCAGCCCAGCACTTCCTCCACCAGCTCCCTGCCATCCTCTCCATGGCCCTGGAGCTCCTGCTGCTCATCCCATAAAGGAGGTGCTGCTGCACACTGTCCTGGATGCTGCTCTCATGAGCAATGGGTTTCTCCAGCTAACTAAACTGCTGTGATAGCAGGGGTTTGTTCCTGACTAGAAGTCACTGGTTACAAAAAATGTGGAGGAGAACACAGCTGTGGCAGAGCTGTACCTCAGCAATACACCCCTACCATTCCCTTTTCTAAAAGGATTTCCAAAAGTTAATTTATTCAGTTATCAATGGAAAGAGCTTCCTAAAGACAAGGAGGAATGCATACATGTGTTGTACAGAACTTGTCTGAAGCCAAAGCAAGCAGAGAACCAGACACTGGGGAGCAGCTGCAATACACAAAATATAATCTGAGGTGTCCAGCTCACCCACATACCCCCAGGGCTCATCACAGGGAAAAAAATGAGCTAAAGCAGAATATTCTAAAATGATATTTAGACTCTCAACTCAGAGCTGAGTTGGCTCCAAGCAAACCAGGGTGCTAGGAGGATAGGTGATATCAGCAGTGGTTTTCCCAGGCATTTTCTTGCCCTGTAACAGTACTTGCATCTCTGCTGTCTGTGTCACAAAAGGAATGACACCCTGCATGCAGGAAGGTTCCTCCTAAGCAAGCACTCTTCTTCTTGGGGCTGCTCAGGCTGTTCTCAGCTTGCCTGAGACAAGCACCTGCATGAGAAACAGCAGCCAAGCCCAACTCCACAAAAACAAACAGAAAAAGGGCCCTCAAAACCATGGCATAGGCAGCAGCACAGAAACCAATCAGTGAATCACTGAGAAATGAATCTTTAGGGCCAGAGACACAAAACCCACATTGCTCTGACAGAAAGGAACCCCAGCTGACACACACCTGCCTTTCAATGCAGGTTACTGAGCCCTGATGGGGAAAGGCAAGTTCCTTCACACCCACTGGTGTGAAAGCACACAGAGATGCCACTGTGCCACTGCTGAACTGCTCAGATTCAAAAGTAATGGGAGGGAAATTGCTTCTGGCATTTTCTCCTCTATTCCTTCAAACCTGGGGCCATTCTCACAGCCCACAGAGAGCAGCATTCAGCAGCCAGGTCACAGCCACACTGTGGAACTACTCAGCCACAGTGGCTCTCATTATCTGCACATTCCTGGATGCCTCAGCTGCAAACAGGCAGTCAGACTGAACCAGACCTCTGGAGATCTCCAGGAGCCAGCCCTACCGTGTCAGGATTGCCCTCCAGCAGCACATTGATGGCTCTGTTGACATCCCCATTGCAGTCATGCAGAGCAATCACACACTCATCCTGGTTCTTGCCTGTGATGTCAATCAGCTGCAGAGAAAACAACACCATGGTCAGCATGTTCCAAACCAAGATGGCACCAAAATCTCTAGGGGTCTCTCAGGAGGAAAGGGAGTTGAATCCCAAACCAGAAACTTTTCAACAAAAAATTGAAGAGCTAGGGAATCCCCCCAGCCTTCTCAGCTTAACTGTGTTCCTCAACAAGAAATGTGCATTTTTGAGTTACCATTGTTTTACCATGACCCTCCTTCCACTACAACCTCCTTTGCTCAGGATAACACTGTTACCTGCACAAACAAACTGAAAGTTCAGCACCACAGAAGCTGCTGCACCCAAATCAAGGCAATGCCAAACAAAAACACAGGCTGGGAGGCTGGGGGAGAATGAATGCAGAGCAGCCCTGAGGAGAAGGATCTGGGGTTTGAGAAAACAGTAAAACCTGACCACATGGGAGCCCAGAAAGCCAACACTGCCCTGGGCTCATCCAGCAGGGGATTCTGCCCCTCTGCTCTGCTGAGACCCTGCCCTGCAGAGCTGCCTCCAGCACAGGGAGGACAAGGAGCTGCTGCAGTGAGCCCAGGGGAGGCCACAGAGATGATCTGAGGGCTCTGGAGCTCCTCTGCTCTGGGCACAGGCTGGGAGAGCTGGTGCTCAGCTTAGAGAAGGCTCCAGGGAGACCTCAGAGCCCCTTCCAGGGCCTAAAGGGGCTCCAACAGAGCTGGAAAGGGACTTTGGACAAGGGCCTGGGGTGACAGGACAGGGGAATGGTTTTCCATTGCCAGAGGACAGGGTTATATGGGCTATTGAGAAGAAATTCTTCCCTGTGAGGATGGTGAGGCCCTGGCACTGTTGGAACAATTTGGGATAGTGGAAGAGATCACCACAGCACAGGGGTGGAACTGGATACCCTTTAATGTCCCTACTGACCCAAACCATGCTATGATACAGCTTTATAAAGGCAGTCCAAGGAAATTCAGGGAGCAGCCAGGTGTGTCCCTCCCACCCCCCAGCATTCACACTACTCCCAGGGCTGATCTCAGCTCCCTGTCAGAGTTCACCTTCATTTTCACACTCACTTGTTTCACCTTCTCCTCAAAGTCAGCATCGTTGTGGTCCGAAATCATCTGTGCAAGTCGAATCTGTTCTGCAGTAGCCTAAAGGAACCAGGGAGAGACAGAGCACATTGTCAGAGTGCTGCATTCCCAAACCACCCTCCAGAGACCACTCTGCTACCCCAGGTTCTCTGGAAACGCTGGAAAGGAATCAATATGGCAAAAACAAGGGTCAGAGAAGGAGAATTCCAGGGAAAAAGTGAGATGAAAAACAAGAAAGAAGAGGAGTCTGGAAGAAAGGGATATACTGTTGAAGGGATATATCTGCTGGCCTCATAGCACCACATGAACAGCAGCCACCCAAACCACATCTGTTTTGGGGCAGACCTCACCACCACAACCCAGGTGGCTTCTGTGCCACTTACATTCATTAAAGTGTGCGAGGAACGGACAAATGGAAATAAAACCAAATTTGAGCAGCAGCTCCCACTTGAAGAGAGACATGGAAACCCCAGTGCCAGCAGCACCTTGTGGCACATGGGGAGCTCATTCAGGCCAGCCCAGCTGTCAGCACTGAGCAGCCAGGTGTCCTCTGGGCTCTCTGGAGCCTGCCCTTACCTGTGGCCGCTGCTTGTGCTGCGTCTGGCTCTGTGTCTGTGTCTGCTCCCAGCTGCCCCGGGCTCGGGTGGTGCCCACCGATGTCATCATTTACAGTATATACAAATAACAGTATTTACAAGGTTCAACTCTGTGGTGGGGCAGGGGAGAAGAGAGAACACACTGTTAGATAGCACAAACAAAATCAGCAGCAAGAGTGAACAATCACAAAGGTAACACAGCCAGAATGGCTGCTGCAGGTCCCCACCCTCCCCAGCACTTCCCCAAAACCACCACGTGCTCCCAACACAAAATGGCCACTTGTACTGCTTGAGGGTTCTCTCTGGAGTGTCACCTGCATCCAGGTGGGAGCAATCAGGCACCAGGAGCCAAAGGAAAATCACAGATTCACAGACTGGTGTGGGTTGGAAGGGACCTTGAAGCTCACCCAGTTCCACCTCCCTGCAGAGACACCTTCCAACAGCCCAGGTAGCTCCAAACCCCATCCAACTTGGCCTTGAATGCTTCCAGAGGTGGGGCAGCCACAACTTCTCTGGGCCTCACCACCCTCATTGTAAAAAAAACTCTTTTTCAGGTAATCTAGACTGACCCTCCTTCAGTCTGAAGCCATTCCCTGGACTTGAGGCAAAGAGTTTAACAACTTCTTGTTGGAACACGTGTGAGTGGGCACAGACCTGCCATGCACCCAGGCTGAGGCTGTGGCCATCAAATGGAGCAGGAAGGCTTGAAAAAAGCTTCAAAAAAACATCAATTGCAGGACAGAGCATCTCAGACCCTCAGACACATCAGCTACTTCTCCTTCTCCTTTCTTTTCTTGCAATAAGAGGTGCTACAGGTCTGTGGAATTTTTGTTTTAAGGAAAACCTGCCCTTGCAGAAGCGCCTATTATTCCTTTTTTAAATTATTCCCTTGAACTGGAAAACCAAAATTTTTCCTAGTATTTTTGATCACAAACATACTAAAATGTGAATAAGATATCTGCAAGGAATAACAGGCAGTAACACTGTTAGATAACATTGCTTGAGGCAAAAAATCCCAAGAAAAGTTGGAGTGTCCAAAGCAAGCAGAGTTTTCTAAACTCACACTGGGCCTCAGGGCAGGGGTGTTGGAAAGGGATTAGCACTGAGGTTTTACCCTCTTTAGTGCCTTTTTGGCAAAAAGGATGTGAGAGACATCCCACAGCATTTGTCAGGACTCACAGCTTCTGAGCTCCTGAAATTTCAATAATCACAGAATTCACATTTTTGTATTTCATTCCTAAGAGTGCAAAGCCTTCCCCCAAAGCAGCAGGACCTGCAGACACAAGGGACATGGGAAGAAGCCACAGAGTGCAGAAACAGAGAGCAGAGAGCTCAGCAAGGCAATCAGGGCAGGATCTGATCTGAAACACTGCTGACCATGAGCAGGACAGCACAGGGAAAACACAGAGTGCCAAGGAAGCAGCATCAGCAAACAGTGCAGGAAAAGCTGGGGAATCTCCTGTTGAAGTTTGAATGGGTGAGAAATCCCTCCTGACATTGCCTCTACACCCCCACAGCTGCTCCCACCAGTGCCTGGCCTTTCTCTGCAGGCAATTTCTGTGCAATTGCTCCTGCAGCTCCCCACAAAACCTCCAAATCCCCCCATCACAGCCACCCATGCCTCGTGGCAACTTCACATCACAGTTTTACAGCTATCCAGTGCCAAGGTCCCTTCTGAGGAAACAATCCAAGCTACCAGGAGCCCCAGAGGTACAAGGAAGAGCACCAGGACTGCACTTGTGCCAAGGCAGAGCAGACAAAGCCTTCTCTCCCCAGCCATCCCCTCTGGGCAGGCTCCTTTCCCATGGTATATGTTTATTTTTACTTTCTTCCAGTTGTAAGTTTCACACACAATTCATTGTACTAAACCAACCCAGCAGCAGAACCACGGGCCCAGAGGGAAGGGATTGAAGTGATTTCACCCAGAAACCCAAGCTGCAGCTTCTCTGGGCTGCAGCTCCAGCAGCCTGAGCCCAAACCCCGTGCAGCCCAGGCATTGCTCAGCAGCTGCCACCAGGAAAACACAAGCATTTGTCCTTTCACATACTGAAAACCCATAAAAAAACCATCTGTGGCAAAAAGGCTGCCTCTGGTGAGGCTGTTAGGTGAGGTGTCCCCATGCAGACCCCACAGCAGCCTTGGGGAAAGAGGATTTGCCTACTGGGAACTCATTCCTCACTGGGGGAACTGGGGATCAGCTCAGTGCCCCACAGAACCCCAAAGCCTGCAACTTCCCAGAGCAAAGCTGCTCTCATCAAAATGATTCCACCTCTTCCCTTGAAAGAGCAAACCTGCAGCAAGAGCTAAAAGAGCAGCTCCAGCCCAAGGGAGTGGTGGCCAGTCCACACAGGAGCAGGGCTCACACCTCAGGCCAACATCTCTGCACTCCAGGGCTCAGGGAAAACAAAGGAGTTTCACAGTTACAGGTTACAACATCCCCTGCTCAAAGCCACTGCATCAGATGAGACATTTGCTGTTACCCCCTTTCCTTCTCAGCCCTGCCTTCCCAGCAGGCCTCAAGAGGAGAGTCTCGACTACACAAGGAAAGTGTGGAGTCTCCAGAAAATGAGGGGATACAAAAATGTAACAAACTGTTCATTTTATTAGAAACGTCAGAGAAGTTACAGTTTCAGAACCAGGATCTGTGGTGCCAGACCTGCTGGCTGCTGCTCGCCCTGGCACATCCCAGTTTCAGTTTCCTGGTGTGTTAGTACAGAAAAACGGTATTTTCATCCCATTCTGACAAAGCTTAATAACACGTGCAAAAAAGCCCCAAAGCCCGAAAGGAAAGGGCCAGAGAAGGCAAAGCTTGTCCTGCAACATGGGGCAGAATGAGGACCCAAAAATAGGGGTTATCAACACAAGAAGTTTTCCCCAGAGCAAAGACATGGTGGCCGCAAACCGAATCATTCCATGTATGCAAACCGTGATCTTTTTTAGGGAGATGCTCCCGGATATTCCATCAGAGACCCCGACTCGGTACCGACAGGCAGCGCTTTGCTCGGGAGCGTTCCGGGCCGGAGGGCGCAGGGAGAGCCCCCGGCCGGCACGGAGGGACGTGGGGCAGGGCGGCACCGGCGGCCCGGGGCTCCTGCAGGACCCCCGAACCGCCGCTGCCCGGGAATTTGAGGCGGGCGGCGGAAGCAGCCGTGCCACGGCCCACGGGGCGGCCCCGAGGAGCGGCGGCAGGAGCGGGCCCGGCGGCCCGCAAGGAGCCCGGCAGGGCGGGAGCACGGCTCCCATTGTTACCGCCGGCAGCGGCGGGGACGGGCGGGCCCCGAGAGCGCGGCAAGGTCGGAGCCGCCCGACCCCGCGGCCCAACCCGCGGTTCGTAACGAGATAACGAACCGGACCGAAGCGGAGGGAGCCGGCGGGGCCGGGCGGGAGCCCCCACGGCCGCGCCAGGCCGGGCCCGCAACGGAGAGGCGGGCGAGTTCGGGCCGCTTCCGCCCTCATGGCCGCGGCCGCCATTTCACCCCCCCCACCCGCAGCCGGCCCGCCCGCCCGCCTCACCTGCGGCGGCCGCGCGCTACGCCAGCCCCCGGCTACGGCCCGGCCCACTAGGCCGCGCGGGGCCCAGCGGCGCCGGCGGCGGGGCTCAGAGCCGCCCCCGGGGCACCGGCCGCAGCTGGGCCGGGCGGGCGGGAGGCGGCGAGGCCGGGCGGGCAGGGGGGCGGCGGCGGGAGCCGGCGGGGGGCGGGTTCGGGGGCCGCGCGGTACCGGAGCCGCCGCCGCCGCCGCCGCAACTTTACCTGGGTCCGCCCGCACTGACAACTCCCCCGGCCCCGCCCCCGGCACGTGACCGCGCGGGGCGGGGCCGCCCGCGCCGAGCACGTGACGGACGCGGGGCCGCTGCGGAGGCCCCGTACGGGTCACGTGAGCCGCGGTTCCTCCGGTCACGTGGTGGGCGCGCAGGGCGGCTTTGTGGCCGCCATGTTGTGCGGCCCCGGGCCGGGCCGGGCATGGCGGGCGCCGGCAGCAATTGGCTCTCGGGGGTCAACGTGGTGCTGGTCATGGCCTACGGCAGCCTGGTGAGCGCCGGCGGGACGGGGCGGGACGGGCTGGAGCGTCAGCGGGGCGAGCCCGTGGAGCCCCCGCGAGGCTGATCGTGGCGCGTCCGTGGAGCTGCCGTGGGCCCGGGCCTGAGGGGGCGAAACGGCTCCCGTGAGACACGGGCCGGGCTGCCCGTGGGGAGCTCCTCGGAGTCGGGCTCGGGGCCCTCATGGGGTCGGTGGGGCGGGGAGGAGACGTGAGGGGCAGCTCTGTGGAGATGGGGAGGGCGTGGGGCTGACCTGGGTGTCCCAGAGGGCTGAACCGGGAACTCTGTGCTCGCCGGGGCCGGAGGGGTGGCCACGGGCTGGCTGTGAGACCTCCCCCACAGCGCAGCCCTGACCCCCGCCCCGCTGGCGCTCCGCAGGTCTTTGTGCTGCTCTTCATCTTCGTGAAACGCCAGATCATGCGCTTCGCCATGAAGTCCCGCCGCGGCCCCCACGTGCCTGTGGGGCAGCACGCACCCAAGGTGGGTATTCTGCATTCCCTGCACCCATCCGTGCCTGGAGGGACGTGCAGGAGCTGCTGCCTCAGAGTGCTGAGAGGCAGTGGTGAGGATTTATCTAGGGCTGTTCTTGTCCCTTTGATCCCACAAACAAAGGGGGTGGTGTGTAAACGTTGTTTTGCTGCTGTGCAGGATTTAAAGGAAGAGATTGACATTCGACTGTCCAGGGTGCAGGACATCAAGTACGAGCCACAGCTGCTGGCAGAGGATGATGGGCGGCTCCTGCAGCTGGAGACACCAGGTACGGTGCCAGAGCTGTGTCCTGCGCTGCTCCCTGGGGCCAGTCCACGCCTCTGACTGCTCCTGTTGCTGCCCTGCCACATGAGATGCTGTCTCTTCTCCTGTTTTCCCTTTCCCCACTTCCCTCCAAGGTTTGCAGAGATCTCAGTTTGTGCTTTCCCTTTTCCAGGCTGCTATAACTACCTGTACAGGATGAAGGCACTGGATGCAATCAGGACATCAGGTGAGGGAGCCCAGGGCAAGAGTGGGAGCAGAGGGACCCTGAATGAGGGTGCCAGGTGCTCACTGGGGAGGAGAAGTCACTTCTCCCACTGAAGTCACTTCTCCCACTTCTCTGCTGCCTTTGTCACAAAAGGAATGACACCCTGCATGCAGGAAGGTTCCTCCTAAGCAAGCACTCTTCTTCTTGGGGCTGCTCAGGCTGTTCTCAGCTTGCCTGAGACAAGCACCTGCATGAGAAACAGCAGCCAAGCCCAACTCCACAAAAACAAACACAAAAAAGGCCCTCAAAACCATGGCATGGGCAGCAGCACAGAAACCAATCAGTGAATCACTGAGAAATGAATCTTTAGGGCCAGAGACACAAAACCCACATTGCTCTGACAGAAAGGAACCCCAGCTGACACACACCTGCCTTTCAATGCAGGTTACTGAGCCCTGATGGGGAAAGGCAAGTTCCTTCACACCCACTGGTATGAAAGCACACAGAGATGCCACTGTGCCACTGCTGAACTGCTCAGATTCAAAAGTAATGGAATGGAAATTACTCCTGGCATTTTCTCCTCTATTCCTTCAAACCTGGGGCCATTCTCACAGCCCACAGAGAGCAGCCTCCCACTGGTGGCTTTAGGGTTGGATGTGCTGGGGCTTGGGGCATGGATGGGAATTTACCCAGGCAGTGCTTCCTGACCTGAGGGATGAGCACAAACATTTTTTACCTGGGCCTGTTTCCAGAAATCCCCTTCCAAGCAGAGGCTCGGTACCCAAAGTCTTTAATAGGGAAGAATTTCTGTGCCTACCTGCTGGAGCTGAGGAATTCCAGCTCCTCCTTCAAGGGCATCCGCAAGGCCTTGATCGACACCCTGCTGGACGGCTACGAGAGCGCCCGCTATGGCACGGGGGTGAGTGCTGGGGGGCACTGCTGTGCCCACAGGGCATTCCTGTGCCCTGCCCTGCTGCTGGCACTGAGCTCACACCCCCGCTGCAGCTCCACGTTCCGTGGTGTTTTCTGTTTGTGTCCAGGTCTTTGGGAAAACGGAATATCTGAAGTATGAGGAGGCTCTGAATGAACTGGCAAACATGTAAGTGCTGCTTGGCCAGATGCAGTGGTGAGTTCCTGGGCCCCTGCAGCTCGTGGGAAGGTGTGGACAGAGATGGGTTTAGGGCACAGGTGTCATCTGAGGCAGGAGCTGTCTGTGCCCATCTGTCCCTCTGGGGTCACTCCTTCCTTGCAGCCCATGTGTTATTTCATTTTTGGGTTTGTTCCATGCTCACAGTCACCATTCCTGCTTGTCCTGACCACCTTGAGTCAGGGACTTGCACAGAACCAGCAGCTTTAGATGCCAAGACCTCAGTGAGTGCTGTCATTGTGTTCACAGGGGTTCTTGGATGAGGGAAGAGATGAGGATCTGACTCCATGTTTCAGAAGGCTTGATTTATTATGTTATGATATATATTACATTAAAACTATACTAAAAGAATAGAAGAAAAGGTTCTCATCAGAATGCTAGCTAAGAATAGAATAGAAAGGAATGATAACAAAGGTTTGTGGCTTGGACAGAGAGTCCGAGCTAGCTGGGCTGTAATTGGCCATTAATTAGAAACAACCACATCAGACCAATCCCAGATGCACCTGTTGCATTCCACAGCAGCAGATAACCATTGTTTATATTTTGTTCCTGAGGCCTCTCAGCTTCTCAGGAGGAAAAATCCTAAGGAAAGGATTTTTCGTGATAAGATGTCTGTGACACTGTCATCGCAAAAGCCAGATTTGCGTCGTGTTGGACAGACAGACAGACAGACACACAGGCTGAGCAGCTGAGCAGTGATGGTGCCTCTTCTCTGCCCACAGCACCAAGGCCCGGGGTGGCAGCAGCCAGAGGCAGCACCAGTCAGCAGTGAAGGACCTCACGCTGTCCCCTGAAGCCTCCAGCCCCACCACCATCCAGGTCACCTACCTTCCTTCCAGCCAGAAGAGCAAACGTGCCAAACACTTCCTGGAGCTGAAGAGTTTCAAGGACAACTACAACACACTGGAGAGCACCCTGTGAGCGTGCAGGAGGCTGGGTTTGCTGGGGGGGTCTGGGCTGCAGTGCAGGCAGCACTGAGAGGAGCCAGCTGCACTCTCAGATCTCCCCCTCAGCCCACTCTGGAGGTCATCACTTGAGGAGGGCTCCATTCCAGCTGCTGGAGCTTGGCCCTCACCAGGAGCCCGTTCTGGAGCTGCTGAGCCCACGGGGATCAGCCCCACGGCCTTCTCTGCCACGGGCTTGCGACTCTCCAGCCTTTGAGTCCTGCATTGTCCTGGACCCTGTGAATAAACTCATGAGCTTGAGCTTATTTATAAAGACGTGGATCCCAGCCAGCGCTCCCCTGCGCCCGTCCTTCCCTGCGGCAGCTGGCGGGAGCCGTTTGTCCGTCCTGTCCGTGAGGGTCTCGGGCACTGGAGCCACTTGTCTGTTTTTTCTGAAGGGTGAACACTTTTCCCCATGACGTCGTCGTTCCTGCTGTCAGCCCTTTGTGCCCAGCCTGCCTGTGCTCCCGGATGGGGTAGAAATAGTTTGGTGCCTGTTCTTAGCACCACGGCTACGCCACCGCTTTGGGCTGAGGTTTCTACTCGTTCTCTTGCACCCAGAGGGCATTTGGGGACGTCTGGAGGGGACAGAGCGGTGTTCAATGTCCCATCTGTTCTGCCAAGGGGGTGTTTGCTCCCACTCTCACCAGCGCCTCGCATGCCAGCGTCTGCCGAGCTCCTGGGGCTGACAGCTCGTGGCCCCCACCTGGAGTCTGCGTCCTGCCAGGCTGAGGGCAGCGCTGGCAGCAGCTCACCCGACCCTGTGGCGTGGGCAGCGCAGAGTGGAGGGTGCAGACCTCGGCACTTTTTAATTACTGTTTAATAAAATGACAGTTTAGCTCAAGTAGGATGTGTGCCACTGGCCTCTGACTCCTGGGCCCCATCCCTTCCTCCCTGAATCCTGGCATCCTGGCCTGCATTAGGAATGGTGTGGCCAGCAGGAGCAGGGAGGTCATTCTGCCCCTGTACTTGGTGCTGGTGAGGTCAAACCTTGAGCGCTGTGTCCAGTTCTGGGCCCCTCAGTTTAGGAAGGACGTTGAGATGCGTGAGGGGCTGGGAACACAAACCCTGTGAGGAACGTTTGAAGGAACTGGGGCTGTTTAGCCTGGAAAGGAGGAGGCTTAGGGGTGACCTTATTGCTCTCTACAGCTTCCTGAAGGGAGGTTGGAGACAGGTGGAGGTTGGTCTCTGACAGAACCAGAGGACACAATCTCAAGCTACATCAGGGAAAGTATAGGTTGGATATTAGGAAGAAATTTTTCACCAAAAGAATAATAAAGTACTGGAATGCTCTTGCCAGGGAGGTGGTAGAATCGCCATCTCTGGATATGTTTAAAAAAATACTGGACATGGCACTTGGTGCTGTAGTTGAGGTGTTAGGGCATAGATTGGGTGATGATTTTAGAGGTCTCTTCCAACCTCATCATTCTGTGATCCTGTGAAGCTGCTATGAAACAACCAGGACACCATTAATGGTAGGCAGGATGCTGCCATTGGGGCTGTGGTGACTGAGATGCCCTGGCAGTACCTGGCACGCAGTGATGGTGGCCAGGATGGCACCATTACAGTAACTGGGAGGCTGTTACAGTAACCAGGGTGCCGTTGCTGCCCAGGTGCTCCATCAACTCCGGGCCGTTGCAGGGGCCCTGTGGCGCCGGCCATGGCAGCACCGAGCAGCCAGAGCTCCTCACTGCGGCAGGAGGAGGTCAGACAGGGCAGGGGCTGGGAAAATGGAGGCTGTCCTGAGAGGCTGTGGGCTGCAGTGTGCCCTGGTGCAGGTTAAGCCCCAGGCCACGCGAATGTTGCTCTTTGTTTGCAGGTCCAGGCGAATGGGAATGCTGGAGCAGGGTTCCTGAGGAGGTAGAGCTGGCAGAGCGCCCGAGGGGCTGAATCCCCTGCACTGCTGGGGATCTGTGAGCAATGAGGAGCACAGGGCAGGCTGGGGGGAACATCTCTGCATCCCTGACCTGCCCACCCTGTGTCTCAACAGCGGGCAGGGGGCCAGGGAGAACCCACAGTGCTGGGCATCGTCCCTCGGGGTGCTGCAGTGGATCGAGGAGTCACGGCTGAAGAAGTGTGTGGAGCTGGAGCTGCACCTTGCAGACAGGGAGCAGGCAGTGGTGAGGCTGAGCATTGTGTGGGTACAGCTGGGGTCCCCCAGCCCTCTGCTGCCAGGGGTGGTGCCTCCCTTGTTCTGTGGAACGTCTCCCAGCACTGATGAGCCACTGGGGGTTCAGCACTGCCCCTGTGCCTGGCAGATCCGCCGAGACGCCCTGTGCCAGCTCGTCCTGGATGAGCACCTACAGCACCAGCAGGAGCTGTGCCAGCAGGGAAAAGCCTTCCATGTGGAGCGGCTCTGAGTGCCCAGCCCAGTGTGTGGCACTGGCCTGGCATCTCCCAGCTCCTGACTGAGAATAAAACATGTTGAGCAAGACAGGCTGTGTCTGCTGCGTGTGAGGCATGGGACAGCCCAGGGCAGCAGTGGGGGGAAGACACGGCCCAGCACAATTCCTGTGGCTGGGATCCAGACGTGTCGCCTGCAAGCCTGGCTGCCCTGGATCCTACACGCTCCATCTCGCCCATGGCTGTGCCAGGAGATGGCAGCACGGCCAGCATGGCTCACCAGGCTGGGTGCTCCACACGGGTCCCTGTCCCAGCACAGTCCTGCTGCACCGTGCAGTGCTCCTGGTTGTGTGGCACAGCCCTGCAGCAGCAGGGAGAGGAACCTGGCTTGGCTGGATGCAGTGCTCCCTGTCCCATCCAGGCACCCCAGGATCCCTGCGTGCTCCCCAGCTGGGAGGGCCCTGTCCCCCACCTCCCATCCCTTCTGTGCCTGACCTTGGTGTCTCCCAGCCCCAGGGCCCATCAGTGCCTGCTCTGGCTCTGTTTATTGACAGGGCTGGCGGCTGCTGGGCCAGCCCCCCTCCCCACAGCGCTTCATTAGCTCGGCTGTCGGGCTGCATCACATCACCCAGCGCCACACACGCCCCCGGCTCTGGCACTGCTGCTGCCACGTGTGTCCCTGCTGTCCCCACTGCCACCTCATCGTGGCTGAAGCCCCTGACCCCCAAGGCCGGGCTGTGTGCCTGTCTTTCCCATGGCACTCAGGATTCTGGCTGCCCCATGTCCTGTCCCATTGGTCCCACAAAGCGCTCAGGATTCTGGCTGCCCCATGTCCTGTCCCATTGGTCCCTCAAAGCTCCCAGTGCCATTCCTGAGGCTGATGTGTCCCACAGCAGCAAAGCACTGCTGTGGTGTGGGAAGGCTGTGCTTATGGCACTCCATGATATCCCATGTGCCCTTGTCACTGGGTGCCACTACCCTGGTCCCAGCAGCTGCCTCAGTGTGGATTGGGGTCCTGCCTCAGTCACCCAGCATGGATGGAGCCACATCCTCACCATGGATGCAGCAGGGTGACAGGCAGCTCCTTGGAAGAGACACCCCTGTGAGTCCAGCAGCTCCCCAAAGCAAGGGGATGTGAGGCACAACTCCCCCACGTCAACGGGGCTCGTCCTTGGGCAGGGTCATGTGCAGCAGCCCCTTGGTGGCACAGGGCCCACAGGCCAGGGCTGGCCCCCGCTATTGACAGCCCTGCTAATGACAGGGAGTGTCACCAGGGGCAGGAGCAGGCGGCGCGGGGCCATCGACCGCATCGACCGGCAGCAAGGGCGCGGGGGTCCGTGCGGGGGGCAGGGGGACGTCAATGGGTGGTAATTAATGGGAACGAGGCCACGTGTGCGGGGCCAGCGCTGTCGCCGGCCACGTCCCCCTGCTCGGTGCAGCCGAGCGCGGTTATAAACGCGGCCAGGCGACCCCCGAGCCAGAGCGCAGCAGAGTCCCCCAAGCCAGCCCAGGTAAGATGGAGATGGATGTGGGGTCCCTTTGGCCTCAGCCCTGCCTGCCATGGCATGCTGCTCCATGCCAGTGCATGTCACGGTGTGCCCTGACGTGCCATGCCAGGAGACCAAGCCTGCACTGCCCTGCTCCAGCTTCATCCCGGCCACAGGACGCCTCCTGCTCCAGCACTGCATCCCGAGCAGCCCAGTACCAGCACAGCTGCCCAGCAGGCTCCAGGCACTGAGGTGAGGCTGGGTGCTGCCTCTGCAGTGCCTCGGGGGTTGTACCTGGGTACCAGGACCAGCACAGGTGCCCAGCAGGCTCCAGACACTGAGGTGAGGCTGGGTGCTGCCTCTGCAGTGCCTCGGGGGGCCCAGTACCAGCACAGGTGCCCAGCAGGCTCCAGACACTGAGGTGAGGATGGGTGCTGCCTCTGCAGTGCCTTTGGGGTTGTACCTGGGTACCAGTACCAGCACAGGTGCCCAGCAGGCTCCAGACACTGAGGTGAGGATGGGTGCTGCCTCTGCAGTGCCTTTGGGGTTATACCTGGGTATCACTCCCACCCCAGCTCTCAGCATATTCTTCTTTTTCTCTTACAGGCTGCTGAGCTCCACGTCCTCCCACCTCCGTCTGCCCCTGTCTCTGTCTGATATGTTTGATATTAGGTTGTTTTATTGGAAAACCAACTAAATATCAAACATATTCTTACAGCGCCAGGGAAGCCCAGCACCGACTTGGCCAGATGCTGCCTGTGCCGTGTCTCAGGCAGGGGGACCCTCTGCACCCTGTCCTGCACCCTCTGCTAGTCCCCACTGCCACAATAAAACCTGTCTGCCCATCTCCATGGGATTGAGAGGGGGAGCCCAGAGCCGTCCTGGGGGTTGGCGGAGGTTTGGGATGGCAGCGGGGTCAGCGCTTGCCACCTGTCCCCCCGCTCACGCCAGGGATGATGACAAGACAAAGGCCCGTGGCCCTGTGCCCAGCTCTGCCTCCACTGCCCTGGCATGGGGGTGTTATTTATGGAGGTGCAGCCGCTGCTCGGGGCCCTGGGTAGGCACTGTCCCTTCCAGCTCTCTGCTCCCCGGTCCCTGGGTGCTGACCCCTTTAGCCCTCAACATCTGTCCCTGGGTGGGAGCAGCAGGTCTCTTCCATGGGAGATCCTAACCTGATTTATGGGGCCAGCGGGACCTCTGGGCTGGCACAAGGAGGCTGCAAATCCCTCAGCTGTGGACGAAGTGCCACCATTTGCCCTGAGAATTCCTCCCTGCGCCTGGGGAATCTGCTCCTCCAGCTGCCAGCAGCATCCTCTCCCTCAGCACCAAGCACCACACAGCTGGAGCTGGGCTTGGGGCTCAGCAGGCTCCCCCTGAGCTCTGGGGGCAGTTTCCTCTGCTGCTCCCTGCAGAGCCAAACACCCTCAGCCAAGCCCCTGCTCCCAAAATAGTGCCAGGATGATCTTGCCCTTTTCTATGCCGCCCCCAGGCAGGGGTAAATGTCAGCCCAGGGCCACCAAAACATCCTAAGGAGGAGGCAAATGGGGGGCGAGGACTTGGTGCCAGTTCTGCACAGACCCAGTTCAACATCCTGAGGAAGCACTCGGGGCACCAGCCAGGGTGTCCCGTTGCACAGGGGGAGGGGGCACCTGGAACAATGCAGGACCCCCTGTCACAGACCTGCTGCTGCTTTTTATAACGCCCCAGCTGTCCTGGGGAGCCCAAATAAGGCTGTGACCACCCGGAGCCCCCAGGACACACAATGGGTCCCCAGCACAGACTTTTTGGGAAGGTGGGGAGGCGGCTCAGCCCAAGAAAGGCAAAGCCACCGTGCTGGGCAGAGCTGATAAACGGGCAGTGGGGCACAGGCACCACAGCTGCCCTAGCCACCCATTGTCTGTCTGCATCCCGCTGCTCACTGCTGCCCAACGAGGATGGAGGCCATCAAGAAGAAGATGCAGATGCTGAAGCTGGACAAGGAGAACGCCCTGGACCGGGCAGAGCAGGCAGAGGCTGAGCAGAAGCAGGCGGAGGAGCGGAGCAAGCAGGTAGGGCAGACAGCCACAGCCCCCAGCCCAGGGGTGGTGGGGGGTACCTGTGCTGGGTTATGCTGAGCCCAGACCCAACAGGGACTCTGCCTGGGGTATGAGAGCGTGTTTTACTGCACTAAATAGTTAATTTAGTTGTAAGAGTGTGACAGCTGCCACTATCCCCCAGCTCAAGGGCACTCTGAGGGTGGGACAGCCCTGGGGTGTGGGAATGGGGTGGACACTCTGGGGCAGAGCTGGCCCCAAGGGAGGGGCAGGAGGGATGCCATGGGGCAGAGCTGAGCCTGGGATGGGGCAGGCAGGGCTCTCTCGGGGTGCAGGGGTTCAGAGTGGTGTCCTCCTGTGGTGACACCGCTGTCCTTCCAGCTGGAGGATGAGCTAGCTGCCATGCAGAAGAAGCTAAAGGGGACAGAGGATGAACTGGACAAATACTCTGAGGCCCTGAAGGACGCCCAGGAGAAGCTGGAGCTGGCAGAGAAGAAGGCGGCGGACGTATGTATGGGGTGCAGGTGGAAGCTGAGTGCTGCCTTGCTCCCCTTCCTGGTGGGACTGCAGCGGTTCCCTGTGCCCTGGGGACACGGGAAGGTCCCTGTCCGGCTCAGTGTGCTCCCGGTAAAACCGTGCAGGTGCCTTCGAGCAGAGAATGGCCCTGTGAAGGACAAATCCGGAGGGCAGAGCTGGGCAGTGAGTGCGGGATGCGGGGTCCACGTGTCCCCGGGAAACTCTGAGTCACGGCTGGGGGTGGTGGAGCCGAGCTCCGGGAAGGAGAAGGAGGAGGGGAGAGCCCTCATCCCCCTGCAGGCGGGGGCTCATGGGCAGCGTGAGCATTGCACAGCCCGGCTATTGTTGTCCGCCGTTTCCAGGAAAACAATGGTGCGAGCGGTGCAGGGTTTCAGCCGGCGGCGGCATCGAGAGAGGCATGAGGCACCGCTCGTCACCTGTCAGGACCTGGCAGTCCTTGAGAGGCCGGGATGCCTCAGGCTCCGGTGTCAGAGCCTCGCAGCCCGGCTCTGGTGCAGAGAAGGCAGGAGCCGTCCGTGCTGGTGGGGAAATGCCTGATCCCAGCACGGCGCCTGGGCTGCTCTCGCTGGGAGCTCCGGAGCCCTGGAGCTTTGCTGCGGGTCCCTGTGGGCAGCCCTGCACTGGGACTGGCTTGTGTCGAGTGCAGCATTGCAGAGCTCTTCCCACCCTCACACCCTTCTTGCCCCCCTTTGTCCTTGTTGGCATTTTCCCTGCTGTCACCACATCCCCACTTGGATCCCTCTCTGTGCACCGGCAGCCCTTTTTCCCCAGGGTGGCCCATGGGGGTCCCCCACTTTCCTCCTGGTTCTGGGAAGTGGGGAGATTTTGCCTCCCGGAGCAGTGAAAGGGCAGAGCTGCCTCCCGGGTGCTTCCAGCACAACAGAGCCCTTTGGATTCTCACTGACCTCGGAAACATGCCATGCCATACTGTGCCATGCCAGGCAAATGCTCCTGCCTGGCTGCCGAGGGTTTCAAGCAGCTTGGAGCCTTCCCTTCTATCCACACACTCGAAGCATTGACAAACAGGGGAACGAGAGGGGGGAATGAGAGCAGTAACAGGCCTCGGTGATGCGTTTATCGAGCTCTTGGGGGGCTCCATGACCCTCACGCCACGGAGGAACACAGCTCCCAGCTCTGATCTTCGCAGCGTTATCCTCCTGACACGGGAGGGTGCTCATCTCGGGATCTCACATGGAAGCGCAGCGGGAGCCTGGCGGCCGCAGCCCTGCCCTGGCAGGGAGGAAGGAGCGGAACGTGCTGCAGGGCTGTGGGCTCCGGGCCCCGCGGGCTCCCGGAGCTGCCCGTGGCGGGGCCGTGCCCGAACCAGCCCCGGGGCCCGGGGCGGGTGTGAGGGGGTTCCGTGGGGTAGGGCCCGTGTGGATGCTCCGGGCCCGGTGAGGCCGTGCCAGCTCCCCGTGACACACGAGGCACTCCCGGTGCCCTCACGCCCGTATCGGGCGGGTCCCGGTGGACCCAGGTGTCCGTGGGGCACATCCTGTGTTCCTTCCCGGCCTGGTGCCGGTGTCTCGTTCCCGCCGGTGTCGATGTGTGTCCCCTGCCCCGGGGCTGAGGGCAGTCCGACCGGGGTGTAAGGGGGTTCCGTGGGGCAGGGCCCGTGTGGATCCTCCGGGCCCGGTGAGGCCGTGCCTGCTCCCCGTGACACATGAGGCACTCCCGGTGCCCTCACGCCCATATCGGGCGGGTACCGGTGGACCCAGGTGCCCGTGGGGCACAGCCTGTGTTCCCCCCCGGGTCGGTGCCAGTGTCCCGTTTCCGCCGGTGCCGATGTGTGTGCCCCATCCCGTGCCAGTGCTTCATTCCCGCTGGTGCCGATGTGTCCCCCGCCCGGTGATGGTGCTCCATTCCCGCCCGGTGTCCCCATTCCCGCCGGTGCCAACGAGTGTCCCCCCCGCCCGGTGCCGGTCCCGGTGCCTCCACCCGGTGACGGTGCCCCGTTCCCGCCGGTGCCGATGTGTGTCCCCCGCCCGGTGATGGTGCCCCGTTCCCGCTCGGTGCCACTGAGTGCCCCCGGTCCGGTGCCGGTCCCGGTGCCCCGGCCCCGCCCCGGGCGCGGCGGCCGCTCCTCATCTCCCCGGTAACGCGCCCGCGGGGCGGGGCGGAAGTGACGTCACTTCCGTCCGGCCGTTCCGGGCGCGGTCCCGGTGTCTGGGGGTGGCGGGGCTGGAGCGGAGGCACCGAGCATGGCCGGGGCCACCACTATCGAGGCGGTGAAGCGCAAGATCCAGGTGCTGCAGCAGCAGGCGGACGATGCGGAGGAGCGGGCGGAGCGGCTGCAGCGGGAGGTGGAAGCCGAACGCCGCAACCGCGAGCAGGTACCGCCGGCGCCGCCGCCGCGCGGGGGCAGAGCCGGGCGGGCGGCGCGCCCGGAGCCGGGGGTCGCTCCGAGCCGCGGGGATGCCGGCCCGGCCCGAAGGGTCCGCCGGGAGCGGCGCTCTCGCTCTGTATCCGTGGCTCCCCCTGGGACCCGCCCGTGGTGCTGAGCGGACACCGGGGCCGGGGAGGGGGGCCTGGCGTTGTTTCGCTGTTCCCGGTGTCCCGGGACGGACGGCAGCGGCGGAGGAGCCGGCCGGGGGGAGGAGGGGGAGGCCCCGGCCATCTTGTGCGGCCCCGAGCCCGGAGCTGCGCGGGTAAGATGGAAGGAAGGAGCGGGTTCCCTCGGGATGCGGCCGGTGCAGGAGCCCTGCCGAGCCCCGCATCCCGCCCGGCCCGTTCAGCGGGGCTCCCTCACACCGGTACCGGCGGGGGAGAGCAGGGTGGGAGCGCCTCAAAGGGAGGAGGGAGCGGCGACAGCAGGATCTGAGCTGGCAGCGCTGTGCTCACCGCCGGAAAGGCCGGGACAGGGGCGAGGTGGCACGGGCAGGACCTCGAGGTGGCACAGGCAGGACCGCCAGGTGGCACGGGCAGAACCTGGAGGTGGCCGCCTCCCCTCCCTTGGGCTGGGACACAGGCAAAGCTGATGGCATTTTGGGGACAGGGACCTGGTGACACGGGCAGGACCTCGAGGTGGCCATCTCCCTTCCCTGGGGCTGGGATACAGGCAAAGCTGGTGGCGTTTCGGGGACAGGGATGAGGCGACGTGGGCAGGAACTTGAGGTGACCACCTCTCTTGGGCTGGGACACAGGCAGGGCTGGTGGCATTTTGGGGAAAGGGATGAGGTGGGACGGGCAGGACCTTGAGGTGACCACGGGCAGGACCTCGAGTGGCCGCCTCCCTGGGGCTGGGACACAGGCAAAGCTGGCAGCGTTTTGGGGTCAGGAATGAGGTGACACAGGGCAGGTCCTTGCTGGAATCTAAGCATGACTCTCTTTGAGTTTGCAGTGATTTTGCTGCATTTGATGTGAAGCTGAGTGCCCCCCTGAGTCCCCGAGCCTGTGTCTGTGACAGCGCTGTGGCACTGCCAGGGATGGGTCAGGCTCTGCTGCCCAGATCCATGGCAGAAGCTGCTGCCACTCCCAGGCCTCAGCTGGCTCTTTCTTTGCAGCCACATAAGGAATTCCCCTTGCAATAGCAGCATTGTCACAGGTACAGGCGTGTTTTTCCCAGCTCCCTCAGCCTCCTTCGGGGGAGAGAACCAGTGCTCCCAGTATGGTGCCCAGGGCTTGCCTGGCCACGGGTCCTGGGGAGTCCTCTTGACTCTCTTGGGACAGCACTGGTGAATTCTGAAGGCCTGGATGAGCTTCTCCTTTGATTTGCTGGGCTCCAGGTGCTCCTTGCTCAGGGCTGCCTTTGTGAAAGAAGCTTGGAATAACAGAAATGTGCCACTTGTACCAGGGGGTCTGAAAGAGTCACCTGGAAGTGTCACCCAGTGCTCTGGGGAAGCCTGACAGTTTCATCTGTATCTAGAGAGAAGCAGCAGAACAGGAGCTGTAAGGGCCCTGCTGCAGCAGGGGAGAGGCACTTCCTCAAAAGGCAGCGTGGTTTTTGGGTGGTTTTTGAACACTGCCTGCAGGAAGTCAGGGCTGAGTGGTGCAGTTCAAAGAGTCAAGAAGTGGAGAAGGAAGGGGGAGGTCCTCAGCAGCTGGTAGCTCCTTTAATAGGGCAAAGATGCAATCAGGCAATCTCCTTCCTGGTTCTGTTTAAGGTATTGCTGTGCTCCTCTTCAGGCAGACCACTTCCCCTTTCAGCAGGGTGGGTGCTGGCTCTGGGCACCACAGGGGTGTGGGCTGATCCAGAGCTGGGTGTACCTGCACGGGAGCTCCTCTGTGCCCTCCCAACCTGCCAGGGGAGCCTCAGTGGGGGGAAGAGCTCGGGGAGCCCCTGTGGGAGCTGGGTGCAAGCAGTGTGGGACCCCAGTGTAACACTGGTGTCTTTCATCACTCTACTCCTCCTCCTCCTCCTCGGCACGGTGTGGCTGGGAGGGTGCTTTGTTATGTGCAGCTGGGGTATTTCTGTTTGTCTGCCATGTGCCTGTGTCTGGGTTTTGCAGAAGGTCACAGTGCTGCCCTGGAATGGCTGCACTCCTGCCTGCCTGCCTTTGTAATCCTGTTGGGGAGCAGGATTCTGGATTTCCAGGGGGATGTCAGAGTTCCTAAAGCATCTGGGCTCCCCTGGGCTTTGGCTGGAGTGGATGTGGCTGCAAGCAGGGGCCTCACAGGCAATCAGGCCATGCCCCCAGGGTCCCAAAAAGATTGCAGAGAGTCTCCACTTGACTGTTTAGTCTGGGCCTGATCCAGAAGAGGAGTGCCACAGAAGGGATTTTCATCCTTGGCCTTGAGGTGCTTTGTTTTCAGCAGCACTGAAGGGCAGTTCCTATCCTCTGTATCTGCCCTGGCTGTGTTCTGACTCAACGCTGGAGCGAGCCACAGGGTGATGGCAGTGCTGTGTTACACACGAGTGATGAACTGAGCTCTCTGAGCATGGTCTGTGCTCCCCACCACAGCACAGCACTGTGGGGGCTGCCTTGTACCTTGTGGCCTCTGTGGAGGCTGACTAGGACATGGATTGCAGTGCTTGGGGGGTGGGATGGCCCCTGATCTGTGCCAGCTCCTTAAAGCCCCAGCCACATTTCTGGCAGATGTCTGCAGGCTGTCAGCAGCTCCCAATGTGTGTGAGTGATCCAAGGCAGCTCTTGCTGGGGAGCAGCCTCCTCAACCTGTCTCAAGGCTGGAGAAGGCTTTTGCTCCTTCTCTGGATTTGCTGGGAGGAAGGAAGCCTCAAGCACTGCAGGCTCTCTGTGGGGCTGTGGGCTCTGCAGCAACAAGCCCTGGGGCTGGGCAGCACCCTGTGAGCAGCCCAGCTTGGCAGCAGCACCCAGCACAGCTTGGCACATCCCTGGACATGTTAATCCTTCTCACCTTGCTGCTGAGAGGGTTTGCCTCAAGCAATGCTCACGTCCAGATCACAGCAGTAAGCTGACTCTCTGCTAAGTGGCAGCTGTCAGCACGCTCTGGTGTGGTGGATAAACAGAGCTGTGATGAATGAATGGCCTGGCAGGATCCTGGCAGCTGCAGAGGCAGCCCTTGGTGTAAATCATCTCCTTGGTGTTTATGGCCTGAACTCAGAGCAGCGCAGGCTGGCAGCGAGAAGCCTGCAGAGCTGAGGTGCTGCTCACCTCTGGGAGAGTGGCTGAAGCACCCTGGGTTTGCTTTGGGTTCCTGTGTGCTGCTGCTGCTGCCCCTGTGGCAGATCTCAGCTGCCAAACCTGCCCGGGCTCAGTGCCCCCCTCTGCTCCCTGCAGGCTGAGGCTGAGGTGGCATCTTTGAATCGCCGGATCCAGCTGGTGGAGGAGGAGTTGGACCGAGCTCAGGAGCGCCTTGCCACAGCTCTGCAGAAGCTGGAAGAGGCAGAGAAGGCAGCAGATGAGAGTGAAAGGTGAGCAAGGACTCCTGCTTGCACTCTGTCAGACACTGAGGGTCTGGTGCCATCAACTTTTTTGGTGCCATCAACTTTTGGTGCCATCAACTTTTTGGAGGAAGATATCCCACACCAAGGCTTGAGGAAGTCAGTGCCTGCTTAGGCACTAACTCCCTCAAGTCAGTGAGGAGCTAAACCAGTGTTGATGAACCTGAGGCTGCTGATGGCCTTGATTGTCCTGGATCCTGAGGTTAGGGAGTGAGGAAGTGCCATGTGCCACCATGCATCCCCTCTTCCAAAGAGGAGAAATACACGGGTTCAGGGACACCACTGCCTTGTGAAGGTGGCTGTGGGTGGGGCAGGCTCTCTGCCAGCATCCTCCCTAAGTGGCAGATGTCCCCTGACCTGTGATTCAGAGGGGAGTGGCCCACTTCCAGCTGTCTGATGTGCTTCCTCCTGCACACACCGTGAGCAGCCTGCCCCAGCTGCTGGCCTGCCACAGAGAGACTTGGCTCTTCCTTCATTCCAGATGGGGAGGTGCTTGACTTGGCTGGGAGTCCCTAAGAAAGCTGGGCTTGTTCTCAGGAGCACTGCACTCCCCTTGGCCTGGGAACCCAGTGATCTGCGGGGGGAATGTTCCACAGAACAGTTAACTCCAAGCAATTGAGGTGGCTGTATTCACATCAGCCCAGAGGCCTCTGCCTTCTGCATTCAGAGGAATCATGGTTTATTGAGAAGCACTGTGCTTCCAGGGACTGCTGTTAATGCTCTGCAACTCATTGCACTGCTGCCTTGTCCAAGATTGTTTCACACATCTCCCCTCCTTGTGCTTGCTTTTGGGCAGAGGCATGAAAGTCATTGAAAACAGAGCTCTGAAGGATGAGGAGAAGATGGAACTGCAGGAGATCCAGCTCAAGGAAGCCAAGCACATTGCAGAGGAGGCAGACAGGAAGTATGAGGAGGTGAGACCTTTGTGTGCTCTGTACAACTGACCTGGGCCAGGAGACTTGAATCCTCCTCCTGCTGACAGCAAATCTGGCTCTCAGCAGAGCCTCATCAATGCTCTGCCTGGCCAAAAGCTTCCCACAGCTCCAGTGGCTCCTGCAGGCATTCCTCCCTTCACTCTGCAGAGCCTGCAAGCACAAAACTCCTCCTTGCTCTTGACCCTGGTTGTCCTTTCCAGGTTGCTCGGAAGCTGGTGATCATTGAGGGCGATCTGGAGCGCACTGAGGAGAGAGCTGAGCTCGCAGAGTCGTGAGTAGTCTGCTTGCATGTACCTGCCAGGTCTGCCTCTGCATGGGCACTAACACTGCATTGCTAACCTTGTTACACAAGGCCTGAAGCACAGGGTGGGTGTAGGGCTGCAAAGGAAAGCAATGAAAGCACTTCCCTCCATGAAACAGGATTAGTTCCACCTAGGACACAGAGTTTGTGATGTGATTTGCCTTGGGTGGAGACACTCTGGGCCTTTGCATGGAGTCACTCCCTAGTTATGGAGGCTGCAGAGCCTTCCTGTGCTCAGCAATCACAGCACTGCTTTGTGTGTGCAGTCACAAGATGGTTCTCAGTGCTTGTACTGAAGTGGCAGAGGCCTCCTGGGCCATATTTGGTGGCCAAGGGCAGAGCTGTGGCTGAGGCTGCTCTCTGGGCCTCTCCAAGGATTTGCAGTAATACCACCACACCACTACAGGCTTCTGCACCGCTGAGCAGAAATCTGGGCTTCCTCTGCTCAGAGCAGAGACACAAATCCTGGTGTTTGGGCTCCTTTCATGTGTCCAGGTGCTTTAGCTGATCCTCGAGGAGCTGGTCAGGGCCTTTCTGTGCTCTGGGCCTTGTCTAACACAGTTGGTGTGGATGCAGCAGCAGCAGCACTGTGCTTCCCGCCCAGATGTGCATGTTGTGACCATGACTTTTTTGTGTTTCCCTTCCCCACCCTTTTTGGCTCTGTGGTGGTGTGGTTCTGGTGCTCCTTTTGACCTTGCCCCCACGTGGCTTGTGCCCCTGTGTGACCGTCACTAACAGTCATTGCCGGGAGCTGCAGGAGCAGATCAGAGTGATGGACCAGAACTTGAAGTGTCTGTCTGTTGCCGAAGAAAAGGTACTAACCTTCCCCTTCTTGAACCATTAAACCAAAAACTCATGTGGTCTCCTCACTGTGCTCCTCCCCTCAGCTTAACTGCGTCTCTCTCTCGCTGTCTCCTGGAACATTCTGTCTTCTCTGCCCATAAATGTCCCTTTTGCAGTGGTGGTGGCTGTCCTTCTGTCCATCAGAACAGCTTCCCTCCGTACAGCACACTAAAAGTGAAGCTTCTCCTTGGAGACTCCAAGTCTGGCAGAAACCTGTGTCCACATCTCGCTGCTCAGCTCTGTGCCCCGTGCATGTGCTGGCAGAATATCCCAAACATGAGCTCAGAGGCAAAAACGGAACTTGCTTTCTGCACAGGTGCCTCAAAGCAGGGTCCTGTCCAGTCTGATCTCAGACAGTCTCCTAAAGAACTTCCTGATCTTCCCTGCACGTGGATTCACTTCTTGTCTCCTGTCTTTCCCTCCCACTTCTTCTTTTCCTTTTTTTTCTCCCCTTTCCTTACAAAACCCCACAGTAAATGTTCCGAGCTGGAGGAGGAGCTGAAGAATGTCACCAACAATCTCAAGTCTCTTGAGGCTCAGGCTGAGAAGGTAGGGCTGCCTGTCCCAGGGCCAGAAACATTGCTGTTGTGCTAGGAGGGTAAACAGCAGAGCACCCACTGAGGTGGAAATGATTCAACTGCAGTCTTAAGCAAGCCAGGAGCACTGTGCTTGCTCTGCTGGGAGGGCTGAGGTATTTATTTCATTGGAGGGCCTGGAAGCTGGGGTGGGGGAAGCCTGGCTGCCCTTCCCTGCCTTGGGGCAGACTCAATCAGCCAGGATGTTTAAGCTGCTAAAACGTTAAGATGAGAATTTTTCTGCATCCAAGTTTGTGTTCCATGCATGGTGTGAGACTTGCCACCTGCCCCAGTCCTGTTGGGCTTGGGTGAGGATGTGAACAGCTCCCAGGTGGAAGGTTTCTGTTGTCATGTGTGCTGCAGTGAGGAGTTGATGCTGCCCTCTGTAGCTGTGGGCTCTCTGGAGAGGGAGGTATCTGGGGCTGCTGACTGCTGACTCCTTTTCCACAGTACTCTCAAAAAGAGGATAAATATGAAGAAGAGATCAAGATTCTGACTGATAAACTCAAAGAGGTGAGTGGCCATGTCAGGATGGCCCAGCAGGGTGAGCTGGCCTCAGCTTGACTGGGAAGAGATGCAAAGTCCATGTCCTTGGACTGGTCCCTTTCCTGTTGCACTCACTGGTTTATTTCTGTCTGGCAGGCAGAGACCCGTGCTGAGTTTGCTGAACGCTCTGTAGCCAAGCTGGAGAAGACCATTGATGATCTGGAAGGTACATTCTGGGCATAGGAAACCAAGCAATGGGTGTTGGGTGAGAAGCTGAGGAGGGCTTTGTCTCAGGTAGCTGCTGTGCTCCTCATTGCTTGGAGCATTATCCCACTTGGCCTCCAAGGGGAGGCTTGGCAAGAGCCCTGCTCTGAAAACAGTTCCCCTGTGCTGCAGCAGCTCTCAAGCTCTTGATCCAGACACCTGGCCTTATCTAGATAGCTTCTGTATGCTGGTAGTGATGTCCTCAGGATTGTAGCCAGATCCCTGTGCCCCAGCTTAATCCAGTTCTTGTAGGAGTGGCATAGGAAAGAAACACCTGCACTTGTAAGAACTGGTCACAATACATCATGCATGTGCTGGCTGCTGCAGATGGGGTCTTGCAGGAGTCAGTGAGTCTGAAACAGCCCCCATGAAGCCTCAGACTGCCCAGTGTGAGTCCTGAGCCAAGGTTAAATCCCCAGCAGTTCAGCCCATGGGGTAATCAGCCTGTGCCAAGGGTGGGTTCCTTTCCTCCTCCCATTCCTTCACACAGTCCTTCAGGAGCACTCCTGAGCCCAGCCATTGCAGAACCTTGCCCCAAGCCACAGGAGGAGAAGGTTTCAGCTGCCTCCCTTAAATCTGGGAGTGTGGCCAGATTCTTTTGTGGATTGCTGTGGCTGGAGTGGTGGTGCTGGTAAACCAAAACCCTTACAGGTCTCCTACCTTGACCACAGGTGTGCCTTTGTGGTCTGTTAGTGCCAGCTCTTGGAGATACAAAGCACTGTCCTGCTGTCTGGAGTCACTCTGGAGGTTTATTATCTAGAAATAGCAATGGTGTCAGCTGAACTGTTCCAGAACTGCAGCCAAGCAGCAATCTGAGCCACCTCATGGTGCAGGACAAGCTTTTATTTGGAACTGCAAAAAGTCCTCCAAATCCCTGCATGCTCCCCTTGAAACCTGTTGATTGAGAGTTGGCTCTGGTCTGCAGCCTTGCTGCTGAGGTGACCTAGTTCATGACAAATGACAAAGTTCCCCAGGCAGGCTCTGTGAGGCTGTTAGCAGCATGCCCAGCTGTACTGCAGCCCAGCTGCCAGAGCTGGAGCTGTCTGTGCCAGCTCTGCAGGGCTCAGGGATGTGTCAGCACAGTCCCAGGCCCACCCCTCCCTGCAGGCAGAGAGCTGCCTGTCTGCTCCATTATCTGATGGAGAGCACTGGTGTGGCCAGTCTGCTCTCCCACCTCACTGCGTCCTGCAGCATTGCAGTTTCCTCTGATGCCCAGCTCTGTGACATGACTGACTGCTCCCAAGCCAGTCTTTGCATTGAGACACAGGTGAGAACAAGGCACCTCAATTATCAGTGCTCTCCTTAAGTGTAACAAGCTTCTCCCTAAGTGGATGGAGTTGCCTTTCCCTGCTGCTCCTCCTGACCCTGGTTCCTGCTGACCTAGCTGGACAGCTTGTTTTTACAAAGTGATGTGGTTGAGTGCTTGGCTCTGCTGCCCTTGGAGCTGGATTGGAATCCTGGAAGGCACTTGTGGGTCACTTGGGTCCTCAGGCTGCTGGAACCCTCCTGTTCATTGTTGGGGATGAACACAGAGTCGTGATGGCTCCACATCTAACTTAATTTTCTTCAGTTCATGTACGCCAGTGTGCCTTTCCCACCCCGGAGTGTTGGAAGAACTCTTTGCCTTCCCTCATTGTTTTCCTTTTGTTCTCCTCCTAAACCTCTTCTAGATGAGCTCTATGCCCAGAAACTGAAGTACAAAGCAATTAGTGAGGAACTGGACCACGCCCTGAATGACATGACTTCCATGTAAATATGAGCTGGCTCTCGCTTCAGCAGCCTGGACTGCCAGTGCTTGCTTGGTTTGCTGTGGTTTCTGTAGTTGGAGAATTGTCCAGGTTACTTCTACAGATCTGCCCAAGGAGCCCCAGCATGCCATCCTCTAACTCTAGGTCCTGGTGGTCTGCATGTGTAACCAAGTGCTGTGCTGGCCTGAAAGGGTTCTGACTTAAATTTGAGTGCAATTCCCATTCCCACTGGGAAGGGCTTTCTCAGGAAATGTGGCTTTGTCATCTGCTGGAGCCACTGGGCCATGGTCTCAGGATTCCTTCTGGAAGAGGCTGTGGGTAGTGCTCAGGTGGATTCCTTAGGAATTGCCACAATAGGCTTGAGATGGGCCAGATCATGAACTGATCTGTGGAAGTAGCTGAACTTGTGTGTTTCTGCAACTTTGCTCCTTAGCTTTGTTCAGATCTGCAGTGGGTGCTGCTAACAACTGCTCCATGTGGTCCTTGCACTAACCCAGGAGAGGCCAGGTCCTCACCCCACAGAGAAGAGCCTTAACACGAGTGTCCCAACGTTCCCTGAGCAGAGTTTGCTGTGCACAAACACCGAGGCTTTCCTTAAAATTAGTGTCTCCTTCTGTCTCACACAGATAAGTTCTTGTGGTTCCAAACTCCACTTTGGATTTGTCTCTCTGCTTGGTGGCTTGTTCTGCATCTGCACCCGGCATTCACGCTCTCTTCATCTCACTCTGAATTCCAGTGCCTTTTTCCAGTTACTGTGCACAGGGCATCCCTGGGAATGGGTGCTGTACAGACACAGAGGCAGCAGCCCCCCAGTTCTGCTGCACTTGCTCCCAAACAAAGCTCCCTCTGTGTGACCTGATGTGCCAGACACAGCCTGCTCTGAGGGGCTGCCCTTTCTGTGCTGGGGGAGCGGGGAGGATGTTGTTCTCATCTGCATATCTTGTGTGGAGCCATAAAAGCTCTTTTTGTATTTCTCTTGCCTCTTGCTCGAGCATGATGTCACCTTTTTTAAGGAAAACAGTTCCTGTATAAATGGCTGTTGCTTTGGAGAAATGGGTTTCTAGTGACCACTTGCTGCTTTAGAGTAACTGTCTCAGCATTGCCTTCAAACTGGAGTCACTCTCAGTGGAGCACAGACCTCACTTGCACGCTGGATTTTTCTTTGAGGTGTGTCCCTGGCTCCCAGATGTGATGGCAGCTTTGCAGACAGGGCCTGTGGGGTCAGACTGGAGGCTGGGGGTTGCAGCAGGAGGCCCTGGAGCTGTGCCTGACTGAAGACACTCCTCATTCCTGCCTGCTTTGGAGTGCTCACCAGCACTGGTTGCCAAGCACTGGCTTGCAGTGGGAGGTCACACACCTGATAGTTGTTAGCCAGGGTTTGGAAGCCAGTAAATACTGTGTGAGCTCTGGCTGGTCTCACTGGGGCACAACTGGGTGTGAGGTGCTGCCTGTGCCAAGGGCAAGGATGTGTGGCCTCTTGCTTCAGGAATGAGCAGGGCTGTGAGCATCTGAGCCAGGGAATCTTTTGCAGAGCCCTTCCCTCCCCACACAGGGGCTGGGGGCTGCAGGATCCTTCTAGAAATGTGGCATGGAGCTTCCCACAGAGCACTGGCACTGGGCTGTGAGTGCCTGCTGTGTGTCACTGCTGGAGCTGTTGCTGGTTGATGTGGTATGATAAACACTGCTCACAAAACAGTGTGTGCTGCCTCATGGTGGTTGGTCAAATACTTTTTCCTTTCTGGATCTGTTCATCTGCCCCAGTGCCCGAAGAGCCCTCCAGGAGCAGAGTTCTGGTGACATGGCACACTTCCCGTGGCTTCCTCAGGTTTGTGCCCTTCTGCTCTCCACGTGCCAGCACTGGCACTCAGGATAATCCAGGCACACTCACCTGCCCCAGCCTGTGCCACTCTGCATTGGTGGCAGGTGGGGAAGGGAGGGAGCGTTCAAGGGATCTCAAAGTGTGGGATGTTGGACAGTGTCCCATGAGCACAAAGCAGGAACCCAGAGCTCTTCAGTAACCCCACTGCAGCTGAGATGAGGATCTGGATCCTGTGGGAGGGCAGGGCTTCTGTAAATGTGGAGGTTTCCCGTCCAGTGTTCCCCTGTCAGCTCTTTAAGACAACAGGGACACCATCATTGTCTGTCAGTGTCAAAGGGAGGGTGTCAGAGGAGGGACCAGGTTCTGCTCAGTGGTGCCCAGCAGCAGGACAGGCAGCACATGGAAACTGATGCCCAGAAGTCCCACCTGAACATGAGGAACAATTTCTTCCCTGTGTTGGTAACTGAGCCCTGAGCAGATTGCCCAGATACCGTGTCAAGTCTCCCTCACTCGAGATATTCCAGAATAATTGGACACAATCCTGTGCCAAGTGCTCTGGGGTGACCCTGCTTGAGCAGGGAGGTTGGACCAGAAGCACAGAGGTCCCTTCCAGCCTCACCCCTCGTGTGGTTGTCAGTGCTGGGAGGTGGCAGCTCACACCTCACAGGGAGGTCTGGTTGCACCCTGATTGTTGCTGTGGGGAGCTGCTGGCTCTGCTCTGCTCACTGGTGTTCCCAGGAATGTTATCTAAGCCTGGGCTGTGGCACTTTCCCCACTCACCCAGAAGGAATCCCAGGCTCTGGGTGGTGGATGGGGATGTGGGTGGGTGATGCAATGGTTACCCTGGGAGGTTTTGGAGGCATCTGGTCGGACTGGATTGCTGGGCCTGTGCAGGCTGGTTCCTGGCAGCTGTGCTGTGCTGTGGGAGTGCTGCAAACTCAGGCTGACTGACCAGGAGGGGCAGCTCCTGGGGCTCCCCACGTCCTGGGGCTGCCCTGGGGATGGGCAGGGAAAGGAGCAGCCCAAACACGGCGTGGCTGCTGCAGACATGGGCAGGTGTTCCCTGTGCAGAAGCTGTTCCTGAAGTGTGGGAAGTTCAGTCATGCTAAACACTCCAGTCTGCTGCCTTGTGTGGGTGAATCATCAGCTCCCTGCACACAAGCAGGAATGTTTGCTTGGAAGCTGGAGCTGGTGCACCAAGTTCTGCTGAGCACAGTTCACTCTCATCCTCTGCCACTGGGGAGACCCAGGACCAGCCTGGATCTCGCAGGTCTGGGGACAGACATTGGGGCTGCTCAGAGCACCATGGAGCCAGAGCCCCCCACAGCAGCAACGGCAGCTGTTGTGCAAGGCATGGGCCAGGATGTACCCACAACTTCCCTCAGCTTCCCCATTGTGGTAGGTCAGAAATCATTGGCTTCTCTGCCTGTGCTTCCCTTGGTGGCTTTAAAGAAAGGACAATCAATCAGCATGACTGCCCTCTCCTGCAGAGTGAGGTGCAGTTAGAGGGTTCTGAGGGCTGAGAGAAGCTGAGTGTGAAGCTGAAGTTGAGTTTTCCCCTCTGTGTGCAGGTGGGACTGAGCTGAGACTCTGGGGAGGGTGATGTGCTTTGGCTGCTCCATGTAAACCATTCCACTTTCTGCAATTTTACCCAGCTAGGTCTTGTTCAAGAGTAAAATATTCTGAGATTGAAAGCAATGAGGAATGGTGTAGGTCCCCTTCAGGGCGTGCCTGTCACTCTTGCACTGAGAATGAGACAGGAACAGGCAGGAGGCAGGATTGTAGAAAGAGCAAAGAAGGTTTTATTCAAGAGAACCACGTGGTTTAAATAGAGAGATAGGACAGATTCTGTTTGATTGGCTAACTAACAAAAACATCTTCCTCACACACTGTCTTTGAGAAGAACAGAAAGATGAAGTAGAAAAACACCACCTGCAGATTGTTTATACTTAACAAGTTATCACATCCTTATAAACTCCCTAAAAATTCTCACAAGCCACTGTGAGAAACAGTGTTTGTGTCTCTCTGTCTGTCCCATGGCATCCACAGGTGCCTGAGAGTTTCAGGACCTCACAGTACAAAGATTAGAGGGAAGGCCAAGGCCAAGGCTGTGCTCTGGGCTCACTCTCCAGCAGAGGCATCACACTGGTGTCACTGCAGGTGCTGCTGGTCACTTCTGCCAGGCTGGAAGATGATGTTTAAGGTTTTTTTTCCTGCCTGGAATTCCCCAAAGTGCAGGAATTGGAGCTGTCAGGCTGGGAGGACTCTGCCATGCAAATGAGCAGGAGAGATGCTGAATGTGTTCTCTGTAGTGGCTGGTTGTGGCAGGACATTGCCACCCAGCCCTGGGAAGTGACAGATGTGGAAAGGGACCAAGCATGATGATGAGCATGAGTGTGGCTGCTGGAACCTCTGTGGGGCTCTGAGGACAGAGCTCTGAAGGATGAGGAATGCCATAAATGCAGTGGCAGCTTGTGCCCTGCTCATGGAGCTGTTCTGGGGCAGATGTAAAAGAGGGCTCTGTGCTCCAAAGTCCCTCTGTCCTGTACCTGCACAGTTGCTGCCTCCAGTCCTAGCTGGGTTGTTAGTGTGGCACCAGGCATGTTCTCAGAGGAGGGTCCTCCAGGCCAGGGATGAGATGTTTTCACTCTCAGTTCTTCTGGTGTGCCTGTCCTGCTGTTCACACCGTGTCATTCCCACTGCAGTGAGGTGTGGCTCCCTCTGGAAGCTGCTTCTGGTACAGCTGTGGCAGGAGTAATTTATGCAGTGTGCTCCACAGGCTTCAAGCACATCCCACATCTCTGTCCTTGCTGGGGCCCTGCCTGCAGGCTCCTCTTGTGGTGTCTCTTCTTCCTTTCTTTGCCTTTGCACATCTTGGGCAGCACTTTCACTTCTGCCCACATTTGGCTTCCTCTGATCTTCCTGAGCTGAAGCCCAAGTTAGAGAAAGGCAAACCTCTGGGAATAGCTGGCTGTCCTCAGAAGCACACACTGTGGAGACAGCTTGTTTGATGTGCTCCTCCAGGTGCTCTACTAACCTTCCCTTTCTCTCTTTTTCTCTCTTCCTCTTGTTTCCCTCATCCTGTCGCTGCTGCAGAGCGCCTGTACAGCCAGCTTGAGAAAAACCGCCTGCTCTCTAACGAGCTGAAGTTAATGCTGCATGATCTGTGTGACTGAGAAGGGGCCCACTAATCCCATTAACAGCTCATTGCCACCACCACTGCTGTGGACCACACTGAAATCTGATCATTAACACTGGCAGGCTTGCCAATTTTATGCATTTGCTGCTTTTTAATGAGGCACTTGGATTTATCCTGTAATTTATTTAAGCTTTTTTTTTAATACATAAAGGTAACCTCTATTCTTGGTGAAGTCACCCCCAGACTTGGCTGTGTTTTAGCCAGTCTTGTTTGCTTGTCCAGGGGGTCCTGCCTGGCTCCTCCATGGAACCAGAATTGCTGCACCCCCAAATGAGGGGTGGGCTGAAGTTAGACTTATGTCTGCTTGAAGCTGCCTGTCAAGTGCTACAACCTAATTTACTGTTAGCTGAATGACTGTAGGATTTCCTGGTGCATGGAATGATGGCTTCTACCAATAAAGGACTGACCTTGTGGTCTGTGAGACACTGCACACCTGTAGTGTGTTCCTATTTAGGGGAGCCCTAACTGAGAAGGTTTGGGGGCAGCAGTAATTTCCCAGGCCTGACCCCAGTGCAGCTGGAATGGGCTGGGAAAGCTCACAGACATCTTGACAGCCAAAATGCACAGCCTGAAGCTGTGTCCTGGGTGCCTGCAGGGAGTATTGAAATGCTGCTGCTGTTGCTCATGCTCGAGGAGGGCTCTTCTCTCTCTGTGCAGTTTCTGGCCCTGGGGAGGTTGGGAGTGGCTTTGGCAATCTGCCTGTACCTAAAGGACATTTTTCCACAGCCTGTCTGCCCAGTGTCCCAGCGTGTGGATGTCTCCAGTGATATGGGTGGGCTCACCTTTGGAATAAAGCCTACTTAGAGCACTAGCTGCTGATCTGCTCTCCTCCTGGCTTAAGGAACATGTGAGAATCGACTGCACAGCTGCCTGCAGTGTTGGGCAGGGTGCAGCTCCCTCACTGCTCACTCTGCCTTGGGGCTGGTGGTCTGCTCCCTGCTGCTGCCCTGTGCTGAGGGGAAGGGGGGCACAACCAGCTGGAGTTCCAGGGGTGTTTTTGCTCTCGGGTGCCTTGCTGGGCCACTGTGTGTGTGTCAGCTGTGGAGGTGTGGAAGCCCTGGGAGGAGCTGGCTGCACTCAGAGACGCCTGCATGTGAAACACTGCCCAGAGCTCTGGCTAAAGGTGCACCGTGGCCATTGTGGGAGCACCAGCAGTGTGAGAGGCGAGGGCTACACTGAGCCAGGTAACCTCAAAAGCTTCCAGCTGCACCCAGCCAGGCACTCCAGCCCCAGGATCGCTGCAGCTGCGTGGGGAAGGGGCTGGCACAAGCTTTCTTTGGCAAAGGACTCTCCCTTCCTTGTCTGGTTTGTAACTCTGAGCTCTTGTTCTTGGCAGATAAACTGAAATCCACCAAAGAGGAGCATCTCTGCACGCAAAGAATGCTGGACCAGACCCTGCTAGACCTGAATGAGATGTAAAGGATCCCTGCCACTGCCTGTGCCATGCGGTGCCAGCCCAGCTGCTGCTGCCCTCTAACCCTGGCACCAGAGTTTACTTTCTGTTGCCAACCTGACCAAACACAAATCTCCTTAGTTCCAGGGTTAAAGGCCACCAGGTTGGGCAGAGCTTCAAACAGCATCATTAAGGGAAGTAAACAATGCAATAATGTTTGGAGAGCATGTTTGAGATGTACACATTTTGTAACTACCTTTTTTTGTAGCGACCATTACAAACATTCCAAATAACGTGTGAGGCTGGTGAGCTACCCTTCAGAGCTCTTGGCTTTAGAATTTGGTATTAATCTTCTGTGAATTGGCTCTGGGCCACCCTGCTTTGGCAGGGCAGGAAACAGATATGATGGTTCTGGCTGTGAGTCAGAGTAGCCAGGCTAGGGTGACAGCCTGTTGAGAGAACTTCCTTTTCCAGGAGCTGTTTGCCAAAAGCACAGTTCAGTTTTCAGCTTTAAGGTAGCTCTCTGTTGGGAAGGAACAACTTGGGTGAAAGGTGTCCTTTTTTGGGGGTGGTTTTTTTTTTTTTTTCTTAAGCCAAGCCAGTCATCTGAACAATTGAACCAGTTGAAACTTCACAGGGATTGTGTCCCTTCCCCTCCACACATGAAGGGCTTAGAGAAGCCACTGTCCCTGTAACCCATTGCTACCCTGGAGCTGACTTTGCCTTCACTAAGTGCTGATGCACCAAGCTTCACTGCTCATCACTGGGTTACACTTAACAACCTAAGTACAACAGCCTTGTGTCCTTGGAGAAGTGTTTTTGCCTACCTGGAGGGAGGGAGCCAAGCCTTCCCTCCTGCCCAGGACTGCTCTTAATTGTCTTAATTGATTCCAAGCCATCTCTGTGTGCATTGCTGATGTGTTGTGTTGTGAGGTGTGAGTGTGGCACCGCCATGCTCGCAGTAACTTGTGGTTGGAGCATGCTGCCTGGTTGTAGCAGTTTTTGGGGCCAATCTGGAGACAAAAAAAACATATCCAGTGTTTTGATACTAAATTGAAGAATTGTGTTACTGTCTTTTGAAATAAAAACTGATCCCTCCACATGGCTGCTGGCTGCAGAGCTTTACTGTGTGGGCTTGTGGGGGATGAAGACTGTTGTCATCTTGTTGCCAAAGTTCCATACCCTCTTGGTGATTTCTCATGGACATCTCCTCACAGCACTGATTCCTTCTTCATGGCACCACCACAAACTCCAGCTCCATTCTCAACCAGCTAACCCACTCTTTTACAGCACTCATCCTCACTGGACACAACTGCCTGTTAAGGGCAGGCCTGTTCCTAATCTTTGTTGACTGGTACAGCTGATTACCTCAGGGGTGAGATTGCCTTCTGCACTATCTTCATTTTCTTACATTCTATCCCCCCCAGAAGATTGGTGTCCGTGCCCATCCCTTGGGGTGGGACCAGGCACAGGGTAAGGAGCATTCCCAGGGCAGGAGTGCAAAAGCAGAGCTGTGAGTTCCTCGGGGAGCAGAACTGATGAGTTCTCAGTCAGTTTGGGTGGAAGTGTTAATCTGCTGGAGGGCTCTGCAGAGCCTGGATCCAGTAGTGTGACACTCAGCAAAGTGCCAGGTACTGTCTTTGGGTCACCACAACCTGCTGCAGTGCTCCAGGCTTAGGGAAAAGTGGCTGCAGAGCTGGAAAACAACCTGGGAGTGCTGGTTGGCAGCAGCTGCACATGAGCTGGTGTGTGCCCAGCCAAGGGCACCTGGCTGGTGCCAGCCATGGTGTGGCACTGGGACCAGCAGTGCCCGTCCCCTGTGCTGGGCACTGCTGAGGAACCACAAACCCTGGGGTCACTTTTGGGTCCCTCATGACAAGAAAGACCCTGAGGGGCTGGAGTGCATCCAGAGACAAGAACAGAGCTGGGGAGGGGCTGCAGCACCAGGAGCACCTGGGGGGGCTCAGCCTGGAGCAAAGGAGGCTCAGGGGGTCCTTGTGGACCTTGTGGCACAGCTCCTGCCAGGAGGGGACAGCCAGGAGAGGTCAGGCTCTGCTCCCAGGGAACAGTGACAGGACAAGAGGAAAGGGCCTCAGGTTGTGCCAGGGGAGGTTTAGATTGGATATTGAGAAAATTTCTTCACAGGAAGGGGTCCAGCCCTGCCCCATCCAACCTGGCTTTGAACACTTCCAGGGATGGGGTAGTCACAGCTGCTCTGGGCAATCTGTGCCAGGGTCTCACCACTCTCACAAGGAAAAATTTCTTCCCACTATCCCTGTATTGGATTTGCATAGCCTGGTTTCTGGTAGCAGGTGGGCCACAGAGGTGGCTCCTGTGGGAAGCTGCTGGAAGCTTCCATCATGTCCAGCAGAGTCAATCCCTGCTGGCTCTGAAGATGGACAGGCTGCTGGCCAAGGCTGGGCCAATGAGAGAGGCTGGTAAGGCCTCTGTGGTGACATATTTAAGTATTAAAACAAAGTCACTCAGTTTTCTCTTAGTCAGAGAAGAGAAGAAGGTGGGAACATGTGAGGGAAAACAACATGGTGACACCAAGGTCATGGAGGAGGAGGGACAGGAGATGCTCCAGGGGCAGGAGATGACATTGCTCTGCAGGCTGTGGTGAGACCATGGTGAGACAGCTGTGCCCCTGCAGCCCATGGGGGTCCATGGGGGATGCAGAGATCCATGGGCATGCAGAGACCCATGGGCATGCAGAGGTGCCCAGGCCAGAGCAGTGGATGCCTGGAGGAGGCTGTGGCCCAGTGGGAGTCCCAGTGCAGAGAGGGGGCCCTGCTGGAGCAGCCTGGCCTTGGAGGATTGCACCCTGTGGGAAGAGAGATCCACATCACAGCAGTTGTGTGGGAGGGAGGGCTGTGTGCCCATGGGGGAAATTCAGAATTCACCTTGAAGCAGTTTGGGAGGGCTGTGTGCCCATGGGGGAAATTCAGAATTCACTTTGCAGCAGTTTGGGAAGGCTGTGTGCCCATGGGGGGAATTCAGAATTCACCTTGCAGCAGTTTGGGAGGGCTGTGTGCCCATGGGGGAATTCAGAATTCACTTTGCAGCAGTTTGGGAGGGCTGTGTGCCCGTGGGGAGAATTCACCTTGCAGGAGGTGCAGCAGGGCTGCTGCTCACAAGAGCAGACTCCTGCTGGAGAAGTTCCTCACAGGGGAAGGACTCCTCTCCCTGAGCAGCAGCAGAAGAACTTGGGGGATGAACTGACCCAAACCCCCCATGCCCTGTTTCCCTGCACTGCCAGTGGGAAGGAGGGAGGGGCTGGGGGGAAGAAGGTGTTTTAAGGGCTTATTTCACCTCTCATTATCCTCCTCTAATTCTGTCAGTAAAAAATTCACTTTGCAACCTTTACCTGAGCCTGTTTTGCCCTTGAAGTGTTTTCTCCCAGTCCTTATCTCAATTCATTCAACCCTATATTATTTTTTTTCCTCTCCTCTGCCCAGCTGTGGCAAGGGAGGGTGAACCAGTGACTCTTCTGGGTGCCTGATGTTGGGCAGTGCCAAACCATGGCAATCCCATCTAGCCCTGCCCTCTGGGAATCCATTCCCCGTCACCCTGGCACTCCAGGCCCTTGTCCAAAACTCCTCTCCAGCTTTTTAGGAGCCCCTTCAGGCACTGGAAAACTGCATTTTGCTGAGCTGGGGAAGGTTTGGAGAGCAGAAGGGACCATCTTGAAAAAAACCCAAATCTTGAGCTCAGGGTTTTCCCACGGGGGAATGGGCATGGCTGTGAGGCAGGAAGCTCTCACCTGGTTCAGTGGCCTGGCAGTCCAAGAGGCTGCTGCAAATCTGACAGGAGTGGGGCTGAGGGGCTGCTGTGCTGCCTGGTGTCAACACCAAAACCTGGAGCTGAGGCACCATCAGCTGAGGGACAGTCAGAATGAAAAAAAAAAAGGTTTTTTACAGAATTAAAACTTGCCCTTAAACATGATGACTTTGAACGCTGCTGTCTTCTATTATGGCACCTCGAGGGTCTCGTGTTCCTGCAGAGGGTGGGCAGGGAGGGTGGGCAGTGGGGCTGGCACTGCACCCTCCTCTCTTTGCTCATCAGAGCTCCAGCTGGATCTGATCTCCCAGTGTGTCCCCATCCTCCTTCCTAGCTGTGACCAATCTGATTTGTAGTAAAAGAGATTGTAAAGGCAAACAGGACATTTTGGAGCTCGATTCCAAGTTTCTCCAAATGCTTCAACTTCCCTGAGTCGTTTCTTGGGTGCTCTGAGGATATCCCTATTTGTAGCCATGATATTTTCTGAAAAATCCCTTTGCCAGGATTTTTCTCCTGAGAAGCTGAGAGGCCTCAGAAATGAAATGTAAACAATGGTTATCTGCTGCTGTGGAATGCAACAGGTGGATCTGTCATTGGTCTCATGTGGTTGCTTCTAATTAATGGCCAATTACAGTCAGCTGGCTCAGACTGTGGTCAGTCACAAGATTTTATTATCATTCTTCTATTCCTTTCAAGCCTGCTGATGAAATCCTTTCTTTTCTTCTTTTAGTATAGTTTTAATATAATATATATATATATCATAAAATAATAAATCAGCCTTCTGAAACATGGAGTCAGATCCTCATCTCTTCCCATGTCGGGATTGCCTGCAAATTTCCACACCTATTCTATTTTGATAAAATGAAAATAAAGAGAGACTTCTTGCACTACAACAAGGATGTTCACATGTTAGCCCATTTGCTTCTTCCTAACTGCACTGTGTTGTAGAAGTTGAATTTTTAGGCTAAGCAAGTAAATTATAAACTCAATTCTAAATCCCTTATGTTTCCTTTTTCTCCAGGAATATATTCTTTCTTTGTAACAGCATCCATCCCATTGGCAGTGGACAGATCAGTCTTGGGGCAGAAGCAGCTTGCAAATGCAGTGATTTAAATACTAAAGCTGGCATTTCTCCACTTGATGGGCTTCTCTCTAAATCCCAGCAGTAAATTCAACTGCAGTGGGCCCCAGAGCTGGGAAAGCCTCTGTCAAGATTGCCTTTGTGAGACTTCTCTGCTGCTTGCTGGTTTTTTTCACTGTGGATGTTTGGATTCAGGAATTAGCTGTCAAATGATTTGGATACTTAGAGGATGAAAAATGAGAACGCTTCTGCTTCAGTCCCTGCTTCCAGAAGAGTTTCACAGTGACCATTGTGCCTGTTCCTCACTAAATCTGGGCTCTGGCAACAGCAACGTGTGTCTGTTACAGAAATCAGCATTGCTGCCACTCTCACTGCTCTGGGACAAAGCCTAATGCAACTTTCAGCTTTCCAAACCAATTTAGGACTGCTTTCACTATTAATCCCCAGATTAATAATTTTTAAAAATAGAGCAGCATTTCTTAATGAAAACCATGTTACCAAGTTGTTGCTGATGGCTCTTGGGAGCAAACCTCGTGTTTTCTTTCAGGTTTCACCATCTGCACAGGAGACAGGAGGACGCTGGACGTGAAGCTGTATCTGGTGGCTATGCGAGTTTATGACCCCAAAGTGTATTTATCTGATGGGAATATGTGTTTACTTAACAACGAGCAGCTGCCAAATGGAGTGCTGTGGGCAATTGTGCTACAGATTTTAGCACTAATAAGGCAATAAGAGAGTAAGAAGGAACTTAACCCTCGCTGTGATGTTATCTCAGCCTCTGCCTCACACACAAATCTATTCCCATATATTCACCAAAAATCCTCTGTGTGACAAACCACCACAGAAATGCAAAATTCTGGGAGTATTTTTGGAAAGTGCGCTGGGTTTTCCTTGGAAGGGAACACACTGTCCACTGCTTCTGCCAATTCACAGAGCCTGACAGTAACTCACCACTGTAAAACAGAATTGTTTTCTGTCCTGCAGGTAAGAGGCAAAGGTGGTAGTAATTTTCTTCTGTTTTTTTTTTCTCTAATCCCTCAGGCCATATAATAACACTGTTTTTCACATCTGTGTGAAAGAAACTGCTCTGTGCTTCAGGTTATGCCATATCCCATAGAGTTCCAACACTCACAGACTGCTTTGGGCTGGGAGGGACCTTAAAGATCAACCCATCCCACCCCTTTGCCATGGGCAGGGACACTTTCCAATAGAACAGGCTCTTCCAAGTCCCTGAACACTTCCAAGGATGGGGCAGTGTGAGGGTGTTCACAGGGGTTCTTGGGTGAGGGAAGAGACGAGGATCTGACTCCATGTTTCAGAAGGCTTGATTTATTATTTTATGGTATATATTACATTAAAACTATACTAAAAGAATAGAAGAAATGGTTTCATCAGAAGGCTGGCTAAGAATAGAATAGAAAGGAATGATAACAAAGGTTTGTGGCTTGGACAGAGAGTCCGAGCTAGCTGGGCTGTAATTGGCCATTAATTAGAAACAACCACACGAGACCAATCCCAGATGCACCCGTTGCATTTCACAGCAGCAGATAATAAATGTTTACATTTTGTTCCTGAGGCCTCCCAGCTTCTCAGGAGGAAAAATCCTAAGGAAAGGATTTTTCATAAAAGATGTGTGCAACAGGGCAGTCACAGCTTCTCTGGGCAACCTGTCCCAGGGCCTCACCAGCCTCACAGGGAAAAATTTCTTCCCAATATCCCACCTAACCCTGCTCCTGGCATTAGGAAGGCAATGAGTGCCTTGTCCTGGCACTCTAGGCACTTGTCCAAAGTCTCTCTCCAGACTTTTGGAGCCCCTTTAGGCCCTGGAAGGGGCTCTGAGGTCTCCCTGGAGCCTTCTCTAAGCTGAGCACCCCCAGCTCTCCCAGCCTGTGCCCAGAGCAGAGGAGCTCCAGAGCCCTCAGATCATCTCTGTGGCCTCCCCTGGGCTCACTGCAGCAGCTCCTTGTCCTCCCTGTGCTGGAGGCAGCTCTGCAGGGCAGGGTCTCAGCAGAGCAGAGGGGCAGAATCCCCCCCTTTACCTGCTGCCCATGCTGGGGGCTCAGCCCAGGACTGTGCTGCCTTTCTCTCTAAGGTTTCCACAGACAATTCCTTCTGCATTTCCTGGAGCTGTGAGCTGACTCTGAGAGGTGCCAGAAATGTGAGCAATCAGACACTTGGATAGAAAGGCCAAGAAAATTGGAATTACAGCAGCAACTCCTGAGCTTTGCCCTGGCACTGGAGCAGTGGCAGCTCTCACACGAGCCATGGGCAGCACAGCCCCATCTCACCTGAGCAGGGGCAGGTCCCTGCTGCACTCCCTCTGTGCCAAGCAGTGCTCTTGAAAATGACTTCCAGACAAAGTTTTCAAGTGAAGGAATCCCCAACAGTGAATTAGGTGTAGTTTTTGAAGCTGCTGAAGCTGCTGAGCAAGTTGTTCTGTGCCAACTGGCCTCAGCACCTGGCAATGTAAATTAAATGTGTTCAGGAACTCTGAGTTTAGTCACACACTCCTGTCTCTAATTTTATACAAAGCAAGACATTATGGAGGCAATGCAGCATGACACAGTGACAGTTTGATTACCAAAAAGAGAAACAGTGGCTTGAAACATGTTTTCTTAAGCTTAGGTTTTTTAAGTCCTAAGCAATTGATAAAAATCTTCTCTGCTGTATTTTAGGCCAGTTCAATCTCATATCAAGTGCCTAATTCTGCTGAGGGTGTCCATGTTTCAGCAGGGTACAGTTAATTTTGCCTAGTTCTGTTGCCTGTCATTGGCTGACAGCTCAGAACAGGAGCTTTCTCCCTTTGCTGGTTTTTTGGGAAGATTTCTCCCTTTTCCCCCAGCTTTAGGGTGGGTCAGTTCAGCTCCCTGTGCCAGGCATCTGTGAACAGGACATGAAGATTTACCTTCCCATCACTCTGTCACTTGTTGTCCTTGCATTTCCACACCATCCCTTGGAATCTTGTATCGATATAAACTTCAGGTGCAGCAGGCTACAGAGGGCTTCTTGATGCGAGAACCAAGAAGGGAAGTTAGTTAAAAACTTTGAGCCAGCAGAGGCATAAATGAGGAACCTGAGCACTGATTGGGTCAAACCAGTCTCATTTTCCTTCTTTAGTCAATTACTGTCCTTCCCCACTCCTCCCTCCAGCAAACCCCATTTTTTTGGGATAAAGTCACATACCTTTTTCCTTTTTCCAGAGATGCAATGCTCCTGTCCTCAAGTGTTCTTCTCCCCGGCCTATGCTTTTTCTCCCTCTTCCTCTCCCATGTCCTTTGGTTGCTTTTCTCTGTATTCCCAGATTGTTTGCTGTTCACTCAGCTGGGCAGCTGTCAAGTTCACTGGGTGTTTGATCTGTTGACAATGATGTGTAAGAGCAGCCAAGAGAGATGCACTTTCCCCCTCTTCTTTCCCAGACTTTGGTCTTTGATCACCTGGGGTAAATGGTCTTCCTGTGTCTAGGCTGGGAAAATGGAGTTTATTTGGTTTTCCTTAAGGCTGGAAGACAAGCCTGAATGTAGTTCATTTAACTTCTGACAGTCCACTGCAAGACACTGCACAATTTTGAAAAGGAATTTGAGATGTTCAGCGGTGAGAGTCCCAGAAGTGCTGCTGGGGGTTTTCTTTGTTATTCTTGGTGGCAGGGATGAAACACACACCAGGCAGAGCAGCCATGCCCACGCTGCACCACAGACACACAGCCTGGTTCCCTGGACACTGCTGTGCACATGTGGCACACACCTGTCCCAAATCGTGTCCCCCCTGCCCAGATTCCCCCACAGCCTGTCCCAGGGCCAGCAGGGAGTCACCAGTGACCTCCTCCACCCCTCCATCCCAGCCCAGCCCTGCTCTGGTTGCTGTGAGCTGACTCCGACAGGTCTCAGCAATGTGAGCAATCAGACACTTGGATAGAAAATTCCAGTAGAAAATTGGAATTACAGCAGCAACTCCTGAGCTTTGCCCTGGCACTGGAGCAGTGGCAGCTCTCACACGAGCCATGGCTCCCTCCAGCCCTCCATCCCAGCCCAGCCCCTGCCCTGCTGTGGTGTGAGGCACTTGGATCTCCACAGCCCAGTCTGGGGTTCACCCTTTCACTGCAGGACACTCCCTCATACACATCCACATTCCAGGATCATGCCTGGACAGAGGAGGCTCTGCTTGTTGGGGCATAGAGGGTGCCCCTCCATTCATTTTCCTAACATAAAGAAGAGACTCAGCTGTCCCTGCAGAGCACCTTCTTGTGCTGGCTGTCAGAGGTTCATGCATCCAATCTACACCTTCCCTCTATTTTCCTTCCTGCTGGCACCCTGGGAACTGGAGGGGATCAGTAACTGTGGTCCCCACTACAACAAAGCCTTGTTGTAGTGAATCATGTTTTAAAAAAGTTAAAGATTTTAGCTGAGGGTTAGAACCAATTCATATTGTTAGGAAAATTAATCCACAAACATCAGAGGTTTGTGTCCAAAAAGGAGACAGAGGAGTCCTGTAACTTTAGCTGAATGAAGGGAGAGGCCATGGGGCATTCCCCTGGAATCTCTCACATTTTTGGAGGATGCAGCCTCCTTTTTATCCTAATTTTCCTTTTCTCTTTCCCCATTTCTGAGGTACTTGAGAGGGACAGAACTCCCCAATACACCTGATACCAGAGATTCCCCTCTAATGTATAACCCTCACTTTTAATTTTTAATTCTTATAGAATTTAGGGGTTTTTCTTCCCCATTGTTTCTTTCATCCTTTCATCTTTCAATATCTAATTTCATTTATCAGTTTATTTGTAAAAGCAAATATCTTTTTCCATTCACCAATCAATGGAACCCTTCCCATTTTTTCTTTTTTCTCCCAGTGCTGGTTTTATCTACCAGCAGACCCACAGCTTGTTTGTAAAGACAAATCCATATTCCTCCCAATACTGAAGTTAAATACACCAATGATAAGTTAATGATTATTAGATGCTTAAGCTAAAGCTAATTGTTATATTATGAGCTCATTTGTGGAAGAAAGTAGAGCAAGTGAACCATTATAGGAACATATTGGAACCAGCAGAACAATGCCCAGCACCTTATTAATTAATGATGGATTAATGTGTTAATCCATCATTAAGCAGGGGGCTTTGGATTGTGACAGAGGGTCACAGAGACCTGAGGAAGACATTCCTGACTTCATCCCTGGGACCACTGACCCAATTCAAGACCACTGACCCAATTTGAGAGAAGAATTGTGCACATGTGAAGGCCTAATAACCTCATTTTAATACAGAGCAGGGATGGGAGGTGCTGGGGTTGTGCATATGCATGTGAAAAATGCCAATCACTTGTTTTTAAAATTTAAAAAGTTTAACGGTAATAAAATGATTATAAAAATAGCAATATAATTAGAGTAAAAAAAATTTGGACAATTAGGATTAGGACAATGTGAGACAATAGAAACAAAGAGTTACAGTCCAGGTAGCTTTTTCTGGGCAACATAATCCCAAAAAAGGACCCACATTAACAGAGGATTAACCCTTAAAACCAATAGCTTGTTGCATATTCATACACCTCATACAGGAGGCATAAATTCCATTCAAACACAGGATTCTGTCTGGTCATCGTCAACTTCTTCTTCTTAATCCTAACAGCATCTTCAGGGCTGAGCAAGGCAGGAAGAAGTTTGTTTTTTCTGATAAGAGAGCAATAAATTATTTTTTAAAATTTTTTTAATGAATATTTTTTTTTTTTGGTGTCCTGTGGCTGCTACTTCGGTGCAAGTCCTTCCTTTTAAAAAAAAGTATCTTACACAGCATAGTTTCAATTTTAACATTATTTAATAACCTAAAATTATATTTAGCACACTACTTAAGAAAATTAATACAGCATAACTTTCTAACATAACACATATAATATTCATTTTAATATTTGCAAAAAGCCAATCATAAAATACATGCATTTTTCACACTGGGTTTGTAGGGAGCTGTTTGCCCATTTCCCTGCAGCCTGAAAGGAACAAGGCATTTTTCCTTACAAACAAACTGTGGATCTGCTGGTAGATAAAATCAGCACTGAGAGGAAAAAGAAACAGTGGGAAGGATTCTGCTGATTTGTGAATGGAATGAGAGGGATTTGTCTTTACAAACAAACTGCAGGTCTGCTGATAAATAAAACTGGATACTGAGAGATGAAAGAAACAATGGGAATAACTACAAATTCCATAGGAATTCCACTAATTGATACATGGAAAAGACAAAGAGGTGGGGGGAAGGGGGTTAAATTAAAAGGAGGTTTTAGGTATCAGGCGTATTGGGAAGTCTGTACCTCACAAGTACCTCAGGCAATGAGGAAAGAGAGAAAGAAATGCGGACGGGAAATTAGGATAAAAAGGAGGCTGCGTCCTCTAAAACTTTGAGAGACTCCATGGAAAATGCACATGACTTTTCCCTTCATTTGAATAAAGTTACAGGACTCCTCTGTCTCCTTTTTGGACATAAACCTCTGGTGTTTGTGGATTGATTTTCCTCACAGGCCTGACCGCTGGGAGCTCACAACCAGCGCGTGTGGCGCTGAACCACCGGGACAGGCTTGGGCGGGACCCTCTGCCCGCAGTGTGTTGCTGTGTGCTGGAATCCCGGTCTGCTCCGGTTTTTATGCATTAAAACTGGGTTTAATTCTTTCTCTCTTTCTTTGGTGGGGGGGCGGGTTAGGGTCGGGCCCCCTCACGCGGTCCCCCGTGAGCTCCCGCCCCGGCCGAGCCGCCCCACAGCGCCCCCTGCAGGCGTGGGGGAATCATCGCACCCGCTCTGCCCGCCGGGAGCCACCCGCGCCCCTGCCGGCCGTGCCCGGAACTGCAGCGCGGGGGAAACGGCTTCGAGGGAAAAAGATGTCAAAAATAGGTTAGAAAGTGATGGAAAATAGTTAATAATTGTAAAGCATGTACTGTTAGTTTGGTTATTATATTGTAAAAGGGGTTCAAAGGGTAGTTATAAGAAATGCAGTACGCATCTTACTGTATTACACCTAAGTAAAGTGCACCACACCCTAAGGGAAAGGAGCCAGCCTGGACAGAACTGTAATGGCAAATCAAGCGCCTTAAACCTTCATGCAAATGAAGGATCCCAACAAAAAACAATCCAAAGGGAGTAAAAACAGGATAAAAAGGGCATCTGACCCAGGGAAGATGTGCTGCTCCACCTGGAACATCGGGGACATCACTACTCAAAAAGACCCAGTGCTGGCGCTGTAGCATCCTTGACAGGAACGCTCCTGCTCCGGCCACAAGCCCCTTGCTTTAGGCCTTTTCTTTTTTATAAGAAATGCTGAAATCACTTAGTACAGAAGTGTGGTCCTGTTTTTTAACAAAGAGACTTCATGGGGTTTTCTAGTTTTGTTTGGTGGTGCTGCCATTGTTGTTTGTTATAGATACATATTATAATATTGGCTTTTTGCAAACATTAACACAGATTTTATATGTGTGGTGTTGAAATAACTTTGCAATAAAGATGTAGATTTATTTCTGTTGTTAATTAAGCTTAGACATAGTAGTGAAATAGCTGATATAAGGATGCTTGTGTTAAAATGCCTACTTTGATGGGATAACATCCAATGAACACAGCATGAGGACACCTGTACAGATATGCCAACTATCAGCACCCATTGTCTGAAGACAGTGTGGACCAAGACCCAAAACTGAAGATGATGATAAAAAAGAATTAAAACCACAACCAAGGAATATGCATACTCTAAAAAGGCAGATCCAAGGAGGAGATATGCTGAACAGTTCTTGGAACATTAAACTAGTTTGGGGAAAAAGTTTACTCTGGATAAGGATCTATGAATATGCAACAGGCTGATGTAAGGGATAAGGTATTCAAGGTGTAAGATAACAGAGTGGTCTTGGCTGAGTGCCAAGATGCACCCTAACATCCTTTGCTCCATTGTCCTTGTCTTCTATTGCCCTTTATTAAAATTTATTTTAAATTTTCACAGGAGAGTGAGCGTGGCTTTCACATTGTTGTTTGCCAAGTTACACAATATACACATTAATAAAGAAGTGTATGTATATCACTTTCCCCATATTTTTGCCTGAAAGCCCTTTGATTTCAGAGTTAAAATAATTTGGAGGGAAGGGGGTCACATTTTCCATTGCAGGGGAGGTTCCTGCCTTCCTGGGTGGACACCTGGCTTTCAAAGCAAGACACAGGTTCATGGCAGTCCCTCAGGTCCTTGATTCCCATTCTCTGGTTGGGGTGAGCCGTTCCTGTGATCCAGCACTGCAGATGGGAGGTGGGACAAGCCAGACACCGGGCAGATCTGGAGCTGGAGTGGCTTTTCCTGGATTGGATGGATTTTTAACTGCTTTGGGTTGGGACTGACAACTGAGGCTGTCAGAAATGCCACTCCCAGGGGTCCATTCCTGTCTGCAGAAGGGGCTCAGCACCCATCCTGGGGAGGACTGGCCATCCCTGGCCCTGGCCAGTGGCAAAGCCGGTGCCATGTCACCCAACCCAGCTTCCTCCCTCCCATCCAACCCACTGCTTTGAGAACTGGGTGCTGACCCTCCACCAGGAGGAAGAGGAGGGACAAACAGGGCGAGACTGGCTAGGCAGGGACCCTGGAGTGGGATGCAGGGTTGGGAGAGGGACAGTCTGGGGGAAACATTTTTTTCTCTCTTGGAAACATAATTTTGAGGCTGGATGATTGCATGCTGTAGGCGAAGCTCTGAGTCATTCTGTGGGAAATTTACCTCACCCTCTGCAAACCAGGCACAGAGCTGCTTGGTAAGGGCTTTATTGGGCAAAGCTGGCTCCAGCAGGAGGGGAAGCAAATCCCACCCATTCCCAGGGAACAGGGCTCGCTGTGTCCTGCTCTTGTTCACCTTCCAGCAGGAGTCTCCTGGTGCAGAGGGTCTGCAGCTGGTTCTGTGTGCCCAGCAAAACCTCCCTGTGTCCAGGCAGGGAGAAGGAGCCCAGCAGGATCTGTCAGCACTCTTGAGACAGGGCATGAAGGAAGCTCAAACCCATAGGATCCAGGCACTCCATCTCGTGGCCTCCCTCAGCCCCAGTGGCGCAGTTTAGCTCTGCTCTCCTTGGAGCGGCTCTCGGGCGTTGGCAGTGCCAGGGAGAGGAGGTTCTCAGGCTCCAGCACAAACATGCCATACAGGTTCCAGAGCAGCATGGCCAGGAGGGGCAGGAAGGTCATGCTGAAGCCAAAGGCACGGAAAGAGCGGCCGATGGCGTAGGACATCCAGAAAATCAACCTGGAGAAGGCAGAGAGTGCAGGCTGAGAGCCAGGGTGATGCTGTGGGGCTGGCACTCAGTGCTTCTGACCAGTGAGGATTTGGGGTGATGCTGTGGGGCTGGCACTCAGTGCTTCTGACCAGGGAGGATTTGGGGTGATGCTGTGGGGCTGGCACTCAGTGCTTCTGACCAGGGAGGATTTGGGGTGATGCTGTGGGGCTGGTACTCAGTGGTTCTGACCAGTGAGGATTTGGGGCTGGCACTCAGTGGTTCTGACCAGTAAGGATTTGGGGTGATGCTGTGGGGCTGGCACTCAGTTTCTGACTAGAAATCTGAGGATTTCCCTGCTGTAGGAAGAGGAACCCTTCCTGGCTCCGGTGAGCTGGGTGAGGTGCTGCCAGAGTGGGAGTTTGCTCCAAGGGATGGTGCTGGCACTGACAGAGCCTGGGGTGAAGGAGCCACTTACCTGGAGATGGCGAAGAGCCCTGTGAGCAGTGGGATGAGCTTGAGGAGCTCCTGTGGGAGGTAGGTGGCCAACACGGCCATGTTGAAGAAGTAGAGGATGAAGAGGTGCACGGACTGGGAGACGTAAGTGCGGTGGATCTCCACCTCCCGCTGGAGCTCTCCAAAGGGCTCCAGGGCAGAGGAGCAGAGGCGGGAGATGCCGCTGACGATCATTCCTGAGGGACAGAGAGAGGTGTTTTGTGGAGATAGCCAAAAACTCCACAACTTTGTGACAGTCGTGAAGCCGGTATGTTTATTACAGCACCGGACACATGTGGAGATTACTCTCCTTAAAAGGCATGCAGTACCCCTGGGAACTTCAGGTGCCTTTTTATCCCCCTCTCAAATACATCTGCATACAGTTTCACAATAGGTTCATACATATTCATTTTTACGAATTTCACGTGACATTTGCTGCTAGTTCTTCTTTATCAGAAAGAATTCCTAGGTCAGGTTGACCTGCTCTCACAGCAGTCTCTCTGTCTATCCCCCTCTGTCTCCTCCCCTTTATCTCTGTCCTTCACTGAATCAGCTTCCCTGAGCCTAGGCTTTGCAGTCAGGCTACAGAGCTATGTTTTCTAACCACAGACTCAAAGATGTACATTTCACCTAAATCAAAATAGATTTCTACTCTGGAGAATTTCTACTCTGTCTCACAGGGGCTCAGTGCGTGCCCAAAGGAGCCACGGTGGACTTTGGGGAGCACCAGGACAGGAGAAAAGCTCCACCTGCTGCTCCTGGTGGGAGTATCAGACCCACAAAGAGCTCGGTCCCAGGGCTCATGAAGCCTAGACCAGAAGCAAAGCGCTCACACCCCAGCCCATGGCTCACCCAGCACGATGGGGAAGGTGGCAAAGGTGGCACAGCGCAGCGTGTAGACCAGGCGGGCACTGACGGTGGGCAGCAGCGGGGCATCGAAGGGCAGGAAGATGTAGGCTCCATAGATGAGGCAAGGGCAGAGGAGCAGGGCCCCTGCCACCGATGCCACGGCCTTGAGGTTATCAGTGCCACAGTCCCTGGCACACGGGCACTGCGAGCCCTCAGCCAGGGGCTTGGCCATGCGCCCCTCAAAGCCCGGTGGGCTCCTGTAGCGTGAGGGGCCGAGGGGGAGGAAGACCTGCTTGTGGTGAAGGCTGCTGGCTCTGTCGCTGGAGGGGACACTGGGGGGAACATCCCCCCTGCCCTCCTCCCGGGGCCATGGGGTCGGGTGCTGCTTCTGCTTGAAGGGGCTCTGCTCGATGCACTGCGGGTCAATGGGCACAAAGACGTGGGATGCCATCACGGGCAGCTGGGGAACTTCCTCATCCTCGGCCTCGACTGTGGGGCAGGTGGGAACAGCTTCCTCTGGGTCTTCGTGGCCTCCCTCAGGACTCGAGCGCTTCTTTGTCTCCACGAGCTCCGGCTGGCCCCGGGCATTGTGCTGACTCTGGTCCCACGGCAGGGTGGCATCAGGGTCCCCCAGGTGCTCATCTGGGGCTGGTGGCACCTTGTCCAGGGCCACCTTGCCCAGCTCCAGCAGAGCCACCTCCTCAGGGGGCGGGACAGGGTCTGCAGCAGCCATGAGAGTGCTCAGTTCCACACTGCCAGGGATGCAGCTGGGGGCTGGTAACACGGCTGCCTGCACTTGGGGTGTTCAGAGGGGACAAAGTTCCTGTCCTTTCAGCTTTCACCCTGGAGAAAGGAGACAAATCAATTCGTATCAGAAATGAGAGGTTTGGGGTCACATGCACAGCCTCAGTTACAAAGTGGGAGCAAACTGGCACTCCTGGAGCCCTCACCACCCACCTGTCCTTGCACTAGGAGGGGAAAGCAGTGCCTGGTGTCCCCTGGCAGCGGGGTCAGGTTCTGTCCCGGGAGGGGTGAAGCCTGGAGGTGCAGATCTGGCTGGGAATTAATTCCCCTGATGAACAAACACTCTGGGAGTTCTGGCTGGGCACAGCCCAGATGATACAGCTGGCTCCTCAGTGGCTCTGTCCTGAGCAAGGACAAGCCAAGCCCTGGGGAGAGGTGACCTGGCTGCTTCCCAAAACCGTGGGGACAGCCAGCATGAGCCAGGTTTGCTGCCTCTTGTAGCTGAGACTGATGTGAGGTGGCAAAAGGGGTTGCTGGTGCCCTTCCATGGGTGCAGGAGGCACAGGCAGAGCTCCCATGCTGTTGTTACCCTTTAGGGGAACCCTGTCTCTTGGCCCATCCCGTGTGTCCTGCCTGTCAGAGCAAACTTATATTATCTTAGCAGTATTACAATTGAGAAAAACAAAGTAGATTCTCTGTTTCCTCAACAATTTAAAGTTTGTCCAGAAGTTTGACAAGGAGAAGACTTGAACAAAACATCTGTTTGAGTGTGCTCAAGTCCAAACTGAAGGGATTTTTTTTCTAGAATTGTTGGAGATAAGGCTAACCAGCCCTAACTAAATAAATACTCTGACAAAAACTGGCGGCTATATGAATTAGATACGCACAACTCTCACTGAAGTACATTTCCAGTGGAGGGCTGAGACTTTTTCCCCAATGAACTGCCAATAATCCATAAGCAGATGATTTTTAACTATCTATATGGGAAAAGATTGGAGCAAAACCAAAGCACTTTCATCCCTGCACCCACAGGAGCCCACAGGCGTGGGGAAACTGAGGCACGGAGCTTCCTCCGAGCTCCACACACGGAAGCAAGGCTGAAACAGCTTCTTAGGCCTCCCACACCTCCAGCACCCCATCCTGGACCCCAGCCCCAATCGCAGCCCCCAGTCCCAATCGGAGCCCCCAGCCCATCCCCGGCTGCAGCACTCACTCGGGCACGGGTGTGGGGCCATGGGGGATTCCAGCTCCATGGATTCCCAGCTCTGCAGGAGACCCTGCGCGATTCCAGCGCTCTCCCGGCCGCCTCTGCACCTCAAACCTGCCCGACCGGCTCGGGTGGGGAGGGCGGAGGGGCGGAAGCTCCGCCCGGCCCGGCCCGGCCCGGCCCCGCGGGGATCGGCGGCGGGCGCGGGGCAGCCCCGGGACCCCCGGGCCGTGTCCGGGCCGTTCCGGCTCTGGAAAACGCCAATCGCTTGTTTTTAAACTTTTAAAGGTAATAAAATGGTTATAAAAATAGCAATACAATTAGAGTAATAATAAGTTGGATAATTTGAATTAGGGCAATATGAGACAATAGAAACAAAGAGTTATGGATGTCCGGGTACCTTTATCTGGGCAAAATACGCCTGATAAAGGACTCACGTTAACAGAGGATTAACCCTTAAAAACAACAGCCTGTTGCATATTCATACACTTCATACATGATGCATAAATTCCATTCAAATACAGGATTCTGTCTGGTCATTGCCAACTTCTTCCTCTGAATCCTGACAGCACCTTCGAGGCGGGAAGAAGTTCATTTCTTCTAATAAGAGAGCAATAAATTCTCTTTCTCTGAAAGATTGAGGTGTCCTGTGGCTGCTATCTCGCTGCAAGTCCTTTCTTTAAAAAAAGTATCCTACACAGCATCGTTTGTATTTTAACATTTTTTACAACCTAAAACTATATTTAACACACTACTTTATAGAATTAATACAGCATTACTCTCTAACACTACACATATCATATTCATTTTAATATTTGCCAAAAGCCAATCGTAAAATACGCATTTTCACACGGGTGTGCCAAGTTAAAGAGCTCTCTAAACTCACTCACAGTTTAAAAAGGAGACAGGAAAGTCAGCCCTTGTTTATCCTGCAAGGTGGAGTTTTCCACAAATCAAGCGCACCAAGGGTAACACTAAGTTTCATCTTTTAAACGGTAAAATTTACATTAACCAGTCTAACACACATCCCTGCCCATCTAAAGAATATTTATGTAGCGCCACCTAACACAATGATGGAAATACCAAGTATTTTTATTTTATTGAGTGTGAAAAACGCCAACCACTTGTTTTTAAAATGTTAAAAGTTTAATAGTAATAAAATGGTTATAAAAACAGTAATACAATTAGAGTAATAATACCAAGTATTTTTATTTTATTGAGCAACTTTTATTACAGAAATTAGAAAAAGTTCCGTGCCGGCAGAGTTATGTTTACAAAAGGTGAGAAGGTTCAGCTTGAAGACACCACTGGGGGAGGACCCGACGGGTGCCTGGCCGGTCCCTGGGGACCCTCGCAGAGCGGGATCCAGAGCAGGGAGGGATTTCTGCGCCGTTCCCCCCGCTCCCGGCTCCACACCACGGGGCGGGCTCTGCTCCAGCCCTCGACCGGGACAAGGGGACCCCGGCCCGCCCTAGCCCTCAGCCCGGCCGTGAGGCGGCGGCCGCCATGTTGCCAGCACTAAGTGCGGGCGGCTCAGCTCTCGCGAGACGAGGTCGCCCCCACCACCGCCCTGCCCGCCCGGCGCGGCGCCGCCGCCGCCGCGGGAAATCTCGCGAGAGCATCGAGGGCCAGGGGGCAGCCATGGCGGCCGAGCGGGCCCGGGGGCGGCGGCGGCGGCGGCGCGGGCGGTGCTGAGGGGCCGCGGGGCCGGGCCGGGCCCGCCGCGGGCGCCATGAGCCAGGGTGGCGGGGCCGCCGGCGAGAGCGGCGAGCCGGAGGCCAAGGTGCTGCACACCAAGCGGCTGTACCGGTGAGCAGAGGGGCCGGAGGGGATGGAGGGGCCGGGAAGGGGAGGGAGCCGGTGCCGGGGCTGCTCCAGATGAGGGTGGGGAGAAGCAGCGCTGAGGGGTCGGGGCTTACTCAGGGGGACGGGGAAGGATTTGGGGAGGGAGGGTAACAGGGGGTGCACGAGGAGAGCAGAGGGAGAATGGGGCTGGGGGTGACGGGAGGGGATTGTGGCGGGGAGGTTGGGCCAGGCTGGGGAGGACCGGGGTGAAGGAGTTGGTGAGAGACAGGGAGGATAAAGGAAAGGAGATGGGGGAGTTGTCAGTGAAGGATTCGGGGGACTGGGGAAGGACATGGTGGAATTGAGGTAACAGCAGGGATGGACGGGGTTGGGGTGGCTCTGGAGGAACGACAGCACAGGGGATCGGAGGGATGTTCAGAGACGATGGGGAAAGGAGATGGTGGAAATTAGGGAAGATGGAAGTGAAAGTGTGGGGAAACCCAGGGAAAGGGTGCAGTGCAAAGGGAGAGGAGAAGGAGGAGGTTTAGGGAAGACCGGGGAAAAGAGTTGTATGAGATCAGAGAGGATAAGCAATACATGGAGGGGTTCCACTGGGGAAAAGGAGTCTGGTGGCTCCAGGGCAGATAAATCAGACCAAGGGACTGAAGGAGATCCAGGCCAGATGGGGGAATGCAGAGATGGGGGGAGGAGATAGGTGGGAGAGCGGGAAGAGGGTCAGGGGTAAGGGGACACCGAGGATGATGAGTAAGGACATAAGAGGTGGAAAAAGGAGTTCTGTGGGATTCAGGGAGAATGATGGGGGCTGAGTGGAAAGGAGCTGTTGGGATACAGTGGGATAAGGGTGAGATGTGGGGTCATCCAGGGAGAGCGGGTTTGGAGAGGGATCCCTGGCTTTGGCAGTAGGCAGGGATTGTGTGAGAAGTGCTGCAGAAGAGGATGTGATGAGCAGGAGTGTGAGCTGGGGCACTCTGCTGCTGTGTGGAGGGCAGCACGGCTCCAGCTCTGCAGATCTTTCCAGTTAAGCTCTCCCTGGGACTCTGGTCCCACATTTCCACACCAAGCATTGGAAATGGCATCAGAACAGGACTGGGGCACTCCTGCTGGCCTTGGTGAGCTCAGGCCCCCTCTGCTCTGCTCCTCACCTGTTTCGTGAGGGCAGCCTAGAAATTGTTCCCTTCTGGCTCAGGTTCCCTGTCAGTACAACAGATCCACAGGAGTTCCAGCAGCAGCTCTCAAAGATGAGCAAAGTGATGGAGACAAGAGATGAATTTTACACGGGGGTCCATTTCTTTGTGTCTTGATGACATTGGCTGTGTCCTTGCACCTCGTGGCACCTCACTGCCCTCCTCTAGAGCAGGGCAGGGTTTTGCCTCCCCAGCAGTAGCTGCAGCTGTGGGTGGTGGTTGTTTTGTGCTCGGTGCAAGCACGTTGCTGCACTTTGGGGGTTCAGTGGGTTGGTTTGTTGGTGTGAGGTGAGAAGTGGGGCTCAGTGTGATGGAGGTATGGGCTGCACAGTCCTGCTGGGGAGCTCTGTGTGTGCTGCTGCCACGCTGAGACACCTGCAGTGATCTCCAGCACATCAGCAGAGTGTGGCACAGGCCTGCAGAGGATGTTTGTCCTTCTGCCTGCAAACCAGAACGTGTTTTGTTGGAACCATCCCTGTCGTGGTTCCAGACCTGCTCTGCTTTGTTTTCCTGGTGCTGCTCAGCTCATCTGTCGAGCAGAACCTCACGTTCTGCTGCAGAGAACTGCCTGTGGCCAGAGGAGGGATTGTCATCCTTGCAAGGGAGGGGTTGTTTTCTGTTTCAATTTTTGTAGCAGAATAAGGTGTGTGGTTGCTCTAGAGCGTTTTTACAGCAGAAAAAGAACCACCCTCCTCCTCCTCCTTTAGTGGGGAGGAAGCATTGTGATTTTAGCACAGGATTTATAGTGCCTGCAGTGGCCACAAATTTCCGTCTCTGTAGCTGGCAGTTCTCTGAGCAGTTCCCACCTTAACATTCTCCTGTCAGTTCCTCTGTGTCTCAGCCTGAAGTGGGAGTTTCCTGCCCCCCGTTGTGTGGCCCGAGAGCTCCTGACTGTCACACTAAGCGGCGCCTTTGAGTCACAGATGCGGGAATGCCACAGCTGTAAACGGCGATCCCATGGGATCAGCCTGTGGGAGCTGAGCTCAGCTCTCCGAGGTCCTTGCCTGTCAGAGTGTCCTTCCAGACCCATTGCTGCTCTTCGGGTAAACTTTGATCTTTTCCAAGTCTTCCTGGATTGACAGTTCCCAGGTTTCACCTTGGAATGTGGCAGCTGCGTTATCATCGGTGTGCTTTTACAATGCCTGTTGTGGCATGAGGTGAGCAGGTTTATTTGACAGGTTTCTGGGTAACTGTCCCGTTCTCAGCTGTTTTTGATGGCCTGGAAAGGCTCGGGGAGGCCTTGGGACAGCCCGTGCTCCAAAGGACGAGTCTTCAGGTTTTTTCTTGGTCTTCAGTGTTTATTAGTTTTTATCTACAATATTTTCTCCCGGCCCGACAGAGGTGCGCACAGCACGTCGGCCATGAGCACACTGAGAGCCCTCGGGGCGGTCACTTATCTTTATACCCAAAACTACGTGTAAGATATTTACCTATTTTCCCCAATGCCTTTCACCCTTATTGACAAGTGCACTTTTAGTAAGAGCCAATCCCAAAGTACCACCACCACCACAGAAAATGGAGGCCAAGAAGAAGAAGAAGAAGGACAGGACACGCCCCAATTCCTCCATCTCACTTCTCTAGACCCCCCTGTACCAAAATTCTAAAACCTGTGTTTCACACTATAATTAACCTATCCCTTCACCATTTATCCCCGTGAGATCCTCCCATCCTCACACAGGTGTCATCTCCTGTGCAGGATCAAAGTCCAGCCACCAGACACTTCTGGCAACATTCCAGGACCTCCGAGCCCCCCAAGGGTTATCTCGGTGTCTCTGCACATCAGTCCTGAGGCGCTGAGATCCCACAGGTAACCATTAGCCCGTGGACTCGGTGCTGCTGGTGCTGTGTGGAGCCTGTTCCAGGCACTGTGGTTTGTGGACTGACACATGCCACAGCACAGCTGAATGACTTGCAGGTCTTTTCTCTTAATAATGTCTTACTCCTCACACACTGTGGCTCTTAGTGATGTCCTAAATAAAGAAACAGAGGGGACAAATGTCCCTGCTGTCCTGCTCCATCCCAGACTGTTAATGACATGGAGGAGAAGGGACAGATCAGTGTCTGTATGGCACTGGCCTGTTTCCACCCTGCTTGGCACCATGGGCTGTATTTGTTTCCTTTAATAGACTGGCATCTGATGTGCCTCCTTTGTGGCTCTGATGTGCTGCCTGACAGCAATGTTTAAACTCAGCAGGTGGAAAAATGGGTCCTGGAACAGGATTTGTGCTCTTAACTGCTGGGGAAAGTTCAACCTGTGGTCTTGGCACAGATGCTAAAGTGCATTTCCAGCAGTGCATGGTCCATAGCACCTGTGTTGGTGTTTCCCAGCATTTCTGGTGTTTCCCAGCATTTCTGGCTCCTGTCCCTTTTGTCCTCACTGAATCCTCTTTCCTCAGCAGCACAGATGTGGGATCTGGCAGGGCATCCCCAGTGTCACAGATTCTGCTTTGCTCCTGCCTCCTTCTCTTGCAGCAGCACCAGAGGGGCTGTGTGGATGGGGACAAGGCAATGTTCCAGCCCTTAGGGGTGACAAACCACATCCCAGTGTGTCAGCCTTGCTGCCCTCTGCTCATCAGCTCTGTTTCTTTACAAACACTGAAAGAACAGCAGAAATACCGAATGTGTGCCCGTGCCCATCCATGGCCTGTTGTAGAAAATTAGGTTGTATGGCAGATGCCCTCTGGGCCACCTTGAGGGGAAGGTGATACCCTTCTGTCCCTAGAAGGAAACATTTCTGTAGTTGTCATTTGGCAGGGCACTTGGATCATTTCCCACACTGGCTCTCATGGACATGTGCACTTGTTTCAGACACACACAGCTGAGATTGTTGCTCACAGAATGTTGTTTTACAGCTACTTTACTGCCCGTGTCAGGAATCACTGATTGTAGTTTATTTGTAGTTCTCTCTGGGAATTAAATGAACCAGCAATTCCTCTTTCCTCTGGTCTCCCTGTGAGAGGAATCCAGTCAGCTCCTGGTGTGTGAGGGGACTTGGAGAGCCACAGGACAGCAGTCCAGGCTGCAGGAAGGAGATGTGCATTGCCTGTGTTTGTGGGGTTCTGTTGTGGGGCAGCTAAACTGGTTTTTTTTTGGATTGTCCCCACCCCAATATGAGCTTGCAGGGATGCTGCACACTCAGTGCCTGTTACCTGTAAAACAAAATGTATTTTACCTGTTTCTTTCCTTGCTATGAGGGTATGAGGCTGTCAGAGTTTACAAATGCCCTTCAGGCCTTATGAGAAAGAGGGCAGTGAGCAGGAGGGGCTGGATGTCAAGATGTAACAGGATTTTTTGTGTGATTATTACCATCTCCTTGGTTTTCTTCATCATTATTCAGTTGGAAGTTGGTTCAAGTCTATGATGTTCTGCTCTCCCAAGGCATTGCATGAGATGCTTCTATTCCCCACATTTCCCTTTTCCTGATTCTGTGCTTACTGGAAACAACTGAAATTTCTCTACCTTGAGTGAGAGGCTTTCTGTGACGTAGCAGGAGATGGGACATTTTCTGTGGGAGCTCTGGAATGTTCTGGGGCTTTTTTCAGGGAAGTTGCTTTGGGTGTAGTGAGTTTGTGAGGAGAGATTTGCCTTGCTGGGAAGGTGCTGGCATAGGAAACCTTTGGTTACTTTGCAGTAACATCTTGAGTTTTCAAGGAAGATTTTGAGGAGTGACCATGGGTGGGGTGTGTCTGAAGCTGAGGGGGAGAACAAGGACCACTGCGGTGGGTTTGGTGACCTCAGGTACAGGCAGAGCAAAGGCAGAGGCTGGAGGTGACCCCTTGTGTAGGAAGGGTTGGCTGTTATTGTTATTGTGCTTTATTGAGCTGTCCCTGAGCTGTGGATGAGGTTCAGCACTAATGGTGCTGAAAGTCCTGGGTTTGTTTCACTGCAGTGTTCAGAGCTGTGGTGTGATTTGTTCACAGCTACAAACTTCTGAGTGTTTGAGATTTGCACAGTGTGGGATTCTTCCTCCAGAAGGAGGGTTTTGGGCAATGATTGACTAAAGTGCTTTTTTGCATGGCTCAGAGGTTTGGAGGTTGCTTGCTCTGCCTTTTGGGGGAGAAAACCTTGGAACAAATTTCCTCTCTCTGTTACCTGTCACTGAGGGAACTTTAGGGGTTCAGCCAGTGAATCCCTGTAACAAAGATGGGGAAGTTTTGGCAAATGAGAGACTTGTGTTGCCTTCTTTTGCAGGCAGATTGGTAAGAAAACAGGAGTTGGTGGAGGTTTGAGTCTTACACCATTAAAACTTACCCCATCAAAACAGTAGTTTTTAGAATTCAATCAATTTTATAATCACAGAGTTTAAGACATTTAAATTAATCTGAATGTAGGTATAGCAGGTTTAATTGCTGAGGTTGCCAGCGAGTCCAGAGACATTTCTGATTTTGCAGCTGTAGAAATAATTGATGTATTTGATCAGACAGGCAGAGGTAAATGGTGATTAAACCACTGTTCTGCAGAAAAATGCCTATAATTCTGTATTCCATAACCTTCTTCAGAGTGCAAAAAGGAGATCAGTGACTGTGCTGTGGTGGTACAGGGCGCTGGCAGTGTGCTGACAGTGGGACTAAATGGGGTTCCTTGCAGCCACCTCTGATCTGCAGTGATCCCAGGTGACCTCTCCTGAAACTTTGGTTCTGTGTTCTCTTGCAGGGCAGTGGTCGAGGCCGTGCACAGGCTGGATCTCATCCTTGGCAATAAGGCAGCTTACCAGGATGTGTTCAAGCCAGAGAACATCAGCTTGAGGAACAAGTAAGTTGGGCAGAACGTTTGTGTTTTGTGTTTGGCTGGGGAAAATCCGTGTGAAGCAACACGTGGAGCTGTTGAATCTGCAGTTTTAATGTTTGTTTGGTTTGTAGTGCACCTGTTGGCCTGGGAGCCTTCCAGGTTTTGCAAGCAGAGGCTGGGTTTCAGACCTGTGTTTGAGCAATGCAATCCATGGCTTTCCTGGATATCATTGATACAAATAAATTGTCTTTGTGTTGGCCAATTCTTTCCTTGTAATAAAAACCGTGGGGCAGAAATCTTACACATGTATAAAATCTTTTATCTGGGGTCTGGGTTGTTGAGCAAGGAGGATTATTCTTACTAATTTTTGAAGCTGTCATTACTGCACTTCAGGAAGTCACTGATGGCCAGCTGAGCCCAGAGGGCACTGCTTTCAGCATGTGGCTTTTCCTGGTGCTCTTGTGTGGGAGTGATCCAGGCAGATGGCATAGCTCAGCCCTTGTGATGGGTTTGGATTTTCCTCTCTGTGCTTCTGTAGTGGCAGCTGTTTGAGGCTGCAGGACCCACTGACAATGCTCTGCTCTCTGTCCAGGCTGAGGGAGCTGTGTGTGAAGCTGATGTTCCTGCATCCAGTGGATTATGGAAGAAAAGCAGAAGAACTGCTCTGGAGAAAGGTTTACTATGAAGTTATCCAGCTCATTAAAACAAATAAAAAGGCAGGTATCTATGGCTCTGGCATGAGAAGGTCTCTGTGCAGTGGAGGCAAAGTTGAAAGCTTCATTTGCTTGGAGAAGCTGTGGTGTGAGCCCAGGGTGGGGAGCTGGGCACTCTCACATTCCTGTGGGGCTGCCCTGTGCCTTTGTGTGGCAGTGTGCAGTTAAGCACTGATGTGCTGTTGAGAGTCCTGCCATTGCAGAGGGCATTCCAACAGAATTTGCTTATTTTTTGTGTTCCCCTCTTCATCAGACAGATCTCTCCAGGTAGGGTGATTGTTTCAAGTGCTTTATCAGTGCTGATTGTTTTTACAAGAGTTGATCTTGTAAAATGAAATGCCTAAATGAAACATTTTCAAGTCGCATCTTACCTCAAAATTGAAAATTCCAGCACTTGGCAAGTAGAAATATTTTTTAGTCCATTTAATTCTTACCTTTGTCTATGATTTTCTTCCTTCAACACACCAGTTTATCCACAGCATCCTGCTGATTACACGTGCAGCATAATTCACTTTCTGAAATATAAACTTGAAACCAGCTCAGATCCAAAACCAGTTACTGAGGAGGGGTCAGTGGAAGATCAGGCAATGTCCAACTTTCTACCACCACTGTGTTCCCTTTGAGTTTCTCCTTTTTTGGCTTATCCATTGGACCCTAAGCCAAATTTTTGGAAGAGCCAGGAGAGCATTGGAAGATCCTCAGTGCTCTCCTGGCTTTTCAGGGGTCTGGGTGCATTTAAGGTGCTCCAACCAGATACTTTGATTTTATTGATTTATTTTTACAACTATTTCTCCTTGATGTTAACCCTTAGTAAATACTACTAGGGGAGGCACTGTGGAGCAGGAGGAGGTACAGAGCTGTGCAAAACCAATGTCTTGCTTCACCCTCAGTACAGCTGAGTCTAAACTGTGCTCAGGGCTGCATTAACATGTTCCTCTTCCCTCTCTCAGCACATCCACAGCCGCAGCACCCTGGAGTGTGCATACAGGACTCACCTGGTGGCTGGCATAGGATTCTACCAGCACCTCCTGCTCTACATCCAGTCCCACTACCAGCTGGAGCTGCAGTGCTGCATTGACTGGACACACGTGACAGACCCTCTCATAGGTTTGTGCTCAAGGTGTTTGGTTCAGAAATTCACCCCACAGGTGGCTTCCCCTTGCACTAGTCCATCTTTGTTTCAGCATTCAAGGGAAATTTTTTCCCCCCTGATTAGCAAGGTCTCTGTTTAGAACAGACTGTTCTGCTTTCTTTTCCATGGCACTTTTTCTTGTAAATAATACTAAATTAGGGAAGAAAGAAGGGTTTCTAATAGAAAGAAAACAGTGTGAGAAAATTCTTTAGGAAAAGTGTCTGGTGATGGCAGATTTTTATGGGAAACTGAAGAGCACTGCTGACTGTATAGAATGTTTTTAAAAGCTGAGTTAAAGCAGACAAACAGGGGAATAGGTTCTTGAAATCAACAGATTTCTGTCAGTTCATCCTATCCACTAGATGTAAGACTCTTCCTCCTTTTGGTGCCTCAAGTCTGTGCTCTCTTCACTGTGTGGCTTCTGAATCTTGGACTGAGAGCCCAGGAAGGTCCTGTAGTTCATGTTAGCTGTGTGTGACCTCTGCAGTTCATGCTAGCTGGCCTGTGTGACCTCTGCATGGCCTTGGGTGCAGGCAAATCTGAGGTATTGTACCTGTTAGAGGAGGAAGAATAAGAGCATTTACAGTCCTGAAACAGCTCTAGACTGTCTGTGCATTCACATCCTGGATTGTCTTGGGTTTGCCCAGGGTTGTACTCAGTGGCCTCAGGGTGCATGGTTCTGTTGTGGGGGTGTCCAGGTGAGAAATGGAGCCTTGGTTTTGTGAGCTGCATTAGCAAAGGTTTAACTGCTGTGCTTAAAGTTGGCAGGGCACAGGGCAGCAGCACCTGGCTAAGGGAAGTTAGTGTGTCTTCAACAAAAGGAGATTTTACCTGCTGGGATCCTACTCTTAGTTCTGGGAAATGATGGTGTCACTATTGGCTTCAGAATGTTGGTTTAAAAGGCAGATGTTCTTAGCAGGTGTGGCTTTTAGAAGTGTATCTCAGTATTGCAGCATTAATAAATCCTCAATATGCACATTCCAGGTGGTTTATACCCTGAGGGGTGGTTGCATAGGTGGGTTTATACCCTGAGGGGTGATTGGATAGGTGGGTTTATACAAAGGGATGATTGCATAGGTGGGTTTTTATCCTGAGGGGTGATTACATAGGTGGGTTTATACAAAGGGGTGATTGCATAGGTGGGTTTATACCCTGAGGAATGATTGCATAGGTGGGTTTATACCCTGAGGGATGATTTGATTGCATAGATGGGTTTATACCCTGAGGGATGATTGCATATGAAGGGCTCCCCTTGTTCAGGTTTCTTGGTGTGTTTGGGCTCTTCATTTAAAAGGATGCTGCAGGTGAGCACATAACTGGAGAGTAGAGATGTAACTTTTGCCTATCCAGAAAAGATGGATCTGAAAGGATCTCTTATAAACCACAGATGGGGGTGGGCACAGCTTCATGGTTATATGAATGGGAGCAAGAGGATTCAGAGCAAAAAAAGGGAGGTTGAATCCAGTGGTGTATGTGGTCACAGATTGAAGGCTCTGTATTTGTAGTGTGGCTTGGACAACACCTCTTGGTAAGTGGGAACAGCTCCTCACTGGTCACTGCAGCCTCCAGATTCCATGTCCACCCTTTTAGCCTCATCAGGAGGGAAGCAGAGTGCAGACTGGATTGGTCTTCAGAATCTTCTTTGGGGTTCCTGCTTGAGGGAACTGTCTCTTCCAGAAGGTGTGAGCGAGTCCTTGGCAGCAGCAGGGCTGAGGCCAGCCTGAGGTCAGCCCAGCCTGGTGTCCCAGCAGCAGCAGCTGCTCTCTGGAGGGGAGGTGCAGGCACAGCAGCCTTTGCCTCCTGGTCTCTGGCTGAACTGTGGCCTGCCTGTGCCCTTCCCAGGAACTGAGTTCATTTCGTTCACATCAGCTGGCTGCAGCCTTCCTCTGTTGCTCTTGACACTTTCCACTGCTTGAATTGCTCTTTTTTATAAGTTTAGTATAGAATAGACAAGGTTATTTCAGTGGGAAGGGACCTGTGATTGTCCAGTCCAACTGCCTGAGCAGCTCAGGGCTGACCAGGAGTTAAACATGTTGTCAAGGACATTGTCCAAAAGTTCCTTAAACACTGATAGGTCTGAGGCATTGACCAGCTCTCTAGGAAACTCATTCCAGGGTGTGACCATCTTCTAGTAAGGAGAGGCTTCCTCATGTCCAATCTAAACCTCCTTTGATGCACCTTTGAACCATTTCCATGTGTCCTGTCACTGGATGCCAAGAAGAGGAGACTGGCACCTTCTCCTCCTCAGGAAGCTGCAGAGAGCAGTGAGGTATCCCCAGCCTGCTCTTCTCCAGCTTGGACAAGCCTGAAGTCTGTGGCCTCTCTTCCCAGGCTGTGCCTTCAGCCCTGTCACCAGCTCAGTTGCCTCCTGAACCCACTGCAAAGAGGCATTTCTCCCTAACTGACTCTGGCTACAGCACAGATTTCTGTCCTAGGTTTTCCCTTGTTTAATTTCTTCCCTTTTTGGCTGGTCACTACTAAATCTACATCTTGATCCTGAGACAATGAGTTTGTTTCCATCTGCATTGTTGGAGAGAGTCTGTCCCTGTTGTGTGTTGGTGCCCAGTGCTCAGAGTTTGTTCTGGCTTCCATGGGGGTGTTCCTGCTCCCATGAAGGCCTCATTAGCCATGCTAATGAGATCAGCTGTGTTAGTTGTGTTAACATGATCACACAATCCTGTAGGCAGGAATTGGCCTTTGTCCTCTCACGTGAGGGCAGATGGAGCCAGGTCTCTGTGGCAGACCTTATGGACATGGTGACACTCATTTATTTATGTCAGTGACTCCCATCACAAGGGAATCCAGGGGGAAGTGGATGAACAGCAGAGTCTGGAAGTATTTTCCTGCATTTTCTTTCCCCACATTTTGACAAGAGTGACCCAGTGCTGCTCTACAAGCTGGCAGTGAGGTCTGACCATGGGGGATTTGCTTTGGGTGCCATGGGCAGCTCTGGTGTTTCCCAGCAGCCTCCTCCCAGTGCTCTGAGTGGTTCTGTGTTTGCTTGTAGGCTGCAAGAAACCTGTGTCTGCATCAGAGAAGGAGATGGAGTGGGCACAGATGGCCTGTCACCGGTGTCTGGTTTATCTGGGAGATCTAGGTAAGGACAGATTGCCTCTCAGGGCAGCCTTTACATGGCAAAAAGGTGCTGCCTGTAGCCACCATGTGAGGCTGTGCTGTTGGGCACCAGCCAAGGTTACTTGCAGATTCTGTTTCCCTCTAACACCTTTGTCACAGACTGGGATAAGCTGAAATCCTCATGGTTGAACTGCTCTTTTTTATAAGTTGCAAGTTGATATAACTTTTTTTTTAACTGCTGCAAGTTGCAGGAGCTCTGTGTTTGGTCAGGTAGATGAGGAATTTGCTGCTGCTGAGCAGCTGTAGCCATGGCTGTGAGAGTGGAAGCCTTTGCTTTTATTTATATTGTTTCCACAGTATGAGGGATTAAAAAGAGTTAGTTCAGACTGCTTAGTTGTGACTTAAAAACCCTCTTCCATCAGCACCAGTGGCACTGAAAATCAGATTTAGGCAATATTGTGCATCAATGCAGAGTTCTGCCTCTGCAAAACCCCAGTGTCATTGTGCTTGGCTGTGTGACATCCTTTTTATAGCAGCATGACTGTCCCACAGTCACGACCTCCTGAAGTGTGTGGTAAGTGTGTCAGCTTCTTGCTGGTGAACATGTGGGAGTAAAGGCAGGAGAAAGCAGCTGTGTGGAGAGCAGCTCTTGGAAGAGTGGTGCAGGTACATGTGTCTGACACTGCAGCCTCCAAATGCTGAAAGCTGTTTGGCATTAGTATTGCATGTGAATCAGCCTAAGAATGGCATTGCAAATAAATGTCTTGAGGGGGTAGTAGGAATGACTTACCTGAGTGGTGGGAGAGAAATGAGCTCACCTTTTCACAGTGCTGTCACCTAAGGTTTTCCAAAATGCCTACATTTGTCAAAAAAAAAAAAGGGGGGGGGAAATAAATGAATCAAGTTCAGTCTAGCCACAGTCAGGTATTTTATGAAGTCAGCTGACTTGATTTCACACCCTGCTGTTCTAGAATACAGTCTGAGGTACAGGAAAATGTACACAACTCCGAGTTACTTCAAGGATAGGTGACTCAGCACTTAGCACATGGAGCAGGAGAACATTTTCCTTTCGCTCATGTGATGCTGCAAGTGTGGCTGGAAAGGGCAGGACTTGTGGTGTGTGGTGTGAGCAGGTGGAAGAAAAATGTTTCAGAGCAGCCTGGCAAAGCCTGTGTGTTGCAGTGTTTGCCAGGAGCAGTTCTTTGGTGGATCTGTTGGCTTGGCCAGTATTTCAGGTTTGGTGGTGTTGCTGACAGGGCAGCTGTGCTGGGTTTGTGATGCAGTGTGTGTATGCTTTCCTTGCAGCTCGCTATCAGAACGAGCTGGCAGGTGTGGACACGGAGCTGCTGGCTGAGCGATTTTACTATCAAGCCCTTTCTGTTGCACCACAAGTTGGTGAGTGACTTCCGCTGAGTTTATAGTTGTTAAAATCATGTTGCTGCAACATAAGAACAATGTAGTGCTACTGGTACAGTACAATGTAGTGATATAAACTGGTTAGGTTTATATCCTGCAGCTGAGAGAGGACTGCTTTTATCCTCTGGTTAAAGTTGCTTCCTTCAATAACTTCTTTTGCTGGGCTTTTAGATTTTTTTCTTGGATTTTCTCTGTCTCTGCTGGGAGGTTTTCAGGTGATTTTTTTTTTGCTGGCAAGCCAAACAGAGGAGTTAAAGTCACTGCTTTTTGCCAGTGACCTCACTGTACTCATCTGAAAAGCTCAGACTTCCCTGACTGTGGTGATGCTGCACCTCTGGGCTAAGCACATATCCGGCTCCCCATTGCCAGGAGCAGAGCATTATCAGTCACCTTCCCCTTTTACCCATGGAAAAAAAAAATCTCATGTGCTGCTTCCTCCTTCAGAAGTGCCTCCTTCTGGGAACACATCAGTGCTGGTGCAGAGGCTGTGTCGTACCTAAAGTGTGTGATTCCAGCCAAATGTCCTCTACGTGCTGTCTATGCAGAGTTCTCACGGAACTGTTTGAAAGGCTGTTCCCAGATAAAAGTGGCAAAAGTTTCTGCACCACAGGAGCTGCAACAGAGCTCTCAGATGCTGATAAGATGATTTCTCTATCAGGCAATATGGGGTCAAGGCCACACCACTGTAAATACAAAGGAGGAGGTGTGGTTTGCTCTTCTGTCTTACATAGATAACTGGCACAAGGTGGGGAGGATCTAAAAGCTCTGTAAAATGGAAAACAGACCCTGCATGGTGGAAGGATTGAGTAGTCCAGACCTTTGTGCTACAGCTTTACTACTCTTTGTGTCTCCTGCCTTCCCTCCTGTGTGCAAATGTAGTGAAAGGATCTATTTTCTAGTCAGGGCCATTGGAGAATTCCAAGTAAATTCCATTGCCCCTCTCCTTGTGACAGGAATGCCCTTCAACCAGCTGGGGACACTGGCAGGGAGCAAATACTACAATGTGGAAGCAACCTACTGCTACCTACGCTGGTGAGTTCCTGCAGATCTGCATGTCCTGGGCAGGGAAGCCATGCTCTGCTGCTGTGGGGGCCAGATCCCCTTCTTAATTGGAACTTGGCACTGGTTTTGGCAGATAAATTTTAGGGGAGGGGAAAGAAATGAGTTTGGTTTGTCCTTGAGTGGGACTAATGAGAGTGAGCCTTGGTCAAACCAAACCACCCCACTGTGCTGGTTACTAATCACCTGTGCAGGGCTGCACCTGGAGGGCTTTCTCCAGGCTGGAAGTGGGTTGGAGGTGCTGAGGGAGGCACCCTATGGTATGAGCAGGGTAGAATTCCTGGCTTGAAGGCACTGATTTGAGAATATGTGCAAGCAGGGCAGGTGGAGGCTGTGAGGCAGCTCAAGTGCAGTTTGCAGCCATTGGAGGAAATTTAGGTGCCCAGCATGTCCAAAAAGCAGCACTGGCTACTTGTGCTCATGCCTCAATGCCTGAATAACTTGCTGGTGAGTTAAAGGCCTAAAGTGTGAGCAGCCTTGTGGAGAAATAACTTTGGCTGTGTCCTGTTTTGGTGCTTTAGCATCCAGTCTGAAGTGTCCTTTGAGGGTGCCTATGGGAACCTGAAGCGGCTCTATGACAAAGCAGCCAAGATGTACCATCAGCTGAAGAAATGTGAGACCAGGAAGTTGTCTCCAAGCAAGAAAAGGTAAGAAGGGAAGGAAAAGGAGAGATGCAGGCTGAGAGTAATGTCTTTGTGGGGAGTGGAGTTGGTAGATGGGCCATTTCAGCACGGTGATTGTTCCCAAATTTTGAAAGCCCCACTCTAGATCCCAATCTTGCTGTCCTGGGTTGTAATTTCAGGAGCAAAGCTAAATGCTGGCCAGGTGTAGAGTTTGCATTTAGGGATTTTTCTCACTCTTCCCTGGAGCTGGGGGCTGTTCATGAGGGTTGGGGCATAGTGGTGAAAGTTGGCAGTATCAACTGTCTTCTTTCTCTCCAATTTCATCAGAATGGACTTTTCAGTTGATTTACCTGTTAACAGAGCTCTGTCAGCCCAGCCCTGTCTGTGATAGGGCACCTGATTTACAGTGTTGTCTCCTCCATCTTTTTAGAGGAAAAGACATTAAGAGGTTGCTGGTGAGCTTCATGTACCTGCAGAGTCTTTTGCAGCCAAAGAGCAGGTAAGGTTATGGTAAATTGTGTCTTCTATTGACAACTGACAGGAGCAGGCACTCAGAATTGGAAGGGATGGTTTCCTGTAGGATAACAGTGCCTGTGCTGAGGCTTTCTGCCAAAAGGCCCAAGACTTTGGCCTATCCATACATGGAACATGAAGATTGTGTTTCCAGGGGAGGCTGAAATTCCAAAGGGTATTCTTGTCTAAATCAAGCCAGCCTGAGTGCATGCTGAGCTCCTGGGCCTTGCAGCTGTCTCTGTGCTGTGCTTTGGTGTTTGCTTACCCCATGCAGTCAGCAGATGCTTTTTTCTGGAAAGCCCTGTATTCAGGCTGATGGGACAGCAAAGAGTTGCTGTCCACATGTCTGGGGCTGTTCACTGCTCTTGGAAGTCTGTAACTCAAACACCTTGTTCAAAGAAACACCAAAACCTGGTTGTGTTGGAATAAATGGGAAGCTTTGTATAGCTGTGTGATTTTTGGCTTTTAGATTTTTTTATTGGATTTTCTCTGTTTCTGCTGGGAGGTTTTCAGGTGATTTTAAATAAACCTCTTGAAACAGAAGAGGTGTTTTAAAGGGCTTAAATACAAGCTGCAGTTAAATTCATTGTGGAATGGTTTAAGTTGGAAGGGACCTTTTGGGGGTCTGGTACTTCCCAAAGTAGTGTTCACTGTGAAAGTAGATGCAGATGTGAAGTTGGATGAGCTTGCTCAGAGTCTCATCACACTGAGTTTTGACTGGATCCAAGGACAAAAATCCCACACTTTTCTGGTCCCCTTCCCAGTGTTTGACCACCTTCAGCACAGAATTTTTTTCTCCTTGCATCTGATCTCATTTTTCTTTTCTGTAGTGTGTACCCATAATTTCTCTTCTTTTTGTTGTGCACCATTAAGGAGAGTCTTATTCCATCCTCTGTAATCTCCTGTGTGGCATCTGGAAACAGAAGACAACCCCTCCATGCCCTCTGTCTTTCAGGCTGAACAAACTCAATTCTCTTTGCCTCTTCTCTTACATCATGTTCTCTGTTCCTCTGCTGGACTAAATCCAGCTTGTCAGTGTGGTTTTGTTTGGTGTTTTTTTTTGTCCTGTGGACCCAAAAACTGGGTACAGTGCTCCAGATGCCACCTTGTGAGTGCTGGATGGAGAGGAGAACACATCCTCAACCTGCTGGCTCTGCCCTTGTTCATGCAGCCCAGTGTGAGATTGACTTTCCAATACTGCTTATACTGAGGTGGAACTACAAGAGTCCTCTAATATCCACTCAACACGTATTTAGAACATAAGAAATTTGGGAATTACTTTAATTTCCCAAGCACACTTTCCCCTGAAAAGGCTTTGCTGGAAATTCCACAAGCAGGTCTGTTTTGTAACTGGGAGGCTCCCACAGCCCATTGGATTGATCTCGTGGATGCTTCCTTTGAAGGACTGAATAGCTCTGGAGGATTTTGGAATATTCTGGGCTACAGGAGAGACATGGGAGGAGGAAAAACTGAGTCCTGTGTGTGTGGCAGTGTAATACTTTTCACTGAGCAGAGCATTTAGAACTTTTGCTCCCTTTAGCATTTAAGTGCTTTGTGGATCTTAATGGCCACTGCTGAGCTCCCAGGGGAAAACTAACCTGGTTTTTGGTGACCCTCTCTAGGTATTGTTTGTCTTTAGTTAAGCAGCTTTAAGGAGGAAAACATAATCTGATTAATGTCACTTACTTCCCTGGTGCTTCACTCTGCCTAGTGCTGAAGGACAGCCTGGCTGCCAGTTTTGGTTCAGTTTCTGGGCAGACATGCCAGGAGCAGAGTCTTAAGTTAATAACTCTTATTTATTTTTTACTCTTTTTAAGCTCTTTGGATTCTGAGCTGACATCTCTCTGCCAGTCTGTGCTGGAAGATTTCAACCTGTGCTTGTTCTACCTGCCCTCTCCTCCTAACCTGAGCTCAACTAGTGAAGATGAAGAAGAGTATGAGAGTGGCTACTCCTTCCTTCCTGACCTCCTGATCTTTCGCATGGTCATCATCTGCCTTATGAGCGTTCACAGCCTCAAGAGGGCAGGTGAGGAGTGCTTTGTTTGGGAATTTCCTGGTGAACATCCAGCAGCACAGCCTGGGGATGCTGTCTGAAGTGGTGTAGTGCTCACCTCCTCCATCTCACTGTGCTGTGTGCTTGCAGGTTCCAAGCAGTACAGTGCAGCCATTGCCTTCACGCTGGCTCTCTTCTCTCACCTGATAAACCACGTCAATATTCGCCTCCAGGCTGAGCTAGAGGAAGGGGAAAATCCTGTCCCAGCCTTTCAGAGTGATGGCACAGGTAAGAGAGCAGAGATGGCAGCACCTGGGTCTCCCAGGCTGCCTGCCTACAGGGCTGTCTTTCCCCTTTCTCCCCTGGGCATGGGTTCTGTAGGGTGTACTGAGGTGTATTGATTTTTAATTTCTGGTGTGGAATCCCCAAAGGGGTTTGATGTGCCGAGTTGTCTCCACTTGGATGCTCTGAGTATCTGAATCACCTCAGAATGGACATGTTGCTTTCTTTATAAGGAGATTACTTTCTGTATCTCTTGGCAGCTCGTTCATCATCTGTTTAACCCAATCTGAGGTTTTATTCTCTGGCTCTGTTTGCTGTTGTTTACTGGCTGCTTTCCTGCTCCACTGAGGAGATGATCTTGGGTAAAACACCCAGGCTGAGGGAGGCAGAAGGGGCAGAGTGGGGCTGAAGGAGACAGGCCCTCTCAGCATACCTCAGTTCTGCTCAGGCAAGGGTGTTTTATTGAGCAGTGACTAAAACTGCTAAACCTTTCCCCTGCCAACAGTCCATTGGCAATACCTCACTGAATGCAGGGTGAGGGAGTTTCTGGTAAAAGCAGCAAGGAATGACCCCTCCTCTGCAGGTTTTGAAGCTGTCACAGTGATTCAGGGCTGCTAGAAAGGCTCCATACGTGTTGGCCAGGAAAGGGATTGATCAGGTCAGTGTAATTACAGAGCACATGTCCCTGCCCTGCTCTGTGGGTCACTCAGCTCTTTGACAGTAGAAAGCTGGGGAGGAGAGTTAGAATTCAGCTGTGTTCTATTCTGGTTTAGCAGCCTTGAGCACTGAGGCTGCCTGGTAGCAGAATATTATATATATATTATATATATATATAGAGTATTATATATATAATATATAGTACTATATATATATAGAGTATTATATATATAATATATAGTACTATATATACAGAGAGTATTATATATTATATATTGTATTATATATAGAGAGAGTATTATATATATTATATATAGTACTATATATACAGTGTTATATATATTATATATAGTACTATATATAGAGAGAGTATTATATATATTATATACAGTACTATATATATAGAGTATTAGATATATTATATATAGTACTATAAATATGGAGTGTTATATATATTATATATAGTATATATATAGAGAGAGTATTATATATATTATATATAGTACTATATATATAGAGTATTAGATATATTATATATAGTATTTTATATATATAGAGTGTTACATATATTATATATAGTACTATATAGAGAGTATTAGATATATTATATATAGTACTATATATAGAGTATTATATATTATATATAATATATATAATACTCTATAGAGTATTATATAATATAATAGTAATATAGTAATAATAAAATTGTGATATATAATACTCTATATAGAGAGTATTATATATTATATATAGTACTATATACATATAGAGTATTATATGTATTCTATATAGTACTATATATAGAGTATTATATATTTTATATATAGTGCTATATATATAGAGCATTATATATATTATATATAGTACTATATATATAGAGTATTATATATATTCTATATAGTACTATATATAGAGTATTATATATATTATATGTAGTACTGTGTATATATAGAGTACTATATATATTATATATAGTACTATATATATATAGTATTATATATATTATATGTAGTACTGCCAGCTTGGGTAGTGGGAATTCTGACTTGCCAAGTGTTTTTAGAAAGTGAATCTTGTCTTCTGGGGTTACTTATTCTGCAGTGGAAGACACTGATGGAGGTGATGGCTGACGTTTGCAGCCCTGGACCCCGGGCTGGCCAGCAGCAGCCTGTGGGACACACTGTGACTTCAGTTTTTATTCTCCCTGTAAATGCAGATGAGCAGGAGCCACGGGAGCCTGTGAACTCAATTGAGAAGGAAGCTGAAGCTGAGCTGGCCAATCATCAGCCCAGTGAGGAGCAGAGGAAGAACGACTGCAAGAAAAGCAAGAAATATTCTCGTCTGTCCTGCCTGCGCCGCCGCCGGCACGCCCAGAAGGTGGATGAGAGCGACCTGAGTGAGGGCTTTGACTCTGACTCCAGCCAGAGCTCCATCAAGGGCAGTGATGGCTCAGAGAGTGGCTCAGAGAAGAGTGATGAGGAAGCAGAAGCTGCTTTTGATGTGGAGACAGACTCCGACATGAACAGCCAAGAGTCTCGGTCTGACTTGGAGGACATGGAGGATGAACCGGGTGAGGAAGGAAGCAGCCAAGGCAAAAGTGGGCCCAAAGAGGCCTTAAAAAACTGTGTGGATAGCAGTGGCCTGGGGGACTCCAAGAGCCCAAGCATCTCTAAAAGTGAAGCTGTGGATCCAGCAGTCAATGGGCCAGCTTCCCTGAGCACTAATGATGCAAGCATAGCCAGTAATCTGCAGGCCATGTCCACCCAGCTGTTCCAGACCAAACGCTGCTTTCGCTTGGCTCCCACCTTCAGCAACATCCTCCTGAAACCCAGCAGTGAAGCACCTGCCTTGAAGGATGGCATGGAGAGCAAGCCATGTGTCAATGGAGATCTGGAGAAGCCCAGCTTGGCAGAGCAAGGTAAGGACCTTGTTATTGCAATTATGTGTAGAAAACTGCAAACTATAGCAGTCTGTTTGCTAAATTCACCGTTTCTCATGGTGCAAGCTCTCTCCTTTAGGTAGGTCTGGAGGAGCAGGTTGGCCAGGTAGTGGGCAGGCCTTGGGTTGGACTTTCCCTGACAGAGAAGCTTTACTTCTACTGCCCAGCATGCAGGAATATGTGCACTGAGCAAAGGAATCACCTGTAGCTAGGCAGAGTTACCAGAACTACCATTGTTCTGCCCACTAAATGCTGAGCAGCTGTGATAATCACAGGCCCACAGGCTAGTTTGTTTGGAAGGGACTTGAAATTTGAAAGCCCATGTCATTTCATCCCTCTTTCACTAGGCTCCTCCAAACTGCATCCAACCTGGCCTTAAACACTTCAGGAATGGGGCAGCCACAGCTTCTCTTGGCAACCTGTGCCAGAGCTTCACCACCCTCACAGGGAGCAATTTCTTCCTAATACCACATCTAAATTTACCTTTCTTCAGTTTAAAGCCATTCCTCCTTGTCCTTTGTCAAAGTCCCTTTCCAGCTCTCTTGGAGTCTCTTTAGGCCCTGGAAGGAGCTCTGAGGTCTCCCTGGAGCCTTCTCTAAGCTGAGCACCACCAGCTCTCCCAGCCTGTGCCCAGAGCAGAGGAGCTCCAGAGCCCTCAGATCATCTCTGTGGCCTCCCCTGGGCTCACTGCAGCAGCTCCTTGTCCTCCCTGTGCTGGAGGCAGCTCTGCAGGGCAGGGTCTCAGCAGAGCAGAGGGGCAGAATCCCCCCTCACACGCTGCCCATGCTGCTGGGGATGAGCCCAGGGCAGTGTTGGCTTTCTGGGCCGCCAATGTGCTGAGCTTCTTGTCAACCCATCCCCCCAAATCCTTCCCAGGGCTGCTCTCCATCCGTTCTCCCCCAGCCTCTTTGTGTTTTGGGGTGCCCCAATGCAGGTGCAACATTTCTCCTTGCCCTTGCTGTTCCTTCTGGGCTTGGCACAGACCCAGCTCTCCAGCCTGTCCAGGTTCCTCTGGTGCCATCCCTTCCCTCCAACGTGTGACCCCACCACACACCTCTGTTGTCAGCAAGCTGGCTGAGGGTGCACATGATCTCAATTTGTGACACCAGCAAAGATGTTAAAACATGTTGGTCCCAAGCCCTGAGGATGCCCCTTGTCACTGCTCTCCCCTTGGACATGGAGCTCTTGGCTGCAGCTCTTTACCCATGACTATCCAGCCAAGTCTTTGCTCACTAAGTGATTTATCCATCAAATCCATGTCTGTCCAGTTAAGAGACACAGATCTTGTGCAGGACAGTGTCAAATGCTCTGCACAAACCCAGGTGGGTGAGGTCAGTTGCTCTTCCCTCATCCTCCACTGCTGTAGCCCCATTGTAGAAAGCCAATGAATTTTCAGGCATGATTTGCTATAGTGAAGCCATTTTGGCTCCAGAGGATGATTCCAGCAGGTATTAAAAATTGCATCTTCCATTTTCCCTTTGTGAAATACCTAATCACACACTTAGTGTTGCTTCTGGTGACAGGGCAGATGGGGGACAGGAGGTTGTCCATGAGATGACAGATGATCAGCCCAATGCTCTTGTAGAAGTTAGTGTGGAAGATGTGACCCAGGTGCATGTGAGAGGTGTTGAGGGTGTCTCTGTGACCCCCCAGATGTAGAAGTTTGTGTGGAAGATGTGACCCAGGTGCATGTGAGGGGTGTTGAGGGTGTCTCTGTGACCCCCCCAGATGTGCCTCACTGACTGTTCATGCTGAACCCCTGGGAGATGTGCAGCAGGTGGAGCTGCCACGTCTCCATTTCCACTCAGCTTACACAACTCAGTGATGTTCTGGGCAAAAACAGCTGGAAAGGGAGATCTGATAAACTACAGGGAATTGTTTGTGATTCACATAAAACTACATGGGCCTGTTCAGTCTTGTTTTTCATTCCTCCCAGCTTCCCTGGAGCAAGGAAACATTCTGCTGCCAAATCCAGCTGGCCTGCAGCACTGGCAAGATCCAGGCTTTGCCTGGGCCAGCATTTGAAGGCACAGTATTAGATCATGTTAGTGTTGACTGGCTCCTGGCACTGCTCCATGGCCACATGAAAGAGATGGGGGAAGAAACAAATGGGCTTTGGTCTGTTTAACCCTTTCCCTCAGTGGTTTTCTTGCTGTTGTGTGGCCACAATGCCTTTACAGGTGTAGAAAACGAGAGATGGAATGAGTTCAGTGTGAACCCTCGTGTGTGCTGTGTCCAAACTGCTCTTTCATGGTGTAACACCGTCAGTGGTGGGCTCTGAATAAATAATTTCCTTTCTTGTGACTCTGAGGGTTTATGGGATGCCCACAGATGTGCTCATGGGAAGCAATGGTAGACTGGAAATGAGGATCTGTAGCAAAATGTGTGGGTGATTCCCACCTTGACCTCAGATCCCTTGTGTCACATGTGATTCCACTGGCAATGGCTTTGAGATCCTCAGCTCTGGAGAGTTAGAAGAGTGAAGAATATGTTCAATATTTAAAACTCTCTGACTCACAGGACAGCCCTGCCATTTCCTGCTCTTGCCTGGCTCCAAGCTGGGAGCATGTTGGCCTCAGGGCTCTGCTCCCTGCAGGAACTGCTCTGGGCCCTGGCACTGCCCCACTCTCTCAGCCTTGAGGCTGCTGCAGAGCTTAGGCATTGGTCAGACCCTCACAGGGAGATTTTAACCCCCTTATCCCAAGGAGAAGGAAATGCAGGGGTGATACACTCCAGTAACAGCACAGGGGACAGGGACTGGTTTTGTGAGGATGTGTGGAGGCACCTGGTATTTCAACTCAATTATTACCAGCCCAATGCTGTTCTGACTCGACATCCAGGGGGTTTAACAGCTGCCATCTTGTGCTTGCCTTTGTTTTCCAGATGATGTGTCTGACTCTGAAGAAAGCATTTCAAGTAACAAATCCTGCAGAAATGAGCGATCCCTTCAGGAGAAGTTGGAGATTGTGACCAATGAAGGGCTGCTGCTTACTGTCAAGGTGTTCCTGGACTGGCTGAGGACAAACACAGACCTCATCATTATGTGTGCTCAGGTGGGGATGGTGTCAGGGCTCTCTACAAGGTTGTGACAGCTTCCCTGGGCTGGTTGTAGTCCTGGGCAGAGGGTGATGTTATGTCCCCCCACCAGCTGAATTAAGCTAATCTGGATCTAAGAAGGATGGTGAGGTTTACTCTTCATAAAGTATTCTGAGGTTTGTTTACATCTGTCATGATATTTTCTATGGCCTTTTGTGTTCTGTTCCTGCAGAGCTCTCAGAGCCTGTGGAACAGGCTGTCTGTGCTCCTGAACCTTCTGCCTTCTGCTGCAGACCTGCAGGAATCAGGTACTGGAGAAAGAGGTGGCAATGTCATGTTTCACCAAGCCTAGTCATCAGTGATTATTCCCAGGGTGTGTGAGAGCCCAGGGAGGGAGATTTCCTAGTAGCAGCTTTTAGAAGCACAATAGCAAGTAAAACATGCATGTGTTGTTTTTATTTGTTTAACCACCATCCAGTTAAATACTGTCCCATGGTCTTTAGAATCATATAATCACAGAACATCCTGAGTTGGAAGAGACCCCTCACCTCACTCCAGGATTGAATTCAACTCCTGGCCCTGACAGGACAACCCCAAAAATCACACACAAAAATGCTGTGTTGATGCATGAATGTGGCTGGCAGCATACTGAAACACTGGCACCAGCATGTGAGAATCCATGTGTGGCCAGCAGGAGTGAAATTCACTGCCAGTAGCAGGAGTAAGGCTGTGATTTTGCCATGGTAATCTTGGAAAATAGTTTCAGAGCTCCAGCTGCTCATGATGTGCTCTGTGCCTGTTCAGGGCTGAGCCTGAAGTTCCCAGTGGTTTATGAGAAGCAGAGTTTAAACAGGGCTGCTCATCAATAGGTGGGAAAGCTGTCCCTCCAAACAGGAGATTTCTCAGAGTCCCCTGGCAAGTTGTTTGGGAGAGTTAACTCTTTATATTGTGGGTGGTCTGGTGGTTCCTCCTTAAGCAGGTGCTCACAGATCATGTTTCATTAACACCTCTGCCCCAGCCATTACAGATCATGTGCCTTAAAGCAGTTCCCCTCTTAGCCCCCTCACCAGTTCTGCTCTCCTTCTGTCCCTCCTGTCCAGGGCTGGCCCTGTGTGATGAAGTCAAGGACATGCTGAGTGATGCTGAGCTGCCAGACCTGAGGGCCAACCTGCTGCTCCCTGAGGACGTGGCCCTGCGCAATCTCCCCCCTCTGAAAAATGCACACAAGAGGTTCAACTTCGAGCAGGACCGGCCCATCTTCTCTGCCCTCGAGGAGGTCAGTTGGGCTAAATCCTGGAAAAAACCAGATACAGCCTGGATTGTTGTGTTATGTGCTTCATTTTCCTAGCACTGAAGGCTTGAGCAGAGGTTTATAGAGCAGGTGTTGCAGGGTGCTGCTGGTTTTTCCTAAAATTTTCTTGGGTTGAGGAAGCCCCAGACTTGCTGGCACTGTGACCGTGTTCACAGGGGTCTGAGGATGAGGGAAGAGATGAGGATCTGACTCCATGTTTCAGAAGGCTTGTTTTATTATTTTATTATATATATTATATTAAAACTATACTAAAAGAATAGAAGAAAGGATTTCATCAGAAAGCTAGCTAAGAATAGAAAAAGAAGGAATCAATAACAAAGGTTTGTGACTCAGACAGAGTCTGAGCCAGCTGACTGTGATTGGCCATTAATTAGAAACAACCACATGAGACCAATCCCAGATCCACCTGTTGCATTCCACAGCAGCAGATAATCATTGTTTACATTTTGTTCCTGAGGCCTCTCAGCTGAAAAAATCCTAAGGAAAGGATTTTTCAGAAAATATCACAGCCACAATTCACCTTGCAGCAGTTTTGGAAGGGCTGTGTGTCCATGGGGGAATTCACTATGACAGTGTTCACAGGGGTCTGAGGATGAGGGAAGAGATGAGGATCTGACTCCATGTTTCAGAGGGCTTGATTTATTATGATATATATTACATTAAAACTATACTAAAAGAATAGAAGAAAAGGTTTCATCAGAAGGCTGGCTAAGAACAGAATGGAGTCATAACAAAGGTTTGTGGCTCGGGCCCTGTGTCCAAGCCAGCTGACTGTGATTGGCCATTAATTAGAAACAACCACACGAGACCAACCACAGATCCACCTGTTGCATCCCACAGCAGCAGATAATCATTGTTTACATTTTGTTCCTGAGGCCTCCCAGCTTCTCAGGAGGAAAAACCCTAAGGAAAGGATTTTTCATAAAGGATGTCTGCGACACTGGCACCCCTGAACCTTCTGGCCAGCTGTAGCCTTTCCTGCAGTCTCAGAGATCACAAACATCCATCAGAACTGGGAATTTAATATCAGTTCCTGCCTTTTTCATAAGTGTGAGCTGCAGGTGGGCACTGCCTCAGGCTCACCCTGCCTGTGGTGGCTGCTGACTTCTGTTCTTCCTTGCAGTCTGTCGTGCGCATCTGCTGCATCCGGAGCTTCGGCCACTTCATCACCCACCTGCAAGGCAGCATCCTGCAGTTCAACTCAGAGCTTGGCATCTTCATCAGCATAGCACAGTCTGAGCAAGACAACTTGTTGCACCAGGCCCAGGCTCAGTTTCACATGGTGAGTTGGTAGAGGTGAATGAATCCTCTGTATTCTCCGTTTCCTGTAGGTTACTATTAGGTTGTAAGTATAATCACAGATCTTTGGGGGGAGATGAAAGTTCTGTTTCTTAAAGCTATTCCACTTTTCACTCTGCAAGTGTATGCTAGTGTCAGCTGTGTGTTTCCTGCTAACTGATATGGAGGTTTGGTTTTGTAACTAGGCTGCAGAGGAAGCTCGACGGAACAGGCTCATGAGAGACATGGCTCAGCTTCGGCTGCAGGTAGGAGACTCCAGGTCCAGCCTGAAAACCAGCAGGGTAGTGGCTGGAATGTCACAGCCTGGGAAGGGAAGGAGGAACTCTCTGCTCCTGTCCCACACAGAGGCACTAACTCCATTCTGCATAGATTGAACTGTGGAGTATCTCAGGTTGGAAGGGATCCCATAGGGGTCAGGAGTCCCAAATTCCTGCTCCTCACATGATACTTTAAACTGAATGTCCACAAGTGTAGTTCAGGCACTCCTTGAGCTCTGGCAGGCTTGGTGTGACAGCCACTTTCCTGGGGAGCTTGTTCCTAAATGTTCAACCCGAACTTGCCCTGATGCAGCAATGAAGCTAGAAATTAAATGTACCATTTCCTCGTTGCTGCTCACTGGAGAGAGGAAGTCGGCACCTCCTGCTTGCTGACCCCTTGAGGAAGGTGTAGGCTGTGATGGAGTGGTTACCCTCAGCCTTCTCTGCCCCAAGCTGAGCAAACTGAGTGACCTCAGCCACCTGAGGCCTTTCACCATCCTGGTTATCCCACTCTGGACACTCTCTAATATTTCAGTGCCCCTCTTACATCAAGGTGCCCCAAACTGTTCCCAGTACTCAATGTGGGGCTGCACTGGGCAGTGCAGAGTGAGATCCTCTTCTCTTGCTGACCCTGTGCTGCATCCAGCCCTCTGTTCTGCATGCTTGGAGGTTGGAAGGGCCTGGTGGGGGTTTGCAGGGCAAGTCTTGTCCTGTTTGATGATTTGTTTCAGCATCAGTGTGAAGCGAGTGTCTTTGCATGTGTGTTTTCAGCTGGAGGTGTCTCAGCTGGAGGGCAGTCTCCAGCAGCCCAAGGCACAGTCAGCCATGTCTCCTTACCTGGTTCCTGACACCCAGGCCCTCTGCCAGCACCTGGCTCTTGTCAAGCAGCTGGCCACAAGTGGGAGGTTCATCATCATCATCCCTCGAACAGGTATGGGGACTCCACAGCAGGAAACTGCAGGTGGCTGCCCCCCTGACCCTTCTGTGCTGGGAGCAGGCCCCAGGGGCCTGGGTGGTGGCTTTCTCTCCTCCTGCCCTTATCCTTCATCTGGAACAGTTGCAGCACCCTTTTGATGTGTTGCTTTTGGGGCCTGTTCTGTGTGTGGCCCATGCTTGGGATTTTGACAGTGTGTCAGAAGAGCTGAGAGGAGAGAGCTCCTGTTCCCTCCATGCCTCTCCTGTGGGAGCTGTGCATTGGACAGTGTTCTGTGGAGTGGGGAGTACTTGGCACCTCTGGATTAGTTTGCAGAAGTGGAACTGTAACCAAGATGGTTTTTTTTGGTTTTTGTTCCTGTTAGTTATCGATGGCCTGGACTTCCTGAAAAAGGAGAACGCCGGTGCTCGGGACAGCATTCGGTATCTGGAGGCAGAATTTAAAAAGGGAAACAGGTGAGAGCAGGACAGGGTGGGATTTTCCTTTGCTTTTGGAATGGGTGGGCTTTGGGTGGGAGCAGGCTGTGGATCCCTTGGAGCAGAATGAGGAGTGGGCCAAGGAAAAGCCAGAGTTCAGGAATGGGAAGGAGCAGATGCAGCAGCTGGCTCTTCAGATGTGCTGGTAGCTGCTGCTCAGCTGTGAAGTGCAGAAGCTTCTGAGCAATGGTGGGGTTGCATCTCTGTTGCTGTATAAACTGGAGCAGTGACCTTTGCCACTGCACTGAGTGCTGGAGGAGCTGAATTGTGCCTGGGTGCTCTGCAGAAACACAGCTGGAAGGACAAACTGCATCTCTGGGGTCCTTATCAGGGCTGGTGGGCTTGAGACATGTGGGAATGGTGCTGAGGCAGGGAGGTGATGGAAGGGATTCACAGAGCATTCCTTGCATGGACCTTTGGGTGTTAAATTTGGGTTGGAGGAAGCCCTGCAGCACCCAGAGGAGCTGCTGACTTCAGCCTATGTGACACTCTCCATATGAGCTCAGAGACTCTGCTTTCTCCTTAGGTACATTCGTTGCCAGAAAGATGTCGGGAAGAGCTTTGAGAGGCATAAATTGAAGAGACAAGATTTAGATGCCTGGTAAGATTTCAGCATCTGAAGATGTCTGAGCTGGGCTCACAGCAGGCAGGTGGCTTTGGGGAGAGGTGTTAGCACTGAGACCCATTGCAGAGCTTGTTCTATGTGAATAATGATGAAATTCCTTGGAGATAAGGACAGCCACCTGTGCATGTTACACAAAGCACTCTGTGCTCAGAAAGATCTCAGAAAAGTCCTTAATGACAACAGGAGAGCAACCCTGCTTTCCATTTATTGTCCTGAGCAGATGTGGCCTTCCCTGCTGACCTTCCCCTCTGTTTCTCTGTTCTGGCAGGAATCTCTATAAAATCCTGGACAGCTGCAAGCAGCTGACAGTGTCCCAGGGCAGTGGGGAGGATGACACCACAGGAATGGTCACCATCATCACAGGCTTCCAGCTGGAGGACCCCAGCTCCTTCTCAGTGCCCATGCAGGTCAGTAGCTCTTGTCTGCCTGAGCTGAGCCATTCTGCTTCCTAGCAAGGATATAATGTGATTAATTGGAAAGAGATTTTTTAAAAATGTTTTTACTTTGGCTGATCCCTGAAGTTTGGTTTCCCCAATTTTTTTGTTGAGATTCTGTATTCCCTCAAGGCTTCTTGATTTTGTGATACAGAATATTCTGGGACAGGTGAGAGAATTTAATTCCATGTCTCTGCAGGCCTCTTGTACCAGAGCAATGAGAATTGGGAGGATTTGGCCTTCCAGCTGTGCCAGGCTGCTGGAGAGTCCCCAGGCTGGGAATGGCAGGGCAAGTTATAAATTACCCACCTTTTTCTGTGTTTAAAAATTAACCTCCTGTTTTTCTGTGTTTGCTTACAGTCTGCCATCCAGGCAGCCGCCAACGCCAGCATAGAGATAAAAAATGTTCTGGAGTTCTACAAGCAGTGGAAAGAGATGGGCTGATGGTCAGAAAGGCATCGGGTTGGTTGGTGAACCTTTCTCTCCCCCTCTCGCAACGTGCAGCGTCTGAACGAAGGAAACAACAATCTGGGCGACACTTAAGACACGAAGAAGCAGCAGCAGCAACAGCAACAAAAATACCTACCCAAATGAATTAAAAAAAAAAAAAAAACAAAACAAAAATCCAAAGTGGGCATGCACACTGACACCCTCCACCTGCACCCTGAGCAGACAGGCTGTACAGCTCTGAGGGAGCCAGCTGCTCTGAGAGAGGCCCCTCGGAATGGGAGCGGCCGGGGCAGAGCTCTGCCCTTCTCCCAGTGGGCAGAGATGGGCGAGAGACAGGCAGTCCTTCATCCCCCTCCTTCCTCCCAAAGCTTGCTTGGCCAGCAGGAGCAGGCTGGTGGTTCAAAGCTTGGACTTCACTTCAGCAAAACCAAACCAGTGCAGCAGAAACGGAGCGCTCCGCCTCGGGGAAGAAGATCCAAAGAGTGTTTTGCTCTTGTTTGGCAATCTGGGGACAGGAAAGTGGATAGGATTTCTCTCCCCCTCCCATCCCCTCCTTTTGAATTAATTATTTTTCGAGGGTTTTTTTCCTTTTAATTTTTAGTTTTTATATATATGAATAATATTAAAAAGAAAAAAGAAGAGTTCCTTTGGGGTTTTGGATACTCTTCCAACATCAGAAAGAAAAGGAAACACTCTATTTAAAAGGGGGAAGAAGCTCTTAATATAATTTTTTTTTTTCTTAGAACAAGCATATTTATTTCCTTTCCCAGGCCCCCATGGAGCAGGCTCAGTGCAAAGGGATGTTGGCCTGTGAGGAGGGAGCAGCCCCATGTTGCACTCCACTCTCCCTGGGAGCTCCATGCTTCATGAGCATCACAAGCTCCACCACGCTGCTCCAGGGAGCCCACAGGACTCTGCCTCCATCCCCAGCTTCTCCCACTATGCATCAGACCTTGGAGAAAAGGAGGAATCTGGCAGAACTGCTGAAAGAGAGAGAGAAGAGCTGGGTGGGATTTATGCACCATTAAGGCTCAAATGCTTGGCTTGAGCACTGCAACACTGGGATGGAGCAGATGTCTCCAAAGGACCCAAAGCCTCTTTTTCATCTTTTCTTTTTTTTTTCCCTTTTTTTTTTTTCCCCACTAAATCTTTCAATAGGCTGTGGAGGAGGAAGGAGAATCTCAAAGCCATTATCTTCTGCTGGTTGTTCAATGCACCACTGCTGCAATGCTGTGCTAGAGATGGTGACAGAGCTGTGTCCCCTTTTCTCACATCCCTCTGGGCTGGCAGAGGCTGTGCAGGAGATTCACAGACTGCTCCCTGCTTTTGGCATCCCAAACAGGAGGGCTGATGCTACCTGGAAAGGTGCTGGAAGAGCTGGGAGGGATCCTGCAGAGCTCCATCCTGGCAGCATCTCACTCAGCCCGTGTCTGACACGCTGCCACTCGCATGTGAAGCTGCAGGTTGCTCCCAGGGCAGCAGGAGAGGGGCTGGGCAGTCTCTTCCTGCTCCCTCTTCTTGCCTCTGTGTGCCCACAAAGAGATGTCTCCATCCACATGAACCAGCAGCAGCTATGCAAGTACAAACCACTGGAGTCTTCTATCTGTCTGTGTTCTCACATGGGCCAGCCAGAAACTGCTACAGCCAGAGAGCAAAACTTGAGAAGCTGAGCCACATCCTCCACTCTGTGCAGGCTCTGAGCATGGTGTGTTGTACTGCAGGGGCAGGCTGTTCTTGTTTTCAGGTAAAAACTAAAAATACCAGCACAAGTACCAGAGGATTCATTTCTATTCCAGTTCCAGCTCCTTTACAGCACAGCAGAGGGAAATGCCAACCTGCCTGGTCCAGCTGGAGGGACAGGGCTTTCCCTGCAGGATCTTCTCCTGAAACTCACAGTGCTTTGCTTGGCTAAGCCAAGAGAAGGCCATGTGCAGGACAGCAGGGCAGAGACTGGCACACCTTGGGGATCTGAGATGGGTTGTGAAGCTCCCAGTCACTCTTCCCCTCCTGTGGTTTTATTTGAAGTCATTTGTTTGTGGAGCTCATTGTTTCTGTTCAATGGGGTGGGAAATAAGAAGGGAATCTCCTTGTGGGACTGTTGTTGGGTGAAGCCGTCCTTGTCTGGTGGGGGGCACGGAGTTGATGTGCTCTGCTGAAGAAACCCCCCCTGATCCTGGGGTCTGGAGGTCCCTGGGGCTGAGCTTGGTGTGTTTGTCCTGAGAGCCTCAGTGTGACCCTTGTGGCTGGTGAAGAGAAGCATTGCAGGGCTGTGGGCAGAGCAGTGAGGAGCTGGGGCAGCTTCAGGCTGAGCTTTCCTTGGGTCCTGGCTGGACCTTGAGGGGAGAGAGAGGAGCAGTAGAGGTAAAGCAGCAGCCCAGAGGGAATTCCTGTCTCGCTGGTGGCAAGTGTTTCACTTGATGGCAAATGTTTTCAGTTCTTGCAGCTCCCACAGCTGTGCAGGGTGGCAGCTGGGAGCCACAGCTGGCCAGGCTGAGGAGGAGCTGTGTCCTGCCTCACTGAGGCCCTGGTGGGCACAGATCCAGTTAAGAACAAAGCAAATAAACTCATTTTCTGTAACCAGAGGCAGAGGAGCTGCTGTGAGCCCATGTGGGGCCGCATGGCAACAACAGGGGCTGCTCACAGCTCTCCTTTAGTCGCTGCTCTGCTCCCTGAGGGGTTGGTTTGATATTCCAAGGTTTTGCATACCTGCAGGGGAGAAAGGGGAATCCTGACTGCCCCGTGGCACCTTCCCCTCTGGGCTGGATGGGGAGGGATTGTGACCTCTAAAAAGGGTCCCTGTGCTGCTCTCCTCCTGTGCTTGAGGAGCTGGTGAATGGTTTCAGGATTTGCATCCCCAGTCAGAGACAGCTGGAGCTGAAAACCTGGGAGGCTGCAGAGTGTGGGAGCAGCCCTGGGGACATGGCCTGGAGTGTCCTGCAGCCAGCCTGGCCTTCTGAGGGGGCTCAGCACATCATCCCTGGCCTGGGTAAAGCAAAGCTCTGCCCATCCCAACCCTCAGGGTGAGCTGGAGTTCCCTCCTTGCACAGATCTGCTCTGTGCCAGGGCTGCTGGGTTTCTCCCCTGGCACGTTGTGCTGCTCAGAGCGGCTCTGGGGGTGGGGGCAAAGGGGATGGTGGGCTGTGGAAGGCTCTGTGCTGCCTCTGGCTGCTGTGGTGCTGCACTGGGGGCTCCCTGAGAGCCCCCCCACCCTGGGCATCCCAGTCCAAGCCAGAACTGGGAGCTGCCTCAGCAGAGAGCATCGGGCAGGGTGGAGGCTGCAGGCTCTGGTTCCTCCTGCACCAACCCCAGGCTTGGCCTAGAGCAGCTGTCACCCAGTCCAGTGGTGCCTGCTGTGCTGGGAAGGAGAGCAAACAAAAAAACCATCTCGTGGGCTGAAAAACAAGAGTGTTCATGTGTTCTGGTGTGTTTCTTGGGTTTGGTTTTTCTCTTCATTACCGCCCTGTGGAGCGGTTCGGGGTTTCTGGGGTGACCCCACGCTGGGAGGACACGGGGCTGTGGTGGCTGAGGCTGGCTGGGCTGTCCCCAAACCGTGGTGGACACAGTCACTGGTGCTTGTTGGGCTTCTGCTCCATGGTTTCATGGGCTGTTCCAAGCAGCTCCTCTGCTCCCATCCTTGCTTGGCTCGAGGCCACCCGCAAATGCCTCGGATTTTGTCTCACATCTTCAATTTTGGGCTCTTTTCCCTCTGGGTGTGCAGCAGCACTGGGCAGGGACAGGGTTGTGTTGCTGGCCTGGCCACTGGCAGGGAGGGGATGCAGGTTGGAGGCGAGGGACAATCACCTCTCCCCAGCCCTCGTGTGGCACAGGGGCTGCAGAGCCAGGGAGGATTGAGGGGATTGGGGCCCAGCTGGGTGAGCAGGGGCTGGGGCTCCCAGCAAATGTCTGACCATGGTCTGAGCACAGCAACTGGCTTAATAAAATACCAGATGTTTGTACTGTGTGTGTCCTGTGGTCATTTGGGAATCCCACCTTTCCTGAGCAGCTGAGTGCATTTTCCATCTGTAAATCCACCCAAATCTGCTTTGCTGACCTGAGTTTTCCAGTGAGGGAAGTGCAGGTGGGTCCTTCCTCAGCCCTGTGATGGGAACAGCATTTCCCTTGCTGTCTCTGTGATTGGGGCTGATTTCATCCTCTTGTTAGGGCTCTGCTGCCACAGGAGCACCCCTGGCCTAGCTCACTGGGGCCTTTGCAGCTCACTTTTAATGGGGGCAAGGGGATGGAGAAGTTTGAGACAAGAAAAATACAAATTTTTAAAATGTGTGGCTTCCCAGTGTCCATTCAAGGCGCTGGGAGAGGGTGGGCTGGGGGCTTCAGGCTGGAGATTGGGCTGTGAGGGTCCCACCATGCCCTGGTGCCAAGGGAGAGAAAATAAATGAATATTCCAGCCCTGAATTCATTGCTGTCAGAGCTCCTGATCTGCTTCCCCTGGCGGGGAGCATCGAGCACTGCCATAATTCTCTCTCCCTCTCGGGTTCATTGGAGGCTGCACTGGCGGGGAGGTCAGAGAGGGGGGTGTTAAAAGCAAACCCAGCCTCAGTCCCCAGCAGGGAAAGGGGCTGGGGGTGAGCCCTGCCCTGCCCCAGGGCTGAGCTGGCACAAAGGGACTGGCACTGCTCCATCCCCATCTGGGAATGCTTTTTCCTGCTTGGAAGGGCCGTGCCAAGAGGCTGCCAGCCCTGTACCCACCCCTGAGCCTCCATTGCTGCTCCATGCAGGATGGTGCTGCTGGGGGGCTCTGTGGGTGAGGGTTTGTCCCACAGCCCCTCATGGGAACAGACCGAGGTGAAATTGGAGCAGGAAAAGGCCACAGCCCTGGTCAGCTCCTGGTGCTGCTCCTGGTGGAGCTGAATCCTGCAGGAGCCCCAGGAGCTGCTGTGTCTGCCCCTGGTTGTTTCTCACTGCCTGTTCCCCTCCTCTCCTGTGCCTCAGCTTCCCACTTCTGCTCCAGACGTGTCATCCCCTGCCTCGAGCATCTCCCTGCCTGGGCTTGCTGTGCCTCGTGGCTTATTTTGGAGGCACCAGGGTCTGCACCCAGTGTAGAGACCCCAGACCCTCCCTGTGACCTCCTGCCAGCACCCCTGGGGACAGGGGGTGACTTCCCCTGTCAGCCCCAGAGCCCAGAGCACCTCGGGCTCCTTGGACAGGCCCGTGGGGGTTTTGGGCTGCTCGTGCTGTGCCCAGCACACAAATCCTCTGGGGATCAATAAATCCCCAAAAATTGGGGTTTTGAAATCATCTGTCCTCTGTCCCTGAGCTCCACCCAGCTGCAGCCTGGACCTTCTGCTGGCATTTGCCCCACGGGCTGAGCTGGAACTGCTGCCAGGTTCTGTTTGCCCAAATTTGCTTTCTCCACCTCTTCCCTCCCAGATCTCCTCCTGCAGTGTCACCTGGTGGGTGTTTGAGGCCCCGTGCACGGACCTGCATTTGTCACCTGCCCTGGCTGTCCCAGCTTGGTGGCATTTAAAGTCTGGTGCCCAGAGCTGTGGCATTTCAAGCCCAGAGCTGTGGCCCCTCCAGCTGGAGGCTCCCGTGTGCCCCCATGCACAGTCAGGGTCGTGTCTGCACTGGGGATTTGGGGGGATTTCAGCCAAAGCAAGGCTGTGGCAGGGCTGGGGATGTGAACAGCACAAAGCTGCCTTTGGGGCCCTGCAGAGCCCCATCTGCCAGGGCAAGAGCAGGACCAGGACCCCCAGCCCAAGGCAGGGGTGAGGAGGGGGCTCTGCAGGTGACCCCCATGGCCAGCACACCCCTGGTGCTTCTCACCAGCACTGCTCTGCATCCTCAGTGCAGATACTTTTGGATCATTTTGGGTTTCCCTTCCTCTCACTGTGTGAGTTTTGGGCTGAGGGGGTGTTTACTTTTTTTCATGGGGAGTCCAGGTGATTCCCTCATCTGAGGTGGGAAATCACCTGGACTCCTCATGAAACCCTGTTCCAGCTGGGAGATACTCCCAGCCCACCCTGCCTCAGTTTCCCCAGCCACCACAATCCCAAAGCAGCTCTTGGGCTGCCCTGCTGTCCCCACAGATCTTCTGGGAGGATGGGATCATGTTGCGGTACTGGGACCCCAGGAGCTCTGACTGTGTCCTCAGCTCCTTTCTGGTGGTGAATGAGACAGCCCTGGACACAATTCCTGCTGAGCAGGAGGGGATGGCACAGGGATGGGCTGGCACAAGGATGGGCTGGCACAGGGCTGGGCTGGCACGGGGATGGGCTGGCACAAGGATGGGATGGCACAGGGATGGGATGGCACGGGGATGGGATGGCACAGGGATGGGCTGGCACAGGGCTGGGCTGGCACAGGGATGGGCTGGCACAGGGATGGGATGGCACAGGGATGGGATGGCACAAGGATGGGATGGCACAGGGATGGGCTGGTACAGGGATGGGATGGCACAAGGATGGGATGGCACAGGGCTGGGATGGCACGGGGATGGGATGGCACGGGGATGGGATGGCACGGGGATGGGATGGTACAGGGCCAGGCTGGCACAGGGAGCTGCAGGCCCCCTGACACCGTGTGTCTGTCACAGGCTGCACGTTTGCCATGCCAGACTCCTGGTCAGCCGTGTCTGGCACTGCTGCTCTGTCCCTGTGGCTGCTTTGAGCTCCTCCACCTGCACTGGCCTCTCCTGCTGTTCCCAGAGTGTTTGGGATAAGGAAACTGGGGCTGGAGCTTTCCTCCTTCTCAGCTTTTTGCTCCTCTTGCTGATTCCCCCTGCTCAGGCTGAAACCCAAGGTTTTGTGGGGTCTTTGCTGTGGGGACAGCACACTGGGGCAGGGGTCTGTGCCCCCTTCACAACTTCCCCCAGCTGGAGCATCCCCAGCAGAGCGAGGAGCTGCAGACTTTGCTGTGCCCCTTCCTCTCCAGCAACCCCCTGCTCCTCTGCCCGGTGAGTCAGGGTGGCCCAGGGCAGGGCTCAGGCGCCCCCACCACCCCAGGGGGCTTCCAGAAGGTTCCCTCTGCTCCTCCCCCTGCTCCCCAGAGCTCCTCTGCTGCTGGGACTGTGCTGGAGTGGGGCTGAGCTCGGCTGCTGCCACCGGCTGCTCTCTGCACTGCTCCCACCTTCCCCTGCCCAGAGCCTTGTGCTGCTCTGGCTGCACCCCTGAATTCCATCAATTCATCCCATAAATTCCATTCTCCAGCAGTCATCCCATGAATTTGGGGTCCCCACACAGGGCCCAGCAGTGTAAGCATGTGTGAGTCAAGGTTAATGAGTAATTAAGGTGGTTTGTGATGAAATTCTGGGGCAGGGGTGCATGGATCAGCCCTGCTGCTCCCCAATAACCCCACACTGGGAGAAACAATTTTAAATTAAACTGGGATGGTGATGGAGCAGCTCTGGGCTGGGAGCAGGATCTGGGGGTGGTAGCACCTCTCCTCCTCAAGGTTAATGAGTAATTAAGGTGGTTTGTGATTAAATTCCTGGCCAGGATCAGCCCCGCTGCTCCCCAGTAACCCCACATTGGGAGAAACAGCTTTAAATTAAACTGGGATGGTGATGGGGCAGCTCTGGGCTGGCAACAGGACCTGGGGGTGACAGCACCTCCTCCTTGGAGCCTGGGGGGCACAGGAGGGAACCCAGGATGGATGGGATGGGGTGACACTGAGCACATCCCGAATCCCCCCCCCACCCACACCCAGGCCTGGGGAGGAACTGGCTCTACATTTGCGTTTATTTCCTTCCAGGGCTGACAGCAGGGTGGGAGGGCGCAGTGCGGGGCTGTGGGGCTGGCAGGGGGGGTTCCTGGAGCGCTCAGCCCCCTCCCCGAGCAGGGCAGGGCTCACACCAGCCCGTAGTAACGCCGGTACGCCTCCTGCAGCCCGACCTGATCCGCCAGCTCGTCGCAGTCCGGGTTGAGCTCGCACACCTCGCGCTTGGCCTCCAGCGGGTCCGGCGGGGCCCCGGGGCCGCTGCTGGGGACAAAGGGACACAAAGGGACACAAAGGGACACCCGGGGGGGTCTGCGGGGTCCTGGGCCACCAAACCTCCCCCGGCTGCACCCAGCGATGCTCACCTGCCATGGCCGGCATTGCGCTTCTGCCTCTGCACCAGCTCGGCGCTGGCGCGTCTGGAGATGAAGGCTGTGGGGACAGGGGGGTCAGGGGGTCGTGTCACCTGTCCCCTGTGCCCTGTGTGTGTCCCCTGCCCCCAGGGTGTGTCCCCTGTGTGTGTGTCCCCTGTGCCCTGTGTATGTCACCTGTCCCCTGTGCCCGGGGTGTGTCCCCTGTCCCCTGTGTGTGTGTCCCCTGTCCCCAGGGTGATGTCCCTGTCCCCTGCCCCCAGGGTCACTCACCTTCGGAGCTGGGCGAGTCCTTGGTGCTGGCAGAGCCATCTGTGGGTGACACGGAGGGGTGGCCGCGCTCACAGGGGTCTCCTGCTCTGCCCTCCCACCCTGCTCTGCTCTCACCCCGCTCTTTTTGGGGCTCACATCCCTCCCTGAGACCCCCCCCCCCAATCTGCTGAATGATGTCCCTGTCTCCCCATTGAACCCCCGTGCCCCACAAAGCTCAGCAGAGTTTTCCCAGTCCCTTTGCTCCCTCCAGGGCCCTTCCCAGGGCACAGAATCACTCCCAGTGTGCACAGAATCACCCCCAGGGCACAGAATCACCCCCAATATCCACAGAATCAGCCCCAGGGCACAGAATCACCCTCAGTGTCCATAAAATCACCCTCAGGACACAGAATCAGCCCCAGTGGGCACAGAATCACTCCCAATGTCGACAGAATCACTCCCAGTGTGCACAGAATCATCCCCAGTGTCCATAAAATCACCCCCAGGGCACAAAATCATCCTCAATGTCCATAGAATCAGCCCCAGTGTCCACAGAATCACCCCAGGGCACAGAATCAGCCCCAGTATCCACAGAAACACCCTCAGGGCACAGAAACAACCCCAGTGCCCACAGAATCACCCCCAATGCCCACAGCATCACCCCCAGTGTCCAGAATCACCCCCGATGCCCATAGAATCACCTACAATGCCCACAGCATCACCCCCAGTGTCCATGGAATCACCCCCATGCCCACAGCATCACCCCCATGCCCACAGCAGCCCCGGGCTCCCCGGTACCTCTGCGGCAGAGGCCGAGGGCGAGCAGGGCCAGGAGGGTGAGCAGGAGCAGGGCCCTCATGGTGCCTCCCCGAGCTGGGCTGGGCTGCCCCGGCTCCCTGGCTGCCTTTATAGGGCGCTGCGGCCTCGGCAAGGGGGGCCCGGCCCCGGCAGGGTTATTTGCAGCACATCCGCCCCGGCCGGAGCCGCTGGCAGAGCTGGCAATTGTGGTTTGGGATGGACCCGGTGCCCTGCGCCCGGCCAGAGCCCACAAAGGGAGGGAGGAGCGGCCCCGGGCCGGGGGGGATTTGCTGGTGGGCCCAGCCCTGCCAGGCTGGCAGTGCCCAGGCCCCACGGGGTGGGTGAGGGGGCACTGGGGGCTCCTCAATGCCCAGCCCCAGCACCCCAGAATCATCTTCTGCAACGCAGGGAGACCTTCCTGCCAAAACCTTGGGGTTTGACCAAAGGGAAATTGCTGGCCCAGTTCTGGGGGAGCAGCAGGTGCTGCTTTGGGCACCCCTGAGGGAGGTGAGAGGTGCCCACGGCCTTGGTCCCTGCACAGCTCCTCCCTGCCACAGGCCAGGGGCAGATGCTGCGTTACAGACAGGGTGTCACAGACATGTTTTATGGAAAATCCTTTCCTTAGGATTTTTCCTCCTGAGAAGCTGGGAGGCCTCAGGAACAAAATGCAAACAATGGTTATCTGCTGCTGTGGAATGCAACAGGTGCATCTGGGATTGGTCTCATGTGGTTGTTTCTAATTAATGGCCAATCACAGTCAGCTGGTTTGGACACAGAGCCTGAGCCACAAACCTTTGTTATGATTCCATTCTATTCTTAGCCAGCCTTCTGATGAAACCTTTTCTTCTATTCTTTTAGTATAGTTTTAATGTAATATATATCATAAAATAATAAATCAGCCTTCTGAAACATGGAGTCAGATCCTCATCTCTTCCCTCATTCTCAGACCCCTGTGTGCACGGTCACAGTGAATTCCCCCCTGGACACACAGCCCTCCCAAAACTGCTGCAAGGTGAATTGTAGCCGTGATATTTTCTGAAAAATCCTTTCCCTAGGATTTTTTCTCCTGAGAAGCTGGGAGGCCTCAGGAACAAAATGTAAACAATGATTATCTGCTGCTGTGGAATGCAACAGGTGGATCTGGGATTGGTCTCATGTGGTTGTTTCTAATTAATGGCCAATCACAGTCAGCTGGCTCAGACTTTCTGTCCCAGACACAAACTTTTGTTATCATTCCTTCTTTTTCTATTCTTAGCCAGCCTTCTGAAGAAATCCTTTCTTCTATTTTTTTAGTATGGTTTTAATATAATATATATAATAAAATAATAAATCAAGCCTTCTGAAACATGGAGTCAGATCCTCATCTCTTCCCTCATCCAAGAACCACTGTGAACACCATCCCAGCCAGGGCACTCAGAGCCCCTGAGTTACATTCCTCTTTCACATCCTGACCACTTTGTTTGATCCTGTAAATCCCAGCCCTGCCTTGGGCAGCAGAACCGGAGGCTTTGGGGCAGACAGAGCTGCTGAGGCAGAGCCTTTGTCAGACAAAGCCATAAAACACAGAGTGCGTGGGCCAAGAGCACAGCAGGAGCCAAGCTGGGAAGCACAGCCCCAGTTTATTGAGGAGATTCCAGCACAGAGAGGGGAGGCAGAGGGGAAATGCTGCAGCTCTAATTGCTGACAGAGGCTGGGCTGTGGTGGAGCGGCCACTGCCCCATCCCAGCTGGGCAGGAACCCTGGAGCTGTGCCCTCAGAGCCTCTGCAGGTGCAGGGGGCTCTGCTGCCTCCCTGGCCAGCCCCAGGACTGCCTGTCCCTGCTGCAGGAACACATCACTCACAGGTGGGGCTGTGCCAGGGAGATCCCTTGGCTTCCCCAGCCCACAAACAGGAGAGGCAGAACAGACAGCGCTGGGTGGGGGAAGCCAGGCTGGCTCTGGAAGGTTCCACAGGAAAAACAAACATGAAAACCCCGTGCTGCAAAGCCACAAAGCGGAGGCAGGGCTGTTCCAAGCTCTGCACAGATCCCTGGGAGGGGACCAGGGCTAGAAAATAACTTCAGAAGAGACAGAAGGAATGGTAACAAGGAGCTTGGGGCAGCAGCTGCTGCCACATCTGCGAGGGCAGTGAGCACAGGGAGACTGAATGAACCTGCAAACAAGGCAGGAGCCTTGGCTGTGACCCCAGGACAGCCTGCCCTGGGGCTTAAGGCACTGAATTTTGTCTAACACACAGCTAAAACAGCTACAAACCCCCAAATGTGGCTTTGGAAACTGGAACCAGGCCTGTCACAGCACTGAGTGCAGCAGATGAGAGCACAGACACACTTTGTGACACTCCTCTGTCTAGCTGAGTGGGAAATAGGGAATTGCCGCCCATTTCCAAAGATCCCAATGTTTTTTTTTTGTTTCTTTTGTTGGTTTTTTGTTTTCAATCAACCCATGCCAGTCCAGCAGCTGTTCCAGTCCCTCTGCAGTCTCCAGCGGCCTGATGGGGCGATTCTCAGTGCACACACCTTGTCCCATCAGTGCTGTGGGATGGTGAGCTGCCTCAGCAGAGCCTGTGGGACATCACTGGAGCTCCTGGAGTGCCACGATGAGTTCTCGCTGCTCCTTAGTGATTGCCTGGAAGGAACACAACGCACAGAGCTCAGCATGGAGCCTCTCCCACCCTGCCACACTCAGGGTGGAATGTGTGGCACACAGTGCCGTCCCCTCCATGTGCAGAACACAACAACCCCCTCACCTCCCCTGGGACCACCCACACCCCACAGCCCACCCACTGCACAGGGAAAAGCACCTGAGAGCTCCAATGCCCACACTAAAGTTTCAGCAGGACTTGGCTGCTGGGGAGGTCCTGGGGAAGTGGAGGCTTTGAAAGTCATTCCAGAGCCTCGTTCTCCAGGTGCTGTGAGAATGAGGTTGGGCTGGGTTGGTTTGGTTGGTCTGGTTTAGTGTGGGTTGGTCTGGTCTGGTTTGGGTTGGGTTGGTCTGGTTTGGTTTAGGTTGGGTTGATTTGGTTTGGTTTCGGTTGGTCTGGTGGGGTCTGGTTTGTGTTGGTCTGGGTTGGGTTGGTTTGGTTTGTGTTGGGTTGGTTAGTTTTGGTCAGGTCTGGTTTACCTTGGTCTGGTTTGGGTTGGGTTGGTCTAGTCTGGTTTGGTTTGAGTTGGTTTGGTCAGGTCTGGTTTACCTTGGTCTGGTCTGGGTTGGTTTGGGTTGGTTGGTTTGTGTTGGGTTGGTTTGTGTTGGTTAGTTTTGGTCTGGTCTGGGTTGGTCTGGTTTGGTCAGGTCTGGTTTGTGTTGGTCTGGTTTGAGTTGGTTTGGTCTGGTTTAGGTTGGGTCTGCTTTGGTCTGGGTTTGTCTGGCTTGGGTTGGTTTGGTCTGGTTTGGTCTGGTTTTGGGGTGGTTTGGTCTAGTTTGGGTTGGGTTGGTTTGGGTCAGTCTGGTCTGGTTTGGGTTGGGTTGGTCTGGTCTGGGTCGGTCTGGTCTAGTCTGGTTTGGTTTGAGTTGGTTTGGTCAGGTCTGGTTTACCTTGGTCTGGTCTGGGTTGGTTCGTTTGTGTTGGGTTGGTTTGTGTTGGTCTGGTCAGATTTACCTCGGTCTGGTCTGGGTTGGTTTGGATTGTGTTGGGTTGGTTTGGTCTGGGTTGGTGTGGTTGGGTCTGGTTTAGGTTGTTCTGGTTTAGGTTGGTTTGGTCTGGATTAGGTTGGGTTTGCTTTTGATAGTGGAGCCCTGGAAAAAGTTAAAGATAGAATCTAAAATGTTAGGCTTTGTGCTTTCCCAGATCAACTGCACCTGCCTAAGCAGTATGATAAATTATATAATTGCTAGATGTGATGATTGTTTAGTAATTAAATGTAATTATTATATAACCATAAGAAGAATAATGGGAAACTATGCTGGAAATTCAGAGAGGGGCTAAATTTATGTATACAATAGAACAATATAAGTTTAATAATTAACATGAAAGTTATATAACGATAGAGTATAAAACATGATCATTTCGGATGTATGGTCAGAATCAGACTTGGGTAATACCCCGATTCCCAGAGCTCTTAATAAAAAGCACCGCATATAATCCCCCGTGATTATGTGTTTTTGAATGCTAACACTTTGGTCTGGGTTTGTCTGGCTTGGGTTGGGTCGGGCTGGTCTGGTTTGGGTTGGTTTGGTCTGGTTTTGGGGTGGTTTGGATGGGGTTGGTTCGGTTTGGGTCAGTCTGCTCTGGGTTTTCTGGTGTGTTTTACCTGCCAGGCCTCCTGGCGAGCCTGGATCACCTGCTGCAGCTCTGCAATGCTGTCCCTGCCCTTGAGCACCTCCTGGGCCAGGCTGCTGCTCCTGTGCTGCCTCTCCTGCAGCGCCCGGCGCAGGTGGGAGCGGTGGCGCAGCAGGAACGGCACCAGGGCGCTGCGCACGTCCCGCGCCGGGACCCCGCTGGGCCGCCTAAAATGGAGCAACACAGCACCCAGGACACAGCAAGGGAGCAACACAGCATCCAGAACACACAACACACCCTGCCCTGGGCTCTCAGCATCAGCGGGGTGGGAAAGATGCAAATCAGCGCTCAGAGATAGCAAAAATATCATTGGAGCTAAGCAGCAGCCATGAGATTGGTCAGCAGGAAAGTTATAAAAGGACAAATAGAAGAATGGTCTGTGTATTGACATGTCGCAGACACCTTTTATAAAAAATCCTTTCCTTAGGATTTTTCCTCCTGAGAAGCTGGGAGGCCTCAGGAACAAAATGTGAACAATGGTTATCTGCTGCTGTGGAATGCAACAGGTGCATCTGGGATTGGTCTCATGTGGATGTTTCTAATTAATGGCCAATCACAGTCAGCTGGCTCCGACACAGAGCCTGAGCCACAAACCTTTGTTATTCATTCTTTCTTTTTCTATTCTTAGCCAGCCTTCTGATGAAATCCTTTCTTCTATTCTTTTAGTATAGTTTTAATATAATATATATAATAAAATAATAAATCAAGTCCTCTGAAACATGCGAGTCAGATCCTCATCTCTTCCCTCAACCCGAGTCCCCTGTGAACACGGTCACATTAACAGAGCATGCACCTGTACTTTTTGTAAACTGGGAGGCTGCAGAGTGTGGGAGCAGCCTTGGGGACATGGCCTGGAGTGTCCTGCAGCCAGCCTGGCCTTCTGGGGGGGCTCAGTACATCATCCCCTGGTGTGGGGTAAAGCAAAGCTCTGCTCATCCCAACCCTCAGGGTGAGCTGGACTTTCCTCCCAGAACAGATCTGCTCTAAGGGCCAGAGCAGATTCAGAAAAGAAAAGAAAAGAAAAGAAAAGAAAAGAAAAGAAAAGAAAAGAAAAGAAAAGAAAAGAAAAGAAAAGAAAAGAAAAGAAAAGAAAAGAAAAGAAAAGAAAAGAAAAGAAAAGAAAAGAAAGAAGAAAAGAAAAACTCCCTAAGCTAAAGAAAAGTATTTCTACCGAGATATTAGGAAGTTCTAACCTTAATCATGGGGGGCTCAGCACATCATCCCCTGGACTGGGGTAAAGGAAGACACCTCTCTGCCCCCATCCCAACACTCAGGGTGAGCTGGAGTTTCCTCCTTGAACACATCTGCTCTATCCAAGGCCCACAGCAGATTCACAAGCATATTCTATTTGTCTAGAATAACTCCCTAAACTGCAGAAAAGAGTAGTGAGATATTAGGAAGTTCTAGGCTTAATAATGGGGGGCTCATCATATCATCCCCTGGACTGGGGTAAAGCAAGGCACTGCTCCCATCCCAACACTCCGGGTGAGCTGGAGTTTCCTCCTTGCACAGATCTGCTCTAAGGCCCTACAGCAGATTCACAAGCATATTCTACTTATCTAGAATAACTCCCTAAGCTAAAGAAAAATATATCTAGGGAGATATTAGGGAGTTTGAAGCTTAATAATGGAGCTCTGTGTGTTGTGTTTTAAGGCTTACAAGCAGGTATTGTATTTGAAATAAGCAAGCATTGTTTCAACCAAAGGTACCTGTGCTTATAGTGGTTGGATAGAACTACTGTCAAAGTGCTTTTGCTTTGTGTGATTGGTCAAAAAACTTTTAGTGAGTTGTAACATTGAGTTGTCTGCAGCTGAGGATGTGAGCTGCTGGCACCTTCCCATTGTCATCACCATGGAATGAGACTGATGCTGGAAAATAAACAGCTCAAGCAGCAGTCCCATCCTGTTGGTGATTTGTACATAGACCCTGGCCAGAGATGCTGCCCAGCACTGGTCCCACACAGCTGCTGAGATGCTGCCAGCTGGGATCAGCTCTGTGGCTGCCACAGGGAACCCAGCACAGCCAGAGCACCACTGGAGGGCACAGGGAGCTCTTGCCAAAGCCTGGCACTAAGTGGGTGCTTGGAACAGGCAGGATCTCCTCACCCCCTCAGCACAGACACACAAAATCCTGTGTTTCTGGTCAGTCCCCAGTCTCTCCAGTGTCTGCTGAGGCCCTGAGCCAGGGACACAAAGAGCACACAGGGGGACTCTGCTGTAGGACAGGTGCTGTGCCCAAACCCCCCAGCTCAGTGGCACTGACCCCCCTGCACTAAGGGAGTGGAAATGGACCCTTGACCCAGAGAAGCACAGATTAAACTGATTTTTGTGTGTTTTAGGCTCATTGTCACTGCTGTAAAGATACAGCAGCTTTCAGACCCTCCCTTACAGCAAAACCACCCCCCACCCTTGGCCATCCATACCACGCTGGCTCCTCCCGGTCCTTGGCCTCCTCCACGATCTTATCCAGCAAACTGAAGAGTCCCTCCAGATTCCCTTCATTCTTCACCTCCTGGATCTCCTCCTGTGAAGGAAGGACATGAGCTGAACAAATACAGGCACCACTCTGCTTGTGAGCCTTCATTGGTCAGGGAATCAGGGAATTGTTTGGGTTCAAAGGGACCTTAAAGCACATTTCCTTCCACCTTCCACTTTCCCAGGCTGTTCCAAGCCCTGTCCAACCTGGCCCTAAATTCTGGGCACCCTGTGCCAGGCCCTCAGCACCCTCACAGGGAAGAATTCCTTCCCAATATCCCATCTAACCGAGGGAAGCCACTTCCCTTGTTCTGTCACTCCATCCCTTATCCCAAGTCCTTCTAGCTTTGTTCTGGATGAAAAGCTGGAACCATGGATGATGAACACCCTGTGAATCACAATTCCTGGGGGTATTTAACAGATGTGTGGATGTGGCACTCAGGGACATGGTTTAGTGGTGGCCTTGGCCATGCTTGGACTCCAAAGTCCCAGTGGTGTTTTCCTGAACGATCCCACAGCTTTTTCTGGGGAAGGCAGAACTCTGGAGAGCAGCCTCAACTTTCTGCTTTACATTTAGGAAATATATTTGCTGCCCTTAATATCAACCTGCTCAGCATTTTTCCACTGCCCCCGGGTGGCTCCTTTGCTCACCTTGATGGACGTCTGGAGCTGGGAGATGAACTGGTCGTAGATGCTCCGGGTCAGCTGCGGCTGCAGCTTGTAGAAGCAGCGGTAGCAGCTGACAAACCTCTGGTAGCTGCAAGGAGGGCAGGATCAGAACCGGAGCCGGGTTAGCGATGGGGATGGCGGCAGGGCTGCTCCCGGGGGTACGGGCGGGCTCAGGGGCACGGCGCGGTTGGGACTGGGGACACGGTGGGGCCGGGTCGGGCCAGGCTCAGAACCGGGCCCGGGGCTGCTCCCGGGGGTCCGATGGGCCCAGGGTCACGGTGGGGCCGGGCCAGGGTCAAAGCCGGCTGCTCCCGGGGTTCCAGTGGGCCCAGGGTCAGGGCCAGGCTCAGACCCAGAGCAGGGTCCGGTGGGCCCAGGGTTACGGCACGGCTGGGACCGCGTCAGGGCCAGGTTCAGAGCCGAATCCGGGGCTGCTCCCGGGGGTCCGGTGGACCCAGTGTCACGGCACGGTTGGCACCGAGTTGGGCCAGGCTCAGAGCCGGGTCCGGGGCGGCTCTCAGGGATCAGGGCGGGCTCAGTGTCACGGCACGGTTTGGACCAGGCTCACGGTTGGGACCGGGTCACGACCAGGCTCAGGGTCAGAGCCGGGTCCGGGGCTGCTCCCGGGATCCGGTGAGTCCAGGGTAACGGCACGGGTGGGACAGGGTCGGGTCAGGCTCAGAGCCGGGTCCGGGGCAGCTCCCGGGATCCGGTGGGCCCAGGGTCACGGCACGGTTGGCACCGGGCTCAGAGCTCCCTCCCCGCCCCCGCCTCACCTCCCGGCGGCCACCAGTTTCTCCAGGAACGTGTCCACCACGGTGCTGAACACCTCGGCGCGCCCCGGGGCCGCCGCCAGTGCCGGCTCGTCCCCGCCATCGGCCCCGCCGCCCTCAGCCCCGCCCGCGCCGCCATCGCCGCCCGCCGCCGCCGCCATGGCCCGGAGCGCGCCGCCGCCACCGCCGCTGCCCATTGGCCGGGGCGCCGGGCCCCGCCCCTAACGGCCGCCAGCGCGGGAACGGAGCGCGGGAAGCGCGCGGGAACGGAGGCGGGAACGGAGGGCGGGAACGGAGCGCGGAAAGAATGCGCGGGAAGCGCGCGGCGCGGGCGGGGTTCGCGCCGCTCGGCGGGGCCGCTCCCGGTCCGAACCAAATCACGATAAAAACACCGCGGTTTTTGCAGAGACTGCCGCCTACCGGAGCGGGGCTGCGCCCGATCCGAACCGAACCGCGACAAAAACACCGCGGTGAGAAACTGCCGCCTACCGGAGCGGGGCTGCTCCCGGTCCGAATCAAACCGTGACAAAAACACCGCGGTTTTTGAAGACACTGCCGCCTCCCGGCGCGGGGATGCGCCCGGTCCGAATCGAAGCAGCGAGACAAAACCGTCCTTCTCTCCCCAGGGCCCGCCCTGCCCCCCAGCGACTTTGAGTGAAATAAAACGATCAAGCCTGAAGAATTCAAGGAGAAAAGAAGAAACAAAGTTCAGCTCGGATAGAGAATAAAAAAAGCGACATTTGCCATGTAACAGCCAAGCAGGAGCCAGCCCGCGGCTGTGGGTCGCGGCTGCCTGCAGGCATTCCAGTGCTCCAGCCGGTTCTCCCTCAGCCACCGAGTTCTCAGGCAGCTCACGTCCCTCTCCTAGTCCAAAGGCTAAGGGTGAAACTCTTCCTGTGACACAACAAAAGCAGCAGCCTCCCCATGCGTGGAGAGCCATGTGCTTTTAAACGCAGGCAGCAAACTGAAGGTCTCTCAAGTTTATTAGTTGTCAAGAACGTTGCTGGTTACGAGAGGAACATTAAGTTTGACAGTGTCTCCCCACACTGGTGCTGCCACCCCTCTGTTCTGCACACTGGGACTGGCCCTGCTGCACCTGGCAGAGGCTGATCGTTATTGTTCCTGTTCATATCAGTGTTAACATCCTGCTGCCTTGTGGTTTGGGGTGCTGTTGTTCTGCTTTTCAGAGCAGAATCTATTATTAGAGCAAGAGCCGACTGGTGTCAACTTTTAAACAACAAACAGGTGACTGGAGCAGGTGCAGAAGGTGCTGCTCCAACAACTCCACCAGTGGCTCCAGCATCCAGTGCCTTTCTGAGCACTGCAAGAAACAAAACTGGGATGAAGAGGGCTCTCACTCACAGCCCCATCACAGCACTGCACCTTGGAATCAAGCAGAGAAGCCTCTCCCACCTCAGCAGCAGCTGCAGCACTCTCCATCTCCAGCAGGCAGGGTGGAATGTCAAGTGTCTGCTGGGCAGGGACATCACTGGGATGAAGGGCAGAGCCACACTTGGTGAATTCCCTCAGGAAGAGACAGCCAAGTGGAGCCCAGCAACAGCCACAGGTCAGCAGGATCAACACCTCAACCAGAATTCCTGGTTATGGCAGAAGGGGAATGGAGGTGCACCCCAAACCCCTCCCAGACAAGCACCACGTGTGGGCTGGCAGCATGAAAGGCAAATCTCAACCACCAAGAGCAGCAGAGCGCAGTCAAACAACCCCCTCCCTCCCCTCCCCAAAAAGCAGCCTCTGGTTTCATCCCCCTGAAGTTTTCACCTGGTAAAATACACAGGCCATAGCTCAGGCTTCTGATCCAGCAATTGTGCAAAACATTATCCTTGCCCTTCCCAAACTGGAAGAGCAGAATTGAAACTCGTGAAGTGAACCATCACTTCTTATTCAATATAAACATGCCTGTCAGGTTTGAACTGGATCAAAAGCCAGCACAAGGTTTTTCCTTCCCCACATCCCATCTAATTGTAGCTCAAAGCCCACTCAGTTCTCATCCAGCTGCTGGCAGCACCACGATCAAACACTTCCAAACTGCATTTCTGGGCTTAAACTAACTAAGGTGGGAAGTGGCCACAGCCACTCTGAACATGCAGGATTGACACACTGAACGAGGCCACAGGACAACCATTCAGTACCCCAGAAATCAGAATAAGCTTCCCTAAAATAAAATAAAAAAAAATTAAATTACAACAGATTAAAAACACAGGTTAGATGTCAAAACTGCCATCAGCTAATTCCAAACAGCCAGCTCAGCTCCCCACTTGCTGTCAGCCAGCTTGCTGTTTGGAGGATGAGAGACAGGGAACATTTCCCAAGAATATACAAAACAAGTATGTAGATCTATTCAAAACGCAGGAAATCAGGTCTGAAGTGGTTCCAGGTTACTCTTGTCTCACATCTTCTAGAAATAAAAGCAGGTAATTGGAGAAAGTCACTTGTCTGTTTTCTGCTTCCAGCTTCCCACAGCACAACTGCCACTAGAGACATCCCAGCAGAGGGTCCTGCTGCAGGCTGTGAGACTCCTTGGAAGTTTGGCAAAGATGAAAATAATTTAAAGAGAATAAACTGGCTTTTTGCTTAAGCCAGTAAGTCTTTAAAAAAAAAAAAGGAATTACTAACTTGCCAGGATGCATTCCCACACCTGGAACGGACTGTTCCAGGCAAAGAGCACTGCCAAAGGTCACAGTTGAAGCGAAACCAGCAGCAGAACCATTGCATGACACTCAGATCTAAAGAGGTGAAGTGCAGCTGCTTTTGCATCTGCCTTGTGCTGTGAAAGCAGCCGGAGACAAAGGCGCGGCAGCTGCGCGGCATCCCAGGCTCTCCCCTGCAAGAGTCCAAACTCAGAGAGGTCTCAGGAAGGTTCTCCTCCCCCAGCTGCCTCTACCAGTGCCTTGAGTCCACCAGCTCTGGGCGCAGGCTCAGCTTCTTCAGCGTTTCATAGCCCACCACGATGACGATGGTGGAAGGAGTGGCCGAGATGATGCGGGCAGAGAGGCCTTTGGTCAGCCCCCAGGGGCCTTCCTCTGCAATGAGCTGCTTGAAGGTGAGAATGATGGAGCTCTTGCCTTCCACCTGCAAGGCCAGAACAAACATTGACAGAGCTGCCAGACTCCATGCTGAGCTGCTCTGGGGCTCTGCTGCAACTGAACACTCTGGAGACAACAGATCAGCCAGTCTGACAGCATTGATCTGGTCTCCAGAGCTCCCTGAGGAGGGCAGCAAAAAAAGCACAAAGTCCCAAGGAGGCAGCAGGAAGCAGCTCTCCCTTTCTGAAGGGAAAGCCTGTCTGAGCAGGCCAGGCTGGCACTGCCAGCCCAGGCTCCTCTTGCTAATGCTGAGGGTTAATTAAGCAGCTGCTACCCAGGATGAAAGGGAAACAGCTCACCTGAAAGCACAGAGATGAGAGAGCCCAGGCTGAACCCCACCCTGCTGAGTGCCAAACAGGCTGAGCTCTTACCTGCACCCGAGCCCTCACCACATCCATGGGGTTGGTGAGAGTGGAGGCTGTGGCAGCTGCAAGGGGCCCTGATATTGCTTGCAGAAGGAGGTGGGGGCAGTCTTTAGGAGTCAAACTCGAAAGCTGTTCTGGGAACAGGAGAGAGAGAGGAAAATTTCAGACTTTCAGTGATTGTTTATAATTTCCTTAAGCCCACCCCCTAACTCCAGCTGATTTGCAGTGGGCAGAATCCCTGATTTCCAGCCTGCAGAATCTCCAAGTGGTGCTTCCTACACCAAGCAGAAAGCTGGCACAGCACAGGGAGCAGGACTCATCACACTGCTGGCCCCAGGACACTCGCCATGCTTTGTGCCACAGCCTCCCAGGCCTGTGGGGCAAACTGGACAGAACCAGCTTCCACACCCCCAAAACAGGGCATGAAAATCCCCACTCTCTTTAGAAGGTGGAGGAAGTCTTAAGACAAGGCTCCACTGGAAGGAGTCAGCAGAGATTTGTACAGAAAGCTGTCACTACTGGGCACAGTGTCCAGGAGATACCCTGGTTAGTGCTGACCCCAGATCTCCTCACTCTGCTCCTGCTGCCTGGCCAATAGGATTTGAATGTCCCACACTTTCACTGGCTGGAGTTGGACAGATGAGTGCTCAAAAGCCCCATTTCTGGACAATGAGGAAGCCTGGCTGGCAGGAGGGACGGAAGCAGCTCTGTTTGAGACTTTGAACACCGACTGGAATCAGGGCCAGCAGTGTCCTTTGAACCCAAGGAGGGTTCAGTGACCCCAGCTGCTGCTCCAGGGACAGAGCACTGGGAAATGCAGCCAGAGCAGATTCATTGACAGCTGGGGTTTATGTTCCCCACCATCTCAATTCCCACTGAGAAGACAGGGACAGAGCAAACACCTGGAAGCTGAGAGCTCTGGTTTCTCCATATCAGCTGCCTTTTCTTACCTGCCCTCCTCTGAGCCCTTTGGGCATGAAAATCTTACAGTTAGTACATTGGGTTTTGGTCTTATGACCAGCTGACAGGGACACTGATGGCAGCACTCCCACAAAGCACAGACCAACATGCCAGGCTGCCACTGCCATTTAAATGCAGCACCAATATTTCCTCTAGCTACCAGAATTCTGGAAAGCACACAGGACCTTTGAGACATCTGGATTTTGAAGAATCCTCCAAGATGTACTTTAGGCCCAGTACAGCAAAACTCAAAGTACTCATTGCCACCACCTTTTGGCAGAAATTAGGTAACCAGGCTCCTAAAAACCATGTGCAAAGCTGCAGGGCAGAAATCTAAAGGATCATCAGAGGTGGAAATAAGCCTCAGCTGGCCAATACCTTTAGCCTCTGGAAACACCCCAAGGAGTACAAGAACTGAGCTAGGGAGAAAGAACTTTCTACTGAGTGCAGTTTTCCATCACAAGGCTCAGTGCCAATTTTAAAGTTGCCAAAACTGAAGCAAATCCAGCAAACGTGACAGAAATCCAGGGAAGATCTGGCCCTTGTCTCTGTTTGTTGTTTGGTTTTGCCACGAGATTTGTGGCTCTAAAAGTCCCTTTACCATTTCTGAGATTCCTGAGTTCACATGAACTGAAAGATGAACTATACTTACATGGTGGCTCCAAACTCTCCCTTCCTCACTCCTGTGGAGAAGGCACTACTTGGATTAGTAGCAGAGAAAGTTAAGCAGATGCATAAAGCCCCACTTGCTTGGAGCCATCCAGTTTCGAGTTCTATAGCACCTGGGCCCCTTGTTCTGCATGAAACACTGCTGCTCTGTTAAACTTCCACCCAACACCTGCAGAATTCCCACACAGCCAGATGCAGCTCCTTGGCTCAGGGCAGATTCTGCTCCCACCCCCCGAGAGAAAACAAATCCCGCTGAATCCACAGCACCAAGAGTCCATCCAGGGGCTCCTGGCTCTCCTGGGATAAGACACATTTCAAACCTCCTTTCACTTACCAGCATAGAAGTGGTAGAAGGGCCACCAGACAGCACTGTTGGGAATATAAGTGAGCAGCGAGGCCACATAACCGCGGTAGAAACCTCGAAAGCCGTCAGCCCTGAAAATCTGTACAATGATATCCTTGGTTTGCCCAAAGACCAGCAGCCGCTTGCCATCCTGGTTCTGCACCTTGAACCTGCCCATGCTTTCCCCTTTCCTCTGCATCATGAGGTGCTGGGAGACCACATCGATGGGCACCGTGATGCTCTGGGCCACCAGGGAGGCCGAGCCTCCGGCCACCAGGGATTTGACGGCGTTGTTGTTGTTGTAGCGCGACACGTATTTGCGCGTCAGCTCGTAGGTGGTGACGTAGCACTGCCCCGAGATCAGCGTGAAGGTGTTCACCAGGAAGCCTCGGTAGAGCCCGGCCGCCCCTTCTGTCCGCAGGATTTTCACAAAGGCATCAAAAGTCCCGTTGTAGAGGCTCTTGCCCTTCTGCACCTGCAGCCGCGTGCGGATGAGCGTGAAGGGGTAAACGCTCACGCGGATCATCATGGTCATGCAAATGCCAAAGACGTAGAATTTCCTTTTGTCCAGGTGCTCCCACTCGATGATGGGGATGTTGCGTTTGTCCTCCATGGCTCCTCGGGCGCAGGCAGGACAGGTCCAGGTTTCCCTCAAAGGTACAGAGCAGATCCAGGCCCAGCCTTCCAGCCTTGAGCAAGCTGACTGCGAGTGCCGGCACCTGAAATGAGAGAGCCCTTGGGTAGAGGACAAAGCCCCGCTCGCTACAGCCACCCACATCACCTCACCCTTGGCTGACTCTCCTCGAGCACACAGCCATGATATTTTCTGAAAAATCCTTTCCTTAGGATTTTTCCTCCTGAGAAGCTGGGAGGCCTCAGGAACAAAATTTAAACAATGGTTATCTGCTGCTGTGGAATGCAACAGGTGGATCTGGGATTGGTCTCATGTGGTTGTTTCTAATTAAGGGCCAATCACAGTCCAGCTGGCTCAGACTTTGTCCGAGACACAAGCCTTTGTTATTCATTCTTTCTTTTTCTATTCTTAGCCAGCCTTCTGATGAAATCCTTTCTTCTATTCTTTTAGTATAGTTCTAATATAATATATATGATAAAATAATAAATCAAGCCTTCTGAAACATGGAGTCAGATCCTCATCTCTTCCCTCATCCTGGTCCCCCCTGCAAACACGGTCACACACAGCAAGCCTTGCACAGCACTGAGGGACTGTAACCTCCAGAGGCAGGGCCCTACCATGTGCCTGATGGTGACACCTTCAGATGTCACTGTGGCTGTTTTCTGAGCCCCAGCAGCAGCTCTCAGCACAGCCCAGGCTGCTCTGGGGAAAAGCAAAGCTCCCGTGCTTTCAGAAGCAGATGAGCACCACTCCAGCAGCACACACACCTTTTAATGGGCACACAAGATCAGGGATGGCCAAGCAAAGCAGCTTCTCCCCAGTCATTCCAGGTCTGTCATGCTCCCAGGTGTCAGGACGTCACTTTTCAGTTGTAGGATCTGTACAAAGAAGAAAGTGACAAGTTCTTTTGTGTTCCTGCATTCTCTGCATGAATTAGACCCATTTCTTTGGGCACTTCCATTCTTATCTCCTTAAAGCTGGAGGGTGATGAGAAGAAAAGAACAATGGGAAAACAAGGCAAGACAGCCGTGTAGAGTGTCCACATTGATGACCAAGACGCTGAAAAGAAAGGGTTAAATCACAGCCCAGGATCTCTCTGCTAAGCTGCTTGTCAGCTACACGAGCAAAGTTCATCCTCCATTCCAACACTCCATTGCTGCTCCTGGGCTGTGGAATGGGGAGGATGAGGAGGGAGGGGCTGCTTCAGCCTCCCCCAGCCCCAATTGCTGCAGCTCATCACCAGGACCCAGCAGCTGCACTTTCAGCTGCTGTAATTAGTAAATTAACTTGCTGCACGATTAACCAAGCTTGGGCTAAGGGAACCTGCACACAGAGCCAGGCAGCAGGAGAGGCACAGCTCAGAGAATCACCCAAAACAACACGGAGCAGTTCACTGCCAGTAAGAACTTACTTTCACATCAAATTTTTAAAAAAATGGGGTGTTTGGGTGGCTGAACTTTTGGGAAAGTGTGTGCCAGGGAGCCCTGGTGCCCACATGCATTTGTGCTCTTTTGTTGGCAATGCCCACAGCTCACATCCTCACTGGATTCGTGCAAAACCTGTTTACAAAGAGTAAAAGACATGTTGAATTTTGAAATAAAAGTGTTTGTAGGATTTAATTTGGCCCTTCCACTTAACTCCAGATTAAATAATGGAATGACAAAATGATCTGGACTGCAGCTGGGTCATAACTTGTATTCCAGGCACTGGCAGTGCACGAGCTGAACTGCTGGAGAGCAGAGCCAGAGCAAGGAACAGGAACAGGAACAAGGGAGCCAAAACCTTGATCTGAAACCAGAACCACCAAGTGAGAGCTCAAAGGGATGGGCAGCCAGCAGCACACACTCATCTGGGGGCACTTCACTTTACCATGACACACATCAGTGCCCAAAGGAGCTCCAAGGGACAGGGACCTGGGACAAGGGGACAGGACAGGACACAGGGAATGGCTTCCCACTGAGCAAGAGCAGGGTTAGGTGGGATACTGGGAGGGAATTGTTCCCTCTGAGGTGTTCCCTCTGGCACAGAGCCCCATCCCTGGCAGTGCCCAAGGCCAGGCTGGACAGGGCTTGGAGCAACATGGATAGCTGAAGGTGTCCCTGCCCATGGGATGAGATGAGCTTTGAGGTCCTTCCAACCCAAACCAGTCTGGGATTCTTAGGGAAATGTCTCAACACTTCAGGATTGATGAAGAACTCACACATTCTGTTAGAAACACAGTAACAAAACAACTGGAAGTTGTTTACCTCTGGCACAGAGAAGAAATTGCAGTTATGAAATTAAGGCAGATCAGGGGTGGGTGTCCCATTAAGTGACAATTTCATTGCCCATTGGCCAACAAAATATTTGCAGAACAGAAGCAAACAGCATTGCAGGCTACCACAGCTCCTGCAGGTGGACAGGGGAGTTAAAAACACCCAAAATTCCACTTTTTTACATTGTAAAGAGAACTACACTTCACCCTGCCAGCCAATTGTCCTGGCAGCTAAGGCACAACAAACACCCCAGCCTGGATTGCTGTAGTCACAATCACAGCCCTATTGGGTTTGCTAATACTGACATGATTTCACACACAAAGCTTCCTGCACAGGAATTATCTGTGCACAGCACCTATGAAAACACCACTTGGTTCTTGTTAGGAGTCCCACTAGCTTAATATGTCATTAAAAAAAAATTAAAATAGACTCTAGCCAACATGATTCCCTGGTGAAGCCTGAGGGTTTAGTCCATACTCCAAATTCCTCTGCCACCACCATGGAATTTGAGCTCCCCACAAAGGAAAGGGAAGGGCTGCCTGCAAAAAACATTCTCATTACTGCAATATGGAAAACAAAACAAAAACAACAACAACAATAATAATCCCTTGATCTTTATTTAGTTTTATGTGCTTTGGGTTCAGAATTTCAGCCACAACTTCTTGAGGAAACAGCTGTATTTTCTCTGGACTCTCACCAATAACTCCTCTCATTCAGGATCTGAATTAGATAAAGCCACTTTAACCCCATGGCTCTGAGGCACTCAAAGTCCTTCCTGTATGGAAGAAGGAAGGGATCCTGGCAGCTCCAGGAATGAGCAGCATGGCTGCAATCCTTTCTTTGCCAACATAAAAAGCATTCATTTTGCTCAGAGCATTTAATCTTCCAGAAATTTAGACCATGGCCTTGCTAAGGGATCCCGTCACACTCATTAAGATTTGATGATCTTTCAAGGAATTTTAGAGAGACTGATATAAAAGTCATGGTTACATCTCCTGAGAATTGACCTGCCCTCCAAAACAAGTACAAGCACACCACAGCTCACACATCCTTTAACTCTGGAGCAGCTTTTGTGCCAAAACCACCCCTCAGTGGTTCCTTCCCACCACGCACAAACAGCATTTCTTGAACTTCTGCCTGGAAATGCAAGCAGGGGGTGCCAAGCAGGGCATCCCTGCTCCTGCTCTCTCATCTGGGCACAGCCTCAGTCTCCCACACACAGAACTCAGTACAAACCCCCCCAGTTCATGTCCTTTAATGCCACCCTGTCAGTCTGGTCCCCAAACCGCTCGTTGCTGCAGCTGGAGCTCAGGATGCTTCTCTGGCAAACACAGACAGGGCTTTGTGTGCCCCGGGCAGGGATGTGCCCTGCCCAGCATGCTAATGCCTCAGCAGCAGCCTGGGAACCTCCTGCAGCCAGCCCCGAGGCTGCCTGGCACCTCCAAGGGCACAGAATCACACAACAGCCTGAGCTGGACAGGGCCCAGCAGGGCCAGCTCTGCAGGGAATGGTTCACTTGGGGATGGAACGCTGGCCTTGGGGTTATCAGCACCACATCAGCTCATGGAGCTGAGGCACCACGTCCAGCTCACCCCAACCAGCTCAGCACATCCACCTCATGGAGCTGAGCTCAAGCACCAGATCCAGCTCATGGAGCTGAGTTAAGGCCCCACATCCAGCTCATGGAGCTGAGGCACCAGACCCAGCTCACTGAGCTGAGCTGAGGCCCTACATCCAGCTCAGCACATCCAGCTCACTGAAATGAAGTGAGGCACCAGATCCAGCTCACAACATCCAGCTCATGGAGCTGAACTGAGGCACCACATCCAGCTCACCAAACTGAGCCAAGGCACCACATCCACCTTACCACATCCAGCTCATGGAGCTGAGGTACCAGATCCAGCTCACTGAGCTGAGCTGAGGCCCCACATCCAGCTCAGCACATCCAGCTCACCGAGCTGAACTTAGGCCCCACATCCAGCTCATGGAGCTGAGCTGAGGCCCCACATCCAGCTCAGTACACCCAGCTCACGGAGCTGAGCAAAGCCCCCACATCCAGCTAACCACACCAGCTCACCGAGCTAAACCCGCCCCTCACACTCGCCCCGCGGTAGGTTGGGATCCAACCCCTCCAGGGAGGCAGTCCTGGCTCTCACCCCAGCCCCGCAGCTCCGGCACAGCTGTGGCTCTGTGAGCGCTGTGGCAGCGGCGCTCAGGGGACAGCACTGCCCTCCCCAGCACCCCCGGCCCGGGGCAGGACCCCCCCGATCCCACCCCGGGTGAGACCCCCACCTCCGATCCCGGCCACAGCAGCTCGGCCGTGCTCTGGGGCACAGAACAGCGGCACAGCTCGGTCCGGGATCCGCTCAAGGTCACTGCGGGGCCGGACGCGTGCCCAGTCCCGCGGCTCGGTGTCCCCGCTGTCCCCGAGCCGCCGTGTCCCTGCAGCCCCGGGGGGCTCCGACCGCTCCCCCGCCCAGCCCGGGGGGTGATTCGGACCCTCTGCCCCGGGGAGGGTCTTGAACCCTTCAGCTCCTTTCCCCGCCGCCATTCAAGCCCTGTCCCGCCTGCCCCGGGGGGTCTCACTGAGGGGGCTCCGGGCCCTCCCCGCCCGCTCCGGGACCTTCCGGGCCTCTCTCCCGGGGTCTTTCAAGGCCAAAGGGTCTCACACCAACCCCCTCCCCACTTTAAATGCGCCCCTCGCTAGCCGCCCCCTCTCCTCCACCTGCCGCCCTCCCGCCCAGCCGCGCCGCCTCCACACCTGCCCAGACCCCGCTCGGCCGCCGCCGCCCGCACCGGCGCCGCACCGGGCCGGGCCAAACCACCACCGTCAGGCCGTGCCGCACCGCGGCTGGCTCGGTCCAGGCCTCGCCCCGGCCCGGCCCCGGTCCCGGCAGCCGCTCACCTGACGGCGGCGGGAGGGAGCCCCTCGGAGCCCCCGGCCGGGCCGGCCCCGCCGCCCCATGGCCGCTCCCGGGCCGGAAGTGACCGGCGGCGTCAGCACCGGGGAGCCGCCGCCATCTTGGGAGCGGGCAGAGGTCGCACCGGAAGTGCCCACGCGCTTCCGGCCCGCAGTAAAGAGGGCGGCCGGGCCTTAAAGGGACCGCGCCGAATTACTGCTCTTAAAGGGCCAGCGGCTGGAGGGGGAAACAGCACGGGGGCACCCACAGAAGGGAGTGATGGTTCCCTGCTCCCCGCTCTCCCTGCGCCTCGCTGCAGGTGGACGCTGCACAGGAGTGCGAGTCCCTGCACACCCACACATGTGTGTGCACACCCACGGGTGTCTCTGCACGCCCACACATGTCCCTGCACATCCATGGATGTCCCTGCACACCCACCCTGAAGTCTCCCTGCACACCCACGTGTCCCTGAATGCCCACAGGTGTTCTTGCATGCCCGCGCATGTCCCTGCACACCCATGTGTGTCCCTGCACATCCACGTGTGTCCCTGCATGCCCACAAGTGTCCCTGCACACCCACTTATGCCCCTGCACACCCACGTGTGTTCCTGCACACCCACGAGTGTCCCTGCACACCCATGCATCTCCCTGCCCACCCAAGTGTGTCTGTGCACACCCACGAGTGTCTCTGCACACTCATGCGTGTCCCTGCACACCCATGGGTGTCTGTGCCCCCCCATGTGTATCCCTGCACACCCACAGGTGTCCCTGCACACCCATGTGTATCCCTGCACACCCACTCATGCCCCTGCACACCCACACTTGTCCCTGCACACCCACACGTGTCCCTGCACACCCACGTGTGTCTGTGCACACCAACAGGTGTCCCTGCACACCCACAGGTGTCCCTGCAAACCCACGTGTGCCCACGCGTTCCCCAGGCCCAGCCTCGCACACCCCACAGGGCCCTCAGGGCTGCTCCACAGACCCAGCAATGTCAGGCGTTGAGTTTTCCTTTTTTTAATAAAAAAAGCAAAGACCAGGAAAATGTACAGCTGGCTTGGCTTTGAAAAGGCAGCTCAAGGACGCTGGAAATGGGGTGGGGGGGACAGCCAGGGAGCAGTGGGGGCACCCCAGGGTTGGGACCATGAGGGGTGGGGGCAGTGCAGGGTGGGTGCCCATGGGGCTGGATTAGGGAGCGCATCCAGCACAGCTTGGCCCATGTTGAGGTTTTTGTGGAACTTTTTGTTTTTTCCCTGGTATCAGCATCCACCATTCCCAGCCATGCCCACCCCATGGTGACATTTCTGCTCTGTGCCACATTCATGACCTCTCTCCTCTCCCTGTCCCATTCCCTTGCTCCCAGGGCCCATTTCACCCTCACCCTCAGAACGTGAGCCTTAGGTTAAAACAGGTGTATTAAATAAAATAAACCATGCTGAGGTTTTTATGGAACCTGTTTTTTCCCTGGTATCAGCATCCACCATTCCCAGCTGTGCCCACCCCATGGTGACATTTCTGCTCTGTGCCACATCCATGACCTCTCTCCTTGTCCCACTCCCTGTCCCACTCTCTTGCTTCCATTCCACCCTCACCCTCAGAACGTGAGCCTTAGGTTAAAACAAGTGTATTAAATAAAACAAAAACAAAACCAAAAAAAACCCTTTCACAGTCCCACCCCTCCCCACACCCTCCCTCCCCAAGGTCTCCCTGACCCACTGCCATTGTCACGCCGTGTCCCCCGCCGGCACGTGCAGCCTGTTGTTGTCCACATCCACGTCCCCACCGAGCTGCAGGCAGCACGCCTGGGAGCCTTCATCCTCCTCCTCCTCCTCGGTGGCAGCTCCGGGTGCCGGGGGCTCCGCGGTGCCCCCGTTGAGGGGCACCTTCTCCCTCTGGCGTGACGGGGGGCTGTGGGGCGCGCTGCAGCCCCTCACCTTGCTGCGAGCCCTCAGCTGGTCCCGGTAGGCCATGAGGGCCAGGCAGGCGGCCCCGGCCAGCGTCACGGCCAGCAGCACCGTCACCGTGACAAACTGGGACCAGTACGAGCGGGGCGGCGAGCCCACCTCGCCCAGCTGGGCCCCGCCAGAGTCTCTGAGCTGGTAGCGAGCCACGGTCCAGGTGTAGCCGTTCTCTGTGGCCTGGCAGGTGTAGGTGCCGGCCATTCCCTGCTGCATGATGACCACCAGCGTGTGGTCAGGCTGCAGCACCGTGTGCCCCTGGGCACTGCCAGGCTGCTGCCAGCTGTAGGTGGCCAGGGCGGAGCGGCGCGGGCACGGCAGCTGGACCACGGCGTTCAGCGGGGGGCTGAGCCCTGTGGGTGTGGAGAACACAGTGATGTGGTGCACCTGAGGCAGAGGAGAGATTTTCCAGGGTAGAAATCTATTTTGATTTAGGCAGAATGTACATCTTTAAGTGTGTAGCTTTCTGTGTAGTCTAGCTGCAAAAAGCCCAAGTATCATGGACATCTTTTATGAAAAATCCTTTCCTTAGGATTTTTCCTCCTGAGAAGCTGGGAGGCCTCAGGAACAAATGTAAACAATGATTGTCTGCTGCTGTAGAATGCAACAGGTGCATCTGTGATTGGTCTCATGTGGTTGTTTCTAATTAATGGCCAATCACAGTCAGCTGGCTCAGACTCTCTGTCCGAGACGGAAGCTTTTGTTACCATTCTTTCCTATTCTATTCTTAGCTAGACTTCTGATGAAATCCTTTCTTCTATTCTTTTAGTATAGTTTCAATGTAATATATATAATAAAATAATAAATCAAGCCTTCTGAAACATAGAGTCAAATCCTCATCTCTTCCCTCATCCTCAGACCCCTGTGAACACCATCACACCTAAGCTCAGAGAAACTGCTTCAGTGAAAGACAGAGATAAGGGAGGAGGAGACAGAAAGTGATAGAGAGAGACAGAGACTGCTGTGAGAGCAACTCAACCTGACCTAGGAATTCTTTCTGATAAAGAAGAACTAGCGGCAACTGCCACGCGAAATTCATAAAAAGAAACATGTAAATATTTACAAAATATAATGTAAATATTTATAAATGTATATTGTAAATATTTATAAATATAAATGTAAATATCTATAAAATAAATATTGTGAAATTGTGTGCATATGTATTTGAGAGGGGGATAAAAAGGGACCTGAAGCTCCCAGAAGTACACATGTCATTTTAAGGGAGCGATTCCCACATGCGTCCAGCGCTGTAATAAACATCCTGGCTTTACAACTTTCACAAAAGCTGTAGAGTTTTGTTCATCCCCACAAAACACACCCCATGAGCCCCATCCCACCCCCCATGTACCCCCATACTCAACCCTGCACAGCGGGATCCTCCGGTGCCCCCCAGGAGCGGGGCATGGCCGCACTCCTCCCGCGGTGGCACACGGCGTCCGGTCTCCCCTTCTTAACATCCTGTAGCCACTCACTCCTGCACCCAGGAGAGAAGGGTCAGCAGCACCCCAGTGACCCCCAGAGCCCTCCCAGCTCCCACCCTGCTGCTCACTTGTTGTCGGTGGCGAGGTGGGCACGCAGGCAGGCGCCCCCGGGGCTGTGCCAGGCGCAGTAGGGGTCCCGTGCCAGCACGCACTCGGCGCAGCTCCGGTGCAGGCTGCAGTTGGCCAGCGGGACCTGCAGGACGCCTCTGGAGTAGCCCACGTAGAGGATGCCCTGGGGAAGGAGAGGTGCAGGGCTGAGCTTTCCCCCAGTGCTGGTTTTAGGGGGCTGTTGGGTGTCTGGGTGCTCACACCTGCCCTACCTTCCCTGGTGCCAGCAGCAGGTTCTTCACCGGCTCTGGCGCTGCAAAGAGCTGGATGCTCTCCACGATGTGGGCACCCTCCACTCCCTCAAGCTCCACTGCCTTGTGCAGGAAACCCTCGTCTGTGGGGCATGGGGACATTGCTGAGGCTTTGGAGCCAAGGGGAGGGTGGGATGGGTGACCCTGTGTGCCCCCCGTATCACCCCACCTGTGGCCAGGAACATGACACGGTACGGGGTGCCCAGCACGTCGTGGGTCTCATGGACTGTGATGCGGGTGTAGGTGACATCAGACTTCACCAGGAGAGGCTTCTCCTGGAGGGGTGACACCTTCCCATCCATCAGGAAATGATCCTTCATGAAGCTGAGGGCTTTGTCCGAGGAGGCACCCATGGAGCACTGTGCGGGGACAGAGGGGTCTGTGCTGGGGTGGGAAACTGAGACACAGGGAGGGGAGGATGTGCTGGGGAGGGAAACTGAGACACAGGGAGGGGAGGATGTGCTGGGGAGGGAAACTGAGACACAGGGAGGGGAGGATGTGCTGGGGAGGGAAACTGAGACACAGGGAGGGGAGGATGTGCTGCAGAACCACGCCTGGTCAGCATCAGTGGGGTGCAGAGGGACCCTTCTCCTTTCCCATCCCACCTGCAAGTGTGGGCACACAGGGATACACAGAGCCCATCTCTTGGGGACCAGTGTTGTCCCCTGGTGGGGAGCACACCCCTGAGGGGCAGCACTCACACTGCCAGGCCGAGGACTCATGTCAGGGCCACTGTAGACTGTCCAGCGAGAGCTCTCCTTGTTCAGCTCCTTGTACTTGCCCTTGAAGACCTTCTCCAGATCCTCCTGACTGTAGGCACAGACGGCGGCACTGCCCGCCCTGCCGGCCTGCCTGCAGGGAGGGACAGTGGGCAGCAGAGTGCCCTGGGCTCTCTCCACAGCCCTGGGCACTGACCACTGCCAGGTGAATAGCCCTGGGCACTCAGCACTGTGAGGTAAACAGCCCTGGGCACTCACCAGTACAAGGTGAACAGCCCTGGGCACTCACCACTGCCAGGTGAACAGCCCTGGACACTCAGCACTGTGAGGTGAACAGCCCTGGGCACTCACCAGTGTGAGGTGAACAGCCCTGGGCACTCACCACTATGAGATGAAGAGCCCTGGGCACTCACCAGTGCGAGATGAAGAGCCCTGGGCACTCAGCACTGCCAGGTGAACAGCCCTGGGCACTCAGCACTATGAGATGAAGAGCCCTGACACTCACCACTGCAAGGTGAACACCCTGGGCACTCACCAGTGCCAGGTGAACAGCCCTGGCACTCACCACTGCGAGGTGAACACCGCGTAGAAATCAGCGCGGCCGTCGTGGCGGGGCAGAGCAAAGGCGTGGTGGATGACGTTGAAGGGGAAGTGGCCGGGCTCGGAGCACTCCAGCTGTGCCTTCAGGAATGTTGTCCACTTCTTCTGCAGCACCTTGTCCCCTCCTACATCGCTCTGCAGGAAAGTGCTCATCACCGAGGTGACATGACCCCTTTGTCCCCTGCCATTGTCCCCTGTCATCATTGCTATCACAGTACAACTATCATCCCCATTATGGTCTCCCATCACTGTCCCTGTCCCATTGTCTCCTGTCACATCATCATCATCCCCCACTGTCATTCTGACTTTTTAAGATTTTCTAAGCTTTCTGATGTTGACATTCTTGTAGCGAACTTTCTCACACACTTTCTGTAAATAACTCATTGTTTTGCATTCTTTTATGGCCTACCGGGACCAGCTTCTCTTTTCTAGAAGAGAAATTTGATAGACTGTTGGATTGTCCAGTGTCATTGGAGAGGTGGCACTGTCACCCTCCAATCCACTGTCACTTTCAGAAAACCATAAATGCTAAAGTCAGAAAATAAACTTCCCTTTTTTTCTTCCTCACCTTGAGAGCAGCAGTGTGCCCTCGTGTTCTTTCGTGTCCTATAGTGACACCCCATCACTGTGCCCCCACTGCAGCCCACCACCACTCCCTGCTCTCACACCTTGCAGACACGGGCCACCCGTGGCACCAGGAGCTTCTCAAAGAAGTCAAACTCATCTGCTGTCTCCTCGAAGAAGAAGTAGACCTTGTCGTCCCCAGGGAGGCTGAAGGAGGCCACGAAGGCGGCGTCGGCTGCAGGTAGGGATGGGTGAGAAGCTGGAGCCATGGAGGGCTGCAGCACCTCCCCAGGTGCAGCACCTTCCATCTGCTCACCCGAGAGCCAGCGGAGGAAGGCATCTGTCTTGAGCAGCGTGCGGGTGCCCAGCGAGCGGGAGATGATGGGCTCGTTGCCCTGGAAGTTGTTCATGGTGCCAGCATAGAGCTCTCCGTCTGCCCAGGGACACAGAGGGGGCTGAGCCATGGTGGGGACCCCCCACCCTCGGCCCTCCACTCCATGGGAGCCCAGCTGAGAGGCCACTGGCCCCATACTCACCCACCAGCAGGGCCGTGTAAGTGTGCTGGGGATCGAAGGGGCACTGGCCCTTCCCGTCCAGGAAGGACTGTCCTCTGCCACTGGCCAGCGTGAAGCTTTCCAGGTGCTGTGCAAAAGGGGAGAAAAATCAGCCAAAGGACTGAAAACAACCCCAAATCTGTAGGGAATGAGTGTGGAATACCTTGCAGACATAGGGTGGCCCATGTCTTCAAGGTGGGTGCAGGGATGATGACAGAGGATGCTGGGGGTACCCGGCTCCTGTCACCTTCCCTCATTGTCATTTTGGGGAGTGGCAGTCGCCACCACGTGCTCAGCATGGAGGAGGCTGAGGCAGGGACAGAGAGCCTGGAGTCACCTGAGGGGACCCAAAATTGGGGTTTCCCTGCCAGAGGAAGAGTTGCCGGCAGCTGAACGAGAATCACCAAGGGCTCCTTTATCAGATGGCACACAAAGATGTCCCTTGGGGGGGACACCCAGCACCCCCATCCTGGGCTCGCTTCTGGACTGTATGTTGTAGGTCCTGACAAAATACAACCCCACAAGCTGCCCAGAGAGCCCCAGAATGCTGCCCTGGGGAGGACACTCACGATGTAGGTGCACGCAGGGCTGAAGGCGTAGGTGCCACAGGCGTAGAGGTGGGTCTGGTTCAGGGCCACCAGGACCCGGATGAAGTTGAAGCACTCAGTCTGAGGGGGAAAGAGTTGGGTGCTGAGCATCCCCATAGCTTTGTGGGACCCCTGAGCCCCCCACAGGGCCAGCTCACCTCTTCGCTCTTCTTCTTAAAAACGCATTCAGATATTTTCACATCTGTGGGTCCCCACCTTACCTACAAAGGAAACAAAGATGTTCCTGGGCTGTCGAGCCCAACCCCACGGGAAAATTGAAACACAGCAGAGGCGCCTCCCTCTCCCACCTCCCCAGAAGGGGTGCTGCTCACCGAGGCTTTGGCACGGATGCTGCCAGGGGTGCCAACGGCGAGGGCCAGCAGCCAGTCGCGTGCCCCCACGTAGAGCTGCTCCTCGCTCTCATCCAGCAGGAAGATGTCGTAGTGGGACACGTTGTCCTGGCTGAAGTGGGTGAGGGTCCGCCGGGGGTCCCCTGGCAGCAGCAGAGGGGGTGAGGGGAGCGCAGGGGTCACACACACACCCCCCACCACCCTCCGTGTGCGGATGTGGCAGCAGCTGCCAGCGCAGCAGCTCTGTTTAATCTCACACAGGAAATGGGGTGCAGTTCTTCCCCTTCAGATTTCATATCACCATCACCCCTTCACCCTCCAGCTCCCCGCTTCCCACTGTCCCCTCCAGCTCCTGCTGCAAGAGCTGGACATCCCCAAGCTGCAGACCCCCAGAAATGGAGTGCATTTCCCCCCCAAGCTGTGCCTGTGATGCTTTGGGGCATCTGTTTGGGGGATGCACTGCCCCAGGGTGCCACCCTGGAGGAGTCACAAACCCCAAAGTGTCAGACTGGGGGTGTCACCAGTCCCCAGGGTGCCCTTGGGCACAGGCAGAGATTGCAGATTCTCATTCATCCCTAGCAGGCACCGAAACTGGGGGATTTTTGCAATTTTGGGCATGGCTGCTCGGGGAAAGGGAAGTGACAGCGCAGTCAGGGCTGGAAAGGCACGACCCTGCCGTGGGGCACAGACCCTGCTGCAGCCCGACTGGCACATCCCAGCCCCCCCAATCCCCTGCTTTGCCCCCATGCGCTGCCCTGTCCCTTCCAGAGGCAGCTTCTCATCCCCGCAGGGTGACCCTGAGCACACCCTGGGTGCCAGCTGGGTGACAAAATCACTGGAGGATCCGGCCCATCGAGTGCTGGGGTGCCAGTAAATGATTCTGTCACCCCCCCGCCCCAACACCACCTGCAGCCACTGGTGCTGTCCCCAACCCTCTGAGGGTCACTCATGGGGCGGGGGGGGGGCTATGCTGGGGGGCACCCCAAGGTTCCTGATGCTGGATGCTCTGCCCTGGGGATGGACCCTGACCCAGGCAGAGGCTGTGTACCCAACCCTGGGGGTGGACACTGTCCCACACAGAGACTGTGTACCCCCCTCCACAGCTGTGTACCCCCTCCCCAGCTGTGTACCCCCTCCCCAGCTGTGTACCCCCCTCCACAGCTGTGTACCCCCTCCCCAGCTGTGTACCCCCCTCCATATCTGTGTACCCCCCTCCCTACCCCCCTCCATATCTGTGTACCCCCCTCCCCAGCTGTGTGCCCCCCTCCCCAGCTATGTACCCCCCTCCCCAGCTGTGTACCCCCCTCCCCAGCTATGTACCCCCTCCCCAGCTATGTACCCCCCTCCCCAGCTGTGTGCCCCCCTCCCCAGCTCTCCCACGCCGTACTCACCGCTGGGGAAGGCGAGGCGGGGCAGGGGCTCGGCGGAGCAGAGCAGGGCAGCCGGCACCACCACCCCGCAGAGCAGGCGGAGGGCGGCGGGCATGGCTGGGGGCGGCAGGGCTGCGCCCCACGAGGGTCCCACCACCATCCCTGCGGGCAGGGAGGGACAGGGTCACACGCTGCTGCCAGGCTGGCTGCGTGTCACCGCCCCCGGCGGAAACCAGAGGGGGGAAGCGGTACCCGAGAGAGGGAAGGGGAAGGGGGTGTCTGCAGCGCCTCGAGTCCCCACGCGGCCCCCCCAGTTTGGGCACGAACTTCCCACTGCCATGCCGGCACCCAGAGGGGTGCCCCGGGCCTCTGGGCTCGTCACCAACATCTTGGCACGGTCAGGATGTCCCCTCACCCTCTGGATTCCAGCACCAACATCTCTGGCACAGAGATGTGCCCTCGCCATGTGGGGCTCCTGCTCCACAATCTCTGGCACAGAGATGTCCCCTCACCACGTGGGGCTCCCAACATCTCTGGCCCAGTCAGAGATGTGCTGTCACCTTCTGGGGCTCCTCTACCAAAATTTTGGCACAGTCAGGAGGTCCCCTTAACCTCTGGCACTCCTCTACCAAAATTTTGGAACTGTCAGGATGTCCCCTCACCCTCTGGGGCTCCTGCAGCAAAATCTTGGCACAGTTCAGAGATGTCCCCTCAGCCTTCTGAGGCTCCTCACAAAAATCTCTGTCACACTCAGAGATGTCCCGTTGTCATGTGGGGCTCCTGCACCACAGTCTCTGGCACAGAGGTGTCCCCTTGCCCTCTGGATTCCAGCACCACAATCTCTTGGCACAATCAGAGATGTCCCCTCGCCATGTGGGGCTCCTCACCAAAATCTCACAGTCAGAGACATGCTGTCACCTTCTGGGCTCTTGCACCAAAATCTCTCACATCCAGAGATGTCCCCTCACCATGTGGAACTCCTGCACCACAATTTCTGGTACAGTCAGGATGTCTCCTCACCCTCTGGGCTCTTCCACCATAATCTCTGTCACAGTTAGGATGTCCCCTCACCCCTTGGGGCTCCAGCACCAAAATCTCTGGCACAGATATGTCCCCTTGCCCTCTGGATTCCAGCACCACAATCTCTTGGCACAGTCAGAGATGTCCCCTCAGCCTTTGGGGCTCCTGCACCACAATTTCTGCTACATTCAGAGATTTCCCCTCACCCTCTGGGCCCCCTGCACGGGACCCCGGCACAGAGGCATCCAGAGGCTCCTGCCTTTGCCCCCAGAGCTCAGAGCCCATCCCCACCAGCGATTCCTCTGCCTGGCTCCATCAGTGACCACAACATCCACAAAATGGTGGGGGACACACACGGGAACCCCTTCCTGCAGCGCTGGGGACAGAGCCACATCCGCAGAGCCCGGCGGTGCCCAAACCCCTTTGCCCACGGCCACCGCGTCCCCAGCGAGCAGCATTACCTCTGCGGCAGCCCAGGACGGAGCCTCTCACCTGCAGCCCCGGCACGGGAGCCCCGGGCAGGTGCCCGAGCCCCGGGGGCTGCGGCCACGCGTGTCCCGCGGCTCCATGCCCGGCTCGCTCCGAGCTCCCGGCCCGGCTCCGCCGAGCCCGGCCCAGCCCAGCCCAGCCCCGCGTGGCTCGGGGAACCTGAAAGTCCTGCTGGAAGAGGACGAGCCCCGGCAGGTTGGGGCAGTGGGTGCCTGAGCCCGCCTCTCCTGCCTCGCATCCCTGCGGGGCGAGCAGCGGAGCCTGGCGGAGGCGGCCGGGATGGGAACCGGGATGGGGAATGGGCAGCTCTGCTCCTGCAGCTGGGTGCCCCGGGGGTGGCAAAGTGGGGGGAAAGGATGTGCCCAGGTGCCAGGCTTTGCTCGCTGGGGAAGGCTTTGGGGTGAGGAAAATAAATGGCATTTTCCCTGCGGATTGTGCAGGCCAACAGCAGGCCTGAGCATCATCCCCCGAACAGCCCCATGGGGATAGGTATCACCCAGAAAACCTGCACCCCAAAACAGCCTCATGGGGACAGGCATCACCCTGAAAACCAGACCTCCAGGGGGGAGCAGTGCTCCTCAAAACAGCCCCATGGGGCACCCCAAAACAGCCCCATGGGGCACCTCACAACAGCCCCATGGGGCACCCCAAAACAGCCCCATGGGGAACCCCCAAAACAGCCCCATGGGGACAGGCATCACGTAGAAACCTGCTGCCCACAACAGCCCCATGATGCACCCCAAAACAACCCCATGGAGCACCCCAAAACAGCCCAATGGGACACCCACAAACAGCCCCCCATGGAGCACCCCCATAAACAGCTCCATGGGGCACCCACAAACTGTCCCATGGGGCACCCCCACAAATGGCCCCATGGAGCACCCACAAACAGCCCCATGGAGCACCCCAAAACAGTGCCACGAGGCACCCCAAAACAGCCCCATAGAGCACCCACAAACAACCCCATGGAGCACCCCAAAACAGCCCCACGGGGCACCCCAAAACAGCCCCATGGGGCACCCACAAACAGCCCCACGGGACACCCCCACAAACAGCCCCATGGGGCACCCCAAAACAGCCCCATAGAGCACCCACAAACAGCCCCATGGGGCACCCCCACAAATCTCCCACAGCTGCTCCCCAAACCCATCTTCCCCTGGACATTCCATCCTCAAGCCCAGGCTGCTCTGGGCTGGCTGTAGGCAAGAAACCCCCAAAACCCAAGCCCTGGAGTTGCTCACCATCCCCGAGGCGCCCCAATATCCCTGAGGCCGAGGCTGAGGAGCATCCTGCCCTGCTGGGGCCTCCTTACCTGCCTCTGCCATGGCCAAACAACCCAGGGGAGCCCCGGCAGGGCAGCGCTGTGCTCAGCACCTTGCTTGGCTGGGACAGAGGCTCCTTGTGAGCACAGGACGCTGAAAGTAGGTTACTCTGCCCCGGATTTCCCACTTGGCAGGGGCTGCAGGGGGACGGGGCCGCACGGAGCCTCGGACCGGCCCCATTGTTCTGCCCTGGGCTGCAGCCACCGAGGCCGTGGAGGGAGGGGGGGGGGGGATGGAAACGGGAGCAGAGGCTCCTCAGAGAGGCTGGAGATTTGATTTGGCCCCTCAGAGAGGCTGGAGATTTGATTTGGGGCTGTGGTGGGGCTGAGGAAACCGCCGGTGTTACCCAATGTGAGTCAGGAGGGCTGAGGCAGGATGTGAGGTGGCAAGCTGGAATCCCCTCTCAGCCTCGTCTCTTCTCTTTTTTTGGGGCCCCTGGTCACGGGGGTGTAATTTGGGGTGTAATTACATCTGGGGATTTAATTTACAGCCTCCTTCTATAGGATTTGGCACATGGGAGGGAGACCAAAGGTCTCTCATCGCTGGGGTGCTTCATTTTCCCCCTGGTGCTTTCAGGCTTAGCACAGCTGTGGTTTCATGGGTCCTGCTCCTGCTGGCATCTCCTCCAGGAGGATTCCCTCTAAGATGGGGTTTGGAATGTAATTTCCAGCTTCCCTCTATAGGATTTGGCACAAGGGAGGGAGACCAAGGGTCTCTCATCGCTGGGGTGCTTCATTTTCCCCCTGGTGCTTTCAGGCTCAGCACAGTTGTGGTTTGTTTCATGGGTCCTGCTCCTGCTTGGATCTGCTCCTGGAGGATTGGGAATGTAATTTCCAGCCCCTCTCTATAGGATTTGGCACATGGGAGGGAGACCAAGGGTCTCCCAACACTTGGATGGTTCAGTTTTCCCCTGGTGCTTTCAGGCTGAGCACCAGAAAGGTTTCATGGGTCCTGCTCCTGCTGGCATCTCCTCCTGCAGGATTCCCTCCGAGGCAGGGAGCGTTGTGCTGTCAGTGAGCACAGGGCCACAGGATGGAGCCAGGCCCAGCCCTGGTGCTCACCAAGGTGGGCAGTGATGGATGCACTGTGGAGCTGTGGCACTGATGTGCCAGCTGCTCAGACATCCCCCTGCCTCAGTTCCCAACAGTTTGCTCCTTCTCTGCAGCTGGGCTGCAATTCCCTGCCCATGCCAGCTCCCAGGAGCATCCCCGTGGTGTGGGGGGCGCAGGAATGATCCCAACACCCACGAGGGGCTGGGGCAGGGGGGCCTGGGGGAGGCCCCCAGATCCAGATGTGAGGGGGAAGCCCCGAGATCCAGATGTGTGGGGGGAGCCCCGAGGTCCAGATGTGAGGGGAAAGCCCCGAGATCCAGATGTGTGGGGGAAGCGCCGAGATCCAGATATGTGGGGGAAGCCCCGAGATCCAGATGTGTGGGGGAAGTGCCGAGATCCAGATGTGTGGCAGATGGAAGGCAAGGCAGGAGGGGGTGGGCTAAAGGCACGGGACGATGAAGGGGAGGAATTTGGGGGTGCACACAAGAGGAAACGGGAGCTGATTGTGCCCACGGGGTTGCTCCATACCAAGGGTGGGGAGAGCTGGGGGGTGCACGGAAGGGAGAGGAGGATGCACAGGAGGGAGCTGAGGGGTGCAGGAGGTGTGGAGGGGTGCACAGGACATGGAGGAGAGGGAAATGTGGGAGGAATGTGAAGGCAGGAGGTGCGGGGGGTACCGGGGGTCTCCCCAGGGCCGGCACGTCATCCTCATCCTCATCCTCATCTTCATCCTCATCCTCATCCTCATCCTCATCCCCATCCTCATCCCCATCCTCATCCCCATCCTCATCCTCTTTGTTGCCGCTTTCAGCATCAGCGCTGGGGGTCCCCCAAGCCCAACCCCACTATGGCGATTTCCCCCCTTTCCCCCTCCACCTCCCGCCCCCGTGGAGCCTCCCCAGAGCCCCCGGGGCCCCCCGGGCGCCCCCGGCCCCGGTGGCGGAGCGGCGGTACCGACCTGCGGCGGGCGGGCGGCAGCGGCATCCCCCGGCCCCGCATCCGGCTCACGTCGCCATGGCTACGGCTGTACCGCGGCCCCCCCGCACCGACAGACAGACAGACAGACCCGGACGGACTGACGGACACGGGCATGGAGGGGGCTCTGCCTCCCCTCACCCCACACAGCACCGAGCCTGCACCCCCAGGAGGGGCAGGGACACCCCTGTGCCCCCACATGATGCGGGCTACATCCTCTCCTGACGGGTTCCTGTGCCCCCAGAGCTGCACTGGGGCCTTTCACCCCAGTTGTGCTCTCTGCTGTTGGCAATAAGTCCCTGTACCCCCATCTCAGCACCCCCAGATCCACAGCCCCCTGTATCCCACACCACACCCCATATCTGCACCCCCAAACCCACACCCCATCCCTGCAGCCCCAAACCCCATTCCTGCATCCGGCACCCCCAGACTCCATCCCTGCACCCCACACCCCATCCCTACGCCGCATATCTGCACCCCCAAACCCACACCCCATCCTTGCAACCCCAAACCCTATTCCTGCATCCTGCACCCCTAAACCCCATCCCTGCACCCCCAAGCTCCATCCCTGCACCCTGACATCCACACCCCATCCCTGCATCCTACCCTGCACCCCCAAACCCTATTCCTGCACCCCCAGACTCACACCCGATATCTGCACCCCCACACCCCGTATCTGCACCCCCAGACCCACATCCCATCCCTGCACCCCCACACCCCATCTCTGCACCCCAAACCCTATTCCTGCACCCCCAGACTCACACCCCATATCTGCGCCCCCACACCCCATACTGCACCCCCATATCCCATCCCTGCACCCCCAGACCCCATCCGTGTACCCCGAGACCCACACCCCATATGTGCACCCCCACACCCCACCCGTGCACCCCCAGACCCCATCTCTGCACCCCCAGACCCCATCTCTGCACCCCAGACCCTATTCCTGCCCCCTCAGACTCACACCCCATATCTGCACCCCCATACCCCGAATCTGCACCCCCACACCCCACCCGTGCACCCCCAGACCCCATCCCTGCACCCCCAGACCCCATCCCTGCACCCCATTCCTGTCTCAGCCCTCCCAGGTGAGTGCTGCTGGCTCTGGCTTCCCATGTTGTGGATTTGGGGGTCCCCGGAGCACTTTGGGGTGCAGCCGTGTCACCGGGCTGTCTGTGTGTGCCCCCCCCTGCCCCCAGCACCCCCAAATTCTGCCCTGTGGCGTTTCCCCCCCGGAATTCCCCCGCTGCAGGAGCCCGGCCTGGCTGGAGCCTGCAGCCCCCGCTGTGGAACTTTCTCCCTTCCCCTTCCCCGCTGAGTGAGAACCCCAAAACAGGATCCCAAAGCAGCACTTCCCCCCTCTGCAGCCACCCACCTGCTGGGGTGCAGCAGCAGCACCCCAAAACCTTCCAGCATTGCCCTGCCAGGGCTGGGAAGGAGCAGCAGCACCCCAAAACCTCCAGCATTGCCCTGCCAGGTTTTGGGTGCAGTATCAGCACCCCAAAACCTTCCAGCCTGCACCATTGCCTGGGGTGCCAGCCCTGTACCAGCTGGGGAGCAGTATCAGCACCCCAAAACCCTCCAGCATTGCCCTGCCAGGGCTGGGGTGCAGCAGCAGCACCCCAAAACGCTCCAGCCTGCAGCATTGCCTGGGGTGCAACAGCAGCACCCCAAAACCCTCCAGCATTCCCCTGCCAGGGCTGGGGAGCAGTATCAGCACCCCAAAACCCTCCAGCATTGCCCTGCCAGGTTTTGGGTGCAGTATCAGCAGTGTCAGCACCCCCAAACCCTGCAGCATTGCCCTGCCAGGGCTGGGGAGCACCATCAGCCCCCCAAAACCCTCCAGCCTGCAGCATTGCCTGGGGTGCAGCATCAGACCCCAAAACCTTCCAGCCTCCAGCATTGCCCTGCCAGGGCTGGAGAGCATCATCAGCACCCCAAACCCCTGCAGCATTCCCTGCCAGGGCTGCAGGGCAGAGCCGAGTGCCCCTGCAGCTGCCAGCTTTGGGAGGCTGGCGCCCTGCGCAGGGATGTGGAAGGAGCTTGTGCCTCGTGCCCAGCAGCACCGGCAGCCTGGCAGGAGCTGGGCACTGCCCAGGGCTGAGCTGCAGCCCCTCGGGGTGCTGGACACCCCCAGGGTGCCCGGGGGGGGGCTCTGTGCCCTGCGGCACGTTGGGGTGCAGCCCTGGGGGGTGGCACTGGGCACGGGCTCGCATCTCAGCCCCCCCTTTGGGATTAGCAGGGTGGCTTGACCTTAATCTCCCCGGGCATGCAGGGGCCTGGAGGGGCTGCCCTGGGGCTGGCAGGGCCCCCAGCGCCCCTGGGCCCTGCCTGGCAATCCCTGCTGCCCTGCCAGGCACTGCAGGCACTCCCAGCCCTGCCCCATCACAGTGGTTGCTCCAAGGCTTCCTGGGCTGGATTTCCCCCCAAAAATTCTGGTGGCCCTCCAACCTGGTGCTCCTGCCTGCCCTGAGCGACTCTGAGAGACCCCAGCATGGCCGTGGCCCTGCTGTGGGACCCCACCGCCCTCCTCTGAGCCGCCCTCTCAGGGCTCGGATCCGTGGGACAACGGGAGGGGAGGGACAAACCTGACCTCGAGTCCGTGCTTTGGCTGCAGTAGGGCTGGAGATCCACCACAGGCTCCTCTGCAGAGCGTGTGAGGTCCCTGTGGGCTGGGCAAGGTCCCCACGGGCTGCACGAGGCCCCACAGGGACGTGCAAAGGTCCCCATGAGCTTGTGCAAGGTCCACACCAGGGAGTGCCAGGACCCTGTGGGGAGTGCCTGGGTCCCAAGGGGCTCTGTAAGGAGCCCAAAATGTCAGCACTGTCCTTACAGGACTCTGCGATGTCCCTGGGGCTCTGTAAGGAACCCATAACATTGTATTGTCCTTAGAGCGCTGTGTAGTGTCCCTGGGGCTGTGCAAAGACCCCATGTGGGTCTGTAAGGAACCCATAACATCTGTATTGTCCTTAAAGGGCTGTGCAATGTCCCTGGGGGCTGTGACAAACCCCACGGGGCTCTGTAAGGAACCCATAACATCTGTATTGTCCTTACAGGACTCTGCAATGTCCCTGAGGCTGTGCAGTGTCCCCATGGGGCTCTGTAAGGAACCTATAACATTGTATTGTCCTTAGAAAGCTGTGAAGTGTCCCTGGGGCTGTGCAGAGACCCCATGTGGTCTGTAAGGAGCCCAAAATGTCTGTATGGTCCTTACAGGGCTCTGCAGTGTCCCTGAGGGCTCTTTAAGGAACCCATAATGTCAATATTGTCCTTACAGGGCTCTGCAATGTCCCTGGGGCTGTGACAGACCCCATATGGGTCTGTAAGAGACCCATAACATCTGTATTGTCCTTAGAGGGCTGTGCAGAGACCCCAAGGGGCTCTCTAAGGGACCCATCATGTCTGCATGGTCCTTACAGGGCTTTGCAATGTCCCTGGGGCTCTGCAGAGACCCCATGTGGGTCTGTAAGGAACCCACAATGTCAATATTATCCTTTAAGAGCTGGGCAGAACCCCTGTGGGGCTCTGTAAGGACCCCACAACATCTGTATTGTCCTTAGAGGGCTGTGTAGTGTCCCTGGGGGCTGTGACAGACCCCATGTGGGTCTGTAAGGACCCCATAACATCTGCATTGTCCCCTGGGGGCTGTGACAGACCCCATGTGGGTCTGTAAGGAACCCACAACATCTGTATTGTCCCCTGGGGGCTGTGCAGAGCCCCCATGGAGCTCCAGCTCAGCCTTTCCCCGGTGCCAGGACTCTGTGTTCCCCACAGGGGACACGGGGACGATGCAGGCCGTCAGTTCCCTGTTGCATTTCCCCATGGCAGTTCCCCATGGCAGTCCCCGTGTCTCCTGGCCTGTCTCCTCCCAGGAAGATGCCAGCAGCACGGCTGGCTTCCCCCATCACTCCAGAACGTGCTATTTTGGGCACAACCTCATGACTTTTTTGGGGCAGGCACCCTGGGGAAGGGTTGAATGGAAGGGGATGGGATGCAGGAATGTGTGGGTGGCTGTCCAGCTGACAGGAATGGGAGGCAAACAGCACAGAGAGGGGGACACTGTGTCCCCTCCCATGCTGTGGGCCTGTGTCACCTCCCTGTGCCCCTGTCCTGGTTCAAATTTGGGAGAGAATCCCCAAAGGGGCTACGGTAAGAAAGCAGGAGCAGGAATGTGGAGGGAAAAAACAAAACCTGTGCACTTCTCTCCCCCCTTCACTCTCTGGAACACTCTTAAAGGTGCAAAACTTATTATTCAGCACAAACAGAACGAGATGGTTGGGGATAAAAGCATCATAGAGCCAACCCTGTCCTGGGAGGTGGCACCTCTCTCACCTCCACAGCCTCCCTTGAAGCTGGGAGTTGGCACCAACACCCCTGGCACCCCCTGGCACCCCCTGCCCCCCAAACCTCAGCCCTGCTGCCCCCAAACCTGCGGTGATGCGACCCCACACAGCACAGGGGGGCTCAGGTATCCAGCACAGGGGGTACCCCCAGGCCGGGCACCCCTGGCACCTACCTGGCAGTGCCTGCGCCCCGGCCGCCCGCCCGCGTCCCTCGCTCACATCGCGGCTCCGCAGCGCTGTGCCTGGCAAAGCCGATTATGCAGCGGCTTTAGAGCTGCCCTCCCCAGCGTCCTGCCCGGCTGCAGTGCCTGGCACGGCCCGGGGGCACAGGGGGTCCCTTGGCAGAGGGGCAGGAGCAAAGCTCCGCTCAGGTTCTGTGCGCCCCCATCCCAGCCCAGCCTGGGGATTGTTGGGTCCCCAAAACCCCAAGAGGAATCTCTGGGTCCTTACCTCAAATTGCAGCCCCCCCATCCCATCCTGGGGATTGTTGGGTCCCCAAAACCCCCAAGAGGAATCTCTGGGTCTTTACTCAAATTCCAGCCCCCCCAGCCCATCCTGGGGATTGTTTGGTCTAAAAACCCCCAGAGGAATCTCTGAGTCTTTTCCTCAAATTTCAGCCCCCCATCCCAGCCCATCCTGGGGATTGTTTGGTCCCCAAAATCCCAAGAGGAATCTCTGGGTCTTTACCTCAAATTCCAGCCCCCCATCCCATCCTGGGGATTGTTTGGTCTAAAAAACCCCAAGAGGAATCTCTGGGTCCTTACTCAAATTCCAGCCCCCCATTTCCCCATCCCAGCCTGGGGATTGTTTGGGTCCCCAAAACCCCCTAGAGGAATCCCTGAGTCTGTACCTCAAATTCCACTTCCCCAGTCCATAGTGGGAATTGTTTGGTCTAAAAAACCCCAAGAGGAATTTCTGAGTCTTTACCTCAAATTCCAGCCCCTCCATCCCATCCTGGGGATTGTTGGGTCTAAAAAAACCCCAGAGGAATCTCTGAGTCTTTTCCTCAAATTTCAGCCCCCCATCCCAGCTCATCCTGGGGATTGTTTGGGTCCCCAAAACCCTAAGAGGAATCTCTGAGTCTGTACCTCAAATTCCACTTCCCCAGTCCATCCTGGGGATTGTTTGGTCTAAAAACCCCCAAGAGGAATCTCTGTGTCTACCTCAAATTCCAGCCCCTCCAGCCCATCCTGGGGATTGTTGGGTCCCGAAAACCCCAAGAGGAATCTCTGAGTCTGTACCTCAAATTCCAGCCCCCCCAGCCCATCCCAGCCCATCCTGGGGATTGTTTGGTCTAAAAGAACCCAAGAGGAATCTCTGAGTCTTTACCTCAAATTCCAGCTCCCCCTATCCCATCCTGGGGATTGTTTGGTCCCCAAAACCCCCAAGAGGAATCTCTGGGTCCTTACTCAAATTCCAGCACCCCTCCAGCCCATCCTGGGGATTGTTGGGTCCCCAAAACCTCAAGAGGAATCTCTGAGTCCTTACCTCAAATTCCACCCCCTGGCCCAGCTCTTAGTGACCCACCCTTGTGTAGGGGATCACCCCATTTCCCCCCTCCACAGTGGGTGCTGAGCCCCAGCCCTGCCTGTGGGGTGGAAAGAGATCCCTGGGGGGGTCCCTTTGCTGCTGGGGGGGCAGCACAGCACCCCCAAATCCCCCTGGTGAGCAATGATGACAGCACACGGCATGGGAAGGGTTCAGCTGTATTTTGAGTCTGGAAGAAAGTACAGGCAGTAATACAGAAGCTTTGCAAGCATAGATACATACACGAGCTCCCCAAAACGCACTGGAGTGGGGGGCTTGTCCTGGCACCTTCTCCAGCCCCACCCCTCTGCTGCCCTTGAGGTCAGGGGGGGCTGCAGGCGTTTCCCAATCCAGGCAAAAAGCCAAGAGATCTCTGCCAAAGGCTGGATGGGCTCCTGCCAAGGGGGAAGCTGCACCTATCAGACCCCAAAATCCGCCTCAGTCGAACAAAAAGCCTTCCTGGGTGCTTTCCTGGCCAACCAGCTCTGACCTGGACTGAACATCTTTCTCTTAATCCCTGAAACAGCTCCTGAGCTCTGGCCACCAGAGACGAGCCTGAATGACTGCAGCTGAGGGAAGGTGGGGGAACCCCTCCAGATGCAAGGGGGATGAACCCCTCTGATGGGATGAGCCCCTCTGGATCAGTCGGGGATGAACCCCTTTGTGGGGTGAACCCCTCTGGATGCAGTGGGGTGAACCCCTCTGTGGGGTGAACCCCTCTGGATGCAGATGGGGGTGAACCCCTCTGGATGCAGTGGGGATGAACTCCTCTGGATGTATGAACCCCTCTTGGGGGGGATGAACCCCTCTGGATCACTGGGGGATGAACCCCTCTGGATGCAGTGGGGATGAACCCCTCTGGATAAGTTGGGGATGAACCCCTTTGGGGGATGAACCCCTCTGGATGCAGAGAGGGATGAACCCTCTGAGTCAGTGTGGGATGAACCCCTCTGGATGGATGAACCCCTCGGGGGGTTGAACCCCTCTGAATGCAGGGAGGATGAACCCCCTGGATGCAGATGGGGGTGAACCCCTCTGGATGCAGTGGGGATGAACCCCTTTGGGGAATGAACCCCTCTTGGGGGGATGAACCCCTCTGGATGCAGTGGGGGTGAGCTCCTCTGTGGGGTGAACCCCTCTGGATGCAGATGGGGGTGAAACCCTTTGGGGAATGAACCCCTCTGGATGCAGTGGGGATGAACCCCTTTGGGGAATGAACCCCTCTGGATGCAGGGAGGATGAACCCCTTTGGGGAATGAACCCCTCTGGATGCAGTGGGGATGAACCCCTTTGGGGGATGAACCCATTTGGGGAATGAACCCCTCTGGATGCAGTGGGGATGAATCCCTCTCGATGCAGATGGGGATGAACCCCTCTGTGGGGTGAACCCCTCTGGATGCAGTGGGGTGAACCCCTTTGGGGAATGAACCCCTCTTGGGGGGATGAACCCCTGTGGATGCAGTGGCTCTCAAAGAGGGGTCCTGGGGGAACCCTGCTGGGGCTGAGCTCGTGGGACTGAGCTCCATCACCCCAGCTGTCAAATCCATCTGGTCCCAAAACGCAGCTCCGCTGTTTTCACTTGCCCTGCTCCATCTCCGCTCCAGTGGGGCTCCCGGCCCAACCCCTCAGCTAAGGCACAACTTGGCTGATTTAGAAAAAGGGCAAGAGGTGCCTGGGATGGGGAATCAGGGAGATACAGTACACAGAGCAGGGAGGGCAGGCGGGCAGGGGGCTGGGGAGGGGGCAATGGCCGCACAGAGATGTGGGCATCGCCCGCGAGCTGCCGGGAGCCCCCGCGCCGGCACCGCCGGGAATCGCAACTCAAAAACGAGACAAAAAAAAAAAAGGGAATTTTGGCTTCAGATCCCAAGAAAAAAAGGGTTGTAAAGGCACTGTGCTCCACTTGAGACAGGACAGCAGGCCCTGTGGCACGCAGCTCCAGTGGGTACGGCTGCGCTTCTCCCTGTCCTATGTAAAAAGCTTTGGCAAAAAAGGTACAATGGAAGGAGCATTTCAACTACAGACTCCTCCTGCATGGCTGCTCTGTAAACACAGTTCTTTGCTGTCTTTGGCTGAAGTTCTAAAAAATATTTGAAGCTGAAAAGCTATTTTTTGGTTTGGTTTTCTTTATATAGAAATAGATTTTTTTCTTTACAAAAAAAAAATCAAAGCATCTTTTAGCACTTTTAATATATATATATATAAAATTCCTGCTATAGAAAACAAAACAAAAAAAAAACAACCTTGGTTTTTGATATCTTGTTTTTTAAAGGGAAAAAAATTTCTTTGCTTTGGGAAAAAAAAAAAACAAACCTAGCTGGAGACAGGCAGGAACCACAGGAATGCGCCATGGAATTACATGATGCTGCAGTTCTGCACAGCCTGAGCCTGGAAGGGAGAAAGAAAAAAAGAGAGTTAAGAAAACCCCAGTGTCACCAGTGTCACCATCCACTTGCTCTGACTGCAAAGTGTCCAGTGGGATCTTTTGGGTGCCCACAGTGCCCCCAGGTTCTCCTCCATCCTAACCCTTGGGGTGTGATAAATAAATCCTCCCAAGCTGGGATGTTCATAGTTCCAAAATTTGAGGATTAATGGTAGGTGATATATGAGGATTATAATATTGACTAAAAGTATCAATATAGAATATATTGTATATTAATCCAATATAGAGATATAAAGTGCTGAAATATTCACATTACTCAGCAGCAGTGGAATGAGTGATGTGGTGTCACAGACATCTATTATGAAAAACCTTTTTTTTAAGATTTTTTTTTTTGAGAAGCTGAGAGGCTTCAAGAACAAAATGTAAACAATGGTTATCTGCTGCTGTAGAATGCAACAGGTGGATCTGTGATTGGTCTCATAGAGTTGTTTCTAATTAATGGCCAATCACAGTCAGCTGGCTCAGACTCTCTGTCTGAACCACAAACTTTTGTTATCATTCTTTTTTTTTCTATTCTTAGCCAGCCTTCTGATGAAATCCTTTCTTCTATTCTTTTAGTATAGTTTTAATATAATATATATCATAAAATAATAAATCAAGCCTTCTGAAACAGTCAGATCCTCATCTCTTCCCTCCTTCTAAGACCCCTGTAAAAACAGTCACAATGTAGAGGATGGGGAATGCTCTGGGGTGCAAATTGGGCTGAGTGTAAGATGGAATGGGGTGGGAAGCATTTCCAATCCCTCCCAGAACCCCCCATCCCTTATAAAGAAGCCTGTGTGAGCCCAAAGAGGAAGAGCAGGGAGAAGGAGAGCTGGGAGGGGACAGGATTGCAGGGAGGGGACAGGATTGCAGGGAATGCTCTGGGGCGCCAAGGGGAATGAATGTAAGATAGAACGGGGTGGGAAGCATCCCTTTCCAATCCCTCTCAGAACCCTCTATCCCTTATAAAGAAGCTTGTGTGAGCTCAAAGAGGAAGAGCAGGAGAAGGAGAGCTTGGAGGGGACAGCATTGCAGGGAATGCTCTGGGGGGCCAAGGGGGATGAGTGAAAGACAAAATGGGGTGGGAGGCTGCTACGGCCACATCCCTTTCCAATCCCTCCCAGAACCCTCCATCCCTTATAAAGAGGTTTGTGTGAGCCCAAAGAGGAAGAGGAAGAGCAGGAGAAGGAGAGCTGGGAGGGGATGGCATTGCGGGGAAAGGACAGTGGCAGGACAGGGTGCCAGGGACTGACCAGAGGCCTGGCACTGTCACTGTCACTGGGATGGCACTGACCTGCCTGCGGGGGCTGGAGCTGCCCAGGAGGTAGTTCCTGGTCACCAGGCTGTCCCCGAGGCCGATGCCCGAGTCGCCCATGCTGCGGTAGCTGCGGGTGACGGTGACGCTGGAGCTGGACGAGCCCGAGGACATGGAGGTGATGCCGGCGTTCTGGGAGCCCGACTTGTCGGCCGGCTGGCCACACGTGCCACACACCACGGTGCGGGAGCGCAGGTTGTACTCGCCGGGGTCCCCAGAGCCACTGCAGCCCTGCACATGGTGGGGACACACAGACAGAACGGCCTCAAGGTGCTGCCAGAGCGTGCTCTGCACAGAGTCCCTGCCCTGGGGATGGTGGCAGGAATGGTGTGAGCCAGGAGAGCTCTGGAAGTGAGCCTGGCTCACCTGTGCTCTCCATCATGGGGTTTAAAAATAATACATATTATTATATATTATTATATTCTATATTATTATATATGATTATATTAAATATTATTAAATATTATTATATATTATTAAATATTATTATATATCTTTATATATTATTATATATTATTATATTATATTATATTATATTATATTATATTATATTATATACGTTAGATACATTATAAATATAACATATATATACACATACATATAACATACATATAAACAACTATATGATGTTATATGATAATATAATATATAATATATAATATAATATAATATAAATAATATATAATATATATTATATAATATATAATATATATTATATAATATATAATATATATTATATAATATACAATATATAATATATAATATATATATAATATATAATGTGATGTGATATAATGTGATATGATATTATATGATATAATATAATATAACATAACATAATATAATATAACATAATATAAATTTATCTTTATATTATTTATTTAAATAATATTTAATTAAGAATAAATAATATTTAATTACTGTGTTTCTAATCCCAAGTGAACTGGGGCCAGCATGCTGCCAGTGGGTGACCTGCCCTGCTGCCCTGAGCTCTCAGCACATGGGAGACACCTGAACTGTGCTCCTGAAAACATCCTCTTCCTCACCACCTCGTGAGCTGGCAGCTCCCCTGTGGGAAGTTTGCTCCTGGAAAGGATTCAGCCTCCTGGAATGGGCAGCAGTGGCTGCAGGAGCTTGGCTCCTCTGCCCAGGGATGGTCAATACAGAGGAGAATCACAGAATCATGGAATGGTTTGGGTTGGAATGGACTTGAAAGCTCACCTCATTCCAGCCTCCTGCCATGGGCAGGACACCTTCCACTAAACCAGGTCGCTCTAACCCTGTCCAGCCTGGCCTGGAACACTTCCAGGGATGGGGCAGCCACAGCTGCTCTGGGTAACCTGTGCCAGGGCCTCACCACCCTCACAGGGAACAATTTCCTTCCAGTATCCCCTCTAAGTGTCAGTGGGAAGCCATTCTCCCGTGTCCTGTCACTCCAGGCCCTTGTCCAAAGTCCCTCTCCAGCTGTGCAGGAGCCCCTTTAGGCCCTGGAAGCAGTTCTAAGCTCTCCCTGAAGTCTTCTTTTCCCCAGGCTGCCCCCAGCTCCTCCAGCGTGCCTCAGAGCAGAGAGACTCCAGCCCTCAGAGCATCCTCATGGCTACTTCTGGACTTGCTCCAGCAATTCCATGTCCTTCTTGTGCTGGGGGCTGAGAACTGGACCCTGCGCTGCAGGTGGGTCTCACAAGGGCAGAGTAGAGGAGGACAATCCACCAGCTCAACGTGCTGGTGTCAGTCTCAGCACAGCTCTTCAGATCCAGAGAACTCAGAGGGAAGTGGATGATGGATGCCCCAATTTGCTCCTGGAAGTGACACCTAGATGATCTTCCACCCTCACTGAGGCACGGCTTGGCCACGATGGCACCTCTCTGCATGATTCCTGTGGGCACACACACCCTGCAGGATGGGCAGCAGCCAGGGATGCTTCTCTGGGAGAAGAGGCTGCAGCTCTGCCCCTGGCATGCTGCCTGCTCCCTGCCCACTGCCTGCTGCCCCTCCTCGTGCATATTGCAGCTCCACATGGGGAAAGATGGGCTGAGAGGAAGGACAAAGCCACCTCTGGATTTGTTCCAGCACCCTCATGAAGCAGAGAGGACAGAGCAGCTGCTGACAAGAAGTGTCATCCATCATCTTCCCACCATCCTATCCTCCAAGCAATGCTCAGCCTCCCTCTGACTCTTCTGGCCCTTTTCATGGCACATCAGGGTTCTTTAGGGTTGGAGACAACTTCCAGCAAGGTTTTCAGAGCTTTTTTAGTGAGCAGCACTCTCCTCCAGATGCCAGAGGTCTGTGGGCTTCTCTGATGCTGCTGTTTCCACAGCAGCCTCCCCACTGCCTTCTCCTGCATGCCTGATCCTGCTCTGAGCTCCCTCCCGCCCTGCCTGGAGCTGCACCCCCTTGGAACCACCAGCACCCCCTACTCAGGGCCCTACTCACATGGTGGTGGCGGTGGTGGATGCTCATTTCGTCATCATCCTCATCCTCATCGTCATTGATGATCACAGTGCGCACCAGTTTCCTCATGGCCACCTCCTGCAGGGGACAGGGGGTCAGTTGGGAGGTTCAGAGCCTGTCACCCCCCATCCCTGTGTGCCAGAGCTGCCAGGGGCTCTCACCTCCCCGTTGGAGTTGATGAGGGCGGTGCGCAGGCTGTCCCCTGAGCCCCAGCTGCTCTGGGCTTTCCACACCAAGTTACTGGGGGGGCTGTGGGTTGCTCCAGCTCCCGAGGCCCAGATCTAGGGAGAAAAGCAGGAGAAAAGTGACTTCTCTGGTCTGTCTATCACCACACACCAAGCACTCCGTGTAAGTGGCCTGGCAGGGTTTGGGATCTTTCCTGGATCCTCCACCAGGCAGGGACTCACCGTGACCACCTGGCCAGCCTTGAGGGTGAACTTCGGGGGGAAGCGGTAGGTGAGGGGGGGATCATCCCCATTCTGCCTCTTGATCTGCCAGTTCCCCATGGCCTGGTCCTGTGAGAGAGAGCAGAGACCCTCAGAACCCTCTCCAGCTTGTCCCATTCACCTCCTGCCCCTAGGGTGAAGCAGGGCTGAACCTCACCCCAGGGACCCTAGGGTGCCAGGACCCAGCACATCCCTCTGTCTGTCCTGAGCAGCCAAGATCCCTGCCAGGGCTCTCAGGGACCCTGGCACAGAGCCCAAAACACCTGTGTGGTTTTGATTATGACCTGTGGAGCAAGTTGTCAACCTTAGATGAAGATCTGCAAGCCACAACAGTTTAATAGAATAATAGTGAAGTTATCACGGGGTGAATAAATAGATTTTAGGGTTTTCAGAATGGGGGTTCAGGGGGCAAGATGGAAAGATCTGAGTGTGCCCAGCCTTTCTCCTTCTTCTTCTTGACCTCCATCTTCTGCTGAGATGGTGGCACTTTTGGATTGGTTTAGAGTAGAAGCTCACTGTCTAACATAGGTGATAGGGATTGGGAAGTTATTGTAAATATTGTACAGGTAGTTTTTAGTATAAAGACATAACACTGCTCTGGGGGCAGGCAGAGTGCCTGGACTGTCTTGCTGAGTGGACCTCAGCAGGACAGGAGAAAATTTTTTATAGATAAGAAAGAATAAACAACCCTGGAGAACAAGAAGTGAAGAGCCCTGACTCCTACTAGCACCGGGCTGGGAAAAGAGACTTTCCAACATTTCTTGGGGTCACTCTGACAAGCTAGAGACCCCAACAGTAGGGATCTCACCAAAGACAAGCTCACCTCGTTGGACTTGTTCCTGAGACGGACAAACTTGCCCTCCAGGTCCACCTCCTCCACGCCAACACGGCCGCTGGTCCGGGCATGGTGGGAGAAGCTGGTCCGGCTCTCGCTGTCCTCCAGCTTCCTCTTCTTGGAGGAGCTCGAAGTGGACAGGTGGCTCCGGGAGGCACCTTTGTGGGATGAAGGGCTGGGGGACAGCCTCAGCCTGGCAGGGGAGAAGAGGAGATTAAACCAGTGAGTTCACAAAGGCTGGGACCCTGTTGAAGATTGCAATGCAAGATGTTTTCCATTACCCTCTGTATGGCAGATTATCTTTGTCAAGTGGGCAGTTTGCTTTATCTCTCTCTTTGAGTGACCACAATCACACCTCCCTGGGGAGGGGACATCTGCTGATAACAGCTATTGAATGTCACTGCATGGCTGATAAGAACTATAACATCCCATTGGGAGATGCTCCACCCAGAGGGAGGAGCCAAGCATTGCTACCCAGATATAATCCAGAGGTTTTGAGACACGAGCATGGCTTTCTCCACAGGATTTCCCAGAGGAGCAGCAGCTGTCTCTCCTTCCACTGGATCTTCAGAGGAAGAATACATCCTTCTCTACAGATCCCTCTTGCTCCAACAGAGCCACACCTGACCCTGCAGGAGGGCTGCAGCCACAATTCCAATGGGACTGCCACCAACACCCCGACCCACAGGGTGTCAGGTTGGGTTCTGATTCTGTCAGTGTTGTTCTAGTGTACTGCATTGCTTATTTTATCCTTTTTTATTTTCTTTTCCCTATTAAAGAACTATTATTTCCTGCTCCCATATTTTTGCCTGAGAGCCCCTTAATTTAAAATTTATAGCAATTGGAAGAGGTGGGTTTACATTCTCCATTTCAGGGGAGGCTCCTGCCTTCCTTAGCAGGCTCCTGTCTTTCCAAACCAAGACAGACCCTTGTGGCCCAGAGCTGGGCGCAGCACCCTGAGCTCACCGCTCCTCCTCGCCCTCCAGCAGCTTGCGGTAGGCGTTGATCTCCATATCCAGGGCCAGCTTGATGTCCAGCAGCTCCTGGTACTCATCCAGCTGCTGTTGCATGCGCGCCCTCATCTCGGCCATCTCCCGCTCCTTGTCGGACAGCAGGCGCCGGTTGGTCTCGCGTTCCCTGGCCAGGATGTCCTCCAGGTCGTGCAGCTTCGCCTCCTTGGCAGCCAGCTGTGGGGAGGGGACAGATTGGTCTCCTTGAGCCAGGTCTTATGAGCTCTTGGAGGTCTATATGACACCTGAGATAGCTCAGCCACCTCAGATCCATCAAATCGGCAGGGTGGCTTCTGTGGTGGTTTGGAAACCGAAAAATTTCAATAAAGGCAAAATAACAGCTCTTTACAGAGAAAAACTGAGCCAGGGGTAAGAGGCTTTTGCTCCTGGTAAAACACCTCACAAAAGCAATTAGTTCCTTTGTTCCCTTCTTTTCCTAGTAAATTGCTTTTGGCTTCTGTCCAGTTGGCTATCCTTAAATTTGAGGTGAAGCCCCCAAGGTCCTATGAGGTGTCTTTTCACCCAATTGAGGAGAGAAACTTTTGGGCTTATTTCCTTTTTTTAAGGAGACAAAGGATAATTTGGTCACTCCGTCAAGAGGGGGCACATTCCTACAGGGAGGGAAGGTGAAGGCGAGCCACTCCACCTGGGACCATCCCAAGGAACCCTTTGGTCTCAACCCACCTGCTTCTGCAGCTGGCTGACTTCTGAGGAGAGGTTGTCAATGCGGATGCGGGTCTGCTGCAGCTCCTCATGGGCAGCACCCACCATGTTGCTGTTCCTCTCAGCTGACTGCTTGGCATTCTCCAGCTGGGGGACAGGACAGGGGCATCAGCACCTCATCACCCGCAGCCCACCCGCCCTCTTTGGGGCTGGAGGGACGGGAGAGCGGTGTGGGGGATCTGCTCACCTTCGCCCCGTAGGTTTTCTCCAGTTCCTCCTTGTACAGCCTGATCTGGGCCTCGTGCTGGCTGCGCAGCTCCTGCAGGGCCTCGGAGAGTTTGCTCTCAAACTCGCGCTGCCGCCCGTTGTCGATCTCCACCAGCCGCGTCTCGTGGCGCCGCTTGGTCTCACGCAGCTCCTGCGGACACCAGGGGACACTGGCTTGTCACAGACATGTTTCAGGAAAAATCCCTTTCCTTAGGGTTTTTTCCTCCTGAGAAGCTGAGAGGCCTCAGGAACAAAATGGAAACAATGGCTATCTGCTGCTGTGGAATGCAACAGATGGATCTGGGATTGGTCTCATGTTGGTTGTTTCTAATTAATGGACAATCACAGTCAGCTGGCTCGGACTCTCTGGTCAGTCACAAGCCTTTGTTATCATTCTTTTGCTATTCTGAGCCAGCCTTCTGATGAAATAATTTCTTCTATTATTTTAGTATAGTTTTAATATAATACATATCATAAAATAATAAATCAAGCCTTCTGAAACATGGAGTCAATATTCTCGTCTCTTCCCTCATCCTAAGACCCCTGTGAACAGTGTCACACTGGGTCACCTTGTTAGCGTGCAAAAACACATAATCACGGGGGATTATATGCAGTGCTTTTTATTAAGAGCTCTGGGAATCGGGTATATTCAATCCAAATCTGACTCCGACCATACATCAGAAATGATCATGTTTTATACTCTATCGTTATATAACTTTCATGTTAATTATTAAACTTATATTGTTCTATTGTATACATAAATTTAGCCCCTCTCTGAACTTCCAACATAGTTTCTCATTATTCTTCTTATGGTTATATAAAAATTATATTTAATTACTAAACAATCATCACATCTAGCAATTATATAATTTATCATACTGCTTACGCAGGTGCAGTTGATCTGGGAAAGCACAAAGCCTAACATTTTAGATTCTATCTTTAACTTTTTCCTGGGCTCCACTATCAACCTCAGGGAGGGGACACAGCACACCCAGTGGGGGTGATCCCACACAGCACATCCCAGCTCACCTCGCTGTAGATGTTCTTCTGGAATTCCAGCTCCTCCTTGAGGGTCTGCAGCCGGTTCTCGGCATCCACGCGCCGCAGCATCTCATCCTGCAGCTGCTTCTTGGCTTCGCCCAGGGCGCTTTCCAGCTGCCAGGGGATGGAGAAGGAACATCACAGAGGGCTCTGGGCATGGCTGGGGACCCCCACCCAACTGCATCTGCCCCACAGCCCCCGGCAGCCCCAGGCAGGGAGGAAAAAGGGATCCCTGGGTCAGCTGCCACTGCTCACCTTGGCCACCTGTCCCCTCAGGTCTCGCACTTCATTTTCCAGGTTCCTCTTCTCACCCAGGGCCGTGGAGAGCGCGGCCTCCTTGGAGTTAAGCAAAGCCTCCACGTCCTTCAGGCGTGCCTGGGCAGTCAGCAGGTCCCCTTCCTTCTTGGCATTCCTGCAGGGCAAAGGGTGGCACAGGTGAGTGGCACGGCAGCAATAATCACAGTCATCAGGAAATGATGGAGCTGCTTTGGTTCAAAGGGACCTTAGAGCTCATCTTGTTCCACGCCCTGCCATGGGAAGGGACATCTTCCATTATCCCAGGTTGTTCCAAGCCCCGTCCAACCTGGCCTGGAACACCTCCAGGGATCCAAGGGCAGCCACAGCCTCTCTGGGCACCTGTGCCAGGGCCTCCCCACCCTCACAGGGAACAATTTCTTCCCGATATCCCATCTAACCCTGCCCTCTGGCACTGGGAAGCCATTCCCCCTTGTCCTGTCACTCCAGACCCTTGTCCGAAATCCCCCTCAAAATTTTCTAGTCCCTCTAAGTACTGAAAAGGACTCCAAGGTCTTATCAAGCTTCTCGTCCACCAAAACCTCCAAATTCTTCTCCTGAGGGCTGTTCTCAGAAAAGCCCAAGCACAAAGAGTGTCACTCCTGCCCTCCTCTAATCACCCCCAAAGGGGCTGCACTGCTGTCCCTAAGAACCACCCACAAGGGGACCAGCACATCCCAGCCCAGCTGGCTCAGACTCTCTGTCCAAGACACAAGCCTTTGTTATTCATCCTTTCTTTTTCTATTCTTAGCCAGCCTTCTGATGAAATCCTTTCTTCTATTCTTTTAGTATAGTTTTAATAGAATATATATCATAAAACAATAAATCAAGCCTTCTGAAACATAGACTCAGATCCTCATCTCTTCCCTCATCCTCGGACCCCTGAATACCATCACACTCTCCCTCACCTTTGGTCTGCCCTGAGAGCAGGGCCAGCCCCCAGGCCCCTGCAGAAAGTGAATTGTCCTGGGTTGACTCTATGATGCTTTTATCCCCAATTGTCTTCTTCTGTTTATGCTGAATAATAAGTTTTGCACCTTTAAGCCTTGTTCCAGAGACTGAAGGGGGGAGAGAAGAAGCTCAGTTTGTTTTCAGACACTGCACTCCACTCCTCCACATTCCTGCTCCTGGACTGTGCTGTCTGTGGATGGACAGACACAGGATAGAGCTCTCTTTTGCTTTTAGTTAGTTTTAGCTTGCTAAGGCAGACAAGTTTCCTGGATTTTTGGGTTTTTTCCTTTTCTTTGGAGCTGTTTAAACCTGCTCTGGACTGAACACCCAGCAGAGCACTGGCAGCTCCACCTGTGGCCACCAGGCCTGGCCTGTGACATTTCCAGCACCGGAGGGACTGAGCAGAGCCTGAGTGAGCTGAGCTGCAACCCGGGGATGGGGACTTTCTGAGTTTGTCATCACTTTTGGAGCAGCAAGGGGTTTTATTGTTTAATATTATTTAGGTTTTATTATTTAATAAACAAATAAATTTATTTTAAATAATAAATAATTATTATTTGATTTTTTTTTTCCAAGGAGGTGTTTTCTCCCAGACCAGTTGTGGGGAGGGGCCAAATAAATCTGCTTTCTTAGAGGAGCCCCTTTGGGGGTTCTCTCCCAAATTTGCCCTGAACCAGGACAGTGAGCCAGACCCTCTGTGTGTGGGTGTCAAGGTTTGAACATCTCACCATGTGGCTGAATAAAACACCTGTGGATATTATGCAAAGATCTTTTTTGTTTCCTTACTATATATTTTTATACATATACTATATAATATAGTATTATATTATATTATATTATATTATATTATATTATATTGTATTATAATATATAATATAATTATATATAATTACATATATAATTATATATAAAAATATATGAATTATATAAATTTATATATATAATTAATAACATATAATATATAATATAATATATAATATAATATATAATATTATTATTATATTATATTATATTATATTATATATTATATTATATATTTTTACATATATAAATATAAATATATAAATATATAAATATATAAATATATAAATATACACTATATATTTTTTATACTATATATATTTTTTATTTCCTTACTATACTAGCAGCTATTCAGGCTGCTACACAGCATGGCATGGATCTGCACTGTGAAGGGTGGCAGAGGCCACAATGGCATGGGACACTCAGATATGTTAGTGTGGCTCAGCACGGCATGGCTCAGCTCTGATGTGGGCCTGGATGGTGGAGCAGCAGCTGGGGAGGAGCTGGAACTGCCCCATGGCCAGTGCTGCCCACTCAGGTGCCCAGGCAGAGGAGTGTGTGGCACCCCTCTCCAGGTGCCTCTCCTGGAGCAGCCAGGGAGCACCAGGGGCTGGGATTGCCCTGCTGTGGCTCTGCCTCGCCATTCTCAGGATGTTTTGCTGGTTGAGAAATGTTAAAAATCTCTTTTCCCAGCCTGGCTGTTGAAGAATGAGTGGAGCTCTTCATTTCTCGGTCTCAAGGTTGTTTATTCTGTCTTATCTATAAAAATTTTCTCCTGCCCTGCCGAGGTCCGTCCAGCAGGACAGTTCCAGGCACTCTGCCTGTCCCAGGAGGGTGTTATGTCTTTGTACTAAAAACTACCTGTACAATATTTACAATTACTTCCCAATACCTGTCACCCATGTTAGACAGTGAGCTCCTACTCTAAACCAACCCAAAAGTGTCACCATCACAGCAGAAGATGGAGGCCAAGAAGAAGAAGAAGAAGGAGAAAGGCTGGGCACACCCAGTTCCCTCCATCTTGCCCCCTGAACTCCCATTCTAAAAACCCCAAAATCTATTTTTCACCCTGTGATAAATTCACTATTATTCTACCTAAACTGCTGTGGCTTGCTGATCTTCATATAAGGTTAGTAATTTGCTCCAGGGTTCATAATCAAAACCACAGGGGCATTTTGGGCTTCTGAGCCCCCTGGCAGGGGTCCTGGCCGTTCTGGACAGCCAGAGGGATGTCCTGGGTTCCCACAGAGCTCAGCTGGTGCTCAGTGGGTGCAGAGCTGTGGTGCCTCAGCCCCCCAGCCCCACCTCTGCCATCCCCACCCACCATCCTGGCCCCCCTCTCTTTTCCAGCCTGTCAGAGCCGCTCCTCATCCCCGCCATGTGACCGGGGAACCTGATCTGACTGCACACCCAAACACAGCCTGGAGCTATTTCGGTCGTTCCTATAAAAAGAAAACACCCAAGGGCTCCCCAGCAGCCGCCAAGCCCGGGCTGGGGCTGTCACCCCTGCTGGGGCCAGGAGGGAGCACCAGAGCGGGGACACGGCGGTGACAAACACAGGGAGTGGCTGAGGCAGTCTGCCCATCCCATGGCAGCACCCAGAGCCCATCCCATGGCAGCACCCAGAACCCATCCCATGGCAGCACCCAGAGCCCATCCAGAGCCCATCCAGAGCCCATCCCATGGCAGCACCCAGAACCCATCCCATGGCAGCACCCAGAGCCCATCCAGAGCCCATCCAGAGCCCATCCCATGGCAGCACCCAGAGCCCATCCAGAGCCCATCCAGAGCTCATCCAGAGCCCATCCAGAGCCCATCCAGAGCCCATCCCGTGGCACCATCCAGAGCCCATCCAGAGCCCATCCAGAGCTCATCCAGAGCTCATCCAGAGCCCATCCCATGGCACCATCCACAGCCCATCCAGAGCCCATCCAGAGCCCATCCCATGGCAGCACCCAGAGCCCATCCAGAGCCCATCCAGAGCCCATCCCATGGCAGCACCCAGAACCCATCCCATGGCAGCACCCAGAGCCCATCCAGAGCCCATCCCAGAGCCCATCCAGAGCCCATCCAGAGCCCATCCCATGGCACCATCCACAGCCCATCCAGAGCCCATCCAGAGCTCATCCAGAGCTCATCCAGAGCCCATCCCATGGCACCATCCACAGCCCATCCAGAGCCCATCCTAGAGCCCATCCCAGAGCAGCATCCAGAGCCCATCCCAGAGCAGCATCCAGAGGCCAATCAGAGCCCATCCAGAGCCCATCCAGAGCCCATCCCATGGCAGCTCCCAGAGCAGCATCCAGAGCCCATCCAGAGCCCATCCAGAGCCCATCCAGAGCAGCATCCAGAGCCCATCCCGAACCCATCCCATGGCAGCACCCAGAGCCCATCCAGAGCCCATCCAGAGCTCATCCAGAGCTCATCCAGAGCCCATCCCATGGCAGCACCCAGAACCCATTCCATGGCAGCATCCAGAGCCTGTCCCAGAGCAGCATCCAGAACTCATCCCGTGGCATCATCCAGAGCCCATCCCAGAGCCCATCCCAGAGCCCATCCCATGGCAGCACCCAGAGCCCATCCCAGAGCACCAGGAATGGACCTGGGAGCAGCAGGACAGAGCTCCCAGACTCTCAGATGAGCGATGTTGGAAGCTCCTGGATTGGCCAGCAGCAGATTTCCCTGCATTTCTTTCTGTTTCCTGACCCGAGCCAGCACACAGAAGCTATTCTGTTATTTTGGGTTTCAAAACCCCAGGTTCCAAAATCCCAGGCTACTGTTTTTAAGTGCAAACCTCCCTTCAAATCCCAGGATGTTCCATGTTAAAAAGAGCAGGAATTCCCCTTAAGGACAGTTAAAACAACCCCACAATTCCTACATGTACAGCAACGAAATTCAGAATCACTTAAAGTGCTGCTGGCAGGAAAAGCAGAGCCCAAGAGCCTCTGGGAATCTGCAGACTTTTTCTTGGAAGTGACTGAAGATCTGCCTTCTGCCTTTCTTTCAATTTCTGAAAGCTCCTTTCCCAGCCCAGAACACTCTTTATTGTGGTGCAAAGGGCCCAGTATAAAATGCTGGATTTGTAATGAATTCTAGAACGTATCTGTGGTTGGATTTTCATATTTTAATGTTTGGGGCTCTCAGGTAAGAGGGTCTCAATGCTACGCACAGAGTATGATTTCATAGCTCATAAATTCCATAAAACAGCCTCTTTTATGTCTAAACAGTGTTTCAGCAGTCTGGAGAATTTGAAATTTTGCCCACAGAGGAATAACTGACCAAGAAATGCTGCTTTTTCAGGGAACCACAGTCCCGTTTGCTGCTGGATCCTTCCTGTCCAACCCCCTCCTTTTTGTGCCAGTGACTCACAGGACAGGAATGCCAACTGGGAGTGGGTCCCAGGCTGCTCCAAGGCTCGCTGAGTTTTCCCATCTGGCCCTGGCTCAGCCCCCTTGGCCAGCGTGGCCACCCCAGCACTGCCCTGTCCTTGCTGAGGAGTGATGGGGCTGCTCCTCATCCCTGGGGTTTGGGGCTCCTCCTTATCCTTGGGGTTTGCTGCTGCTTTTTGCTCATCCCTGGGGTTTGGGGCTGCTCCTCATCCCTGGGGTTTGGGGCTGCCCTTTGCTCATCGCTGGGGTTTGGGGCTCCTCCTTATCCTTGGGCTTTGGGGCTGCTCTCTGCTCATCCCTGGGGTTTGGGGCTGCCCTTTGCTCATCCATGGGGTTTGGGGCTCCTCCTTATCCTTGGGCTTTGGGGCTGCTCTCTGCTCATCCCTGGGGTTTGGGGCTGCTCTTTGCTCATTCTGGGCTTTGGGGCTCCTCTTCATCCCTGGGGTTTGGGGCTTCTCCTCATCCCTGGAGTTTGGGGCTCCTCCTCATCCTTAGGGTTTGCTGCTGCTCTCTGCTCATCCCTGGGGTTTGGGGTTCCTCATCATCCCTGGGGTTTGGGGCTGCTCTCAGCTCATCCCTGAGGGTTTTGCTGTTTGTTTGGGTACAGCTGGAGGACTCTGGCTCGTTGGGATGGGGCTCCAGCACGACCTGGATGGTGCCACTCTTTCAAGGGACAGCAGCTCCATTGACCAGGGACAAACAGAGGGGAAATTGCTGAGGGTTACCCTCGTGCCTGCAGCAGATTTGCCTCTCCAGGGACCAGAAGCATCCAGGGCTCTGTGCATCAAGCCCCATAGTAAATCCCAGACTCAAAGACCAATCCCTTCTGCTTAGAAACCTCCTGTGCTCAGCTCTGGGTTCCTCTGTGAAGAAAACCAAGAGCTTGGAGCTCACCAGACTGAGCTGGGAGACAAATCCTCTCCTGTCCCCTGTTCTGGGGGTCCTGTGAGGCTCCCTGGGCCTGAGCATCTCCCCCAGGTTCCTTCCACACACACCCTGACCCCAGAGGTGGCAGCAGTGCCTGGATAAGGAATCAGCACACAGGTGAGTCCTCTCTGGCCGTGTTCAGGCCAGCCCTGCTGATCCCAGGGTTTGAGTTTTTCCTTCTCCTGCCCTCAGGTCCTGCTTTTATTCCAGGGAAGCCTCACAGGCTCCAGCTGGCGCTGGGCTAAAAATAAAAACTTCCATGGCAGCTGTGTCACTCCCACCTCCCTGGAGAGCAGGACGAAGGCAGACCTTCCTCCTCCTCTTCCTCCCCACAGGATTTCACTGGCCTCTGCTAGAGCCTGCAAGACCCCAAATCCCCCAGTGAAAAGGGAAGCAGAGAAAAGGGAAGCCCTCCTCATTCTGGAGGGCTGGGTGCCTCCAAATCCCACAGGATTCGATCCCCTGTGCTGCGAGAGCCACGGGTGAAAACAACCCAAGGGGAGAAAAAACAACAGAGGCACCAAATCCTCGAGAAACAAACGTCTCAAGAGAAAAGATGGAGGGAAAAGGGGGCCTCAAGGCATTTTATTTTTAGCTTTTAAAAGCAGGAAGGAGGAAAAAAAAAAAAAAAGATTGAAAATTGCATCTGAGCTGCCAGAAAATCCAAATGTTAATGGAAAGTTGGATCTGCTCTGGCTGCGCTCAGCACAGACAGACACGAGGCTGTGAAGCCAGAGAGGGCTCAGGGATCTGCTGCTGCTCCCCCCTTGTCTGCCCCAAAATCCCAGCCAGGAAAACTGGAAATCTGGGCTCTCCCTCTGGAAAAGTCAAGACAGGACAGAGATGTTGGAGCAGCTCCAGGCATGAGCCCACCAGGCTGCTGGAGAGACGCCACAGCCCACTCGGTGCATTTTTAGGAAACGCTCTTTGGTTTCCCTCTCCACTGTGAATCCCCACAAGCGCTCCTGAAGCATTGTGCACTTTGACCAGTGAGTGGGATGGAGCTTGTAGAGGCACAGTTCCCCTCCCTCCCTGCCTACCCAACTGCAGCTGCCCCACCCTGGAAAAGCTGCCAGCTCAGGGAACTCGCTGGCTCCTGCCCCATCCATAAATCTTTATGGAGCTCTGCAAATTTCCCCCCCTCCCAGACTGCAGGTCTCAGTCCCACCTGGCTGCCAGGGCCCACAGCTGCTGCTCCTGGCTATCCCAAAAAACACATTCACAGCTTGGGAATGTGACAAATGCATGTATTTAATGATTGGCTTTTTGCAAATGTTAAAATGAATATTATATGTGTTGTTTTAGAAAGTAATGCTGCATTAATTCTCTTAAGTCCTGTGTTAAATATAGTTTTAGGTTATAAAAGTTGTTAAAATAGAAAGTGTGCTATGTAGGATACTTTTTTCAAAGAAGGGACTTGCAGTGAGATAGCAGCCACAGGAACCTCAATCTTTCAGAGAAAATGAATTTATTGCCCTCTTATCACAAGAAATGAACTTCTTCCCACCTTGAAGGCACTGTTAGGATTCAGAGGAAGAAGTTGACGATGACCAGACAGAATCCTGTGTTTGAATGGAATTTATGCATCATGTATGAAGTGTATGAATATGCAACAGGCTGTTGCTTTTAAGGGCTAATCCTTTGTTAACGTGGGCTCGTGCTGCCCAGAAAAAGGTACCTGGACATCCATAATTCTTTGTATTTATTGTCTCATATTGTCCTAATTCAAATTGTCCAAATTATTATTACTCTAATTGTATTACTATTTTTATAACCATTTTATTACTATTAAACTTTAAAAATTTTAAAAACAAGCGATTGGCGTTTTTAACAGGAAGGAGTGGCAGCGTGTGCCCAGATTGCTGGGAGGGCCCAGGAAATCTGCTTTGCTCCACCTTGGGCAGTTTGCTCTCCATGGCACTGCCTCCAGTGCCAGGGATCTGTCCCAGGATCACCAAACACTGTCGTGGTTTGACACTGGAGCAATGCCAGTGCCCCCACGAAAATACATTCTCCCTGGTGTCTGCTGTGAGATGTGACCAGGAATAGAGCAAAGCAGGCTCCAGCTTAGGAATAAAGAAGAGTTTTTTAAGCTACAACTATATGCTAAAAAAAAAAAAAAAAACCACACACACAGAAAGAATGAAAACCTTCCAAAAAACATTTCCTCCTCCCATCACCAAACTTCCAATACATCCATCCTTCAGATCACCAACTCTCAGTCCATCACCACCCTTCAGATAATCAATTCGCAGCTCTCAACAAGGAGTGAGGAGTCTCTCTTGTATGGTAGGCTTCTTCTGGAAACAGTGAGACCTTTTGTGTTTCCATGTCACCCGTGGCACCGTGTCCCACCCATGCCAGGGACCATCACCCCACTGCAAGCACTGCTCCCCACTCCCAGGGCCTGTTTTGCTCCCCCATCCCATGGAGCAGGGGCCCCACAGGAGGAGGAGAGGCAGAGCTGGAAAAGCTCTGCAGTGGGGCAATGGGAATGTGGCAAAGCAGCTTCTCCCAGCTCGTGACTCATCCGTGCCGCAGCAGCTCTGCCAAATCACCAGGATAAACACGGGCTGGTCTCCATGCAGGGGAGCTGGAAATAGCCAGCGTGATGCACTGCAAGGACAGTGTCTGCACGGAGCCAGCATCCTGTGGGGCACCAGAGGCAGCTGGGCATGCCAGCCCTGCTGTGTGCATGGAAACAGCCCCCACATCTGGCACCGGTGCTGCCAAGGACCCTTCCCGGTGCCAGGGCCGGTGCTGGCCCTCCTGATGCGCTCATGGCGCGCTCAGCCATGGGGATGAGGGGCTTGGCCAGCTCCACGTGGCCCCTGTGGAGCACAAACAGCTCAGTGGCACCTCCCAGGAGCTGGGCTTCCCCTCCTGGAACTGGGATCTGGCCTCTCCTTGTGCCCTTAAAGTGAACCAAAACTGCTGCTTAAAATGAGCTTAAAATGAACCAAAACTGCTGCTTAAAATGAACCAAAACTGCTGCTTCGTTGGGAACCAGGACAAAGCTTTTCATGGGAAGGCAAACAGGCCCCCCTGTCTAGGATTCCCCAAATCCAAGATGTTCTTAAAGTGAACCAAAACTGCTCTTAAAATGAGCTTAAAATGAACCAAAACTGCTGCCTCGTTGGGAACCAGGACAAACCTTTCATGGGGAGGCAAACAGATCCTCCCTGTCTAGGATTCCCCAAATCCAAGATGTTCTTGAAATGAACCAAAAGTGCTGCTTAAAATGAGCTTAAAATGAGCCAAAACTGCTGTCTTGCTGGGAACCAGGACAAACCTTTCATGGGGAGGCAAACAGACCCCCTCTGTCTAGGATTCCCCAAATCCAAGGTGTTCCTAAAATGAACCAAAACTGCTGCTTAAAATGAACCAAAATTTCTGCTTAAAATGAGCTTAAAATGAACCAAAACTGCTGCTTAAAATGAGCTTAAAATGAACCAAAACTGCTGCTTGAAATGAGCTTAAAATGAGTTTAAAATGAACCAAAACTGCTGCTTCGTTGGGAACCAGGACAAAGCTTTTCATGGGGAGGCAAACAGACCACCCTGTCCAGGATTCCCCAAATCCAAGATGTTCTTAAAATGAACCAAAACTGCTGCTTAAAATGGGCTTAAAATGAACCAAACCTGCTGCTTAAAATGAGCTTAAAATGAACCAAACTTGCTTCCTCATTGGGAACCAGGACAAAGCCTTTCATGGGGAGGCAAACAGACCCCCCTGCATAGGATTCCCCAAATCCAAGATGTTCCTGTCCCTCCACAGCTCCCATCACCAGGAACACTGCTGGGAGCTGTGGGTGCACACCTGACCATGCTGGTACCCCCAGAAATCAGCCATAAATGTCCCTCTGAAGGTCTGGAGAAGCTTTTCTCCTGCTGGATGCACCAGAGCACCCTTCCTGCCACAGGAGAAGCTCTTCAGCCTCCGCAGCACCACAGCAGCCACGCTCTGCTCAAGAGCTCCAAGCACATTTCTGACAATAAATAGAGTATTAATTGTTTGGAATTAACAATGCTGCAGCTCAGTGCTGGCTGGGGAGCCCCGGAGTGGCTCACTCCCCGTCCAGGCTGTCACGCCAGCTGGTGACTCACCAGCAGCTCGAATGGAAATCCCAAATCACCAACTGACGCTGCTGCTCGGGCTGAGTCCCCCACAGCAACAGCCCCTGGGTTTGGAGGGGGCTCCAGAGCTGGAAAAAGGGGGTTTTGCTCTTTTGCCACATGGGAATCATCGGGGGAATGGGAAGGATTTGGTTTTCTACAGCCCACGTTGTGTTTTTGGGGGAGGTTTGTGTCTGGCATAAATCTGTGCACAAAGGGCAGGACTTGTCCTCCAAGTACACATCACAACACCCCAGTTTTGTGTCTGCCAGAGCCTGGCTGCCTGGGAGAGCCCCTGCCAGCTGTGGGACCCCATCTGCTGCCTGTAGGACCCCCTGTTACCCATGGAAATCCATTTCTCAGCTGCCTGGCAAAAGCTTTTCCAGGGTGCAGCAAACCCCAGGAGATGGATGCAAAGAGGATGCAAAGTGCAAGGAGGATCAGCCCTGGAGCACCCAGTGCTGGGGGCAGCACAGGGAGCCCAGCAAAAGGAGGGCAGGATTTCCCTGTGGGGAATTCTGCCACCAAGCCCTGGGTTACCTGGAACCGGCCTCCAAGCCTGGGGGGGGGGTACATGCAAAGTGCTGCCAGTTGAAACTTGATTTAGCAAACTGGCCCAGCCCCAGCTCTGTTAGCAATCCCTGAAGAGCTTGGGGATTACATGGCCCTGGGAAAACCTGGCTGGTCCTGAAGAGCTTGGGGATTACATGGCACTGGGAAAACCTGGCTGGTCCTGAAGAGCTTGGGATTACATGGCACTGGGAAAAGCTGGCCAGTGTCTGTGCACGTCCTGAGGGGGCTGAGCCTGGTGTTTCCCTGCTTGAAAAAACTGCATTTTCCACTGAAAAAAGTCACCAAGCACCTGAACAGGCTGCCCAGGGCAGTGATAAAGCTTCCCCCTTCCTGGAGAGATTTAACAGACAGGTGGATGTGGCATTTGGGGACATGGCTTAGTGGCGGCCTTTGGAGGAACTCAATGGTCTTGGAGCCAAACTAAATTATTATATGATTTTATGTCTTTATGAACCTGACCTATTATTATCATATTATTTTTAATTATTATATGATTTTATGTCTTTATAAACCTGAATATCTCAACTCCTCAGAAGACCAAACATTGGCCAAACCCACTGCAGCCCAGGCTCAGCACAACCCAAACCCATCCATTCCAAACATGCCAGCCTGCCTTTTTCCAGCTTCCCATGAAATATTGAATTGGGTGAGCTAAAAGACACTTGATGGTCTGGGATTGAATCATCCTAAATATAGATTAAAGCAATAATACCCCATATCAAGAAGAAGAAAGTTGCTAAAATTTTTGGAATTGAGCTGGAAAGTGAATTTTTTTAGACACAACTCAAATATGTCAATACACCACCTTCCACGCTGCTCAATTCAATTCTTGCTCCTTCTGAGGGCAAGATTGCAGTAGGAGAGACAGGAGAAAAAAAGCTTTAAGGTCATGGAATATCCTGAGTTGGAAGGGACCCACAAGGATCACAGATTTCAACTCCTGCACAGGACAGCCCCAAAAAACCCCACCATGTGCTTGAGGGCATTGTCAGCTTGTTTTTCCCAATCCAGAATTTGCTAACAGTTTGCAGTGCTGTCTGTTGCTGACTAAAGTCAAAACCTTTGGGAAGCGGAGGGAAGTAGGAAATTCCAAGTCTTTATACCACTACTCTGAACATTCACCATTTTAACAAGTCAGATTTGTGCCATAAATATAGTTAAATTACGTGTTAAATAATAACAAATTAACAATTAAGCTTTGGACTGGATGGAATTGAAGGAGTTTTGCCCAGCCTTGACTATCTTACTCCAAGCCAGCTTTCGAATAATTGGGCTAAAACTTAATGGGAAAGTTGTGGGTTTGGTGTTTTTTATCACCCAGAGCAGCTCTGAGTGTTGCCCCTCCGCGGCAGCCCCAGAACATTCCGTTCACTTCAACACATCCCAAACCCATAAACCAGCACCTCGAAGGATGAGGAAAAGCAGAGATTCCCGGTGTTTCCCTGGGAGATTGGGCACGGTGGGAGCCTTACAAAGGCAGTTAAAAACAGGGAGCTGAGTCACCGTGTTAGTCACGCCTTCGGGACAGGAGCACTGGGGGAAAACAGCCCTAAACTCGTGTTTAGCTGGGAGCTGGTAACACAGCCAGGATGTGCAGCAGGGATGCAATGCCAGGGAGGCAATCCCAGCCCCAGGAGCAAGGAAACATGCTGCCACTGGTGCAGATGTGCCTACAAATCCCTTCTCTCTGCTCACACGTGCAGCTCCTGAACCCAAAGGGATGGGGAAGGATGAGGATGTCACCCTGTGCCTGCTGCATCCTGATCCACACTGGAAACCTGGGCAAGGTGGGACAAAGCAGAAAGGAGCCCCAGGAGCATGGAAACATGCTGCCAGTGGCGCAAATGTGGCTGTAACTCCCTTCTCTCTGCTCACACGTGCAGCTCCTGAGCCCAGAGGGAGTGGGAAGGATGAGGATGTCACCCTGTGCCTGCTGCATCCTGATCCATGATGGAAACAGAGCCCTGTGCAAGCTGGGACAAGGCAGAAGGGAGGCAAGAGAGGTAAAACAGCCCCAGGAGCAAGGAAACATGCTGCCACTGTGCAGATGTGGCTGTAATTCCCTTCCCTCTGCTCTCACATGCAGCTCCTGAGCCCAAAGTGGGGTGGGAAGGATGAGGAGGCTGCTCTGTACCTGCTGCATCCTGATCCACAATGGAAACAGGGCCCTGTGCAAGCTGGGACAAGGCAGAAAGGAGCCAAGAGAGGTAAAACAGCCCCAGCAGCATGGAAACATGCTGCCACTGTGCAGATGTGCCTAAAAATCCCTTCCCTCTGCTCACACGTGCAGCTCCTGAGCCCAGAGGGAGTGGGAAGGATGAGGATTTCACCCTGTGCCTGCTGCATCCTGATCCACAGTGGAAATCTGTGCAAGGTGGGACAAGGCAGAAAGGAGCCCCAGGAGCATGGAAACATGCTGCCACTGTGCAGATGTGGCTGTAACTCCCTTCTCTCTGCTCACACGTGCAGCTCCTGAGCCCAAAGGGAGTGGGAAGGATGAAGATGTCACTCTGTACCTGCTGCATCCTGATCCATGATGGAAACAGAGCCCTGTGCAAGCTGGGACAAGGCAGAAGGGAGGCAAGAGAGGTAAACCAGCCCCAGCAGCAAGGAAACATGCTGCCACTGTGCAGATGTGGCTGTAACTCCCTTCTCTCTGCAGCTCCTGAGCCCAAAGTGGGGTGGGAAGGATGAGGATGTCACCCTGTGCCTGCTGCATCCTGATCCACAATGGAAACAGGGCCCTGTGCAAGCTGGGACAAGGCAGAAAGGAGCCAAGAGAGGTAAAACAGAGGATGAGTTCAAGGCCTCCTTTTTCTCCTCAGAAGCAGCAGGAACTCACTGTGTTTTTCATAAACTGGGTACGCAAAGCTGCTGGCCAGCAACATTTGCTTAAGAGACAAAGCAGGGGATTGTTGGCTCCAGATGCCACACATACTGCCGGGAACAAAAGGGTTTGCCAGGCTGGCTCCAGCAGCAGATAAAGGCACACAAGGTGTTTACATTGCCCACAAGGTCTGTTTGCATGTGGCGGTGACAGCGTTGAGTCACTGCCGGCACAGGGAGCTGCAGCTGCTGCTGGGGTGGCTCTGGGGACGGACAGGGACGGGATTCCAGCAGGAAAATGCAGCTCAGCACAGGGATGAGCAGCGAGCAAGGTGCCTGGCGCTCTGTGCCATGTGCAGAGCTCACAGCACACCTCTGCCTGCTTTCCCTGCAGGGACAGAGCCCAGACCTGCTTGGCACGTGGGCAGGAAATCAGCACTTCCCCACAGCGAGGGCTGCAGTTGTGGCATCCCTAGAAAGCAGAATTTAGCCCCAGTTGGTGCTTGCACAGGGCTGCCTGTGAACAGAAGCACCATGAGATGCTCCAGCATCACACACCCAAACCCACCCCAGTCTGGTTGTTTTTGCCCTGGAACTGCAGAGCTGAGGGTGGATAGCACCAAGCAGCATCTCTGCCCTGAAAGGGGGGCCTGGTGGCCACCCAAACAGCAAAGCACAATGCCCAAAGCTGGGGCTGCTCTCCTCAGTGCTCCCCTTCTCCCTAGAGCTCCCAACACAGAGACTCAGCTTGGAAACTCCCCCAGTTTGTCCCAGTATAGCCTGGTGTCTGGCAGGGGACCCCAGGGTGCTGCTGGGCTGTGTGCCATGGTGCCAGGAAGGAAGGAAGGGGCAGAGCAGGACAGGGGGGCCCCAAAGCACAGCCCAGAGCCACAGGCTGGGCATGAGTCACCTCCCTGCTCTGATCTGGCACGGGCTGTGATGGAGGGCACACAGCTCTTCACAGAGGGGCCGTGAAAAATGAAATGTCAGTGAAGACTGGAATTGCGGGCAGCCGATTCTCATCCAGCTCTGTTTGGGTGGAATCAAAAGTGTCAATTGCAGGGGGAGATGGGCAGTGGGGCCAGGGCGTGCTCCAGGGCTTTGTTTGTCACTGGGGCTTTGTAAGATTGAAAAATGATTTGCATCAGGTCAAGAAGCAGCTTCTGATATCTAGAGGAACCTGCACAATTATTTTCTCTCCTTTTCCTCAGTCAGACTTGTTGCAAAAGGCAGAGTTGGAAGCCAGTTATTTTATTTCTTTTTCTCACCCAAAATTCTTGCATTGCCTGAGGTTTTATCCTGAGCTCTTGGCTGTGATTAAAAATCGTTTGAGTGTTGATTGGGATCAGTGAGAGGAAGAGATGGGAGGGGTAAAAGCAGAGGGATGCTGTGTGTGGTCAGAGTTTGGTGCTACAGAGCAGGGAGAGCATCCAGGGCATGGAAATGGATGGATGGATGGATGGATGGATGGATGGATGGATGGATGGATGGATGGATGGAGAGGATCCCAGGGATGGATGGAGATGACCCCAGGGATGGGTGGAAATTATCCCAGGGATGGATGGAGAGGATCCCAGGGATGGATGGAGAGGATCCAAGGGATGGATGGAGAGGATCCAAGGGATGGATGGATGGATGGATGGATGGATGGATGGATGGATGGATGGAGATGATCCCAGGGATGGATGGAAATGATCCAAGGGATGCATGGAGGTGATCCCAGGGATGGATGGAAATGACCCCAGGGATGGATGGAGAGGATCCCAGGGATGGAGCAGCTCTGCTGTGGAAAGAGAGCACTGGCAGCTGGCCACCCCTCTGTGCCCACGGGAATGACTTCCTTTGGGAGCTTCCTTTGGGCTCCCACCCCTTCTGGAGCCCACTTTGCACCCCCACACCAACAGCTTGGATGTTTGTTTGGGCTTGTGTGACTCACAGGGGGTTTTAGGGAGAAACTGTGTCGGTAAGCTGTTAATAAATAACCACAAGAAGGTGAAAGTTTTTACCTCCAGTTGAACACCACGGTGTGGTGATGCCAAGCTGTGCCTGACCAGGGTGGTGGCACTGGACGGGGTGGCAGGACAGACAGGAGGACGTGTGTGTGCGCAAAGCAGCAGCCAGAGCGAGTGCCTGGAAGTTGCTTTTGTGCAAGAGGGAGGAGAGACCTCTGCTATCAGAACCTTGCTCCTCCAGACGTGCTTCTGAGCCACTCACAGCCCCGACAGAAAAATTCAACAGGAGAGCCCATGTTTGTTATTGAGCAGCTTCAGGAGAGACCAAGTTTGTAATTCTAGAACTTCAGGAGATCCCATGTCTGTTACTCTAGAGCTTCGGGAGAGCCCATGTTTGTTATTGAGCAGCTTCAGGAGAGCCCATGTTTGTTACTCTAGAGCTTCAGGAGATCCCATGTTTGTTATTGAGCAGCTTCAGGAGAGCCCATGTTTGTTACTCTAGAGCTTCAGGAGAGCCCATGTCTGTTATTCTAGAGCTTCAGGAGAGCCCATATTTGTTATTCTAGAGCCTCAGGAGATCCCATGTTTGTCATTCTAGAGCCTCAGGACATCCCATGTTTGTTATTCAGCAGCTTCAGGAGAGCCCATGTTTGTTATTCCAGACCTTCAGGACAGCCCATGTTTGTTCCTACCTGGCTCTGCCACCTCTCTGCAGCTCCAACACCAGCCAGGTGCAACCCCATAATTAAAGAAGGTTCAGTACAGGCAGGGCAGCTCCCACCCTGTGTGCTGAGGAACTTTGTCCCTGTTGTTGCTGCAATTCCCAGCTCTGCCAACCATGGGAGGCAGGAATTGAGCGCTGGCTGCAGCCTGGGGGACACCCCAAGCCAAGGGCACCTTCACCTTCCCTGGAAATGGTAATTGCTTTATGACAGAGAATGTGAAATGTTGACTCAGCCTCACCAGGAGCAGAGGCGTCCCAACCCCAGCTGGGTTTTGTGGTGTCTCTGTGGGCTGAGCTCATTGCACCTCATTAACCAACTTCCACACCCTTTGGCTTTCCCCAGCACCCACACAGCCCTGGATTTCACACCACGGCTCGTGGACATGCCGAGACATCCTTCATGTACAGGAACAAGGAAAAACGTGGGGATTTTATTTTGCTCTTATCGAGGTTGTGGAGTGACTGGGCAAAGCAGAATGGCTTTAAAGTGAGAGGACAATTTAGACGAGGTATTGGGAAGAAACTCCTCCCTGCGAGGGCGGTGAGGCCCTGGCATTGCTCAGAGAGGCTGTGGCTGCCCCATCCCCGAGGGTAGCTGAGATTCTGGCTGTCACAGAGAGGTTTCTGCAGTCAGGGCTGCAGCTGCCCCTGCACCAGGCAGGGCTGGGGGACCACGCCAGCCCCCACAGTTGTTCAGCCTCACACTGGGGACATTCAGCCCTGGGCAGGGAGCAGAGGCAGGGGGGCACCAAGCCCTGACACCACACTGATAGCAGCTGTCAGCAGGGACAGGTTTAACACAGCCTCAGCTGTTTGGGAACGTGCTGAGCTGGTCACAAAGGAACAGGCTCAGCAGACAACCTCACAGAGAGGAGCAGGATGGTGAAACAGGTAATGCAGCCAGTGGCAGGGCAGCGGGAGGCGATTCCCAGCTCTCCCTGAGCCCACTGGGCTGACGCTTCCTGGGGAATCCTCCACCACAGCTCTAATTCTGGCCAGGAGCAGAGGGACAACTCTGGTGACTTCCTCCTTTCCTGGCTGCCAGCAGCACAAAAGGAAGCTACCCCTCCCAAAGGGCATGAATTCAGCAGAATAAGGAGCTGGCAGGCGTCCCACATGTCCCACCCTGGCTGTGTCACCTTCTCTGTCTGCCTCCCTGAGCACCACACAGGGAACTCCCCGTTCTCTGGGCTCTGGAGTGTGAGTGTTAATGGGACTCAGACAAGTCAAGTGGCACGTGCAAGGCTGAAAAAGCACTTGTGGCAGCATGTGAGACCAGGCAGGCTGGGATGGATCCCTTCCCGCACCAAACACAGCCCTGACTCTCTTGGCAATCACTTCTCTTTAACCCCCAGCTCCAAAGAAAAGGTCCTTAATTTTCCAGAGTGGATCCTTTCATCCTAAATACATATGAGACAACAGGATTTCCCCTGACTCCCCTCATTGCTGGGAAAGGTGAGGGGATGAGCTGAGACACTGGCAAACACAGCAGTGGGAGCGAGGTCACAAACCAAAACTGCTGGAGCACGTTTCTCTGCCACAGCTTTTTCTTGGAAAAAAGAGGGGCTGGATGTTTGCACAGGCAAGAATTCCTCTCCACTGGGAACAGCTAATGAAAACCTTCTCCTGGAAGAAACGCTTTGCCACAGAGCCCTGCAGCGTGCCAGGAGGGCCAGCACGCCCAGCCACCCTCAGCTGCAGGCTGCACACGCCAGGGGACACCCAGGGCTGGAGATTCAGGGGGGCTGGCATGCTCAAGAGGGTCCCAGAGGGCCACGGAGGTCTGGATCAGCCCAGCCCCGTGCTGATGACTCCCCCCAAAGCATCCCCAGCTGCACAAGCTGCTCTTTGTTTGCTCAGAAAGGGCAAAGCCTCCTCCCAGCCAAAGCATTCCCTCCCTGGCAGGGATCCCATGAGGCAGACGGGGGAGAAGCCCAGGAGCCTGAGGTTTCACCCCACGCAAAATGTTCCAGCACAAGCTCATTGAAGGGCATGGTCCCCTCCTCCCCCCCACCAGCAGCACTGAGCTTTAATTCTTTTTCCTCCCTTTTTTCAATTAAACAGGTTTTATTTACCTGCTCCTGCCTGCAGGGTCACAAAACAAGGGGCAAAACCCCCTTGGGCTGGGGAAGGCTTGTGGCGTTCTCCTCCTGGCACCCCAGTGGCTCTGCCCTTGGATGTGCTTCCCCCTCCACAACAACGCTTGGGAAAAAGGAGATTTGTCCTCATTAGAGCCAGGGAGGAGGAAGAGGCTCTGCCAAGGCAATGCCTTAATCAGGTTAGGGGCTGCAATTCAGGAAGGCATTGCTCATCAGGGTGCTGCTAACGAGGGCTGGTTCCTGCCTGCAGAGGGGAGCCGGTCACGGTGTGCCCACCACATGGCCCCTCCTCACCATGAACACCGAATTCCTCAGGGGTCTCTCCTGGCACTGAGGGTGCCAAGGGCTGTATTCTACACCCCCTGTGTCCCCAGGCTGGGGCTTGCTCTGTGGGATGGGATGGGATGAACTCCCATGGGGCAAGGCAAGGGCTGTGGCTCTGCTCACCCTGTGAGTCAGAAGGCAGCTTAAGGAGAGGGAGAAATGGGCAGGACCCAGCACAGAGCAGCTCTCCAACTCCATGGAGGTCTCCCAGAGCATCTCTCCAGCTCCATGGAGGTGACATGCTGGAATCCAGGCCCTCCAAGGAGGGGACAGAAGCTTGAGGACACCAGGGACGGGGCATTTCAAACTGGTCCTATCTCCACCCGTGGCCTGGGAGGGGATGATGCCGGTGTTGCCAGCACCCCTGAGTCACCAGGCACCCTCCCCACACCCTCTACCTCGTCTGAATCGTGGCTACTGCACATCCAGAGGCCATCCAGAGCTGGGGACACAGGACAGGCAGGAGTGCCCAGAGGGGTCCCTTGTCCTGGGGCACAAGCAGAACCAGGCTGCTGAGGGTCCCTGTGCCAAGAGCCAGCTGGGCACTTTGGGGAACCCCCCCTGGATCACCACTGGCAGTGGGAAGATCCCTCTGGAAACCTTCCCGAGAGAAGCTCAGCTGGCCAGGAGCAGAGGGGAGGCAGGAGCAGAGGGGAGGCAGCCCAGCCCCTCTCAGACCCTCCTCCACCCACGCAGCTCCCGCACTGCTACTGGTTGGGCTGGTCTGCGCTAGCACAGCCCGTCCCCCTGCAGCCAGCAGCTCTTTCCCCACCCCAGACAGAGCACCCAGCACCCGGGGCCGTGTCACATCGTGCCCTGGCATCCCGGCCCCCCACCCTCCCTCTGTGCTGCCGAGACAACCCCCGCAGCAGGCAGCGGCGATGCTGCGGCTGCTGATAACGCAGCCCCGGGCGCCTGCCCTGCCGGAGATACCCGCGCTTCTCCGGGGCTGCCGGGCACGCCGAGGGGCGCAGAGCGCTGCCAGTTACTCATTAGCCAAAGTCAAGGACAGCGAAACGGCCCCAGGGCTGACACAAATGCTCGGGATGGGCGGGGAGAGCCGGCAGAGCGGGCACATCCCTGCCCAAGCGGATGGCAGGGAGGAGAACGGCGTCAGAACGGGGCCATCCTGATCCCCCCAACAGCTCTGACCCCTCCGCGGGGCTGGGCTCGTTCCCTCATGCCCCAAAAATTCGGGGCACCCCATCAAAGTGAGCATGGCAGCTCAGCAGCCGATTGTGCTGCTCTCTGAGCAGCCCTGGCACATCGAGAAGGTGCCCAGGGACGCAAGAGGAGCTGCAGCCTCCTTGCAGGGGTTTTAGGGTTGGGGAGCAGCCCTGGCACATCGAGAAGGTGCCCAGGGACACAAAATGAGCTGCAGCCTCCTTGCAGGGGTTTTAGGGTTGGGGAGCAGCCCTGGCACATCGAGAAGGTGCCCAGGGACACAGGATGAGCTGCAGCCTCCTTGTAAGGGTTTTGGGGTTCAGAGCAGCCCTGGCACACCAAGCAGGTGCCCAGGGACACAAGAGGAGCTACAGCCTCCATACAGGGGTTTTGGGGTTGGGGAGCAGCCCTGGCACATCGGGCAGCTGCCCAGGGACACAAAATGAGCTGCAGCCTCCTTGAAAGGGTTTTGGGGTTCAGAGCAGCCCTCACACCGCGCCCTAAGAACACAGGACAAAGCAGAGGCAGGAATGAACAGCAGCGGCTTCCCCCGCATCTCCGCTCCGCCGTGACTCAGAGATGACTCAACACAGAAACACCCCTGGAAACACCCCTGCCCCCCCGAGACCACCGAAACCCATTGCTCGAGCACAAGCCGCTCTCCGGGAACCCCCTCGAGTCACAGCACTCTTTCAGAGGATTTATCAGCGCCCAGGAACAAGCACAGCAGCTCCAGGAGCGCAGGGAAAAATTCCTCATCCGTTTCCAGCTCCCCTCCAGCCGCGGCGGCGGGCCGGGCATTTTTTCCAGCCCTCGAAAGATCGCGGCCAAGATAGTTCTGGGTTTGCATAAGGCAGAAAAAAGCCTTGAGACAGCTCAGCTCCTCCTCTGAGCAGCATCCGGATCCTCGGGATCCGGGAACAGGGATCTGCAAACCGCCTTTATCCGAGGACGAAGCTGCAGCGGCGCACGGGAAATCGAAAGCTAAATATAAACGCGCACAGCTCCAACAGGCAGCACAGTCCCTCCCTCCCAGGTAGAATATTTATGGCATCTGCTAAGGAAGTTAATTTTAGCCTCATTTGGTGCGGGCTCAAAACGAGGAGGTCAGAATAAGAGGCAAAAGATCAAACGGAACGAGAGGGGGCTGTCCCGCCGCTGCCCAGCCCGAAGGCGGCTGCGAGCCAAAGGTGATGACGGAAAGGAGCGGCACTCTCGGGGAACCGAGCGCCACAGCGACATGTCCCGACACTGCACGGGCTGGCAGAGCCCGGGGGAAGCCCGGTGCCAGCCCCGGCTTGGCCAGCAGAGACATTGGCCAGGGAGCCCCGTGTCCTCAGGGGACCTCAGGGACAGCCCCGAGCAGCGCAGGGTGGCAGCAGGGAGGGGTCCACGAAGGGGCATTTCTGCCCCAGGGAGGGAAAGAAAAGAGCCCGGAGGAATTGGAGCCTCGACGGGAGCACACCACCCGGTGACAGCTGCTGGGAGGGGGACACGAAAACCAGGGACCTCACAAAACCAGGGACCGCACAGAGCGGGAGCAGCTTGGCACAGGGAGGGTTAAGGCAAACAAAAACCTGGAGCAGGTTCTTTAAGCGGTGCCAAAGACAGCAAAGGAAAATGGGACGAGCAAGAGAAATCCGTAGGCAGGACAGAGCCAGCTGGCTGGCACCGCTTCCAGGGCTGTGCCGGAGCGTGTTTAGGAATAGCTCCAGCATGACGAAGGCACAGGGGCCGCCAGCCCGGCGCTTGTGGACCCTACCGGGGGCCCAGGACACGTCTGCTCAGCCCCTGCCCCAAGCCACCCCAGCTCCGCTCCCAAATCCCCGCTCCAAGGGCATCCCGGCCAAAGATGGCGCTTGGAAGGAGAGCAGGAATGACGAGACAGCTTCTCTCCTCTTTTGGTCCCTACCACAGACACCCCAGCCCCGGCCAGGCCACGGATTTTTCCTCTCTCCGGGTCACTCCTTCCTCCCTCCCGGCTCCCTGCCAAGCATGACGGCAGCACCCGCCATCCCCGGGGCACTCACCGCGCTTTCAGCTCCTTGTGCTCCTCCCGCACTTTGCTGAGCTCCAGCTGCAGCCGAGCCCTCTCCTTGGCCACCGAATCCAAGGTCTTGCGGGCATCCGCCAGCTCCGACTCGTAGGCGGCCTTGATGCCCGACACCTCGCGGCTCACCACCTCCTCGGACTCGGTGATGCGGAGCCTCAGGCCGGCGTTCTCCAGCTCCAGCGAGCGCACCTTGTCGATGTACACGGCCAGGCGGTCATTGAGCTCCTGCAGATCCTCCTTCTCCTGCAGCCGCGTGATGCGGGTGGGGGACAGGGGGGTCCCCGAAGCCCCGCTGCGGGTGCTCCTTTTTTGCGAAGGCGTCGCCATCGGGGTGCGGAGTGGAGGCGAAGGGCACGGCTCAGGTCGCGGCGCGATGTCCCCACGCCACCCGGCCAGCTGTGGCGGCAGCTCCCCGGCGGCCCCGAGCGACTCGCTTATATCCCAGCTGGGCTGTTCGCCGGGAGGAGGAGCTGAGAGGCGGCGGGTGGAGTTATCCAAAACCTGGGTGGGGACAGCTCGCATCAGTCCCAGCCCTTCCTGAGGAGAGGCTGGGAAAATGTCCCTGCGTAAAGGGGACTCGGGAGGGCGGATTTGGGGACGCAGTCCGGGGAAACCCCCTTGCACACGCTTTTCTGGGGCGATTCCCCCGACAGAGGCTGGATTGAAAGATTGTGGGGACTTGGCCAGGGAAAAGAGCACCTTGAGAGGGGCTGCCCTTGGGCTGAGCACCTCCAGGACATTGCTGTCCCACGGGGCAGGGCAGGCAGCATCTCCGCAGCTGACCCCAGGGTGTGGGGGGTCCTGGCACACACTGAATTCAGGATCCTGCGGTACCTAAAACTCTGGAGTCCAGGGACACAAATGCAGCCCCGAAACACCCTGGTTGGGTTCCCCTGAATCCTGAGGTCTAGGGCACCAGAGTGCCCCCACCCACTTACCCACTTCCCTGCACTGGTTTTGCCCAGTTCTCCCAGCAATGGCATTCCCCATTTCCCAGCTCTCCTCAGTGCCAGCTGTGCCAGTTTGTAACTCCCCAACTTGTGAGCACGCCACCCCAATTCCCTGTTTCCTGTTCTCCTGCCTCCCAGCCCTCTCCAGTGGCACTCAATCCCCCTCCCAGTATCTCCAGCTCCCAGCAGGGGTGATTCCCAGTGCTCCCAGCAGATGTGGGGTGCTCTGTCTCCCTCGAAGCTCTGCTGAGACTCGTGATTTCCACATCTGCCAAACGCTTCCGGCACTCCCAGTGCTGCCAGAGAGACTCGGACTTCATCCCCTTCCCTGCCTTGTGCCGTGGAGCCAAACCCTCCCGTGTGTGAGAAATGGGAATGGAAAACCAAAATCAACCCTTTTACACCCTAGAAATGAGGGGTGGTGGGTGGGGGTCCTGTGGGCATCCAGCTTCCTCCTGCTTGGAAAGCTGGGCTCTGTGGTAAGGAAAAACGGGAAGGCAGCTGCCTTGTGCGTTGTTGATCCTATGTATGTGAGAAATGGGAATGGAAAATCAGCCCTAGGAATAACGGGAGGTGGGTGGGGGTCCTGGGGGGATCCAGCTTCCTCCTGCTTGGAAAGCTGGGCTCTGTGGTAAAGAAAAATGGGAAAGCAGCTGCACCTTGAAGCTGGGGACACCGGCGAGAACCGGAGCACCCCAAAGCACAGCCAACCTCCCCAAGGCATTCCCTGCGAGCAGAGGGGTCCAAGGTCAAGGGCAGCGCCAGCCCGGCCGCCCCCGGAGCCGCGGCTCCTCCCGTCCCTGTCCCCGCCGCAATCCGAGCTCAATTTGCTTTTTCGGCTCAGGGAGGGCGGCGGAGCCCCGGGCGGGCTGGGAATGACTCACACAGCAACGGAGCAACACACGCAAACACGCGGGGCACACACGGCACACACGCGTGTGCGCTGCCCGGCAATGATTAACCCGCTGGCAGCTGCTGGAGAAAGGAGCCGGCAGCAATCCAGGGTGAAAACTTTGAAAAAGCAACAGCTCCACGCCGGGAATCTGCCCCAGCCCCACGTCAAAGACGGGAGGGAAAAAGGGGAGAAAAGGAGGGAGGGTCAGCTGGGCACAGCCCCCCTGGCACTGCCATGGGAGGGGTTGGGGGTCGGGATTCCTCCTCCTTCCCCTTCCTTCTCGCTCCCCCGGCCTCGCTACATCCCCTTCCCCACCCTGGCTTCTCTCTCTGCCTGGAGAAGCCCCCCGAGCGCTGCAGCAATGCTGTGCCACCACCCGCTCAGCGTTTATTTCACTCGGCACTGATCTCCCTGTGTCTCCAGGGGATTCTGCGCTCCTTCACGCCATTCCTCTGCTCAGTTCCGCACAAATTCCTCCTTTCCTGCCTCCTTGCCTGTCCCAGGCTGCCTCTCCTTCCTTCCCCCTCGCATGGGCACAGCTCCATCCCTGGTGGCTGGGGGGGGGACACCCGTGCGTGTCACACAGGCAAAGAGGGCCATGGGGCAGGTGTGAAAAATGCATGTATGTTATGGTCGGCTTTTCGCAAATATTAAAATGAATATTATAGAAATGAATGCCGTATTAATTCTCTTAAGTAGCGTGTTAAATATAGTGTTAGGTTGCAAAAAATGTTCTTTGTCTCTATTGTCTCCCATTGTCCTAATTCAAATTGTCCAAATTATTATTGCTCTAATTGTATTACTATTTTTATATTATATTTTAAGATAATACATTTATCTTAAAATATATCTTAATATATTTATTTTAAGATAATATATAGAATAGAATATATATTATATTATATTATATTATATTATATTATATTATATTATATTATATATAATGTAATACATATAATGTAATTAATATAATATAGTATAATATAATATAAGTTTGCAATATATTTATAATATATTTAATAATATCTATAATATATAATATTATTTATAATATATCATTATTTATAATATAAAGTATATTTTTAATATAATAGAATTTATGTATAATATATTTGTAATATATTTATAAAATATTTTAATAATATTTATAATATAGAATAATATTTATAATGTATAATTATTTATATTATATTATATTATATTATATTATATCATATTACATTATATTATATTATATTATATTATATTATATATAATGTAATACATATAATGTAATTAATATAATATAATATAATATAAGTTTGCAATATATTTATAATTTATTTAATAATATCTATAATATATAATATTATTTATAATATATCATTATTTATAATATAAAGTATATTTTTAATATAATAGAATTTATGTATAATATATTTGTAATATATTTATAAAATATTTTAATAATATTTATAATATAGAATAATATTTATAATGTATAATTATTTATATTATATTATATTATATTATATTATATTATATTATATTATATTATATTATAATTACTATTTTTATAATATTTTTATTACTATTAAACTTTCAAAATTTTAAAACCAAGCGATTGACGTTTTTCACGGCAGGGATGGCAGCAGGGAGGGTGCCCAGGGGTGTGCCCGGGGATGGTGGACGGTGCCCCGCGGGCAGAGCGGAGCGGAGGGCGGGCTCAGCGCTGTTTTCTTTCAAACGCCGACCCTTAATGGGAAGTAGGGACAGCCAAAGGCCGTTTGGCTTTGGCCCCAGGTGCTCTCTCGGCAGGAGGTGCCCGCCTGCCTCCAGAGCATCCACGCTCCAGGACACAGAGCTTGGAGCGTGGCCAGGGTCACCAACTGGCTTGCCTTAACGCGGGAAACGCATTTAGGGTAAAGGCGGGAAGGGACCGGCTTGGGCAACGGCTGGAAATCGCAGCCAAGGGTCACTGGCTCAGCCTGTGGCTGATCGGGCTCCTCACGCTCCCTGCAAAGCCTCCTCTGTGAATGGGACCCCCGGCTCAGCATCCCACCCTTCCCTGCCCGGGGACCAAACCTGAGGGGTCCCCTGGGCTGGCATTGAGGGGGGATCTGGGGGAGCCTGCAGGCTCCAGAGCCCGAGGGGATCTTGGCAACCCGGAGGGAAAATCCCCCAGGGAGGGTCAGACTTCACTCCTGGGATGGGGGGACAGTGCTGTTCCCACACTGCTCCTCTGCAAACCTGTCACACACATCTTCTATGGAAAATCCTTTCCTTAGGGTTTTTCCTCCTGAGAAGCTAAGAGGCCTCAGGAACAAAATGTAAACAATGATTATCTGCTGCTGTGGGATGCAACAGGTGGGTCTATGATTGGTCTCGTGGTTGTTTCTAATTAATGGCCAATCACAGCCCAGCTGGCTCAGACTCTGTTTGAGCCACAAGCCTTTGTTATCATTCTTCCTTTTTCTATTCTTAGCTAGGCTTCTGATGAAATCCTTTCTTCTATTCTTTAGTACAGTTTTAATATAATATATATAATAAAATAATAAATCAGCCTTCTGAAACATGGAGTCAGATCCTCGTCTCTTCCCTCATCATTGGACAACACTGTCACACAAACCCTCTTCTCCTGGCCGTGGAGATGCTGCTGCCCTTCCCCAGCAACCCCCAGGGACTGGGACAGGGAGTTAGCACAGCCCTGAGCTGGTCACTGGCTCCTGAGCAAGGCAGGAGGGCTGAACTCAAAGCAGATGAGCCAGGAGGGCTGGCTGTGCTCCACGGCTCTGGGACATTGCTGTGCTCCAAGCCACCAATGTGGATTTCTCCAGGATCCACCAACATGGATCTCTCCAGGATCCACTAATGTTGATTTCTCCAGGATTCACCAACATGGATTTCTCCAGGATCCACTACATGGATTTCTCCAGGATTCACCAGCGTGGATTTCTCCAGGATCCACCAGAGTGGATTTCTCCATTATCCAGCAACCTGGATCTCTCCAGGATCCACCAGCGTGGATCTCTCCAGGTTCTGTGGGCACTGAGGAACTCGGGGTGCAGAACATGCAGCAGAATAATGGACAGTGAGGGCCAAGGCACTGGGGACAGGAGCTGGGGTGTGAGGAGAGGCCCTCAGCAGAGCCTGCATCAGTCTCACATGACTCAGAAGGCAGAAAGCAGCCACATCCCTGGAATTTCAACACATTTCCGTTGAAATTAGCCTCCAAAACCAGCCCAGTTTTGGGGCTGTAATTGATACAATTTTGTACTACAAACAATGTGAGGGCAGTGGTGAAGCTGGGAGGACAAGAGGAGCTTCAGGGACCCCTCCATCCCTGGCTGCTGCACTGGAGGGGCACAGGAAGGGATGAGCCGTGGGGTCAGGCAGTGTCCCTGGGGGCTGCTTTGCTGATGGCTTTCCAGGTCTTTTAGGCCCTTTGGGGTTCACTTTTTAGACTGCACAGCTTTTGGCACCTGCTTTTGCATGGCTGAGCCCCCCCTGTCTCCCAGACACCTTCCAAATTCTCTCCCCAGCCAATGCATTCCCCTCAATCCTGCTCCCAGCACAGGGCAACTTCTCCTTTCCAGGGCAGACAAATCCCACCTCCAAGTGGGGCTTTTCCCCTTTTAACCCATCCTTAGGGCCCATCCTTAACCCTACACCCTTATGTGCCTCACCACCAGAAGGAGACGATCCCAGCCTCAACATTTCTTCCCATCTGATCCCAGAAATCCAGATCAATGTAGATTTGTGATTTGTGGATGTTTCCTCCTGCAGTCCATGTGGATTTGTGATTTGTGGAGGTTTCCTCCTGCAGTCAATGTGGAAAACTCCTGGGTTGGACGCAAGCAGCAATCCTGATCCCTGATAGCCCTGGCTGGGTGACACACCAAGAATGAACAGACAGGTGGTGGAGCAGGCAGGAATGGGACATGGGGAAGGGTGAATGGGTTTAAACTGGAAAACAGAAGGAGATGGTGGGAAGAAATCGTTCCCTGTGAGTGTGGTGAAGCATCAGCACAGCTTACCCAGAGCAGCTGTAGCTGGATCCAGGGAAGTGCCCAAGGCCAGGTTGGAGCAACCTGAGATAGTGGAAGGTGTCCCTGCCCATGGCAAGTGGGTGGAATGAGATGAGCTTTAAGGTCCCTTTCAATCCAAGTAAGCCTGTGATTCCATGATCTCCCCACCCAGCATCCTGACCCATCACACCACACCTGACCTCGAGACCCAGCTGCAAAGGGCTCCCAGTTCCCCCCATCCACCAAACTGTGCACACAAGGGGCTTGGGGTGTGTGCATGGAGGAGTTTTAATTAGCTAATAATCTTTAATAGGGTTTAATCGCCTTGTTATAAAAGGTAATTACAGCAATACATCAATTAGAGCTGTAAAATTAATAGATTTACCAGTTGTATTTATCGAGGAGCTGCGACTGGCAGTGCGCAGCAGCCAGGGCAGTGCTGCTGGCTCTGCTCTGATACCCAACAGGGGGAAAGAGAGCAGCCACCAAAACTCTCTGGATTTGCTCCTGCCCTTTCATCCAGGACAACCTGAGCACCAGCAAACTCCCCCAGGACCAGCAGCGAGGCAGAGCAGATGGACAGACAGGCCAAAGGGGAATATGGGGCTCACAGTGTCCCTGCCACGTCCCCAGGGGACACTGGAACACGTCCCCTCTGCTCTGCTGGAGATCCTGAGATGGAAACAGCTCTGCCTGCACATGCAGATGGCTGTGGAGATGCCCCTCATGCCCACGCTTCCCTTTCAGGAGAAAAGCCATGCCCATATCCCTGAACCTGTCTTTAGGAGAGACCCGTGGGTGCCAGGATGGGTGCCCAGCCTCATGCCAGGCAGAGGGGAGGGCACTCTGGGCTCTGCAGCCTGCTCCCAGCTCCCCCAGACCCTCCCAAACCCCGAGCACGGCTGCTGTGCTCACACTGCCGAGCGGCAAGGGGTGACCCAATGGAAAATGCAGCTCACGGCTTCCCAGAGCCCTCCCCTTTAAAGGAAAAGCTGGTTTTGCGTGGGCTGCTTTGTGGTTTCAGCTCATGGGTTAAGCACATGGGGGATCAGGGATGGGGCGCTGAGCCCTCCCAGCCCCTTCCCAGCTTTGCTGATCCTTCTCTCAAGCAGCATCAGCCTCTTTCTCCATGGAGGCTGGAACTTTGTGATTCACTTTGTGATTTGAGGAGGTTTCCTCCTGCAGGTGATGGGGACTTGTGATTTTTGGAGGTTTGCTCCTGCAGTCCATGTGGATTTGTGATTTGAGGAAATTTCCTCCTGCAGCCCACGTGGATTTGTGATTTGTGGAAGTTTCCACGCTAGACCACACAAGCATCTGCTCAAACATCCCATTTCACTGAAATAAATGGTTTTGAATATAAGGTCCCAAACAAGCCCCAGTTTCCTGCTCCCCACAGGCCCCAGCTCATTTCTTGCTCACCTCAGTCCCCAGCCCCATTTTCCTGCTCCCCACAGCCCCTAGCCCCATTTTCCCACTCTCCACATCCCCCAGCCCCATTTTCCCACTCCCCACAGCCCCCAGCCCCATTTTTCTGCTCCCACAGCCCCATTTTCCCTCTCCCCACAGCCCCCAGCCCCATTTTCCTGCTCCCACAGCCCCCAGCCCCATTTTCCCGCTCCCACATCCCCCAGCCCTGTGGGTTTGGGTCAGGCTCACATTCCCATGCCCAGCTCTCCCAAAGCTCTGAGTTGGTGCCTGCAGGAAAAGCCAAAACACAATGGGCTGGCACAAGACCAGGCCAGTGTGGGTCACAGGGATGGAGGCTCACACACACAGCACCAGCCCCATGAAATGCCAGCTTGGAACAGCCCCCAAGCCTGCAGGGACTGATGGGGTCAGTCCTGAGGGGGGACTCAAAGGAGTTAAAAATCCCTTTGAGCTTTGCCCGGACATCTGGGGTAAATTAGGGGACTGTCAGCACAGCTGGAAATGAATCTTTGCTTGTGGGAAGCAGCAGAGTCATCTCAGCCCTGGAGAGAGCAGGTTGGTGCAGCAGCTGGTGCTCTGGAGGTTTCCTCCTGCAGTCAGTGTCGATTTGTGATTTGTGGAAATTTCCTCCTGCAGGCTGCGTGGATTTGTGATTTGAGTAAATTTCCTCCTGCAGGTGATGTGGATTTGTGATTTGTGTAGGTTTCCTCCTGCAATGTGGATTTATGATTTATGGATGTTTGGGATGCCAGGACAGGGATATGATTTGTGCAGGTTTCCTCCTGCAGTCCATGTGAATTTGTGATTTTTGGAGGTTTCCTCCTGCAGTCCATGTGGATTTGTGATTTGTGGAAGTTTCCTCCTGCAGGTGATGTGGATTTGTGATTTTTGGAGGTTTCCTCCTGCAGTCAGTGTGGATTGTGATTTTTGCAGGTTTCCTCCTGCAAGTAATGTGGATTTGTGATTTTTGGAGGTTTCGTCTTGCAGGTGATGTGGATTTGTGATTTGTGGAGGTTTCCTCCTGCAGGTGATGTGGATTTGTGATTTGAGGAAATTTCCTCCTGCAGGTGATGTGGATTTGTGATTTCAGGAAATTTCCTCTGCAGTCAATGTGGATTTGTGATTTGTGTAAGTTTCCTCCCGCAGGTGATGTGGATTTGTGATTTGTGGAAATTTCCTCCTGCAGATGATGTGGATTTGTGATTTGTGGAAATTTCCTCCTGCAGGCTGCGTGGATTTGTGATTTGAGTAAATTTCCTCCTGCAGGTGATGTGGATTTGTAATTTTTGGAGATTTCCTCCTCCAATGTGGATTTGTGATTTGCGGATGTTTGGGATGCCAGGACAGGGATGTGATTTGTGCAGGTTTCTTCCTGCAGGTGATGTGGATTTGTGATTTGAGGAAATTTCCTCTTGCAGGTAATGTGGATTTGTGATTTGTGCAGGTTTCCTCCTGCAGTCAATGTGGATTTATGATTTTTTGGAGGTTTCCTCCTGAAGTCAATGTGGATTTGTGATTTGAGGAAATTTCCTCCTGCAGTCCATGTGGATTTGTGATTCTTGGAGGTTTCCTCCTGCCATCAGTGTGGATTTGTGATTTGTGCAGGTTTCCTCCTGCAGATGATGTGGATTTGTGATTTTTGGAGGTTTCCTGCTGCCGTCAGTGTGGATTTGTGATTTCTGCAGGTTTCCTCCTGCAGGCAGTGTGCATTTGTGATTTTTGGAGGTTTCCTGCTGCCGGCTGTGCCAGCTCACCCTGGCACACAGGGCACCGGAGCTGCTGAGCCCCAGCAGGGCTGGCATTGCCACGGGCAGGATTTGGCTCTGCCCACCCTCATGCCAGGCCAGAGGAACCCCCAGGCTGCACTCACCCCTTTCCTTGCAGGGCACTGGAGGTGCCCAGGGGATGTTTGTGCAGAACAGAGCTGGGCAGGACCCAGGCCAGGGGCAGAGCTTGGCTCTCCCCAGTGCCACACTGAAGGTGGGTAAAAGCCATCACAGCCCCACTGAGCTTGCCAGCACCCTCCAGGATGCCAGCCCAGCCCCAAACCTGGCCTGAGGGCTTGGCAGGGCTCCTGGCACCTTCACTCTGTCCTGGGGAAGCCCAGGATGGGTCTTGATGTAAGAAACTGCAGCCCAGGGCTCCTGCAGTGAAACATCCGTGTGCTCAAGGGTCTCCAGTGCTTGGGGCTTTAAGGACCCCACAAGAAAAATCATCTCCAGGAACAGCTTCAGGATGAGCTATTCCCCCCTCTAGAGTGACCTTTTCCTCTTCCACCCTTTGTCCCTGTGCACAGTGTCCAGCTCTGCCCCTCTGCGCCAGGGATTAAAGCTCAGCTTCAGCCCCAGGCCTGGCTCGCTCCTCCCTGCTGCCCTGGGGAAGGGATGGGGACAGGGACAGGGCACGTGGGACACCTGGAGCCCCACATTGCTGTGCAGGTATTCCCATCCCTCTTCACTGCCTTTAAAGGGGGAGAGGCCTTGGCAAGTCCCTGCTGGGGTCCTCGGTGCAGAGGGACAGAGCTGACACACTCCGTGCTCCAAGCAGCGCCCCATGTCCCCAGCAGCCTTCATGCTGTCCCAGCTCCTCAGGTGGTGCCTCACACACCTCCTGTGTCCCTGCAGCTCCTCAGGAAAGGGCCAGGTCTGCAGATGTGCATGCACAGCTGGGAGCAGAGCATCTGGAGCATTCCACACTGGCAGAAGGGAATCAAGCCCCAGCAAATCCAGATATCAGCAAACCCAGCTCTCAGCATCCTGAGGTCTTCTTGTGCCAGAGACGTTTTATAAGCTCACTGCTCCTCCAAAGCCAGCATCTTATCCCTGTTTGTCCTTTGACCACCCTGGAGCTGACAGCAGTGAGCACCTCAGTGCCAGCACAGCCTGCCAGGAACATCCCAGATGTTTTCTCATCTAAAAGGTGGTGTTGGCTCATTTCAGCTCAGAATGACAGGGACAGGGAAGTCTTCCTTCCTTCCTTCCTTCCTTCCTTCCTTCCTTCCTTCCTTCCTTCCTTCCTTCCTTCCTTCCTTCCTTCTTCCCTTCCCTTCCCTTCCCTTCCCTTCCCTTCCCTTCCCTTCCCTTCCCTTCCCTTCCCTTCCCTTCCCTTCCTTCCACCTTTGCTGCTGTGGAGGCAGCTCTGAGCAATATTGACAAGCTCAGAGAGCAGGATTCCATGAGAAAGCTGCAGAATTATGGAACATCCTGAGCTGGAAGGGAGCCACAAGGATCATGAGTCCCACAAGGACTCCTGGCCCTGCACAGACACCCCAGCAATCCCACCCTGTGCCTGGGAGCAGTGTCCAAACCCTCCTGGAGCTCTGGCAGCTTTGGATCTGTGACCATTCCCTGGGCAGTGCCAGCACCCTCTGGGGGAAGAACCTTTCCTGAAATCCAACCTAAACCTCCCTGGCACAGCTCCAGCCCTTCCCTGGGGGAATTCTCCCCCTGTCCCAAGTGCTCCTTGTGCTCTCAGCATGCTGAGCATCCCCTGGCTCCTTCTCAGCAGAGCTGCTCAGGGCAGCCAGACCTCAGTGCTGGGGCTGCAGCCTCTGGGGAGGGTCCTGCACGGCCAGGCCCTGATGGACACCAGCCCAGGGCACTGATGGACACCAAACCAGGGCAATGATGGACACCAGGCCAGGGCCCTGATGGACACCGACTCAGGGCAATGATGGACACCAGCCCAAGCCCTGATGGATGGACACCAGCCCTGATGGACACCAGCCCAGGGCAATGATGGACACCAGCCCAGGATAATGATGGACACCGACCCAGGGGATGGATGGATGGATGGATGGATGGATGGATGGATGGATGGTCACCAGCCCAGAGCAATGATGGACACCAGCCCAGGGTACTGATGGATGGATGGATGGTCAGTCACCAGCCCAAGGCCTTGATGGACACCAGCCCAGGGCAATGATGGACACCAACTCAGGGCAATGATGGATGGATGGATGGATGGATGGATGGATGGATGGATGGACGGACACCAGCCCACGGCAATGATGGACACAAGTCCATGGCCATGGGGGTGCTGAGCACCTTTCCCATTCTCCACTCTATTTCCTGGGGATTTGCTGCCCATATTCCATCAGCAGGAAAAGCTGCACGGGGCAAACCCTGCCAGGTGTGTCCACAGCCACTTCCATTCCTTTCCATCCCCAGTCCCTTCTGTTCTCTGCTGCTCACTGCCCTTCTCCCTCCTGGCCTGCTCAGTGCTGCCACTGGGGTGGAGGGCAGCGTGGTGTGACTGGTTGGCTTTACCACATTCAGTGATCCAAAAAGCCAAATTTAAAAAGAAAAAAAAATTACACTCAAAATAGTACTGAACCTAAGTGGTGGGAGAGTCCCTCAGATTAAAGGAGAAAACGAAACTGGGCTCAGTTGTAGAAGTCAGAGCAGGAGGCTGCACAAAGCTGGAGTCAGAGCATGGTGCAGAGGGGGTGTGGGACTCTCTATCAGCCCTGCACAGGTAGAAATCTTTTCCCTGAGGAGGTAGAAATCTTTTCCCAAAGCAGGGTGCAGAAAGCTCTGTGTGCTGGCTCTGGAGCCCCAAAATGCCCCCAGGGAGACCCTGAGTTGTGTTTTGCAGGGGGAACCCGGGGCTGGCAGCACGGGGCAGAGCCAGAGCAGCTCAGCTGTGCTGCCCCTTGGAGCTGCTCCTGCAGCACCCCCAGGCCAGCAGCAGGATTCTCCCAATGGGGTTTGCACGTAAAAGGCAGCAGAGGCTGGAAGCGAGCAGATTAACATCAAAGCAAAAGCATGATTAAAAGGTTCTCCATGCCAGGAGAGGCCCAGTGGCCAAGCCCCACCATGAATCACCAGGCGGTGACGGAGGCAGTGAGGAGCTGTTTGTTTGCCTGTTGCCAAGGGCCCCGTGGCTGTGGGCTGGGATCTCTGAGCCCTGTGGTTCAGCCACTCTTTCAGGAGGGTTTGGGATGGGGAGCCCGGGGATCCCTGCTGTGGTTTGAGGGCAGAGCTGAGAGCACAGGGTGGGGATGGAATGGGCAGGATGGAGCCTGTGGTGGCAGCAAAGGGGGATGTGCTGGCTGGAGAGCCCAGGAGCTGCAGGGAGCAATAGGATGGAGGCTGTGGGAGCAGGAGTAGAGGGTGCTGTGACACACACCAGCCCCAAGAACCACTGTACAAGGAGGGCTGGAGGACAGATCCCACTGGGAATGACTCATGGGCAATCAGAAAACTCCCTTGGCTCCAATGACAAAGACAGAGAGCACCAAACTGCCTTCCTGTTCCATGCTGGAGGTGAGTTTTTCTTTCCTCTGCATCCATTTCTACCTTCTGCCCTTCTCTGTGCACAGCCTGGCCCCACTCACTGCATGCTCACATCTGCCTGCTCTGCAGTGCCCAGCCCAAGTGCTAAAGCATCCCCTGCACCCTCCAGCGAGCTGTGGGGTCTTCAGAGCTCATCTGTCAACCATGCAGAGCTCCACGCCTCCATTTGCCAGTCTGGGTTCAGCACTTTCTGCCATTTTTCCATTCCTCCATGACTCGCTTAACTCCTGGGGCTTTGCCTGCATAGAGGTGGTCTCTTCAGGCATGCAGAATCTCAGAATCACAGACTGATTGGGGTAGAAGGAGCCTTAAAGCCCATCTCCTTCCACCTCTGTGCCATGGGCAGCATCACCTTCCCCTGGAGCAGGCTGCTCCAAGCCCTGTCCAACCCTGAGCACTTCCAGGGATCCAGGGGCAGCCACAGCTTCTCTGGGCACCCTGGGCTGCTGCCACCACTCTCACAGGGAAGAATTCCTTCTGAATATCTAAACTAAACCTGCTCTTTTAAACTTTAAATCTGTTGCCATTTGTGCTCTTTCCATGGTCCCTGCTCCCACTGCCTGTCCATTTCCTTCTTGCCCTTCCAGTTTACCAGCAGGTCTCCCCTTATCCATGTCAGTCTCTTCTCTTCCTTTTCTGATTTATTTCTCATGTGGATTGAGAGTTTTTGCACTCCATGGAAAGAGTCCTTGAAGAGAACTGACTGACTGACTGACTGACTAACCGACTAACTAACTAACTAATTCTGTTCTGCCCCCTTGTCCCTCAGGGCAGTTTCTTAGGGGTCCCATTGACCAGCTTGCAGTTTGCTTCCCTAAAATTCAGGGTTCTGTCCTAATCTTTGCCCGTCCCACATCCCCCGGGGCTGTGAGCTCCACTGGTGTGTGGTCCCTGCAGCCTCCAATCCTGATGCTGCTCATGAGCTCACCTGTGTTGGTGACCAGCAGGTGCCATGGTTTATCTGTCCTCTTTATAGGATTTCCATGAACGGCTCCTTGCAAAGCTCTGCTCTCCTATGAGGATGCTGGAAATGACCACAATGAAAATAAAGCAGTGTATTATTAATGATAATTATTAATGTATTCATGATAATTCAGCATCATAATAATTATCTGATTACTTAAAATGTAGTTTAGAAGTTGCTTACCAACAGGTGCATTTTTGATGAATTCCATGTGAATTGTTTTTACTTAATGACCAATCCCAGTCCAGCTGTGTCAGACTCTTTGGTCAGTCACAGGTTTTTATTATTATTCTTGTCTAGCCTTGTAACGTCTCTTTTTCTTTAGTATAGTTTTAGTATATAATTTCTTATAATATTATATGATATATTATATGATACGATATATTATATAGTATAATAAAATACGATGTAATGTAACATAATATAGTAATTATAATGCAATAAATATAGTAAATATAATAAAAATGATATGGAATAATATGGAAATTATTAAATATAATATAATATTATAGATATTATATTATATAATATTATATATAATATAGTATAACATATGATATGATGTGATATTATATTATATTATATTATATTATATTATATTATTTGATACAACATTATAATATAATATAATATAATATAATATAATATAATATAATATAATATAATATAATATAATATAATATAATATAATATAATATAATATAATATAATATAATATAATATAATATATGCCCCTTCCCGCACCCCCGAGGGGAGCCTCCATCCCCGGAGGTGATGCCAAGGTCACTCCGTGGCCCGGCCGGGACCAAGGCTGGGCCGAGCGCATCCCGAGCCCGGCAGGGCACAGGAGGGATCGGCAGCTCCATCTCGTGTCTGATCCCCGCAGTACCGAGCGGGGAGCCCGGCCCCGGACAGCGCTGCCCACGGCGGCTCCGCGTCCCGGCGGGCGGGACCCTCGGGCAGCCTCACCCCGTGCCCCGGAGGGATTGGGGACAGCGGTGTCACTCGGCTCTGCCAAGTGCCAGCCTGGAGCCTCGCAGCGGCGAGGCGATCGTCCGGCCGCCGTGCAGAGCCTGGAGGCCCCCGGCAGCCCGAGGGCGCCACCCTTCGCTGTCCCGTGCCACCCCCTCGCTGTCCCGTGCCATCCCCTCGCTGTCCCGTGCCACCCTCTCACTGTTCTGTGCCACTCCCTCGCTGTCTTGTGCCACCCCTCTCTGTCCTGTGCCACTCCCTCGCTGTCCCGTGCCATCCCCTCGCTATCCCGTGCCACCCCCTCTCTATCCCATGCCACCTCCTTGCTATCCCACGCCACCTCCTCGCTGTCCCGTGCCACACCCTCTCTCTCCCGTGCCACTCCCTCTCTCTCCCGTGCCACCCCTCGCTGTCCCGTGCCACCCCCTGGCACGGACCCCCAGCTCTGGCCGTGGCACCGAAGGCACAAGCACATTTTCATTTTTACAGGCACGGGGCCAAGCCCGAAGGATGCTTCTCATTAGGGAGAAGCAGGGCTGGCAGTAAAAGCTCCCGAGCTGCCATTCTAGGCTGGAGGATTCCCCAGGGGATGAGGGGAGAAGCCATCCCTTGTTGGGGTCTCATTGCCAGCAGCACTTGTCGCTTGTCCCTGAGGCAGTGAACACCCCGAGTGGGGGAACATGGGGGGAACATGGGGGAACATGAGAGGAACATTGGGGGAAAATGGGGGGAACATTGGGGGAACATGAGGGGAACATGGGGGGGAATAACAGGGGAACGTGGGGGGAACATTGAGGGAACATGGGGGGAACATGGGGGAACATTGGGGGAACATTGGGGGAACATTGGGAGAACGTCGGGGGAGCATGGGGGGAGCATTGGGGGAGCATGGGTGGAACATGGGGGGAACATGGGAGAAACATAGGGGCAACATCAGGGGAACATCAGGGGAACATGGGGGGAACATGTGGAGAACAATGGGGGGGAAACATCAGAGGAATATTGGGGGAACATGGGGGGAACATGGGAGGAACATGGGGGTACATCGGGGGAACATTGGGGAACATGGGGGGAACATCGAGGGAACATGGGGGGAACATGGGGGGAATATTGGGGGGAGCATGGGGGGAACATGGGGGAACATTGGGGCTACATCGGGGGAACATGGGGGGGAACATGGGGGGGAACATGGGAGGAACATCGAGGGAACATTGTGGGTACATCGGGGGAACTTTGGGGGAACATTTGGAGAACATCGAGGGAGCATGGGGGGAACATTGGGGGAGCATCCCCTTGAGGAACAGCCATGTCTCCTGCGGGCACAGCCCTGGCATCCCCTGGAGCAAAAATTAGCCCTGCACAGCCCTGACATCCCCCTTGAGCAGAAATCAGCCCTGCACAGCCCTGGCATCTCCTCTGAGCAGCAATCAGCCCTCCTGCTCCTGCTGGCACAGCCCTGGCATCCTCCCGAGCAGAAATCAGCCCTCCTGCTCCGTTGGGCACAGCCCTGGCATGCTCCGAGAAGAATTCAGCCCTCCTGTGGGCACAGACCTGGCATCCCCCTGAGCAGCAATCAGCCCTGCACAACCCTGGCATCCCCTGGAGCAGAAATCAGCCCTGCTGCGGGCACAGCCCTGGCATCTCCCTGAGCAGCAATCAGCCCTCCTGCCCCTGCCCACGGCCGGGATCCCGTTGCTCCCCCGGCACGGCGCCAGGCGCTGGGCACGGAGCGGGGCAGGCTGGGCTGCCGCAGGTGTCGGGCTGGCAGCAGCTCCCGCTGCTCGGGGCTGCTCCGGTTTCCAGAAACCAGATCTCCAGGGAGCTGCTGGCCCCAGCACCAACTGGCAGACGTGGCACGCGAGGTGCTGCTCCACTCACCACAGCCCTGCCAGTCACGGCTCTGTCGCCTTTGCAGCATCCCAGAGGACCGAGGGGGAGGGACAGGAATGAATGAACAGTGGGATTTTGGTGTTGCTCCAGCCAGATGGTGGCCAGCACCCACCTGCTGGTGCTGGCTCTGTGCTGCTCCAAGGCATGGCCCAAGGTACCCAGTGTATCCCCTGAAAACAGGGTCAGGAACAGGGCCTCGTGTGTCTTAAAAGGGCAGGAGGGGCCTCAGCAGCTTGAGGGGATCTTTGCCCAAATGCTGAATTCTTGGAAACTCCTCCCTGTGCTCACCCACCCTCTCCAGGGCAAACCCAAGGTGGGATTTGAGGCAGGAGCAGGGGAACACCTGGGATCAGCATTGCTGCCCTGGGTGTCCCTCCTCTCCTACCCCACACCCTCCTCCTTCGGCATGGCACAGGGCAGCAGAGTGACACTGTCCTGAGCCACCTCCCTGCCTGCAGGATGCTGAAATGAAGGAGTGGGAGGCTTCAGACCGTATGGGGGTCTCCTGGATTTGCCAATGCAGGACCAGCAGCTGCCCTGTGCTCCATAAAGGGCTCTCAGCCCAGGGCAGCAGGGTGACACTGTCCTGAGCCACCTCCCTGCCTCCAGGATGCTGAAACTGAAGAGTGGGGGGCTTCAGCCACTGTGGGGTGCACTGGGGGTCTCCTGGATTTGCCAAAGCAGGACCTGGGCTCCATAAAGGGCTCTCAGCCCAGGGCAGCAGGGTGACACTGTCCTGGACCACCTCCCTGCCTCCAAGATGCTGAAAGTGAAGAGTGGGAGGCTTCAGCCCCTGTAGGGGTCTCCTGGATTTGCCAAAACAGGACCTGTGCTCCATAAAGGGGTCTGAGCCCAGAGCAGCAGGGTGACACTGTCCTGGACCACTTCCCTGCCTCTAAGATGCTGAAACTAAAGAGTGGGAGGCTTCAGCCCCTGTGGGGTGCACTGGGGGCCTCCTGGACATCCCAAAGCAGCTGCCCTGTGCTCCATAGAGGGGTCTGAGCCCAGGGCAACACTGGGTGGTGAGACCCCCCCAGCTGGGGCTGTGGAAACCTCAGGAATTGCCTCCCAATCCCCTTCCCCTCTCCCTGCTGGCTCTGTACATGTGAAAAGCACAGAGCCCCCGTGCCCCACACATGGCCAGGACTGGGGGAGCTCGGGGCTGTCCCCACAGCCGAGGCAATCCCGGCATTTTGGGAAAAAGCAAACTGCAGCTCCCGCTCGGGTTTACACCGCCGGGCCGGCTCTGCGCTGCTTGCCCAGGCTCCGAAACCATCCCAAGCCCCCCTGCTTTGTTATTAAATCAAATCCATCTGGCCTCGACCACGGCCGCTTGTTATTCGAGATCCCTCTCCTAGAGGAGCTGGGATTAGCTCCGGGCACGGGGGATTCTCCCTCCCTCCCTCCCTCCCTCTCTCCCACCGCTCCCAGCCCTCCTGCCTTCTCTCTTTTGTGTTCCTTCACTTCTCCTGGAGCAGGGGGAGGCGCGGGCTCGCTCGGCAGCTTTTGTGCAGCCCGAGCTGGCTGCAGGATGTCCCCGCAGCGCCACCAGTCCCATCTGCACATCCCTGCACCCCCCGAGCCGCATCGGGGCAGCCAGAGCCCCCCGAACCCTGCGGGCTGGCACGGGGGGTGACAGTGACACCAGGCTTTGTGCCAGCCACCTGCCACCCGCGTTTCTGACCCCTAAAAAGCTGCTCTGCAGGGCTGAGCTGGGTAATGCCCTCTCCCAGCCCCACAGAACCCAGGAGAGCAGGGTGAACTGGAATGGGGTGGAATGCGAATGCTTTTATCTTTACAGCAAGTGCCCTGAGTGCTGCTGCTTGTCCTGGTGTCACGGCTGTCACCTCCCTAAGGCTGCAGCTTCCAAACAGCACTGAGGAGCTGCTGGGTGGAGGATTTGGCTTTTGGAGCCTCCATGAGCGCGATGGATTTGGCAAGGCAGAAAGCAGTGGGTGAGTTAGACGGAGATGAGCTGCCAGCAGGAGGCAGAGGCAGGGCACCCAGCCGGGCTGGGGATGTTTGTCTGCTCCCGGAGCAGCCCTCGGGGCCACCTGGACCGGGATAAGGTGACAGCATGTCTGGCTCCAGCCCTCCAGGGACTCTTTAGGTTGGGCAGATGGAGCCGTGGTCCCCCCGTGGGCTCTGCGGTGCTGGGCCTTGTGTTCGGGCTGGCAGCAATTAAGTGTTCCAGCTTGTTTCGGAGGGATCGCTGGGTTTGGGCTCTCCCTGAGCAGTGCTGGGGCTCAGAACACGCCCTGACAGACCTCTCCTGGCTGAGCTTGACCTTGGGCACCTGCAGCTCTTCTGCTGTAAACTTCTCTCACAAGGACACAGTCCCCACCAAATGACACCCCACAAGCTGTGCATGAGGCACATCCCTCCTGGGATGAGTGGCTGTGGCAGTGTGGGGTGAAGGCACAGGGCCAGAGGCCAGATTTAAACATGAGTTCAATGTTTAAACCCCTTTAGTGTGTAAATTTTCAAAGCAGAGAGCACTTCCCAGCCTTGGCAAAGCTTTCACCACACCCCAGGAGAACCAGCACCAACCCCTGTGTTTCCCTCTGACCACAGGGATACCTGGACTGGGAAGTGGCACCTGGGCGTCCTGGATGGTCCTTCAATCACCCCTGGAACCACAGCAGCACCTGCTGAGGCTCAGAGCTTCCCTGCACAGCAGCAGCAGCCCCCAGCTCAGTGCAGCCCTCCTGCAGCCAGGTCTGCTGCCCTCCGGCCTGGCTTCCAAGCCCTGCTCCTTCTGCAGCTGACTGGAAAACATAAAAGGAGACAAGGCACTGTCTGAAGGAGCCCAGGGAATCAGCAGTGTGGGAATTGGCACCTTCACTCCTGGGTCCCACCGAGGCACAAACATCACCACACCTGCTCTGCTCTCTTGGGGCACCTGCAGCGTTTAGGCACAAAGTCTGCATCCCACAGTAGCTCCGTGATGGCACCAGGGACTCTCCAGCGACAGAGATGGTGCTCTCACCTTCCCTGGATGGCCCAAAGCACCATCACCCAGCCCTGCAGCAGGCTGCCAGCCCGTTGGGGAAGAGACGGGAAAGTGTCCACTTGATGTGCCTGAAAAGCAGCACACGTCTCCCTGTTGCTATGGAAACGCTGCTTTTAAAGCAAATTAATAATAATAATTAACACCATCTATTAAATAATGGTAATAAAAGCATTAGTAATGACTTGTAATTGGGAAAGCGCTGGGAATAATGCACACTCACCCTGTGCCCTGCTCCCAGCTCAGAGCTGGGGCTGGGGGCGGCATCTCCCACCCATAGGGGAGCCCTGGCTGAGGGCGAGTGCCCTCTGCCTTCAGTGCTGCACAGGCAGGGGCTTAGTGGGATTCAGGGAGGGATCAGACTTTTATCTGGATAATGAGGATGTCTAGACTGATAAGAAGAAGGGGTAAATTGGCTCAGGGCCTGATTCTGCCTCTCTGTGTGCTCGGTGCAGCAGCATGTGGTGGTGGTGGTGGTGGTGGTGCCCGGGCAAAACTGAGGTGGGTTGAGAGCAGGAGTCTGTGCCAGGCTAGGCAAAGACCTGGTTCCTCCCAGTTTTTAACCTAGAAATCAGAGTAATTCCAGAACTGTTAACCCCTGGGAGGCAGAGGTGAAGGGAACTCTGAGAAACTTTGAATGTGCTCCAATTCAGCCTGGAGAAGGGAAGGCTCCAGGGAGACCTTGGAGCTGCTTCCAGTGCCTGAAGGGGCTCCAACAGAGCTGGAGAGGGACTTTGGACAAGGGCCTGAAGGGACAGGACAGGGGGGAATGCCTTCCCATTTCCAGAGGGCAGAGTTTGATGGGATACTTGTAAGAAATTGTTGCCTGTGAGGGTGGTGAGGCCCTGGCACAGAGAAGCTGTGGCTGCCCCATCCCTGGAGGTGTCCAAGGCCAGGTTGGACAGGACTTGGAGCAACCTGGGATAGTGGAAGGTGTCCCTGTCCATGGGAGGGGCTGGGACAAAATGAGATTTAAGTCCCCTTAGAACTTGGTTGCAGCCAAGGGGATGGGGCAGCCACAGCTTCCCTGGGTCCCTCTGCTCTGTTCTCTCTCATTGTGTCCCACTCATCAACCTACACCTCCAAAAGCAGTGTCCAGAGCAGAGCAGTGCAAGGCTGAGCCCAGAGCCACGATAAAACACCCTCTTCTCAAGCTGTGAGATGCTCCCAAAAGGATGTGGAACTGCAGAGAGAAAATCAATGCAAAGACCTGACAGCGTCACCCGCTTGTTTGTGCCCAAAGCCCCTGTGCTGACAAGGTCTCCTCTGCACGGCAGAGCAGGGACCTGCTCTCTCAGAATCGCTCAGCATTCCCACAGGAGCCTGCCCAGACAGGCAGAGCCAGGATGTGAACACCTGGGAAAACCTGGCTCTGAGTTTAGGTGCCTGCATGAGACTGAGCTGTTTGGAAAAGCAGGTCCCCACCGTCCCTGCTGCGCTTCTGGAGAGGCATCAACCATCCTTAGGCTGGCACAAGCAAGTGCAAAATGGCTAAAAAAGTGCTGAGATGCGCTCCTTAGACTTTTCCCAGCCAGGCCTGACAGCCAGACTGCCGGGCTGTGCAGGATGCCAGAGCAAAATTAGGATTGCAACACACCTGCGTGGCTCAGGCTCCATCCCAGCTCAGCACCCGGCAGCAACTTCCACCAGGAGACTAAAATTAGCAGCGACAGGAAGAGCTCTGGAGCACGACAGGATGATTAGAGCCTCCCTGGAAAGGAGGCATCACCTGCAACGTAATGGCTTTCCTCGTCTCTGTCAAAATGTGCAACGACCGGTGCGGAATATGATGGGGAAAAGTGAGGCAGTGAGACAGGGGAAGTGCTTCTGCACAAAATTGGAGTGATAACACTTGTACAGAGGAGGAAAAACAGGATGCTGGATCTCTGGACTACGCCCTGTGTGACAATCATACCCGAGAGGTTGTGCCCTGGACCTGCTGCATGACTTCAATCAAATTGCTTAGAAAGACACAAAAGGCTTGAGGATCGTGCATGCCAGCTCCACCCGAGGTTTATAAACAGCAAGAAAACACCCAGATAAAAGGTAAAAAAAAATCTCTTTTTTACATGTATTTAACTGTATATGTTGTGAGTGTGAATAATCAGTGTCACTCTTCTCCAGCACCAAATCCATGCTTCAAAACTCTTTGTTGGCCTTCTTTGGCTAAAAATAGCCAACACCACCCACATCCATGTTCCTGAAAGAATGGGATGTCATTGGGCATCACCCCTCCTATAAACTTGCCCTGTTTTCATTTAAAATAACTCATAACTAGAAAGAGCATTAAAAGTGGGTGCACTGAGCCTCCAAGTGGGAAGATGTGACTGTGCTGAGGGAGCTCTCGTGCAGCTCACGGAAATGCCAGTGCCAGCCTTGCTGCACCTAGTGCAAGTTGGTTTGACTCCATGACTCACATTCCTGTCTTGAAACTGGAATTCACGGAATCACCGAGTCTTGGGGTGAGTAGTGTTGGACACAACCTTAAAGCTCATCAAGTTCCACCTCCCTGCCATGGGTGGGGACACCTCCCACTATCCCAAGCCCTATCCAACCCTGAACACTTCCAGGGATGGGGCTTCACCTCCCTCACAGGGAAGAATTTCCTCCTAATACCTTATATAAATCTTCCCTCTTTTTGGTTTGAAACCACTTCCCTTTGTCCTCAGAACACGGCCCATCCCTCTCTCTCATGTGGCCCCTTACAGAGAGGGTTCATTTGTCAGGATAACAGGAGACAGGCAAGTCCCTGGGATGGGGAAATGTTCCCCTCCAAGATCTCCTGGACAGAAATACGCGCACATGCGCTGCACAGCTTGACAATGAACACACCTGAACGTGTTGGATCTGCTGGGCACACATGGACCATCTGGCCAACACATGGGCCTCGGGCTTGACATGTCCAGGAAGCATCTGAGTGATGGTGGATGCAACAGGCAGGCAGAGGGAGCACGTGCAGGAGCCCAGCCCCACTGGCACCATGGTGGAGGTGGGTGTGATGCTCACAGAGCTGATCCGTGGCATTCCTGGGCTGATTTCTGGAGGTTCGGACACAGGTGAGTGCCAAAACCCCAACGTGCCCCTGGACAAAAGTCAAAAAGGGATATACCCAAGGAAACTCATGGTGATGGTTTAGAAATTGAAATTGGGAATTATCTGCTTGCAGGAGATGGGATTCCAACAGGAGGAAAGCATGTTCCTTGGAAAATGAACCACATGTATACGCAGCAGGAATAAGGGCAGAGTGTGACCTTGAAATTGAGCACTCCCTTTTGACCCCGGACCTGAAATTACCCAGATTTCAGCAGAAGTTTCTCCAGCAACCTTAGTGCAGGTTTTACAAACAAACCCCTGGTGATGAGAAGTCCAAACTCTCCACGTTATGAACACACCAAGCCTGCCAAGGGTGCAGCACCGCCATCCCAGCGCCAGATTGTCCCTGTAGCTTAGCACCCATCTGCAGCCAATATGCTGAGCTCTTAACAAAATTGAGGGGTTTTAAAAGCTGCTCTCCTGGGCCTGATCCCATGGACCTGGGCTCACCAAAACCAATGGACTTCAAGGAGCTTTGGATCAGGCTTTGCGCTAATTTACTTATCTCGTAGAACAGCTTAATTAACAAATGTTTGCAAAGCACTTCAGGATCCTTGCACGGATAGTGAGACTCCTCTTGCTGCCAGTGCCATTGACAAAGCAAAGAGGTTTAATGTCAACGGGCAGCAGATGAATTGTATGGGCACAGACAGGGATGGAGAGACATCCCAGGGGGATTGGCCACCATGGAGTCCCCCCTGATCCGTGTCCTACAGGGAATGGCCAGCACGTGGGCTCAGAGTGGGAGGGAGCCCTGAGAGCCTCCCAGCATTTGGGATGCTTCTGTTTCATGTGCACCTGAGCAGTTCCTGAAATGACCTGTCCAGGGACAGGGAGATGATGTCTCAAAGCACTCGTGGTGATGGTATCCCAGCTTGAGCTTTCTACCTCGGGATATTCTATGATTCTATGCAAGATGAAAATGAAGAAAAGCCTAAAAAAAGTGTCCTGGTTCCAAGGTGGTGTTTGCTCCCCCTGTCCTCCCCACCACCAGCTCATCACCTCAGTCCATGGGACATGGGATGCCTCCACAGCATCAAACCTTTCCTAGGAGCTGCCACCTTTCCCCAGGCTTGTGTCCTGTCGGTGGGCAGGGGGATGCAGCACTGGGAAGCGCCAAATTCGCCTTCACACCGAGGACACAAATTCATCCAGAAACTTTCTCCCTGCGTTAGCTCTTGGTGGTGACTCTCAGTGCTGCCTGAGGACAGGCTGCTGGCACCTCCTCAGCCAGTGTCAGCTTTATTCCTGCCTCCCACAGAACTTTCTGCCACCAGCCCTGGTGCCCGGCCACCCCTCCCGATGGCTCTGGCACCGGCAGCAGCTGCAGTTTGCAGTTTCTCCCTTTTCTTTGATCCTTCTGCAGCCTCCTGCCTCGGCAAGGGGCACGTGATGCCTCTGCCTGATCCCAACCTCTCTGCTCCGAGCCGCCGTCCCTGGCTTTAATTAATACTTTTTTTTCCCCCTTCTGACAGTAATTCGGGGATGTGGATTTTAAAACATTTGGAAATACCCGCTTTTTAACTAGAAACACTGAGTTTCTGCCAAACCCTCGGCGGGGCGTTCGCTGAGTGGATAGAGCTGTGCGGAGACTACACCCATGGTGGAACCCTCACTCGCAACCCAGCACTGCCTGCCCCCCAAAAAGAACCTTTTACCTCTCCATCCATGGAGCTGGGAATGATCCAGCCCCCTGTGAGCCCCTATGACCTACTCCAGCTCCAAGCCACCTGGCAGAGCTAACTTTAACCTGAATTACTCCTGAAATCCAGCTTCCCCAGAGGCAGCGATGCCAGACGGGAGGTAAGATCATTCCCAAGCAGCTGCTATCACTGGGAAGAGGATCAAAGTCTTGGTTGTAGCCCAGCTACGCCCCCAAAATATTGTATGAACTGAGAGATGCTGCTATCAGGGACCCATCAGGATTAGTCACTGCCCATGTTGCCAATTCCTGTGATTTTTTTTTTTCCTAGGAGCGTTTCTGGTTGCCTTAAATTCCCAGCTCTGTGAGTCATGTGAATCTGCCTGAGTATGAATTTTTGGTTTTTAAAGTAAGTTTCTAGACCTTGTGGCTGTGCAGAAAAGCAAGGTGATGTAACCAGAGTGAAATCCAACAGCCCCAGGAGAAGGCAAATGAGAAGAAACTCAATTTTTTTTTTTTTTTTTTTTTTTTTTTTTTTTTTTGAGTCACACAAACTTTTTAGTCAGTTTGGTCATTTCTGGGCCTGGCTCATGCTGCTGGAATGCTCACAGCTTGGAGGTCCACAGTTTTTCCCTTTTTTCCTTTCACTTTCTGATTTCCAGGAGCACTTTCTTCTCCCAGGACCTCCATGCCAGAACTTAAAATGGAGGTGGAAGCAAAACCATGTCCCTAAAATGAGGTGCTGCCTCCAGAGCAGGCATTGCTACCAGCCTCATGCATAAGATCCAACCTGGACAAGAGAAAAGTCCAGAATTTACAGGGCAGAACACCTTTAAATTCCCACCACCAGCACATGAGTGTGCACACAATCCTCACCCACACTGGGAACTCCCTGCATGGAGACGTGTGTGCACACAAATACCTCATACATGAACACGTGTGGTTTATGGGATATTTCTGTGTACATAATTCTGTGTGTTACACCTGTAACTCGTGCTTACACACACACACAAGGGTTTCACCTGGTTGTAAGTGTGAACCACAGCCAGCAGGTGTGTGAAGGGAACCAGCAGTGTGTGTGTGTGAACGTCCATGTGCATTAAATGCACATTTTTGGCCATTTAATGGGGCACACCCAGCCAAGTGCCTGTGTTAAAACTTGCCATGGGATGTGTGTGTGCCCTGTGGAACCACCACCCAACACATCCCAATATAGACAGAACTCTTAGAAGAAGGAATATCCCAAACTGCCACAAAGGAAAACATCCCAAACTGCCGCTCTCAGGACTCCCATCACCTCACAACAGTGAAAAAAGAAATAAATCCCAAATCAGGACACTGACAAAAATGAGCTGCATGAAACACATCAGTGGAGGGGTTCTCCTGCCCTTAACTTTACTTTTTCCCCTCTTTTTTATGCACAAGCTCCAACCCACAGCACGGCTCCTGCGCAGAGGGGCCCTGCCCCTCCCAGCATCTCCCTGAGTTTGCACCGCACATCAGGCAAACCTGGATGCCAAAAAACAAACTGAAAGCAAAAAATTCCCCCTTCCCAAAGTGCCTGGGCAAACTCACAGGGAGAGCTCCGGCAGCACCTTACCGGCTGAGTCAGTGGATGAGCCATCTCCTTGTGCTGGCTGCCCCATCTGCCGAGTTCAGCCGCAGCTGAGATCTTCTGCTGGTAGACCCAGAAAGGGGAGGTGGGGGGGAAAGAAAAAACCTTCCCGTAAGGATCCCAGAGCCAGAGAGAGCAAATCTGCACAGGATGCAGTGTGGGGAGGGTGGAAATGTCGAGCCCCGGTGACAAGGCAGCGGTGCCACCACCCCGCGTTCATTGCCAGCGCTGCGCAGCGCGGTGCGGCTCGGCGGGAGCCTCGCATCCCTTTCTGCATTGTCCCTCTCCAGTGTGAGCTCCGGCAATCTCATTTCATGGGAGACATCTGGTTTGATTCAAAGAGAAGAAAGGGGCGAGGGGGGAACGGCGCGCTCACACGCTCAGCGCCCAGCGCGGCTGCCTGGGAGCTGGGCAGCGATTGTCAATGCTTCCCTCCTTCCCTCGGCGCTGAATCCTCCTCATTTCAATGAGAAAGGCCAGCCCGGGAGCAGGGCTGTCCCACGGCTCCCCCCCAGCATTCCCAGTCTGCAGGAGGGGGCTTGGCTGGGGCGCAGAGCCAAGGGTGGGGAGCTGAGCCCCAGCAGCCTCACCGAGCCTGGAGCCTCTGCAAGGCCTTGGGGGACTGGGGGGGCTCCCCCTTCTTGTTTCCATCATTCCCAGGCCTGGTGGACCTGCAGTGTTGTCCCTCAATGCTTGTGGCTGTGTCAGGGGTCTTCCCATTGCAAGATTGAAGTCCTCATGTTTGTGGGGAGCCCTTTTGGAAGGCCATGTCCTCCTTGACAAGGACAAAGCAGTGAGCTCCTTGTCCATGGGAGGGGGGTCCTGGCCCATTGTGCCACCCTGCTGACCTTGGTGCCCTGTTAGCCTGTCCCCAAAGTGTCCCTGCCGAGCCACCACTCCTCCCAGGGATCCCTGTGGGTCTCTGGATGGATCCCAGTGGTGAAATCCAACCCAATCCTTGTGGGTCTCTGCATGGATCCCAGTGGTGTAACCCAACTAGGGATCCCTGTGGGTCTCTGCATGGATCCCAGTGGTGTAACCCAACCAGGGATCCCTGTGGGTCTCTGCATGGATCCCAGTGGTGTAACCCAACCCAATCCCTGTGGGTCTATGGATGGATCCCAGTGGTGTAACCCAACCCAATCCCTGTGGGTCTATGGATGGATCCCAGTGGTGAAACCCAACCCAATCCCTGTGGGTCTCTGCATGGATCCCAGTGGTGAAACCCAACCCAGTCCCTGTGGGTCTCTGCATGGATCCCAGTGGTGTAACCCAACCAGGGATCCCTGTGGGTCTCTGCATGGATCCCAGAGGTGTAACCCAACCCAATCCCTGTGGGTCTCTGCATGGATCCCAGAGGTGTAACCCAACCCAATCCTTGTGGGTCTCTGCATGGATCCCAGTGGTGTAACCCAACCCAGTCCCTGTGGGTCTCTGCATGGATCCCAGAGGTGTGACCCAACCCAGTCCCTGTGGGTCTCTGGATGGATCCCAGCCCTGGACACCCCTGTAACGCCCCTCAGGAGTGGGCAGCAACAGGTCCCCACACAAACCCTGCTTCACCCATGACCCCTCCACAGTGTGGGGCACATGGTGGGTGTCCACAGAGACCCCTTCCACTCATGGCCCTCCATGCTGGCTGCACCCAGTGGGTCCCCTCACAGACCCCTCATTCCTGGGACCCCTCTCTGCCAGGGTGTGCACAGAGAGCCGCTCATGGAACCCACAGTGGGTCCCCATGCAGCCCCTACAGCTGTGTCCCCGTGGGTCCCCATGTAGCCCCTACACCCACCCAGGGCATGGTGGGTCCCCAAGGAGCCCCCTCCCCGTGTGACACAGGGAATCCATCCCACTGCAGCCCACCCCACCCTTCCACAATGATCCCACCACAGACTTCCACCCATGGCATGGTATATCTGCGTTTTGGGGTGCACATCTGCATTTTGGGGGGCACAACCGCATTTTGGGGGGCACATCTGCGTTTTGGGGTTGTGCTCCTGTGTGTGCACATCTGGCCACGGCTCGGGACACCTGAGCACACCTGGATGTGCATCATCCTCCAGCTGGGTCACGGTGGCTTCCCCGCAGTCCCCTCCATGGCTGGTCCCCTCTCACCTCCCTAACCCGTGTCACAGCAGGGACCCCCCAGTCCCCATCCCCATGCCATGGCATGTCCCCCTGCAGCCCCTCCAGCGGTGACACGGTGGATCCTCCTGCATCCTCCTCCCCTGGTGGCACCGCGCGGTCCCCCTGCAGCCCCTCCACGCGTGACACAGCGTGTGTACCCTCTGCACCATGTGTGTCCCCACAGCAGCCTCCCCTCCGTGTCCCAGTGGTCCCCACACCACCCTCCACCCCTGTCACCGTGGGTGCCTCTCCACTCGTGTCACTGCGGGTCCCCTTGAGCCCCCTCACCGTGTCCTGGCCGGTCCCTCACATCCCCCATCCCACATCCACTCGTGTCACAGCGGGTCCCCGCATCCCCCTCGCAGTGTCACAGCGGGTCCCCTGGAGCCCCCTCACCGTGTCCCGGCCGGTCCCCAATATCCCCTATCCCACATCTACTGGTGTCACAGCGGGTTCCCGCATCCCCCTCGCAGTGTCACAGCGGGTCCCCTGGAGCCCCCTCACCATGTCCCAGCCGGTCCCCCCATTCCACATTCCATATCCACTCATGTCCCCGTGGGTCCCCGCATCCCCCTCGCAGTGTCACAGCGGGTCCCCTGGAGCCCCCTCACCGTGTCCTGGCCGGTCCCCCATATCCCACATCCCACATCCACTCGTGTCCCCGCGGGTCCCCGCATCCCCCTCGCAGTGTCACAGCCTGTCCCCCCCATCCCACATCCACCCGTGTCCCCTCGTGTCCCCGCATCCCCCTCGCAGTGTCACAGCCTGTCCCCCCCATCCCACATCCACCCGTGTCCCCTCGTGTCCCCGCATCCCCCTCGCAGTGTCACAGCCTGTCCCCCCCATCCCGCATCCCACATTCACCCGTGTCCCCGCGGGTCCCCCTCCGCACGCCGCCGGTCCCCGCCGCCCCGGTGGCCGCCGCCGCGGGCGGGGGTGTGCCACCACCGGACTACATCCCCCATGAGCCCGCGGGCCGGGCCGCTCCCGCAGCGCCCAGCCGCCTTCAAACAAAAGAGTTTCCCCCCGCGGGGCCGCGCTCCGCTCCGCGCCCCCCGCACCCCCCGCACCCCCCGGCGGCGGCGGCCGGGGGCGGGGGCGGCGGCGGGGGGACCGCGGTGGAGGCGGCGGGCGCGGGGCTCGGGTTACACGGGAAAGGGGCTTGGCCAGGCGGGGGGCGGGGGGCGGAGGGTCCTTTTCTCTCTCTCGTTCTCTCTCTCTGCCTTTTTTTTTCCCTTCTCCCTCCCGAGCTCTTTGTGTCCCCCCCCTCCCCTCCTCTCGCCCCCCCCCCCCCCCCCCAGCCCCCAGCCCCCTCCCAAGCCTTTGTTAGCCATGCCTAGCCTGGTAGTCCCAGGGATAATGGAAAGGAACGGGGGTTTCGGCGATTTAGGCTGTTTCGGTGGGAGCGGCAAAGACAGAGCGCTGCTTGAGGATGACCGGGCGCTGCAGCTCGCCCTGGACCAGCTCTGCCTGCTGGGGCTAGGCGAGCCTTCCTCCTCCTCCTCCTCCTCGGCCGTGGTGCTGGTGGAGGACAGCAACAACAACAACAATAACCCGCCGCCGCCGCCGCCGCAGCAGCCCCCGCCGCCGCCGCCGCCGCCGCAGCAGCCGCCGCCGCCGCCGCCGCCGCCGCCCCCGGCGGCCCCGAAGGGCTCGGCGGCGCCCAGCGCCGGGGCGGCGGAACCCAAGTTGTGCGCGCTCTACAAGGAGGCCGAGCTGCGGCTCAAGAGCAGCTCCAACACCACCGAGTGCGTCCCGGTGCCCAGCTCCGAGCACGTGGCCGAGATCGTGGGACGGCAAGGTGAGCGCCGGGCCCCCGGTACCCCGCGATGCGCCCCGGTGTGTCGCCGCTCGCCGGCCCCGGGACACTCCCCCCGCGGCCGCGGGGCCCCGCCGCTCCCTCCCGCCCATTGTTCGGGGCCGGGGCCGCTCGGCCCCGCCGGGGACAAAGCCCGGGGCTCCCGGGATGTGGGCGGGCGGCCGCGCTCCCGGCACGGCGGTGCTGGGGAACGGTGGCGTGGGGGCTCTGCGGGAACGCTGCGGGGGCTTGTCCGGCACCGGAGCCCCGCGCGCCGCTCCCCGGTTCTGCCCGAGAGCCGAGCTCGACCGCGCTCTGCTTAAGAAAGAAAAAAACCCTGGGAATAAGGCGGGGGAAGGGCGGGGGGTGCGGGCTGAGCCCGGCCCCGCGCCTCGGAGTCCCCCTTTGTTGGCCGGGCGGAGGGGGTGTGGTGGTGCCGCCGGGCTCGGTGCGAGCGGCCGCTGGAGCGGCTGGGAGCCGGGCTGCCGAGCTGCTCCCGCCGCCCCCCGGCAACGGGGGGGACCCCGGGGCGAGGGGACCCCGGAGCGGGAGCCGCCGTCCCGCGTGGGCCCCCCGCGGCCGCTGCCCGCGCGCCGCCACAGTGATGCTTTTGTTCTCCCGGCTCCGTTCGGAGCGAGGTGGAATGGAGGAGGGCTTTAAAAAAAATTACATATATATATGTATCTAGATAGATATATATATATATATCCCCATACCACACCCACTCTTAAGTCACCCCTCGCCCACCCCCACCACTCCCGGGTGTGCGGTGCGGGGCCCCGCGCCTCCCGTGGGCACTGCGGGAGTCGGGGCACGGCGCTGCCGAGAGAAGTTTTGTGTCGCTACAGAGAAAAAAAAAAAAATAATAATAGTGCGGCTAAGTGTTGGGCTTTTTTTTTTCCTTTCTTTCTTTCTTTCTCTGAACAAGTAACTTGACGCTCTGGAAGTGCGATGGGCAGAGCCTGCGGCTTCATGGGCAGATGCTCCCCTGTGGGTTGGGATGGAAGGGCCCTGAGCAGGGGGTTTGTGGGGGGGACACGGGGGGTGATGACCCCCAGTGCCCCGAGAAGGGCTGAAGTGGGCGAGGGGAAGCCACGGGAGAGGGACACGAATGGCTCCGTGCTGGACATCTCTGACGCTAGGGCGTGCGGCTGGAACAATGGGGCCTGCGGAGGCTCTGCTTGCTCCCAGCCCTGGAGCGAGGTCCGGTTCCACGGGCCGGTCCCGGTTCTCCGGGATGGAGAGCGGGCAGAGTGCGGGGGTGCTGATCTCCCCAAAACTCGGGGTATCTGCAGCAGAGGGAGCAGCTCTTGCTGTGGTGTTCACACCGGGATGGGGGAGATGGGCAGGAAGGGGTGAAGGTCTGGCCCAGGAGACCCCACTGGCCCCGATCCTGGTCCTGGTCCTGGTCCTGGTCCCGATCCCGATCCTCCCTTGGCTCTGCAGGCGCGGTGGGGCTCAGCACCAACTCTGCGCTGCTGTGTGTGTGTGAGGCCATGGAGAATCAGGCCCCCTTTGTTTAATAAAGTTGGGAAAGAGGATTCGGCAGGCGGAACCGAGGGGGAAATGTGCCAGGGCTGTTTTGTTGCAGGATCTCAGCGCTGCCCCAGACTCCTGAGAAGGGGGTGTGTGCTCAGAACGCAGCACGTGCCTCTTGTGTCCAGAGCCATGGAGAGGAACGTGGAGACCTGGATTTTTTCCACCATTTTTTTTGTGTGTGTGTGTGTGTGAGGGTTTTCCCACATCTGGGAGCTGGGGGGATGCAGCTGTGGCTGTGCTCCTTTGGCTGGTGGGGCAGATGGTGCAGCCTGTGCCCCACCACGGAGGTGGGTGGGATGGATCTTGTGCTGGGGGCTCCTTCAGCACGGTCCCTGGAGCTGTGGCTCTTCACTCCAGCACACATCGTGGCCCACACTTGTTTCTGAAGGCCTGCAGGAATGTCTCTGCTGTCTCCCGTGCCTTGTTTTTGTGTAGAAGGCCGGATTAAGAGGGTCTGGAGCTGGGTGTGGGGCTCCCCGGGGGATTGATTCCTGCACTCTCATGGATGCCTGACCAGGAATCCCAGAATGCCAGATTGACATCCCTTGGTGGTACTGCTCCTGCTGCAGATGGTTTTCTAGGAAAACAATTGTGTTTATGGGTACCTTTGAGCAGGGTGACGAACGTCTTGAAAAAGGGAGGGGGAAAAAGTAATAATGAAATAAAAATTATTTCACAGCTTTACTTGGTAACAGGGTTTAGCTTTTTCTGCAACTTATTATTTTCTGAAGAAACACACTATCCCTTCAGATTATTTCATAATGATATCAACCATCTATTAAAGTGTTCCTCACAGGCAGGTGTGGATATGAGAGGCCTGGATCTGGGCACAGGGACCTGGCCACAGGAATTCCACCTGCTATCAGGCCACCCCTCACTTTGCCAAAGCACTGAAAAGGCACTTAAGTGTAAATAATGCTCAAGCCCGATGTATTTTTATTGGAATGCCTGTAAGAGTGGTTTGTGAAGAGGTGTAATCGTGGCAGAGGGGGGTGGTTTCACTCCAAGCAAGGATGCTGCAGGAACTCGACCTGAGCCTGGCAGCTCCTGCTTTCCCCAGGAGCTGTGAACGTGCCCTGGAGGAGCCAATGGCCTGCTGGAATCCTTGCTCCGGTTTGTGCTGGGGCTGCTTTGTGCTCTGAATTTGAGCCACGAGCCGGCTGGGGTGGGGGACTGGCCTGGGGTGAGGTGGTGGTGGGCTGTGGAAAGGGGGATTGGTGGGAACTGGCCAGGCTGGTGCCCCAGGGTCCGTGGCAAAGAGCTGGGTGGCTGGTGGGGTGTGCCAAGGGCTGCTTTGCAACCCGGAGGGCAGGAAACCGGGAAAGGAAGAAGGAGGGGATGAAGTCACAAGAATCCCTTTGACTGGGCATGGTTGGTGGTGACATCCCCTTCACACCTGTCCCTCTGTGGGACATATCAGGGGTGAGTCTGCCTGAGTCAAGGCTCCTGCAGGTCACCCCCCTTCCCCTGGCATGTGTGTGAGCTCCAGCTGTGCTGGGTTTGGGTGACCAAACCTCCTGGTGTGCGCCATGGCACGGCCAGTGCTCCCTGGGGCCTGTGTGGCACATCAGGGAGCTTGGTGGCCCTTGTGTTCCTCCTGCCACCCCTCATTGTGGGTGTCCTGCCTGCAACAGCCTGTCCATGGCTCTGCTGGCTCTCACGGCCATGCCCATGAAATTGTAAGGACAAAGCACTGGAGGGGTTTGCAGCAGGTTTTTCTGGAGATGGTGGGGCATCAAGGGATGTGGGCTGAGATGGGGTGTGGGTGCTGGGAGCAATGCAGAGTGTCTGAAGGGCATCATGTTTTGGTTGTGCAGGCTGAAATTAGGAAGGGGCAGAAATCATCAGGCGCTGCAGCTCTTCCCTAGAAGTGACCCGAGGTGGGTGTGGATTAGCCAGATGAAGATTTGTATCCAACTTTTCTGCCTGCTCCCACAGGCAAGCTGGGCTGCTGTCGCTGCAGCCAGGGGAGAGGCTGAAGGGCACGTTTGAGGCCAGATGTTGTGGGCAGGGAGACATGGTGCTGGTTCTTTGTGTGCCTGGTGTGTGCAGGTGTCGGGAGAAGCCGTGGGGTTGCTTTGGCTTCGTGCTGCGCCCACTCCCAGATAAGACTTTCCCTGTAAGGATTTTTGGACTCTCTTAAGGATTTTTTGGTCCTTCTAAGGGTTCTTGGTCTCATCACAGTAATAGCATCCATTGTCACCTGTACTCACAGACACCCTTTGATGCAGCATCTCCCAGCCTGCTCCAACCAGCCTGTTGTCACCAGGAATGAAGATTATGCGAGAGAGGATCTTAACATAAATTGCTCTTTCTTGGCAAGGTGAAGTCAAATAACAAGAGGCTCCACTAAACCCAAGGTGATTGGGTTCTTTGTGTAGCTCCAAACATGCTCCAATGCTTTCAGCATTTAAAAATAGTCCGAGGAAGCCTTTTCCATTGAGGAAGTCTGATGATGGCAGCTCCCCCACCCACCCTGTGGAGGTGGATGTATGTACAGCATCCGAGGAGCAGCGAGGGGGGCAGATCTTCTTGTCTCCTTGTTTCATGGAAATCTTGGCTCGAAATCCACCCGATCTGCTGGGCTCTGAAGGCTGCTCCAGCAGCTCGGGATGGGCCCGAAAGGGAGGGAAAAGATTTGCCGTCGGTATCGGGTTGTTGCAAAGTGTTAACGAGAATTACTCCGAATTTACACCGGCGGGGGGGAAAAGTGCGGAGCGGCAGCGACTTTGTGCCGTTTGAACCGGAGGTGGGAGGAGAGAACGGCTCTGGGAGGGAGAGGGAGAGGGAGACAAAGGGAATTTTCTGCGAGGGAGCCACGCACGCTCCCCGCGCAGCGCTCGGGCGGCCGGCGCGGCGCTGACCGAGTGAACCGCAGCGCAGCCGCCCGGAATCTAGGGCAGTGGGGAAGCAAGCGGCGCTGGCACTGGGTGGGGGCCCCCGCCTTTGTCTGGCAGCCCCCTCCCTCGCTGCCCGCGTCCCCCCGCGCTCGCCGTGCCCCGCTTCCCCCGCTCCGCCCGGCCCCGGCTCGGCTGGAGCCGTGCGGGACCGAGCCGTGCCACGGGCACACCCACTCCGCGCCGGGGGCTCCGCTTCCCAACTTTGCTCCGGGTTGTCTGTGCCTCTAGGCTCGATGCTGTTTAGCGTTTTTTCCCCTTTTTCTTTGTGGTTTTTTTTTTTTGTTGTTGTTGTTGTTGTTTCATAAACAACTTTCATCACAATGTGAAAAAGCGTAAAAATCGCCGCGCTGGAATGAGGCAGTCGCTGGTTTTCCTGGCATGGTGTGCGTTGGGTGGTGTTTTTTTTTTCCCCGTTCTTGTAAACACAACTTGCATCATCAGGACAATAAACCCTCCGTGCAAAGAGATTTAGTTGGTCGGTCGTGGTCCTTTTGTGTGCATTTGTGGGGTTTTTTTGACACCACTTTCATCGGGTTTTCGATGCAGCAAAACCTTAGCCCACAGGCCGTCAGGAGGGTTTATTTGTGAAGTTCTTTGTGTGCTTGTCTTTTAACAAGGCTTTCATGTTAACGGGGGAAAGAATGCCCCACCTTACCCGAGGTAGCTGAGGGTTGTTTATTTTATGATCCTCTTCAATTTTATGACTACAACGGAAAAAAAAGACCAAGTTCTAATTTGCCCTTAGACCCTCTTGCACCCCACTAGCAGTGCCAGAAGGGACTGGTGGGGTATTTGCAGGTGTAATTTGTATCTGCGCCTTGCCAGAAAGGAGGAGAGGGCTTGAAAAGCTTTTGTCTGCAGAGACTACTTTGTATCTGATGAAAACATGAAATATCAGGACCTGGAGTGATTTGTGGGGTGTGTTTTCCAAAATAAAACCACAACACAGTCGATCAAACAAAAAGATGCAGCTTGGGGTTGGCTCTGGAGCTGTTTGCTGTGGTTGGTACAGCTCCCTTGGTGATTCCAGGGTCAGGGTGATGCTCCTGGCATGGAGGTGCCAGTTGGTGCCAGGTGGGAGCCTCCCGTCTGCATCAGTGGCAGAATATACCTGTGCAGGGTCTGGCCTTGTCCCAGCACCGAGGAGAAGGTCATCAGCAGGTCTAACTCTGAATTTTTACACCCAAGTGAAATTATTTGGGGGATCTGCTCCACAGACAGGCACAGCTGAGTGTGCCACTGCACTGTCCTGGTGGCATTGTCACCGTGGTGCTGTGCTGGGCACATCCCTTCCATGCTCTGATCATCCTCTGCCCAAGGATGGAGCAGCACCTTGGGGTAAACCCTGTGAAAACACACTGGTTTGGGGCTGCTCAGAGTGAGAGCATTTGGGATGGGTTTGGCAGCTAGATCAGCACCCTGGTGTCCCTTGTCTTTGCTGGAGAGGTGAACCAAGCTCCTGGAGCATTCTCTGTTGATTTTGATGGATTTGTTGCCCTGATGCAGGGGAAAGGGAGGGAGAGAAGGTCGCCCTGCATCCAGATCTCCCCCTGACCCCCCACCACCCATCTTGGCAATGTCTAGACTCAATTTATTTCTGTGTTTTCAGCCAGAGATGGCTGCTCTGCGGATTAATTCCAGTTAGCTGACTGGTCTGGGCACCAGAGGCTCTCCACTCCTCCAGGGTTTGGTCCTGTGTGGGAATGTTTGTGATGTACCCAGGTAATTTGCAAACACGTTTACTTTGAGTCAATTGGTAATCAGTGAAATTAAAGAGAAAAAAGGATGAGGGGAGGAACTGAGCTTACAGCCTCCTTCATGGAATGCTTTGGGATCTGCTTTATTGACAAAACCCAGGATAATAGAAGGTAGGCTGTGGAAACACAATGAGAAAGGGTTTAATTCTCTGTTTAATATAAAAATCTAAGTGGCAGGGGTCTGCCAGGGATCGACACACTGATGTCTGTGTGCTGCCACAGACATAGACCAAGTTATGTTTTTATGGGTCCCTTTCTTCCCTCAGCTTCATTTTGACACCACCTGCCAGGCAATCCCCTCCCTTCCACCTCCCTCCCTTTGAATAATCCCCCGAGTAAAATGCTTTGTTACACGGCGTTTTCAAATTTCAGTTATGCACGAAGGGAAAGTGTCAAAAACCACCCCATGCAGGATGAATTTTCTTTGGAATAAGCACATCGGGGTGTGCTGCCCATCTGGCTGGGGCCACATCCTGATCCAGCTGAGCTCCATCAGAGCAGGGGGATCTCAAAGGAGGCTCAGCCCCTTTTTAGTGTGCAAAGCAGTCAGGGATGGGGCTGAGATGGGCCCTGAGCCTTGGCACTAAGTGAGTAAATCACATGTAAGCCCAGCCTGGTTTTAGCTGATGTAAAAAACCAGTGCAGCACCCCTGGAAGTTGAGGAGTTCTCTGGATTTGGGCTGCTGATGGTTTGCCCATTGTCTGTGCCAGGTCAGAGCTGCTGGAGGTCAGGGCTGCTGAGCCCTCTGGGCTTGCTGGGGTTGGTCTAATTTCCTAGGAGGTGATTTTCTCCTGTTTTTAAGCACAGGATCCCCATCTGTCTGTCTCCACAAAGCTGGCTTTCCCGTCTGCAGGCCTGCACAGAGACCCTCCCTCCTCCCCCCCTTCTCACACCACCGACTGCACCACGCGTCCTTTTGTCCGTTCCACATCCTCCTTCCCCTCCCTCTCGCCGTGCTCTCTCCTTGCCCACCTTCCTTTTGCCCTTTTGGGGTGTCTTTGGCTTTGCTCCCACACACCTCATTCTCCTCCTCCCTCGGAGGCATCAGGGTGTGCCTCTCCCTCGATTTCCACCACCTTTGCTCCGTGCCCAACTCCCTCCCGCTCCTCCAGCTCGCGCAACGTGCTTACATTTGCCCTCATTCGTGTGGATTCCTTGCCACTGCTCCCTTCCATCTGTCCCCAGCGTGGAGCCCTGGTCCTTTGTCACAGCTCTGCCTGCCTGACCCTCCCTGTCGGCTCTGTGATTGTTTCCTGTCCTGCCGGGCTCACATCCCTGTCCCCCACATGCTGTCATTGTCCCCTTAGCTGAGAACAGCACGGAGCCCAAACCCAGCCCCAATCCCAGCCCCAATCCCAGCCCCAATCTCAGCCCCAATCCCATCCATGCCACACGCCTGCCCGAGGTCTTTTCTGCACAGGAGAGCGAGCCTGGCTCCAGAGGCAGAGCTCGGGTCACTGCGGAATTCCACGGAGCTCCTGCAGCCCGGGGTGATGCACGGGGAGGCATTTTCAGCTCGATGCTCGCTGTGAACACCCCCCCTGTCTTTTCCACGCGATGCTCTGGTGATATCCCTGGGGAAATGGTGGCATCTCGGTTAATCTTCCTAAGATGGAATCTCCCTCTTTGGAGAGGGAGGGAGCAGCACAGGAGAGGGGCAGGGAAATGTCTGCCAGCGGTGGGGCAGGGACAGCCCACCCTGCCAGGGCTGCCAGAGGGCACGGGTGACCTCTCGGGGATTTATGCAGCTCTCCTTGGGATGCACCTTTATTATTTATTATAATTTATCCTACAGTTGAGTTGTGCCTTTTTCCTATAGTTGAGTTGTGCCTGGCTCACTGAGGTCCTGTCCTCTGAGTTTCCTGGAGCTGACAGCACGCCACTGCGTGACCACTGCTCCACATGGGCTGTTTGCAAACTTTACTCAACAAAGCATCACAAATGCACCTCAGGGTGCAAACTCCGGGGAGTAACCCATGAGCTATGCTGCGTTTGGCAAGGGGTGGATTTGGTTTGGATTTGGGGATTTTCCCAGATCCTTCTTTGTGGCATTTCCGTTCCCCAGGAATGTGGAATTCCAGTTTCAGGGATGGCTTGAGTGCAGCAGCGCCGTGATGTGGAGCGCTGAGAGGGAATTTTGTGGGAGCACAAGGCAGGAGACAGCGATTCCTGCTCCAGAAATGGGAAATGAGGCTCGGGGAGCTGAGGTGGCTCTGAGGAGCTCAAAATCACAGCAGGAGTTGACAGTGAAGTTCTGATTTACCAGCGTGTGTCCCGTGCTGCTGCCAAGACCCTCTGAGGGGCAGCGGGCTCTCGGCTGTGCCAGGGGCTGTGTGGGGCTGCACTTGGCCAGGGCTGTGCCCGGTGCCCGTATGGTGCCATGCCCGTGCTGTGCCATGCCTGGTGTCCATGCAGTGCCATGCCTGTGCTGTGCCCGGTGCCTGTGCTGTGCCATGCCTGGTGTCGTGCCCAGTGTCCATGTGGTGCCGTGCTGTGCCCGGTGTCTGTGCTGTGCCTAGTGTCCCTGCGGTGCCATGCCCATGCTGTGCCCAGTGCTTGTGTGGTGCCGTGACCGTGCTGTGCCATGCCTGGTGCTCACACGGTGCCCGTGCTGTGCCTGGTGTCCACGTGGTGCCATGCCCGTGCCGTGCCTGGTACTTGTGTGGTGCCATGCCTGCTGCCCACGTGGTGCTGAGCCCAGTGCCTGTGCAGTGCTGTGCCCATGTGATGCCATGCCCCATGCCCACGCGGTGCCGTGCCCCTGCTGTGCTATGCCCGGTGCCCACATGGTGCCACGCCCGGTGCTTGTGCGGTTCCGTGCCCCTGCTGTGCTGTGCCTACCGCCTGTGCAGTGTCGTGCCCATGCCATGCCCAGTGCCCACATGATGCCATGCCTGGTACCCATGTGGTTTCATGCCCGTGCTGTGCTGTGCCTACCGCCTGTGCAGTGTCGTGCCCATGCCATGCCCAGTGCCCACATGATGCCATGCCTGGTACCCATGTGGTTCCATGCCCCTGCTGTACTGTGCCTACCGCCTGTGCAGTGTCGTGCCCATGCCATGCCCAGTGCCCACATGATGCCATGCCTGGTACCCATGTGGTTTCATGCCCGTGCTGTGCTGTGCCTACCGCCTGTGCAGTGTCGTGCCCATGCCATGCCCAGTGCCCACATGATGCCATGCCTGGTACCCATGTGGTTCCATGCCCATGCTGTGCTGTGCCTACCGCCTGTGCAGTGTCGTGCCCATGCCATGCCCAGTGCCCACATGATGCCATGTCTGGTACCCATGTGGTTTCATGCCCGTGCTGTGCTGTGCCTACCGCCTGTGCAGGGTCGTGCCCATGCCATGCCCAATGCCCACATGGTGCCATGCTTGGTGCCCGTGCGGTTCCATGCCCCTGCTGTGCTGTGCCCACTGCCTGTGCGGTGTTGTGCCATGCCATGCCCAGTACCCATGAGGTGCTGTGCCTGGTTCTTGTGCGGTGCCGTGACCCTGCTGTGCTATGCCCGGTGCCCATGTGGTGCTGTGCCCAGTGCCCGTGCGGTTCCATGCCCCTGCTGTGCTGTCCCCGGTGCCTGTGTGGTGCAGTGCCGTTCCTGTGCCATGCCCGGTGCCCAAGTGATGCTGTGCCCGGTTCTTGTGCTGTGCTATGCCCCTGCTGTGCAGTGCCCAGTGCCTGTGCGGTGCCATGTCTGTGCCATGCCCCATGCCCCTGCGGTGCCATGCCCAGTGCCTGTGTGGTGCTGTGCCCCTGCAGTGTCCCTCCTGTGCCATGCCCGGTGCCCATGCCATGCCATGCTTGGTGCCCCTGCCGTGCCATGCCCGCTGCCAATGCGGTGCTGTGCCCCATGCCCCTGTGGTGCTGTGCCCATGCCGTGCCATGCTTGGTGCCCATGTGGTGCCATGTCTATGCTGTGCCCCATGCCCCTGCAGTGCTGTGTCTGTGCCACGCCCAGTGCCCACGTGGTGCCATGCCCCTGCAGTGCTGTGCCCCTCCTGTGCCATGCCCGGTGCCCATGCCGTGCCATGCCTGGTGCCCGTGCTGTGCCATGCCCACTGCCCATGTGGTGCTGTGCCCCATGCCTCTGTGATGCTGTGCTCATGCCGTGCCCGTGCGGTGTTGTGTCTGTGCTCTGTCCCATGCCCCTGCCGTGCCCCTGCTGTGCCATGCCGGGTGCCCACGTGGTGCCATGCCCCATGCCCCTGTGGTGTCGTGCCCATGCCATGCCCGGTGCCCATGCGGTGCCAGCACTGTGAGCACAGCTGGTCGGGCTGAGCGCGCTCCCCGCCGGGCACTGCTGGATGCAGCGGCTGCCCTGGCACCTGTGAGCCCAGGGAGCTGTTTGTGCCAGCTCTCGTGGCACCAGGCTGCTCCAGTGCCACAGGTGTGGGTTCAGCTCTTGCTGGCATCCCAGGGGGCACCCCGATGTCACCAGCCTGTGTCTCACCAGAGGCACTGAGCATGAGTGGCAGCCCTGAGCTCCCGGCCTGAGAGGTGCTGTTATTTATCAGGATCTGTAGAAATAATAAAATCCAGCCCGGGAGCTGAGGAATCTGCATTTGGTGGTTGCAGAGGCAGCGTTTGCAGGTCACTGTGTGTTGAAGTGTGGTGTCAGTGGGGTGTGTGGAGGAAAAGCTGCTGGTGTCAGGTAATCAGAGGAAAATGGTCTTTTCTGGGGAGGGAAGGTGGGGTAGGAGGTGTTGGGGGACCTCAGAGAGGTCCCAGTGCTGTGTCCTCATCCTCTGGTTCTGTCAGACACCCAAATCCTCAGGAAACCGCAGCAAAGTGCTCACCTCGCTTCATCTGCACTGGAGAATCACAGGTTTTAACTTTCCTCTGAGATCTGAGCTCAGAGCACACCTCCTGCAGAGGAACCCCCAGCCTGCCCTGGAGCTTGTGCCAGAAATGCCTTGGGGCACCAAGTGAGGCTTCTTGAGGGGCAGGACAGCAGCAAGGAGGGCTCCAGGTGTGGTTTACAGAACTGTGCCACATCTGTAAGAACTCTTAGTTGTTGATGGCATCCTGGTGTCATCTGGGAACCTGAAGCCAACCAGCTGGATCAAGACGCTCCAAAAAAATCATTTGGAAGCCAAAACACACTGGAAAGTCTTTTGCCCTTTTTGGGAAAGCAGAAGGCTGTTTTCTGAGCTGTGGGGAGCTGGGGAATGGGCTTGGTGGGTTCTAGGATTTGGGGAATGGGCTCGGTGGGTTCTAGGATTTGGGGAATGGGCTCAGTGGGTTCTGGGATGTGGATACTGGTACACAGAAGCACCACTTGGCCAGGGATCTCAGGAGAGGGTCTGAGCACCTGGAGCAGGAGTCTTTGCACACGCCTGCTGTGGGGCTCACAGGAGGGCAGCCCTGCCCCATTTCTTGCTGTTTCAGCCCCAAAGCAAATCCTGGCCTCCTGCTACCCTTGGCCATCTAGCTCTGCTGGCATTTGCAGTCCTGCCATATCTGCAGTGGGGAGGCCCAAACTGCTGCATCTCTGCAACTCCCCTCCAAACTTGTCCCCCTGAAGTTCATGGTATTCACCCCAAAACCTCCTCAGTAGTACCAAAATCCTCTGGAGTCAAGGTGACTCCCCTTGGGAGCTGGCACAGGGTGGCCAAAGGCTCCACATTGGCAATCCAGGCTGTGGGACCAGCATCTCTCTGTTCTCCTGTGGCCTCCAGGCTGCCCCATGAGGGCATCAGCCCTGTCCCCAGAGCCCAAGGATGACCATTGTCACTGGGGGGCCACCCTGGGGCTCTGGGGACAGGCCTTGTCACAGAGACCACTGACACCTGGGGCGGATCCCCCATTGCTCCGTGGTGTTGGGGTGGATGGAGGGGAGATCTTAAGGGATGACTGCTGAGGGAAGGCAGTCGGGGGGGTTGGTGTGGTGGGCTGCAGCACACAAAATGGTGATCCCTGTTTTGGGGGATGAGGGAGCATGGCACTCCTGAGGGAGGGAGTCTGGGAATGGTGAGGGTGGACTTCCCTCTGGCATTTCCCCTTAGGGTTAGGGGCCTTTCCCTTGTTCCAGGTCCTGCACAGTGGCTGCCAGGTGGCACAGGAGATTGTGGCCTGGTGGGGCAGCCTCGTTAACTGCTGTGCCTTCTTCTCTCTCTTCCCAAGGCTGCAAGATCAAAGCCCTGCGGGCAAAGACCAACACCTACATCAAGACCCCGGTGCGAGGGGAGGAGCCGGTCTTCATGGTGACGGGGCGGCGGGAGGACGTGGCCATGGCCCGGCGGGAGATCATCTCGGCGGCCGAGCACTTCTCCATGATCAGGGCCTCGCGCAACAAGGCGGGCACCACCTTCGGCAGCGCGCCCACCCTGCCGGGGCAGGTCACCATCCGCGTGCGCGTGCCCTACCGCGTGGTGGGGCTGGTGGTGGGCCCCAAGGGAGCCACCATCAAGAGGATCCAGCAGCAGACCAACACCTACATCATCACGCCCAGCCGGGACCGGGACCCCGTCTTCGAGATCACCGGCGCGCCGGGCAACGTGGAGCGCGCCCGCGAGGAGATCGAGACGCACATCGCGGTGAGGACGGGCAAGATTCTGGAGTACAACAACGAGAACGACTTCCTCTCCAGCAGCCCCGACTCCGGCATGGAGAACCGCTACTCGGAGGCCTGGCGGGTGCACACGCCGGCGCCGGGCTGCAAGCCCCTCTCCACCTTCCGCCAGAACAGCCTGGGCTGCATCGGCGACTGCTCCGTCGACCCCGTCTACGAGACCCCCCGGCTGAACGACCAAAACGACTTCAATTACGGTTACCTCTTCCCCAACTACGGTGTGAACAAGCAGGATTTGTACTACGGGGTGCCGGAGTCGGGCGCCCCGATGTGGGCCGGGCAGGAGAACACCAACCCCGTCTCGGTGCTCTTCTCGAAGCAGCAGCGCTCCAGCAGCACCGGCGCCATCCACCCCAACTCGCACCGCTCGCCCTCCTCCTCCATCCCCGAGCCCGGCCTGTCCGGGCTGCCGCGGCGGTCGCAGGGGGAGCCCCTGCAGGGCTTCTCCAAGCTGGGCACGCCCGCCGCCGCCCGGACGTCGGTGGGCAGCAGCCGCGAGTGCATGGTGTGCTTCGAGAGCGAGGTGACGGCCGCGCTGGTGCCCTGCGGCCACAACCTCTTCTGCATGGAGTGCGCCGTGAGGATCTGCGAGAGGACTGATCCCGAGTGCCCCGTCTGCCACGCGGCAGCCACTCAGGCCATTAGAATATTTTCCTAAAAGAGACAGAGCAGGGCATTTGGGGGGGGGGGTGGGGGTAGGAAGGGAGAGCGGGTGGGATGAGAGAAAAATGATGATGATAATAATAATAATGATAATAATAATAATAATAATAATGACATCTGAAGAACAAAAAAAAAAAGAATGAAAGAATAAATTAATTTAAAGAAGAAGAAGAAGAAGAAAAAGAAGAAATGAAATTATTTTACAAGCAATGTATGTTATTTTTTAAAAAAATAATAAGTGAATAATAAAATTAAAATGAATAGCAAAGCCAGAAATTTTGAAGGGCGAACAATGCTCCAGCCTGCAATGTCTTTTGTAAACCAAGTACTCAGAACGCACACTCGGATCTCGCAAGCAAAGCAGTTTAGTTCAGTTTTTTTTGGTGGTGAGATTGGGACTTCTTGGCGATGACCAAGCCAGGCCACCTGGATCGACCGGGGAGGGAGCAGGGATGCAGGGAGGGCCCTGCCAGCCTTTCTCCAGCCACCTTCAACCTTTGTCTTGGCTTGAAGCCCCCACTCTCCTCCCCCCAGGGTTGTCGGCCCAACTGGGAGCTCAGAAAGAAACAACAGAAAGAAAGGAAAACGTATGACAGGGATTTGGAAGAACAAGAAAGAAACCATCAACCTCTGGGAACCTGTTAGAACGAGGGCACAACTGTATTACCTCAAAGATTTAAACAAAAAAAAAAATCACAGCTAAAGAACTTTTATTGTTTTCCTTTTTTTCTAAAAAAAACCCAAACAAAAAACACAAAAAAAAGAAAATCAAAAAAAAGAAGGTGAAGAAATAAAAAAACGACGCCCGTGAAACTGAAGAAGGTTTGGAAGAACCTACTGGGATCACACCAGGCGACGAGCATTTATTTTGTTATTCTGAGCCACCGTGGAGTCTGGAACTTTGTTCTTTTTTCCTTATCCAAGCAGGGATTTGTTCATCAGTCCAATCAGGAGTCACTAACAGGGTATTTCCAAAGCATTCCCGTCCATGGGGGGAGTGCATCGACTTCCACGTTTCCGTAGGTCACTCTTCATTCTTTCCTCCAAGTGATGCCAGCTGCAGCTACACACACCACACACACACACACAGAGAACATTGTGCTTTTCTTTTCTTAAAAAACATACCTATTGCACCAAAACCTAAGAGAGACGATCATGCAATACAGGCAAATGAGCCCATGTGAAACCAACATGCATCCCAACAGAGAGCAAAAAAAAAAAAAACCCTGAGTTTATAGAGATAATTTTGTTGTCGTCGTTTTTAAACTGGACCAAAACTTTTGTTACCCAAACCAAGTAGGGGAAAAAAAAAAACAAAAAAGAAGAAAAAGTATTTCTTTATGGACCAAAACCTCTTCAGCTGTCCTTTTCCTGGATCTTCCTGAGGTTGGCCACTTTTATATATTATATTTTTTTCAGAACGAAACAAAACAGAAAAAAAATTGCCTTGTTGAACATCCTTTAATCATTTCAAGACTCCTGGTTTTGTTAAATGAGATACTTTAAAACCATTGGGAAGTGGGAGAGGATGGGCTTCAGATCTGGCTCCCGTGCCAACGCATGCAAGGTGCAGGCCAGCACCTTCACTCCATCAGGTTTGTTCAGCTGGTCTGTGGATGCCAAAATGCTGTGATGTTAAAAATGTGTTGGATTGACCTATTGAGTACCAGTACACCCAGCTATAAATATATGTGTGTATATATATATATAGGCACTTAATTAATCAAGCACCTATATATATATATATGTGTGTATATAAACCCATATATATAATTTTTCTCCCACTACCACCACTTCCCCATTTCCTACCCCTCAACTTCTGCTCACAGATCCTGGACCCTGATTTAGAACTGAACCAACAAGTTTCACAACTTGGCACAGACAGTTCTAACATCCAAAAAAAAAAAAACCCAAACAAACAAACAAAAAAAAAAATCACCTGAGATTTTTTTTTTTATTCCCTTCAGTTACAGGAGACTTTCTTTTCATCGTGGTAATGTTCCTGGGAACATCCTCCCTTCTGCTTGGTTTGCTGCCTGTGCCCTGGCACAGCGGGCTCAGGGGCACAGTCACTGAAGGGCTGAGCTCACTGTGCTGGGGCAGGTGCTGCTGGTGCTCTGTGCTGATAAAAACCCACTTTTGATCTTCAGATACCAGTTGGAGGGTTGGAAATGGTGGTGGGATGACGGGATGCCTCCACTCTTTTGCATCGACAGTCATGTATTCCGTAGGGGCGGATTGGAGGGGTGGACAATGTTCCCAGGCTGTAGTGGATGCTGATGTTTTGGAAGCTGTAAAGACAAAAGTTAAAATGCTGCGGCAATGGGACACTGTCAGGCAGGATTGGTACTCCCCTCTTCCCCAAAGCTGTAGGAAATCCCTGGCCAGGCTGTTGTCCCAGCCCTGCAGCCTTTCACACCAGGAGAGGGGTGGGATGCCAACACTTCCTGGGGGAAGGCGCCGTGTTCTGCACCCTCTGGTGTGGGGCCTGTGGGGTGATGGGGTCTGGGGTGCTCTGGATGAACCCCCAGAGCCCCCATGTCCCGAATTTTCCTGGGGCACAGCCTGTCCTCAGCAAAGGAGCCCCGGCCAGCGCTGGCCGCATCCTTCCTAAAACTGCCCCATTCTCATTCAAAATCTGGCCTCAGTTTGGTCCCAGTTAAGGAAGGGAAGGGAAGGGCAGGGCGAGGGGGACATGGCCGTTCCCTGGGAACCTCTCCCCTCCCCAGTGCCCCCTCCTCCATGCCGTGCCGCCCTCCCCGCCCCAGGGCTGCACCGGATCCCTTCGTGGCGTGGAATTCTCCCGCTGGTGTAGAGAGAGTGGTGGAAGCACGAGCTGGGGGGCGGGGGGTGGGGGTCGGGGGGTGGGCAGGGGGCTCAGCCACCCTTCGGAGGGGCGTTCAGAAACGTTGGTGTTGGTGCTGGAGGGGCTGAGCTGGGGGCTCGGCCGCTGTGTTAGTGAGTGAGTAGTCGTTCTTGGCTGAGTGGAGTCTGTTCGTGGTAATGTGAGCAAGTTCTTGATCAATGTCTTTATTCGATGCCAGGTTGTGAAGAGGTGGGTGGGAGTGGGGAGGGGGGAAGGAGACCCCTGTGTTGGGGACCTGGGGTGGGGGGACCTGTTCTAGCACTGACTGTAGGGGGTGGGGAATGGGGAAGGTACAGGGGGCTCAGCTCTGCTCCTTGTAGCTCCTCCCTCACCTTAACAAGAGAAAACGATGTAAAAGCCTCCTGCATGCTGAAAAAAAAAAATGTTAGAGAAAAAGACAAAACCCCTTTCTTTAAAAAATAAAAAAAAAAAAAAGAAAAAAGAAGGGAAAAAAAAAAAAGAAGAATCATGACCCAAACAAACGTCCAATGCTTGCTGTTGGGAACCGGAGTGGGGCTGTCCTGGGGGGGCTGCCCCTCTCTGCAGATGAGGTTCCTACTCAAGTCTCCAAGTTGGCCTTTAATAAAATCTTCAGTTCCAATAACCTTTATATATATATATATATATACACATATATATATACATATACATATATATTAAAAAAAAAAAAAAAGCTTGATGTAGCAGTTCTAGTTTAAAACGAATAGAAGTATTTCGGCCCCTGTTTTTATTTTGATTTTTTTTCCCCCTGTCCCCTGCTTCCCGCTGTACCCCCCACCGACTCCATATTTTGATGTAGCAACTTTGGAAGAAAGAAAAAACAGGCGCTGTAAATGCACCGAGAGCTACCTCTGCCTCGAGTGGGGGCTGCAGGGAACTCGGGGGGCTCATGGGGCACCCAGAGAGGGGCAGCCCGGGCCCTGCCTGTTGGCATCCATGGGGAGCCCGGTTGCGGGGCTTGAACAACAAAAATTTGCGTAATTTTTTTTTTCCTCTTTTTAAATATATGTATATATATAAAAATCTTTAAAAAAAAAATAATAAAAACAAAAAACAAGAAAAATGCCCATGACCTTAACTATTTGCTCTGACTTGTATCTTCCTTGATAGGTGACTAAAAATGGCTTGTTGGTCTAATTCACCAGCAATAATGATAACTAAATACAGCCCCCTCCTCCTGCACCCATCCCTTTTCTGCGGCGCCCACCGAGCCGGGTCCTTGCGCTTCTCCCCTTCCCTCCCACCTCGAGGATGCCCTTGGTGACCCCTTGTTGCAGTGTGAACCAACTGGCCTGAACCTGGCTGGCTTCAGCTGCCCCACGATCCCTCCCAGGCTTTTGGGATACCCCTTTGGGGTGCTGAAGCCGTGGGGGGCTGGAGGGAGGCAGGTGGAACTGGGACCCCTACGCCAAACTGGGTCTTCCTCCCTCTGGAGTAGGAGCAGCAAGACCCTTGTGGGAAGCCTGGTCCCTGAGACCTCCATCCTGCAAAATCACGTCCCAGCAAAGCAGGGTGGGTTCCTGGGAGTGATGACAGGACAGTGGCACCCCCGAGGGGGGCTGATGCCAGTGGGTGCTGCTGGATTCCCCTTGGCCTGGCTGGGGTATGGGGAGATCCTTGGGGTTTGCATTTGCTGGAGCTGGGGTGGGGACCGAGGTGACCCGTGCCATGCTGTGATATGTGTGGTGATGGTGGTGGCGATATTTGCAAGGCAGTGACACGAGGGCACACGCAGTGGCACTGAGGGCAGGTACCCAAAACCCAGGGCTGGGAGCAGAGAGGGCAGAGCTGCGCTGGAAGGCGCTGAGCTGCTGGCAGGACATGGCCAGGTGAGGGCAGGACACGTCCAGGTGTAAGCAGGACACATCCAGGTGTGGGCAGGACATGGCCAGGTCTGAGCAGGACACGTCCAGGTGTGGGCAGGACACGTCCAGGTGTGGGCAGGACACGGCCAGGTGTGAGCAGGACAGGTCCAGGTCCAGGCAGGATGTGTCCAGGTGTGAGCAGGACATGTCCAGATGTGGGCAGGACAGGTCCAGGTTTGTTCAGGACATGTCCAGGTATGGGCAGGAGGTTTCCAGGTCCAGGCAGGATGTGTCCAGCTTTGTTCAGGACATGTCCAGCTTTGTTCAGGACCTGTCCAGGTTTGTTCAGGATACGTCCAGGTTTGTTCCTGACCTGTCCAAGTTTGTTCAGGATATGTCCAGCTTTGTTCAGAACATGTCCAGCTTTGTTCAGGACCTGTCCAGGTTTGTTCAGGATACGTCCAGGTTTGTTCCTGACCTGTCCAGCTTTGTTCAGGACATGTCCAGCTTTGTTCAGGACCTGTCCAGGTTTGTTCAGGATACGTCCAGGTTTGTTCCTGACCTGTCCAGCTTTGTTCAGGACATGTCCAGGTTTGTTCCTGACCTGTCCAAGTTTGTTCAGGATATGTCCAGCTTTGTTCAGGACCTGTCCAGCTTTGTTCAGAACGTGTCCAGCTTTGTTCAGGACCTGTCCAGCTTTGTTCAGAACGTCTCCAGGTATGTTCAAGACATGTCCAGCTTTATTCAGAATGTGTCCAGTTTTGTTCAGGACCTGTCCAGTTTTGTTCCTGACCTGTCCAGTTTTGTTCAGGACCTGTCCAGGTTTGTTCCTGACCTGTCCAGGTTTGTTCAGGACGTGTCCAGCTTTGTTCAGAACATCTCCAGGTCCAGGCAGGCTCAGCCCCAAGGGAGGACAGAGGGGCTGTAGTGGGGTGCCCACCCAGTTCAGCGCTGGGATTTCCATTCGTGCTTTGCCAAACCGCCGCCGAGTTCAGCCCCGGCTGCAAATAAAGTGTGGGGGCTTGGGGCTGTGCTGGGTTTGGGACTCATCCTGTGGCTTTTCCTTGTGGATGTGACCTCCAGGGTGGCAGTGAGCTGTGACAGGGCTGTGGGAGCTCCCTGCTCCCATGCCAGGGTCCTGCCATGTCCCCAAATTCTGTTTTGGGGTGGTGTTTGAGAGCTGCCATGGGGGGACAGCGACTGCTGGACAAGGGACAGTGCAGGGGAGCGGGTGACAAATAACAAAGGGAAACGGAGGGAAAAAGTAATATCATTCTGTGATGTCATCCTCATCGACATAAATTATATAGAGAATAGTGTGTATTATAATGCATAACAAAAGAAAGTAAAAAAGAACCAAAATTGGATTTATAGTTAATGAGGAGATACTATAAAAATATCTTGTCCTAGCTCCCATTTGCAAAAGTATTTTTCAGCTGGAGGGATATCTATTATTTTTTTCTCTTTTCTTTCTTTCTTAAAAAAAAAATAATAATCTTCATACGTACAAAGGCTCAGACTGTTAATATTGTTAACCTCTGAAATCAAAATACTCCAACCTGTTTTGTTTGGTGTTTGAAGGGTTTATTTTGATGCATTTCCTGGTGTTTTTTAAAGAGAGAGAGAGGAGGGAAAAAAAGATTAAGATTTTAAAATTAGAACATTTCTTTATAATTTAATATTCTATTTTAATAAATGCATTTATTACATGTAAATGTAGCAAGGAACTGGGCTAATAAAAATACTTTTTATTAGGTAATTTATTATAAGAAAAAAGGATATTTTATTTTATGATAAAGTGATCCTTAAAAGTTTAGAAGGTTTAGAATATATGTAGGTTAAAAAATACATTTGTATCCAGAGTATTGCTTAAAAAGTGTTTTTAATATATGTTTCATTTTTCGTGTGTGCGTGTGTGTATGTAAAGGTGATAGTTATGGTGCAGATAGCCCTTTCCACAAATAAGAAATTAACACAGTTGGATGTATTTAAACAAAAAAAAAGATTAAAAAAAAAAAGGTGATTAAAAACAGAGAAGTAGAAGAGAAAAAACCACTATGAACCCAAGCCTGTGCCCCCATCCTGCGGCTGCTCCATCTAGGAACCCCCTTGGAAAGGGTTGAGGTGTGGATTTGGGATCGGGGCAGTTTTTGGGTGGCACAGCCCTTCCTGGGCACCCTGAGCATCCATCCCAGGCTCCCACCCCACCTGCCAGGCTGGGGAGCAGCGATTGCTCCTGCTCTGCTTCCCTGGGGCTCGTGGAGAGCTGGGTGCTCGCAGGGCAAAGCTGGCACTGCCAGCTCCCACCCTCCTCCTCCTCCTTGCTGCCAGCCCAGGGAGCCAGAGGAGTTTTGTCCTTCTCTGCTTGCAGAGGGCCCAGCGTAATGCCAGGATCTGTGGTGCTTTCCCCGGCCTTGCAGCCAGGACTGACGGACACTGCTGGCACAGACACCCCCTGGACACGCTCCTGGGGGCTCTGGGTGGTCTCTGGTGCCCCCCTTTGGGCTTTGGCTCTGTCTCTTCCTCTGCTGGGTGGGTTGCAGGGACCAGGAGGGTTCGGTGCCAGTGTTGAGGCCAGGCAGGATCTGAGACCATCCCTGGTCATTCCTTTGGAGCTTGTGCCACACCAGAGCCCTGCACTCGTCCTGGTGCTTTGTCCAGCTCACACAGAGCTCCTGGCCAGCTCCAGCCCATCCCAGGAGGGAACAGATCACCCCATCTGCTCCCCAGGGCAGTGTGGGCACAGCTCCTGCTGGACACCCATGGCAGGGACAGCCAGGGACAGAGCGAGTGCCCCCGATGGGTTCTGAGCTTCTGTAAATCCAGGAGAGCACTTCAGCACGGCTCCAGCACATCCTGAGGGGTCTCACAGCATCTCGTCTGCTTTAGGGGTGTGCTGAGCAGCCACCACCTCCCTGTGGGCTGAGGATGGGGAGAAATTTGTCCCCCTCACACCCCAAATCCAGCCCGTGCCCTGCAGCAGGATGATGGGGTGATGTTTCTGCTCTGTTGCCTTTCAAAGAAGCATTTTAAAATAAGATTTTTTTTTCCTGTTTGTTTGTTTGTTTTTAACCAAAAATGAGAAGAAAAAAAAAAAAAGTTTGCTTTGATGGGTATTAAAAAAAATGTTAATAATAATAAACACTCAAATTTATTTCATATAATCCTAGAGTAAAGATTAAAAAAAAAATTAACTAGTTCAAATAGTAGATGCTATCCATATTGTTTAATCTATAGTAGATCCAAGTGATCCCAGACAGAGCAGAATGTAAAATAAACTTGTGAACACGATCATTGTTAACTTCCCCAGGAATTCCATCTTTTTTTGGTACTATTTTTCTGAAGCAAACAAATAAATGACCGAAAGCCTAACAAAATAACAACCACCAACTGGTACCTTCTGTCAGTCAAAGTCCTGAAGTTATTTTTATAGAGGGGAAAAAAAAAGACAAAAAAAAAAAGGGATCTAATAATATGTATTTTTTTAAAAAGATACGTTTGGGGGTTTATGTTGCTTTTTTAATAAAAATAGACAGATTTGGCTAGTCAAGGAACAAAATAAGGAAGTTTTAGGCCATTAATTTTTGCCTTATTCTGACTTCCAGCCTTGGGCTTGGAGCAGGAAATTGCAGAAAAATGTTCAAAGTTGCTGTTACTTTCCTTGGGCCGTTGTTGGTTTTTGAACTTCTCCAAGCACCAAAGGTGTGGGAAGCTCCTGGGCTGGGCAGGTGGGGCCGTCCCAGGCGGGAAGGAGAAGGAAAGGAAGATTTGGGCGATCTCCCCTCTGTAAGGTGACAGACAGAGCTCGAGGGCAGCGAGGTGCCAGGAGGAGGCTCTGCCCTTGCGCTGGGCAGTGCCAGGGCGTTAGGGTTGCTTTGTTCCCTCTTTGTTTTCTTTCTTTTTCTTGGTTCTCTCTCACCCCGGTGCCGCGCGCCTCGAGACGGGCTCATCGCTTCGCGCGCGGCGTCTTCCAGGAGATTTGCTTTGTCCGGCGTCTCTTTGCCTCCAAACATCAGCTTTGAGCATTGCAGCTGCTGTGAGATGTTTGGGAAAGCTCCTGCTGGCCCCAGAGGGCTTTCTCACAGCCCTGATGGGGCCACCACGTCCCTGATCCCCCAGCTTTGCTCCCTGGCAGCTGCCCTGGCACTCAGTGGCACTGGTGGCACCCGCCTGGGTCTGGCTGCAGGAGCACACAGGAGGCTGAGGGCTCTTAGCTGTTGGGTATGGATGGATCTGAGTCCCTGCAGTGCTGAGGGCGGGAGCAAGGGCTCCTGGAGCTGGCAGCGGGCAGGGGGTGATGCGGTGGCAGATGGGTTCAGATGCTGAGCCCCTGGCACCAGCGCTGGGGGTGATGCGGTGGCAGATGGGTTCAGATGCTGAACCCCTGGCACCAGCGCTGGGGGTGATGCGGTGGCAGATGGGTTCAGATGCTGAACCCCTGGCACCAGCGCTGGGGCAGGACGTGGCCCATACCCCTGCCAGCTGCTCCATTCACTCCACAGAGAGGCCAGCACTTCTCTCTGGATGCTTTTCACTGCACCAAAATCTCTGCTTGAAGGAGAGAACTCAGAAAGAAACATCCACGAGGCGACGTGGATTAGCAAAGAAAACCCCCTTGGGAGTTGCTTCCCTCTGGGTTTAGCCTTTGCTCCTCTCCTCTGAGCTGTGGCTCAGCTGTAGCAAACCCACGGATCTCCTGCAGCTTGGGAGCATCCACACAGATGCCTTGAGGAGCACGGTGGCCTCCCCCTGCCCCCTGCCTGCCTCGGGGGGCCGGGGGGGCCCTTACCAGCATTCATCACTCAGCAAAGCCATGCAATAGGTCAGGACAGGAATGAAGACAGTTCTCATTCGGTTTCTGAGCATAAATAGCACTGTGAATCTGAGATCCCTCCCCTGGGACCCTCCTTGGTGCTGGGGTGTTTTGGGGAGCGGGGCAGGGCGGCTCCTGCACTTCTGAGGGGTTCACGCTCGGTGAATCAAGCGCCTGGTCCTTCCCTGCCGGGGTGGCGAGGCAGCCTGTTTGCTCTTTCAGTTTTGTTTTACCTCATTTTTGTTTTTGTTTTTTTAATTTGATACTTGAAGAAGCGTCAGTGATGGACATTGTGCATTGTGGTGCCCCTGGACTGGAGAGTGGATGCACTTTATTGTCACTTGTGTGTCACAGTGGCTCCATCCCACCCGTGCGAGCCCCAGCCAGGTGTCCTTGGTGTGGCAGCAGAGCCAGCACGGGCTGGTTCTTCCAAAAACCCTTTCTAGGATGTTTAGGGAGCAATCTCTGTGTTTTAGTGTGGGTTTTCACATCCTGTAGAAACTTGAAGTCATGTTCTGCTGTCAGTTGACCCAGTGGAAAATTCAGCTGGGGTTGTGCTGGGGCAGAATTTGGTTTGCCCATGCAGCTCCTGCCTCCCTCCCCTGTGACCCCCCTGTTCCAGTGGGTTTCTCTGCTGGAATCTGGAATCTGGAGGCTGCAGCATCGCTGCTGGATCTGCTCCAGCAGCGCTTCAGGGCTGCTAATGGAGCAAATTGAAAGTCACCCCCAGTAAAGTGACACTAATGTAAAATCTGGAGTAGTTCCACTACTGTCTGTGTGAAAGTGAAGCCCCCCTCCCATGGTGGCACCGGGTTGCTGACAGCAGGATGTGCTTTCTGGGCTTACGATGATGCTTTTGAAACAACTTGCAGAGAAAAGGAGCAGTGAGAGGTAGCAGTGTGGTGTGGCCATTGAGATCTGCTGCTGGCTCCCAGGAGCTGGGGCACAAAACTGGTCACAGGCTGTTTTGCTTATCTGTGAAACCATCAGCATTCCTTTTTCCCTTTTTCTTTATGAATTCTCTTCAAGATAATCATTTAAAAAAAAGGGGGGGGAAATAAAAAGGCCAGGGGCTGGATCCTGTTTTGCAGTATGGGATTTGCTCCTGAGTTAGAAAGCAGTGCTAAGCAAATGGCTCTGCTTGCACAGCACCACGTTGGCTTCCTCTGCTCAGAATGACGCACACAGGGGTGTGTGCCCGCTCTCCCTGGGCTCTGAGGCTGGCACAGCTCCTGCCCCACGCTTCTCCCACCTCATGCTGAGCCAGCTGGGCACGGGGTCCCCTGGCATTGCCACGCCAGCTCCGTGCCCCTTCCATTCAAAGTCCATTCCCTAGTATTTTTATTTTGTGTTTGCTTTTTTTGTTGTTGTTGTTGTTTTTTTCCTCTTTTCTTTTAACATCATAGGAAACCTGTAGTCGGGATTGTTACTATTGGAAACCGATCACATGTTCCATCCAGGTATTTTCATCTCTCTCTGGCAAAAATAAAGGCCTGAGAGAGAGATATAACCGAACATAGAAGTAGAGTTAGGCTTGTTGTCTGAGTTTTGAGGCATATAGTATAATGGGAGAAGGAAAAAAAAAAATTAAAATAAAATAAAATTAAAATAATGATGTTGCACAACTTGTAGAAAACAAAGAAGGGAAAGGGTTAATGTATTAAATGTGCTAAATTACATTAAGAACTTAATTTTATTAAAGTATTATTACTTAAGAAACTTGGTGTCTGCTCTTGATTTGTGTCTGTTCACACTTTAGGAAGGGCCAGGGCAGTGGGGCTGGACCTCCCTCTCTCACCCCTCCTGTGTGTCCCACCAGCCCCCTGCTTTTGGCAGCACTTCTTGGGGCTCATTAAAGCCCCTGTGAGAGGAGGAGCCTCCCAAGGCAGCTCCTTCTCCCAGAGCTGGGGATAGCAGGTCCCACCCCAGTGCCACATTTCACCCTTCCCACTTCTCCATCCCAGCAGAAAACACCCAAAAACGGGAAAGCCTGGATTAAAATTGTTGCCAAGCCCAAAAGTGCCTCCATGAGTCCATAAATGAGCCCACCAGCCCTGATGGCACATCCCATGGCAGAGGGGCCCGAGGGACGCTTGGCACAGCCCTGTCCCTTTGTGGAGCAGCATCCCTGCCCTCCATGCCCACCCCTCCTGTGTGTCCCACCAGCCCCCTGCCTTTGGCAGCACTTCTTGGGGTTCATTAAAGCCCCTGTGAGATGAGGAGCCTCCCAAGGCAGCTGCTTCTCCCAGAGCTGGGGATAGCAGGTTCCACATCTATGTCACGTTTCACCCTTCCCACTCCTCCACCCCAGCAAAAACCACCCAAAAACTGGAAAACCTGGAACAAAACTGAGTTACCGAGTCCAAAAGTGTCTCCATGAGTCCATAAATGAACCCACCAGCCCTGATGGCACATCCCATGGCAGAGGGGCCCGAGGGACGCTTGGCACGGCCCTGTCCCTTTGTGGAGCAGCATCCCTGCCCTCCATGCCCACCTCTCCAGCCCCTGGGGCTGACATCACCTCCTGGCACCGTGCTGTGGGCAGATGGTGTGGGAGGAGGGAGGTGGTGCTTGGCACTTTTTCCCACTCTTTTCCTGCACGTTTCCAGGGCTTTTCCAGCTGAGGTGGGCGTGGGGTGAAGCACTGCCACCATCCAACCTGGGACAGGCCCCAGAGCTGCAGGCAGAGGCAGGGTTTTGCAGCGGAGCCAGCCCAGGGGTCAGGCTGCCTCTGGAGGGGCAGTGGGTGGGTAAAAAGGGGCACCCCCCTATGGTGTGGCTGCTTCTGCACCCCATTTGTGCATCCCCGTGCAGGCAGCAGGATCCAACCTGTTCCAATCCTGAATTTCAAGCTCTCCCCTCGGGCCTCCCAGCAGGACACAGCCATATCTTCCTCCCAGCCCTCCTCCTCCTCTCCCTCCATTGCCTGTGGGTGCTTCCCTGCTGCCCACTGCTCTTGCCTCAAGGAGAGACCTGGCAGAGAGAGAAGAGGTTCCAACAGCAGCTTTATTTGGGGATTTTGCCTCAATTTCTGTTTCATTGACAACTCGTGCCCCAAGGGGGGACTGTGGCCCGGATCCTACTGGCACAGCCAAGTGAGATGCAGACACTGGGGGCAGCTGTGGAGAGAAAGATCCCCCAAAACCCCACTGGCAGGGGCCACACTCCCAGTACTGATCAATGGGGCTGGCCTTCCCACCTGCACCCCATTGATTGACACCTGCCAATCACCCTGACAGCAGCACGGGGCTCAGCAGGGTCTGTCCCAGTGCCCTGGGGGTGGCTGCTGTCCCTCAGGCAGGGGACAATGCCACTGTCACCCTGCTTAGCAGGCACCCCATGCAGTGGTGGCATGTCCCCAGCCACAGTGGCCACACATTGGAGCAGGGCAGGGCCAGCTATGCCAGGGGGACCTCGAGGGGGTCCCCAGTGCTGACCCTGGCTCCCCCACAGGGTTCTGTGCAGAGGGACCATGTGCACATCATCCCTGCCCTCACCCCCAAATCTCTGCTGTCCCCTGTCCCCTCCTTGGGGCTCCCCCCAAAGGTCCCCCAGCCCCTGCTCCCATCTCTTTCCATGGAGGAGCCACAGCTTTTCCCTTGGCTGGGGTCACCCCCAAACCCCTCCCTGGACGGCCCCAGCAGTACCCAGAGGCACTCCCAGCTCTCAGGGATGCAGGGACAGGGCTGGCACTACAGGACACATCACTCAGGCAGGAGAAGGATGCTCCCAGCGTCCCCCTCCACACCCACCCCTGCCCTCACCCCCAAATCCCTGCTGTCCCCTCCTTGGGGCTCCCCCCAAAGGTCCCCCAGCCCCTGCTCCCATCTCTTTCCATGGAGGAGCCACAGCTTTTCCCTTTGCTGGGGGGCCATTCTTCTCTGCAAGAACAGCATGAGCTGGAGTTCCTGGCATCTCCAGCCAGATGGGACTGGAGCAGGGCAGGGCCAGCTATGCCAGGGAGACCTTGAGGGGGTCCCCAGTGCTGACCCTGGCTCCCCCACAGGGTTCTGTGCAGAGGGACCATGTGCACCTCATCCCTGCCCTCACCCCAAATCCCTGCTGTCCCCTCCTTGGAGCTCCCCAGAGCCCCCCCAGCCCCTGCTCCCATCTCTTTCCATGGAAGAGCCACAGCTTTTCCCTTTGCTGGGGGAAAATTCACTCTCAGGGATGCAGGGACAGGGCACCGCAGGACGCATCACTGCTGGCCTCAGCAGGCAGGAGAAGGAGGCACCCAGTGTCCCCCTCCACACCCAGGGTGTCACCAAACAGGGACTCAGCACGCTCAGGCTTGCTCAGTGCCACCCAGTGAGCGTGCCTGCAGGGCTGAAGGGAGCAGGGACACAGGGGATGGCATGGGGAGAGGGGGGACACCCTCCTGCTTTGCCTCCCCCCTGTTTTTGTTGGTCCTACACAAACACGGGCAGAGCAGCGCAAGGGCAGGGGGATGATGCACATGGGCAGGGGATGGTGCACAAACAGCAGGCAGAGCTCACTGCCCTGCCCACAGCTGCAGGCTGGGGATGCCACCGCTAGCTGGGGGGCACGGTGGGGGCAGCCCAGGGGCTCAGATGTTCTGGCAGCACGGTGCCTGCCTGCCCTCCTGCTGCGTGGGCAGCACCTGGATGGGCTCGATGGAGGTGGAGGGGCCAAACTCGGACTCTGGCTGTCCTGTGATCTGCCTCTGCGACACGATGTGGTAGATCTCTGCCAGAGAGAGAGCGGAAGGGAAAAAGCTCTTTAAATATGTATTTTAGTGGGGGATCTGCTCCCTCCTGTCACAGACATCTTTTATGGAAAATCCTTTCCTTAGGAGTTTTCCTCCTGAGTAGCTGAGAGGCCTCAGGAACAAAATGTAAACAATGGTTATCTGCTGCTGTGGAATGCAACAGGTGCATCTGGGATTAGCCCATGTTGGATGTTTCTAATTAATGGCCTATCAGAGTGAGCTGGCTCAGACAGAGAGCCCGAGCCACAAGCCTTTGTTATCATTCTTTCTTTTTCTATTCTTAGCCAGCCTTCTGATGAAATCCTTTCTTCTATTCTTTCATGATAATTTTAATATAATATATATATAATAAAATAATAAATCAGCGTTCTGAAACATGGAGTCAGATCCTCATCCCTTCCCTCATCCTCAGATCCCTGTGAACACGGTCACCCCCTCCACAAACACACAGCTGCCCACCTCTCCCCAAGAAGGGCAGCAGGATTCCAAGCCAGACCCCACCCAGGCTCCCAGGGGCTGTCCTGAGAGGCCACAATGTCCAAAGCCATTTCCACACTCCTTTCCCTGCCTTTCCTGGCTGCCCCTTACCCGAGAGGATGTTGTGGAAAGCCGTCTCCACGTTGGTGGAATCCAGAGCGGACGTCTCAAGGAAGGACAGCCCATGCTTCTCTGCAAGAACAGCGTGAGCTCAGGTGGGTGCCAGGATCTCCAGCCAGGTGGGAATGGAGCAGGGGTATGCCAGGGGGGCCTTGAGGGGGTCCCCAGTGCTGACCCTGGCTCCCACACAGGGAGCTGTGCAGAAGGACCATGTGCACATCCACCCCTGCCCTCAGCCCCAAATCACTGGTGTCCCCTCCCTGGGGCTTCCCAAAGGTCCCACAGCCCCTGCTCCCATCTCTTTCCATGGAGGAGCCACAGCTTTTCCCTTTGCTGGGGGGAAAAATCACTCTCAGGGATGAAGGGACAGGGCATCACAGGACACACCACTGCTGGCTTCAGCAGGCAGGGTAAGGATGCTCCCAGTGTCCCCTCCACACCCATCCCTGCCCTCACCCCCAAATCCCTGGTGTCCCCTCCTTGGGACTCCCCAGAGGCCCCCCAGCTCCTGTTCTCATCTCTTTCCATGGAAGAGCCACAGCTTCTCCCTTTGCTGGGGGGTCACAGGGAGGGGCTGCACAGGATGGGCGAAGATGTAGGGGGATCGAACATAAGTAAATAAAGGTAATATAGAAAGTAATCTTACCCTCTAAAGAGTTGCAGCTGGGTTAATTATTATTATTATTATTATTAAGTATTTAATTATTAAAATCAGAAGCAGGCCTGATTTTAACAGGCCACACCTCTAGCCAATAAGAAGAGTGTTATAAAAGAGTAGATTGGTGGGTGGAGGAAAACTGGACTCAGTTGGCTGCTGTGAGGACAAGGAAGAGTCACTAGAGGAGCTGCCCACAAGAAACATGAAGGAGGTGCGAAACTCTGGCAATATGGAACCCTTGCAGTGTAATGACAACAGGAAGATACCTGCAAAGCTCCTGGCCTCGTCGGTGGGCACAGCCCTCAGGTGCCTCAGGTCGCTCTTGTTGCCCACCAGCATGATGACAATGTTGGCATCAGCGTGGTCCTGCAGCTCCTTGAGCCAGCGCTCGGCGTTCTCGTACGTCAGGTACTTGGCAATGTCATAGACCAGCAGGGCCCCCACTGCCCCTCGGTAGTACCTGGGGGTCACACACATCTCTTATCAAAAATCTTTCCTTAGGATTGTCCCTCTTGAAAAGCTGAGAGGTGTGGCTGGCATGGGGACTATGTACAAATCACAAATGGGATGTGGGCTGCTGCGGAACGTGCCTTGAGCTGTTTATTTTCCAGCATCAGTCTCATTACATGGTTATGACAATGGGAAGATGCCAGCAGCTCACATCCCAGGCAGCAGACTAAGAACTTAATGTTTCAACAAACTTTATAAGTTTCTCGACCAATCACACAAAGCAAAAGCATATTGAGTTAATACACAGACCATTGTTCTATTTGTCCTTGCTTTTCTACAGTTTAAATAATTTTTCTGCTGACCTATCTCATGGCTGCTGCTTAGCTCTACTCACAGTTCTGCTGTCTCTGAGGCCTGCCTTTTGCAGCTTTCCCAAAACCCTTTGATTTTGTGGATTCCCACAAGAGGCTTCAAGAACAAAATGTAAACAATGATTATCTGCTGCTGTGAGATGCAACAGGTGCATCTGTGATTGGTCTCATGGGGTTGTTTCTAATTAATGACCAATCACAGTCAGCTGGCTCGGGCTGTCTGTCTGAGCCACAAGCTTTTGTTATCATTGTTTCTTTTTCTATTCTTAGCCAGCCTTCTGATGAGATCTTTTCTTCTTTTAGTATAGTTTTAGTATAATATATATTATAAAATAATAAATCAAGCCTTTTGAAACATGCAGTCAGATCCTCGTCTCTTCCCTCATCCTCAGACCCCTGTGAACATGGTCACACCTGGGCACAGGGAGGGGACAGGGTCACAGCAGGGCCCCAGGCAAGGGCTCCAAGCTGAGAGAAGGAGACTCACGCGGAGGTGATGGCGCGGTAACGCTCCTGCCCGGCCGTGTCCCAGATCTGAGCCTTCACTGTCTTGTTGTCCACCTAGGTCACAGACATGTTTTATGAAAAATCCTTTCCCTAGGATTTTTCCTCCTGAGAAGCTGAGAGGCCTCAGGACCAAATGCAAACAATGGTTATCTGCTGCTGTTAGCCTTTTAAGCTAAAGAAACATGGTTTCCCCCCTGTTTAATGATATGCCCCAACTAAACCCCAGCCCCATGCACACTTCATGACTCACTTGCTCTTTAATTATCCAACCCAAACTTCTGTCATTCGTATCAATAAACTCCCCTCTAGCAAACCACCCATCACTCCAAGCACTGGCCCCTGAACCTGACCATGCAAGAGGTGCATCTGTGATTGGTCTCATGTGGTTGTTTCTAATTAATGGCCAATCACAGTCAGCTGTTTGCACTGTCTCAGTCAGGCACAAACCTTTGTTATTTCTTCTTCTTCTATTCTTAGCTAGCCTTCTGATGAAATCCTTTCTTCTATTCTTTTAGTATAGTTTTAATATAATATATTAAATATAACATATTAAATATAATATATTATATTATAGTTATATATATAGTTATATAGTTATATAGTTTATAATATATTTAAATAGAAAGATATTAGAAATATATATTTATTTCTAATATTTATATAATATTTCTAATGTAATAGTTATATTAGAAATATAAATATTATATAAAAATTGTATATAATATAGTATAAAAATATTATAGCTATTATATATTATATAGATATTATATAATATGTTATATTTATATAAATACAATATATGTATATCGAGTATTTATATGTTTATAGTTATATTTATATTTATAATATAAATATATTGTATTATCAATATAATTGTTATTAATATATATTATATTATCAAAATATATTATCCATGTAAATATTTATATTTATAATATCAATATATTATATTATGAATATGTTATCAATCAAAAAATAATATATATTTATTGATATATAAATCAATACATGTCAATAAATTTACATATCAATAAATCAATATATATAATAAATCAAGCCTTCTGAAACATGGAGTCAACGTTCTCATCTCTTCCCTCATCCCAGGACCCCTGCAAACACAAACACCACCACACACCTGGATGCTCCTGGTGGCAAACTCCACCCCGATGGTGCTCTTGCTCTCCAGGTTGAACTCGTTGCGGGTGAAGCGGGACAGCAGGTTGCTCTTGCCCACCCCTGAGTCCCCGATGAGCACAACTGGGTGGGCACAAACACAGGGTCAGCTCTGCCAGGCAAGGGGAACCCACATCCCACAGCCTGGCAGGGATGGGAATCCCCCATCTATCCCCGCACCTCCATCTCATGCAGGAGGAGCTGCCTCCATCCCTCCCAGCGGCGTCACTGCTGCCTGTAAATCCCCCTGAGAAAATCCCTGCCATCACTGGGATGTTACCAGAAGTGGAGGGGTTAGATGCAACCCCCCTAAAACAAAACACAACCCTAAAAATAAAACAAATTCTATCATAAATTCCTCTCTCCGAGATCTATGGCCTGAAAAACCATTGTTATAAAATTTAATTAAAGGAATGCTGAACTCTCCCATCCTTTCCCCCACAGCAAGATGGGAAAGCACTGATGATCTGCACTGATGTACCCAAAATGGGCAGAAAAGCAGGACTAGGACTATGGAGGGAGAGCCAGGCAGAGCTGGGGCTCCTCTTGCCAACCCTGAGGGCACACTGGAGGACTCAGAGACATGGTTGGAAAGGGAGCATCCTCCTCCTCCTCTGCTGCAGCCCATGAGCTGGGAAGTCCCTGGGTGTGGGTTAAATGCACTTTGTGCCTGTCCCAGATCACGCTGGGTTCCTGTAAAACCTGGTGAAACAGGCTCTGGAGGAGCTTTATCACACACCTCCCCAGTCTAGTTTGTTGAGTTTATGACTCAACAGGTTTTGGTTTTAATTTTTAAGTTATTTTTTCATTCCTTCACTGCCTATCCTGCTCATTGCCCAGGTGCACTCTGACACTTCACCCACCTGTGGAACACATCTCCCCTGTTCCCAACTCAATTCCCAGTTCATGGGACAGGAGGGCATTCCCAAACCCCTCCATCTTCCCTTCTGAACCCCCAAATTCAAAAACCCCAAAATTTAACATTTTCACCCTGTGACAAACTAACTATCATTCTTCCTAAACTCTCATGACTTGTAAATCTTCACATAAAGTTAGTAATTTTCTCCATGGGTTAAAATGAAAGGCACAGGGGTCTGTGGCTTTGTGGCAAGGTCTCTGAGCCCCCTGGCAGGGGCTGGAGCCCTCCAGGGCAGCCAGAGGAGTTTCCTGGGTTCTGACCATGGTGGTCTCTGGAGTCCTTAAAAGAACAGGAGAACTCAGTTCTCAGTGCAAGGGCAGCTCATCCCTTCCAAAGCGGGAGCAAAGTCTGAATATCCCCAGCTCCCCCAGCCTGGCTCAGCCCTTGGAGCATCTCTGTGACCTCCTGAACTCTTCAAGGACCTTTCCTGTGCTGGGAGGGTCTCACCAAAGTGGAGGAGAGGGGCAGAATCTCCCCTGTGTCACAGACCTTTAATGAAAAATCCTTTCCTTAGGATTTTTCCTCCTGAGAAGCTGGGAGGCCTCAGGAACAAAATGTAAACATTGATTATCTGCTGCTGTGGAATGCAACAGGTGCATCTGGGATTGGTCTCGTGTGGTTGTTTCTAATTAATGGCCAATCACAGCCCAGCTGGCTCAGACTCTGTTATCATTCCTTCTTTTTCTATTCTTAGCCAGCCTTCTGATGAAATCCTTTCTTCTATTCTTTTAGTACAGTTTTAATATAATTTATATCATAAAATAATAAATCAAGCCTTCTGAAACATGGAGTCAGATCCTCGTCTCTTCCCTCATCCTCAGACCCCTGTGAACACTGTCACACCCCTCACCCTTTTCCCAGCTGCTGGGGAGAATTCTCAGCTGCTGCCACTGCAGGGAGGGCTGAGAGCACCATGGCAGCCTGGACTGCCCTGGACAAGCAGCAGGAAATGCAGGCCAGGCTCGTTAGCGCTTTCCCAGCTCCCAAGTTTTGATGAGAGCTCGGTTTTTTACCAACAGGAAATTGCTGCTTCCCCAGCCCAACTGCCACAGTGCCCATCCTGGCAGTGCCACCATGCCCCAGGGCAGGCTCCAGAGGGCTTTGGGCACCCCAGGGGTGCAGGGTGGGTGCTGCAGCCTGTGGGGATGATGAGCCCCCTGTCCCTGGGCCTGAATGGCTCCAGGAGCTGCAGCAGCACCCCCTAGCCCAGGCACAAAGGCCTTTGGCACTTTCTGTCCTCACTGCAGGGATGGAATCAGCCTGGAGCTCCTCACAGGGCCCCAGGGAAGGGTGTGAGGAGCAGCCATGGCCAGAGCAGCTCCTCAGCCACCCTGAGCCCCTCCAGCAGCACAGGAGGGGACACAGCACAGCTGGGATGTGCATTGTGCTTTGCTGATGCTCCCACCTCAGTGGAACTGGGGATGATGCTGCGTCCAGCTGTGACAATCTCCCTTTTCTCGTGGGGGAGAGCTGCTGGACCCTGGGATCTCTAGCCCAGCTCCAAGCCCCTGAACATTGCATTTCCATTTGACTTTGCTCCTGCTTTGGAAGGGATGAGCTGCCCTTGCATTGAAAACTGAGTTCTGTTCTTTTAAGGACTCCAGAGACCACCCTGAGACCCAGGAGGGGATTGAAGAGCCTGTGGTGAGCTGCTCCCAGGGAAAGAACAACAAGGGATGGACAGACACACAAGGACCATGAGCTGAAGGCCCCTCAGAGCCACGCAGCTGGCACAGCACCGGGTGGGAAATGCAGAACAAAGCAGCTGGGGGAGCTCCTGCCTGGGCATCCCACTGCAGGCACCACCCAGCATCAGAGTTTCCCCCATCTCAGGTGCCAGAGTGACTCCAGGCAGGAGGATTTTCCTGGGCAGCAGCCAGGGGAGGTGTGCAGGGAGCCAGGGGCTACCAGAGCGTGGCTGGCTGGAATTACGTCCTGTGGTGGCTGGAATTACTGAGGGCCTTGCAGGCTGACTCACAGGTGAGCTCACAGCCTGGATTTTACAGCTCAGGAGGCAGCTGTGGCATTGCCAGGATGTCCCTTTGCTTCCCCAGCACTGCTTTGGCCACAGCAGAGTGCACGGCATGCACAGGGATGGGGGTACCAGGCAGAAATGCCAATGTTGTGTCTCCAAGAGTCTGTCCCTGTCCCCCACCCTCCCTGGGCACAGCAGAGAGGTCAGAGCATGACCAGCACCAGGAAGGGTCCCTGGATGCTGGGGAGCAGCAGGGCTTTCTCTCCTGGGGGAGATCACTCAGTTCTCAGCTGGGCTCCCTTCACCCGGCGCCACAGAGCAGAGCACCCATGGGTGCTCAGGGGCTGACACAGCACCCACACAGTCCCACGGAGCAGCCCTCCCCAGCACCCTGCCATGGTCACAGCCACAGTCACAGCCACCCTGCCATGGTCACAGCCACCCTGTCCTGGTCACAGTCACAGCCACCCTGCCATGGTCACAGCCACCCTGCCCTGGTCACAGTCACAGCCACCCTGCCATCCTGCCATGGTCACAGCCACCCTGTCCTGGCCACAGTCACAGCCACCCTGCCATGGTCACAGCCACCCTGCCCTGGTCACAGTCACAGCCACCCTGCCATCCTGCCATGGTCACAGCCACCCTGTCCTGGCCACAGTCACAACCACGGTCACAGCCACCCTGCCACTGTCACAGCCACCCTGCCATGGTCACAGCCACAGTCACAGCCACCCTGCCATCCTGCCATGGTCACAGTCACCCTGTCCTGGTCACGGCCACCCTGCCCTGGTCACAGTCACAGCCACTCTGCCCTGGCCACCCTTCCACAGCCACCCTGTCCTGGCCACAGCCACCCTCCAGGGCACTGCACACTCGGGCTGGGGCTGCAGCCCCCTCCTCAGGAGCCAAGAGCAGCTGTGATGAGCATCAGGACCACAAACCACAGAAGCAGCTCTAGCAAACCTTCCAACCACCTCAGCCTCAGCAGCACCCACCCTCCTGCACAGCACAGTGAGACACCACAGCAAGCCCCCCACTCCTGTCCTGTGAACTGGGAATTGAGTGTTCTATCCCAGTCCAAGCCCCTACCATGAACTGGGAGCTGACTGTTCTATCCCAGCACAAGCCCCAGCTCTCTGTCCCATTAACTGGGAATTGAGTGCTCTATCCCAGTCCAAGCCCCAGCTCCCGATCTCCTGGACTGGGAATTGAATGTTCTATCCCAGTCCAAGCCCCCCTCTGTGAACTGGGAATTGAGTGTCCTATCCCAGTACAAGCCCCAGTTCCCATCCCATGAACTGGGAGCTGAGTATTCTGTCCTAGTCAAGCCCAGGCTCCCATCCCCTGGACTGGGAATTGAGTGTTCTATCCCCGTATAAGCCCCCCATCCTATGAACTGGGAGCTGAGTGCTCTATCCCAGTACAAGCCCCCCATCCCATAAACTGGGAGCTGAGTGCTCTAGCCCAGTCCAAACCCCCACCATGAACTGGGAGCTGACTGCTCTACCCCAGTCCAAGCCCCAGTTCCCCATCCCATGAACTGGGGGCTCAGTGTTCTATCCATCCCAGTCCAAGCCCCCACCATGAACTGGGAGCTGAGTGCTCTATCCCAGTCCAAGCCCCAGTTCCCCATCCCATGAACTGGGGGCTCAGTGTTCTATCCCAGTCCAAGCCCCAGCTCCAGTCCCACACCAGGGGTGCCCGCAGCGGGCTCAGACCTGGCACGGGCACAGCGGGCACGGGCATCAGACCCACCTTTGAAGAGATAATCGTACTCATCGTCCTTGCCCCGCATCTCTCCCAGCTCCACAGCCCCGCTCCCACTGGGCCAACTGGGATTTCCGGCCCTTCCCAGCCCGGCCCGGGGCTGTCCCCAGGCACCCATTGGTGGCCACAGCCTTTCCTGCTCCGCACCCATTGGCGGCCAGGGCTGCCCGTCACACTCAGGTGTGCTCACCTGGGCCAGGTGAGGGGGCAGGGACACGGCAGCGCCTGTGTGCGCTCCTGATGGGGACAGCGCGCCCCGCACAGAGCCACGGGTGTGACACGGAGCGGGGCTGGTGCGAAGGGAAATCCAGAGAAAACACGAGAATCCAGCAGGAATTATCCCTGGGGCTGTTTTTTAGAATTATTCCCAGGGGTTTCAGATAGCCGGCAGAGGCTGCGTCATTGTCTGAACTGATAGAGATCAAACAGGGGAGCTAAACTGGGAAAGGCTGCGTGGGGAGGGGGCACGGGGGGCACGGCTTCAGGGTGGGAGGGGGCACGGGGGGCACGGCTTTAGGGTGGGAGGGGGCACAGGATGAGCCCAGCTTTAGGATGGGAGGGGGTATAGGATGAGCCCAGTTTCAGGGTGGGAGTGGGCACAGGGGGCACGGCTTTAGGGTGGGAGGGGGCACAGGATGAGCCCAGCTTCAGGGTGGGAGGGGACACAAGGGGCATACCTTTAGGGTGGGAGGGGGCACAGGGGGCACAGCTTTAGGGTGGGAGGGGGCACAGGATGAACCCAGCTTCAGGGTGGGAATGGGCACAGGGGGCCATGACATGGGGGTAGGAGGTGGCACAGGGGAGCCGTGGCATCCAGCCGGGCAGCTTTGGAGGCCACGATCTTCAGCACATTATGAAGGTGGGGAGCCCCAGGGCGTGGAGCACAAACACGCAGGAATTCCAGCTCAGTAAACCTGCATTTCACAAGTCCTTTAATGATTGTGTCACGCCCCTGCTGGACACGGAGCTGCTCCCTGCCCCATGGCACCGGGCCCTGCTGGGACAGCCAAGGGCTGAGTGCTGCCACTTCACACCCCAGAGCAGTCCCTGGTGGGACAGACACCTGCAGGGCAGCCTCATCTCAGTGCAGGGCACAGGGTGGCCCTACAGGAGCCACAGGTAATCAGAGAGGCTCCTGTTGCTGGCATGATCCTCCAGAACCTCCTGGCTCCTTCCCCAGAGGGTGTCCCGGTCATTTTGCCCTGCAGGTCCAGAAGGGCTGAAACAATTGGTGACAATGGTGATGCTAATCAGGGCCCAGCAAAAATGCAACAGAGCTCCTGCAACTGCTGCTTCTCACTGTTTATGGCACAATTTAACCCCTCCCTGTCCAGGCTGCTGGACCCCACTGCACCAGGACAGGGGTGGCACTGCAGGCAGGGTGACGCCAGCTGGGCTGGTGTGTCCCGGGCTTGTGGGGGTCCCTGGGGACGTGCTGGGGTGCTCAGAGGGCCACGCAGCACGGGCGCCTCTCCGCCTGTGCTGGGGCTGTGCTCGCAGGGCTCTCACTGGCAAGTGACACCGTGTTGCTTTGGCTGCTCCTCTGCTTCTGCTTCTGCACTTTGTGGAAGATTTCTGCAAAAGAAGAAGTGCTGGGGAGGGGTCTTTGTGTCAGGCAAAGCCCCCTGGGGATGCAGGGGCAGCTTCAAGCCTGCAGCCCCCACTGCTGGGTGTGCTGGTGGCTCCCCTTCACCTCTGCACAGCACAGGGGTGACAAGGTGTGAGGGATAGAATGTAAGAAATAGTGCGGAAGGCAATCTCACCCTCAACTGAGGAGTTGCAGCTGTGCTAATTACCAAAGGTTAGGAACAGGCCTGCTCTTAATAGGCCACAATAAGGATGAGTGCTATAAAGGAGTGGGTTAGATGGTTGAGAAGAGAGCTGGAGTTTGTTGGCAGTGCTGTGAGGAGCTGGCCATGAGAAATCACCAAGGATGTATGGAACTTTTGCAATAAGATAAAAACAACAAGGGACAGGGCCTGCATCCCTGCAGCGCCTGGGGAACACCCTGTGCTTGGGCCATTTCCTCTTGCCCAACCTGGGATTAGTGCTTCACCCTGTGCTGGGGCTGGCAGCTCACTGGGCCAGGCTGGCTCAGCATGGCATGGCATGGAACAGCACTGCATGGCCCAGCATGGCATGGAATAGCACTGCATGGCATGGAATAGCACTGCATGGCTTGGCACGGCTCAGCATGGCATGGAACAGCACTGCATGGCTCAGCACAGCATGGCATGGAACAGCACTGCATGGCTCAGCATGGCATGGAACAGCACTGCATGGCTCAGCACAGCATGGCATGGAACAGCACTGCATGGCTCAGCATGGCATGGAACAGCACTGCATGGCTCAGCATGGCATGGAATAGCACAGCATGGCACGGAATAGCACTGCATGGCTTGGCACACCTCACTGCCTGGATGCTGCATTCCTGGAGAGCTGCTGCTCTTGCACTCCATCCCTGGCCCCCCAGGTCCCCCCAGCCGGTTTGGCAGGATGCTGGAGACACCAAGTCATGAGCCCAGGACAACAGGAAGGAGACTGGAGATTATGGGGGAGAAGCAGCTCCTGGGGCTTCAGGGATGCCCAGGGGCCGTGAGAACAAAGTTTCGGGTGTGGGGAGTGAAACGCCCAGCAGCAAAGGCTGAAAACCAAAGCAGACAGAGAGGCAACGCCAAAAGACCTCATGAAAATAGCCCCAAATAGCTCAAGTGGAGCAGGGAGAGAAGTGCTGCACATCATCTGCCCAGCCCTGCATCCCTGGGACCTGCTGCAGCACAGCACCAGTGCCTGTACCCTTCAGGATGGTCTCGAATGCTTCCTCAACATTGGTGGAGTCCAGCGCCGAGGTCTCAACAAACAGCAGCCCGTTGTTGTCTGCAAGGAGAGGAGACCCCTGAGATGATGCTGACCCCATGGCTCCAACCTGGAGCACCTTTAGAGGTGTTCAGGTGCCATGGCTCCAACCTGGAGCACCTTTAGAGGTGTTCAGGTGCCATGGCTCCAACCTGGAGCACCTTTAGAGGTGTTCAGCTCCATGGCTCCAACCTGGAGCACCTTTAGAGGTGTTCAGGTGCCATGGCTCCAACCTGGAGCACCTTTAGAGGTGTTCAGGTGCCATGGCTCCAACCTGGAGCACCTTTAGAGGTGTTCAGCCCCATGGCTCCAATCTGGAGCACCTTTAGAAGTGTTCAGGTGCCATGGCTCCAATCTGGAGCACCTTTAGAGGTGTTCAGCTCCATGGCTCCAACCTGGAGCACCTTTAGAGGTGTTCAGCCCCGTGGCTCCAATCTGGAGCACCTTTAGACGTGTTCAGGTGCCATGGCTCCAATCTGGAGCACCTTTAGAAGTGTTCAGGTGCCATGGCTCCAATCTGGAGCACCTTTAGAGGTGTTCAGGTGCCATGGCTCCAATCTGGAGCACCTTTAGAGGTGTTCAGCCCCATGGCTCCAATCTGGAGCACCTTTAGAGGTGCAGGTCCACACTGTTGGGGAGGTTCTCAAGCCCCCAGCCCTGTGGGGGAGTTCCAGCCTGTACCTGCAAACATTTTGGCCTCCTCCATGGGCACCTCTCGAGCCTGTGCGAGGTCGGTCTTGTTCCCCACCAGCATGACAACGATGCTGGCCTCAGCGTGGTCGTAGAGCTCCTTCAGCCAGCGGTCCACCACGTCGTACGTCTGGTGCTTGGTGATATCAAACACCACCAGAGCACCCACAGCCCCCCGGTAATACCTGTGAGAGACCCCCACCATCACTCCCTGCTCCAGATCCTCCCCCAGCACCCATTGTCACCCCTGGGGCAGCAGCCAAGCCCCAGCAGGGCCGGCTCGGAGGTCCTTACGCGGAGGTGATGGCTCGGTAGCGCTCCAGCCCGGCCGTGTCCCAGATCTGAGCCTTGACCGCGGCGTCTCCCACCAGGATGGTGCGCGTGGAGAACTCCACGCCGATGGTGGTGCGGCTGTCGTGGTTGAACTCGTTGCGGGTGAAACGAGACAGCAGGTTTGTCTTGCCCACCCCTGACTCACCAATCAGCACAACTGTGGGGGGAAGGAAAAGGGAAAGGAAAAGGGCAAGGAAAAGGAAAAGGAGGAAGGAAAGAAAGAAAGGAGGAAGAAAGGAAAGAAAAGAGGGAGGAAAGAAAGAAAGAAAGGAGGAAAGAAAGAAAGGAAGAAAGGAGGAAAGGAAGGAAGAAAGAGAGAAAGGGAAGGGGGAAGGAAAGGGAAAAGGAAAGGGAAAAGGAAAGGAGAAGGAAAGAAAGGAGGGAGGAAAGAAAGAAAGGAGGAAGGAAAGAAAGAAAGGAGGAAGGAAGGAAAGAAAGAAAGAAGGGAGGAAAGAAAGAAAGAAGGAAAGGAGGAAAGGAAGGAAGAAAGGAGGAAAGGAAAAGAAAAGAAAAGAAAAGAAAAGAAAAGAAAGAAAAGAAAAGAAATCTCACTGTGCTGCCTCAGCTACCAGCACTGGTTGCATGGGCATTGCTCGCTTTGTCGGGTGCCCCAGCCTGGGCAGCTGTTTGGGTTTAACCCCTGATGGGGTCCCTCCTTCAGCAAACAGGGTCCCCATGGGAGGCCAGCTGTGCTCCCTAGTGCTGGTCAGAGGGGTCATGGCTGCTGGCCTCTGGGCAGCAGGAGCAGGGCAAGGATGTTGGTGAGCCCTGGGTCCCCCTGCTGCAGTGGGCACCCAGGACAGGTGGCACACCAGAGCCTGTCTGTCCCCACTCGCCCAAAGGGGGCACTGAGCCCAAGCAGAGTCCAGCCAACAGCACCTGGCAGTGACCAGGTGGGCCCAAGGAGCTCAGCATGGGAGGTGTGAGGCTGTGCCCACATTACTCCAGCTCAGCTTTGACCCCCATGTCCTGTGCATGTGCCACTGCCCAGGTCGCTGCAGAAAATGACTTTTCAATGCCCACTTGTCTCAGGGCTTACAGGCTCTCATGGCATTTGTCTCATACACTCAGCCCCAGCTTTCACACCCCCCCTATCCCATAACAGCAATTTGCCTGGCACTGCACACCTTCAGCCTTGGGGTGAGTGCAGATCTCCCTGGGTCTCTGTGGACCTTTCTGCTGCTCACCAGCCCTGGCTGCCCTCACTGCCTGCCCCCCAGTGCCCTCAACCTCCGTAGCTCCCGGTGCCCACCACAGCTGCAGGGAACCATCAACACGGTGCCAGCTCAGGGCACAGCCACCCTGGGTTAAGAGCACCCTCGTTCCCTCCCCGCAACCCCTGGATTCCTGCTCCCCTCCTTCTGAGGAAGGGAGGATCCCATGGAGCGCAGGACTCACCCTTGAAGACAAAGTTATAATCCTCCTCGGCGCTGCCCATGTCGCCCCGGCCGCCGCCCGCCCTGCAGGGCCGCCCTGCCTGTGCCTTTCCTCCTTCCCTCTGCCGAGCCCCGAGCACCCGGCGGGGCGGAGGCACCGAGGGAGCGCACGGAGCCACCGGAGGTTCCTCTGTGCCGGGAGCGAGAGGGGGGTCCGGGGCAGCGGAGGGTCCGGGACAGCGGGCAGGGAGAGGCCGAGCTGGCGACAGCGCGGCCGCTTGACTCAAGGGGTGGGACCGGGTGTCGCAGCGCAGGTTGGGCAGGTAATGTCACCCCTGGGACCGTCACGGGGCGGCGGGAGGAGGAGCCAGGGACCGATCCGAGTGCGGGCAGGCTGGGGCGGCCAGGGCAGCACCGGCAGCACGGACAGCGTGGGCACGGAGGGTGCGAGGGCAGAGCGGGCAGGCTGGGGCAGCGAGGGCACGGAGGGTGTGAGGGCAGCACCGACAGCCCGGGCAGCGAGGGCCGCACCAACAGAACGGGCAGCATGGGCATGGAGGGCAGCATCGACAGCACGGGCAGTGTGGGCATGGAGAGTACGAGGGCAGCACCAACACCATGGGCACGGAGGGCATCACGGGCAGCACCGACAGCACGGGCACCGTGGGTACGGAGGGTACGAGGGCAGCACCGACAGCACGGGCAGCCCGCACAGGACACAGAGGGCATCACGGGCAGCGCGGCAGGGAGAGTGTCGCCCTGATTTTTTAAGATTTTCCAAGCCTTCTGATGTTTACATTCTTGTAACGAACTTTCTCACTTTCTGTGAGTAACTCATTGTTTTGCATTCTTTTATGGAGGAGGAGAAATTCGACGGACTGTTGCATTGCCCGGTGTCGTTGGAGAGGTGGCACTGTCACCCTCCAATCCACTGTCGCTTTTGGAAATCTGTAAATGTTGGAGTCAGAAAATAAACGTCCCTTTTTGGCCTTGAGAACAGCAGTGTGTGCGCGTCGTGTCATTTCGTGTCCCGTAGTGACAGGGAGGGTGCGAGGGCAGGACACGGGGGGCATCACGGCGAGGGGACGGCGATGGCATCGGGGGCAGCGATGGCAGCAAAGGCACAGCGGGGCACTGTGGGGTAGGGGTGGGATGGCAGCGAGGGCAGCTGTGCCAGGAGCAGAACCCCCGCCCAGCCCGGCTCCCGCCGCTCCGAATGTTCCCTCGCCTCTGCTGCCATCGTGTGAAAGGCAGGGAAATCGGGATGGGAAGGAGCCCCCAGCACCCTCAGCTATCCCAGGGTGACCAGCAGGGCTGTGCCGGGGCTCGGCTCTGTTGGAGCCCCTCTCCTTTGACAACAGCCCCTTGCAACCTCTTGTCTTTCCCCAGGGCAATGATGGGCACCTCCCAAACACTGCCCAGTGTCCTGGATTGTCAAGCAAATTGTATTCCACTTCCCATCTGTGTGGCAGTTGTCTTCTGTTAAGTGGGCAGTGTTCCTTATCTCTTCCACAACTGGGGAGACATCTGCTGATAACAGGCTATTGAATATCACTGCATGACTGATAAGAACTACAGCATCCCAGTGTGAGATGTGAGCCCAGAGGGGAAAGCCAAGCATTCTACCCAGATATAAAGTGGAGATTCTGGAACACCAGCAGGGCTTTTCTCCGCTGGATTTCCCCAGAGGAATAGCTGCTCTCTTCCCCTGGATCTTTAGAGGAAGCCTACACCTTCTCTACAGGATCCCTGCTCCAACAGAACCACACCTGGCACTTCAGGAGGGCTGCAGCCACAATTCCAATGGGACTGCTGCCAACACCCTGACCCACAGGGTGTCAGGTGGTGTTCTGCCTCGGTCAGTGTTGTTTTAGTTTACTGCACTGTTTACTTTTTATTTTCTTCCCTATTAAAGGGAACTGTTATTCCCTGCTCCCATATTTTTTGCCTAAGTGCCCCTTAATTTAAAATTTATAGCAATTTGGAAAAAAAAGGGGGGGAGTGGGTTACATTTTCCTTTTCAGAAGAAGCTCCTGCATTCCTTAGACAAACCTGTCCTTTGAAACCAAGACAGCCCAGTCTGGCTGTGTTACCCCTCAGCTCCCCCAACAACAGACACAATGGACACAAGCATCAAACACACTTTATTCACCCCAGATTCTGGATTCCTGCCACATTATTTTTCAGACCACACTGGAGCTCTGTGATGCCCACGGGGCCACTCGTGCCCAACCCACGGTGGTGATGGTGATGCTGTCAGAGCTCTCCACTGCCTCTCACGATGCAGCCACCTGTGTGAGTGGCTCCTCCAGGTACTGCACCAGTGCCTGTGCCTGCAGAGAATGGCATGAGACACGCTCAGGTGGGTTTTGCAACACGTGTGCCCACTGCTCGCTTGTTTATTGTAATTTATATTTCAGTTTAGAACCTTAAAAAGGAGTCACAGGGTGGGGAGGGAGACAGAGGAGTTTCTGCAAGGTGCAAAGAGTGTCCCAGCTTCCTCCAGCCCTTCCATCCCAATGCACTTCAACAGCTCTTTCCCACATCTAAGCAGGGATGCAGCCCTGCAGCCTCCCCAGCCCTTACCTTGGCTTTCAGCATCCCAAACCCGACCGTCTCCTTGGCGTACATGCAGAGCAGCAGGTTTGCCACCCGTGTGATGGCCACTCGCCCCTCCTGCCCAGAGAAAAACAGCACCCATGGCACCCCAGCTCGGCCTGGAGCCCCAGCAGGGCCCTGGCACCACGGGCACGGCCCCAGGGAGGGCAGGGCGGGCTCCAGCCCCACATACCATGCAGTCCATGAGGATGAATTTCAGGTTGTCCTCATTGAAGGCCTGGTGCCCGTTTTTGTCGTAGGCCACCCAGATGTTGCTGGCGATGGCTGCAGTGACCCTGGCATCAGTGTCCCCATAGCCAGAGTAGGCAAGCAAGGAGCCCTCGTTGTTCAGCAGCCTGGCAAGGACACAGCAGGGCAAACTGATGCCTCTAACACCAGAACCCTTTCAGCACCAGGGGAAGAACAAACCCTCCCCACCAGTCCCAAGCACTGCTCCCAACACACTCCCACTCTGCAGGGGTCTGGGGGCTTCAAAGCTAGAAAGTTCTGCAGTGTCCCCAGGCCCCAGCAGGGCAGTGCGGGATCTGTCTGGTGAAGCAGCAGGACCTGCCACAGGGGACAAACACTGTGCACAGCCCCAGCTCTGTGCGTGGCCCTTGCACTGTGCACCAGGCACCGGGAGCCCCACACACTGTGCACAGTGCCAGCACCATCTGCAGCCCAGCTCCATGCAGGGTGCGTGGTCTCAGTCTCATTCTTGCTCCTGGAAGGGCCTCTTGCCTTCCCCAGGCAGGCACAGCGAGCATCCCTAGGCAGGAGCAAGGGCAAGGAGCAATGCTGGGCAGGGACAGGGACAAGGGCAAGGAACATCCCTGGGCAGGGGCAGGAGCAAGGGAAAGGAGCAAGGGCCAGGAGCAACCCCAGGCAGGAACAGGAGCAAGGGAATGGAGTATGCCTGGGCAGGAGCAAGGGAAAGGAGCATCCCTGGGCAGGGGCAGGAGCAAAGGCAAGGAGCATCCCTGGGCAGGGGCAGGAGCAAGGGCAAGGAGCATCCCTGGGCAGGGGAAAAGTAGGCAGCATCCTTGGGCAGGGGCAGCATTCCCAGGGCAGGGGCAGGAGCATCCCCCAGTGCAGGGACAGGGGCAGGAGCATCCCCGGGCAGGGGCAAGGGAAAGGAGCATCATCAGGCAAGGGCAGGGGCAGGGGCTGGGGAAAAGCAGGCAGCATCCTTGGGCACGGACAGCATTCCCAGGGCAGGAGCAGGCAGCATCCCCCGGTGCAGGGACAGGGGCAGCACGGCCGAGGCAGGTTCAGGGACACGGGCAGGAGCACGGACGGGGTCTGGGGCAGGGACAGGGGAATGGCAGGCAGCATCTCCGGGCAGGAGCAGCATCCCCTGGGGCACGGACAGCGGCAGTATGCGCCGGGGTCGGTACGAGGGAACCATTCCCGGGCAGGGAAAGCATCTCCCCTCAGGGGCGTCACCCCGCATCACGGAGCGCCCGGTGCCCGCGGTGCCCGCTCGGGGAAAGGCGCCCCCCGCCCGGCCCCCCGCACTCACAGCGTGCTCTGGACGCCGCCGGTGTTGGCCTGGCTGAGCACCTGCGTCAGGGCCTTGGGCCGCAGCATGGCCGCCGCCGCCGGCACCGCGGGGCGGGGGTGCGGCCGCGCCGGGCCGCGCCGTCACGGGGCCGCGCCGGGCCCGCAGCATTCTGGGGGCTGTAGTCCCGCCCGGCCCCGCCGCTGTCCCCGTGGGCACCGGGACTCCAGAGAGGCCTCGGCAGCAGAAGGGAGCGCGGGGCAGGCGCGGGGCCTCGGTGACCGCGGGAAGCGGGGATGGGGTCGGTGAAAGGGGAGGTCGGTGGGGACACCGGCGGGCAGCACCCCCTCCCCAGCCTCCGGCCGCCTCTTTCCGCTCCCGTTCCGCCTCCGCGCCCCGCGCTGCCGCTGTTCCTCCGCGCCGCCGGGAGGCGCTGTCCCGGCCCCAGGCGGTGCTGTGGCGCCGCTCCCGGCTCTCTGTGGTGGCGGTGGCCCGGGCTGGCGGCGGGCGGCGAAGATGGCGGAGCCGAGTGGCGGCGGCGGCGGCGGCGGCCCCGGGTCTGGCGGGGAAGGCCAGGCGGGGCCCGGCGGGGCGCTCATCCGCGTAACCGTGAAGACCCCCAAGGACAAGGAGGAGATCGTTATCGCGGATGGCGCCTCCGTGCGCGAGGTGGGGGCGGCGGCAGGCCGGGGAGGCGGAGAGGCCTGGGGGGCGCTGCCGCGGGTGCTGAGGGGCGGGGGCGGCTGCTCCGCGGGGGCTGAGGGATCCGGGGGTGCCGTGAAGGGATTTTGGGAAGGAACCTGAGTTTTTGGGGCCGGGGAGGAATTTCGGGCGTGCCTGAGGAGCGGGGGAAGGGTGCTGTGGGCTGGGAGGCGGTCAGAGGGTCCGGGAGGCCTCTTGGAGAGCCGGATCAGGGCTGGGGCTGCGTTCGGGGGCTTTTCGGGGCAGCCCCGGCCTTTGGGCCTTGCTGGAGCCAGGGTGGGAGGGAGCGGGGAGATCTGAAGGAGGGCAGGTGCTGGAGGCCTTTGGCGGGGTCTGGAGGTGGTTTGGGGGGCTCACCTGTGGGAGGGGTCGTAGGTGTGGGAACCACAATTAGTGAGGGGCTCGGAGAGCGGCTTTGGGGGCGGTGGCAGTGGGAAGGACCGGGTGGGGTCTGGGGGCTCGGCCCGTGGGCTGGGCTGGGCTGGGCTGCGCTGCGCTGCGGGGGAGAGCGTTCCCTGGGCGGAGGGGTGGGAAAGGTGCTGGGGTTGTGGGCAGAGCGTGGGGGGCTGCCCCGGGGGATATCTGGGGGTCCTGGCGTGCATCTGCGCTTCTCTGGAGGGAAATTCTCCAGGCGAGGAGCCGGGGAGATGTTTGGGGCCAGCGTTGAATGAGGTGGAGGAAAGGAAACATCGGGTGGGCTGGGGGGTGTTGTGCACCTGCTAGGGAGCGGGAGAGGGCCGGGAATGCCGAGAACTGCGCTTAGCAAAGGCTGCCATTGGCAGGGGCGGGCTCTAGGGCCGCTCCTGGCGTTGAGGAAGCGGCGATGCCCACTGGGACAAGGTGTCATGGGCTCTGCGTTGGGCTGGCTGGCGCTTCGCTCGGGCGTAGGGCACGAGGTCGGCGTGTGAAGGGCCTGGCAGGGAGCTCTGGGCAGCAGTTCATGCTGTGGGCAGGAGCTGGGCACGTGTGGCCCTCCTGATCCTTTCCCTCGGGAAAGAATCCCTTGGTAAGGGAGGTGTGGGGTGGGGAGAGAACAGACAGGGTGTGTGGGGAGAGGACAGACAGGGTGTGTGGGGAGAGGACAGACAGGAGATGTGGGGAGAGAACAGGCAGGAGATGTGGGGAGAGAACAGGCAGGGGATGTGGGGAGAGGACAGACAGGGTATGTGGGGAGAGGACAGACAGGGTATGTGGGGAGAGAACAGACAGGGTATGTGCGGAGAGAACAGGCAGGGTATGTGGGGGGAGAACAGACAGGGTGATCTGGGGCCAGGGCTGTGCTGTGCCCAGCCTTGATTTTAGAGTTGTGAAGGCTGAGAGCTCTGAAACCAGCATGTGTTCCACTCTCCATCCTGGCCTTCCCCTCTGAATTCCCTTTAGTTTTGTGTTTTCATCAAATTCCCTTCCCCTCTGTAACCAGCGTGTGTTTCACTCTCCATCCTGGCCTTCCCCTCTGAATTCCCCTTAGTTTGTGTTTTCCAAGTGCAAGGCTTTATTTCCTCCCAATCCATCTGGGGATGCCCTGGCAGGGCCAGCAGTGAGAGTCTTGTTTGCAGGTGTAAATCCCAGCACACAGTAAGGATGAGGTGTCCATGCTCTGTGGCATGCTCACAGGGAATTCAGTTGCAGAAATAGGAATTGGAGAAGACCTAGTTTATTTCCATTGGCTGATAAAGGATTATTGCCTTTTCCATAGAGCTCTGTCCTGTATTAAATCAGAGTTTGGCTTTCCTTAGGAAAAAAAAAAATCAGATGAGCACATGAAACCAGTTCAGTCATTCAGCATAAAAGATGTGTTTGGGTTAGGCCTGAAGCAAATTGGTCTGGCTTTGGAAGCCTTCAGCCTCTTCTGAGGGAATGGCTCTGTTTTTTCTGAGATTTTCTCCATAATTTGTGATTTCAGAGCTTGTCTTTGCTTTGGTTTGGTTTTCATTAACACCTCAGACATCATCAACAGCTGGTGAATGTGTGGTACCTTCATGGGCTCTGAGGGTTTTTCCTAGACTACATGTGAGCCCTGGAGCTTTGTGTTCCTGGTACCAATCCTTTGCCTGAAAAATGCTGTTTGTTTTTCAGTTCAAAGAAGAGATTTCTAGACGGTTTAAAGCCAAACAGGATCAGCTGGTTCTGATCTTTGCTGGGAAGATCCTGAAGGATGGAGACACGTTGAATCAACATGGGATCAAAGATGGGCTCACTGTTCACTTGGTCATTAAGACTCCGCAGAAGTAAGAGCTTGGTCTTGGGGAGGCTGGGCTCAAATGGGGGTGGGAATTACTGATTGTGATGATTTTTCCCTGCCCCAGCAGTGGGGTTTGTCACTAACCTGTCCATGGATGGCACAGCTGTGATGGTGTACGGCAGGTACCTGGAGGGGCTGGTCCTTTAACATTAAATGTGTGTGTCTGTGTTGGAAGAACCCATCAGAAATGGATGCTGGTTCTGGCAAACCTGCAAGAGTTCTGAGAAAAGTTGCTGATAAAAGGAATTACTTTCGCAGTGAATTTGTGTTAGTACCTGGGTTTTCTGTCACCTCCTCAGGCTCTGAGAGGTGCCACAGGGGCACACATGCCCTGCAGGCACAGCTGCCCAGGCTGGGGCAGGCACAGGGCACTGTGGGGTTCACTCATGTGGGTGCATTCCCTGTGCTCAGGATGTGGCTCAGGGGCACCACAGACCTCACACTGAGAGCAGGACACGGGGCTGACCTCAGGCTCCTGCAGGTTTAGCTCTTCCCAGCACTTTCCAGAGGGGTGGTGGGCATGGAAGGGTTTGGGAACAGCTGCTGTGCTTTAGTTGCAGCCACATTTCATTGATCTTGAAGGACCTTCAGAGCCATGCCTCAGGCTCTGGCCACAGTGAGCCCCAGCTCCCAGGGCTGTGTCCCTGTGCAGATCTTCTATCCCCTGGGGGAGCTGCATTAATCAAGACGGGTTTTTTCCCTCTTTTTTTTTTTATTCCACTTGTTTTTTTCACAAACACAAGGAAGTTTGCTGCCAGATTCTGCAGCCTCTCCTTGGATTCTGCCTCTCCAGGTAGCCTGAGAGCCCGGTGCTGTTTCTGCTGTTTCCACTATAAATGTGGTATTGGTAAATCATTTCAAAGAGGGAATCAGAGCTGCCCTGGGCTGCTCATTTTTCTCCTGCTAATAGTTCTAGAAAAGTCCTTACTGAAGACATTACAGAGAAACCAAGTGCCCTTTCTCTGGCTTCCTTCTTCCTTTCTTATTCAGCTTCCCATTTGCTTTGTTTCCCCACTCTTTGCCTCTCTCAGTGGCCACTGGTTTTCAGCAGCAGTCAGGTCTGTCTGGACAGTGGACAGGGACCTTCAGCATTGATTTTTCAAGTTCTAGAAGAGTGAAAAAGAAAGGGAGATAGAGAAAAGGAATAATTATTGGTTTGGGGGAAAAAAAAATCAGGAAATCATTGGTATTATTGTCAGAGGCATAACAGCATTATTGAGGTGGGTAAAGTGAATTTTGTGGTCTAATTTAATGAAAGCTCTTCAACACTAGTCCAGGGCTCACTGTTGTCACTGCAGGGGCTTCAGAAAATCTTTAAATGTTCTCTTCCAAATTCCTGTAACACACTCTTGAGGATAACTGTGGTAAGGAGGTACTAACCTGGGTTGGTGCGTTCAGCAAAGCTGATGTCCTGCACTTGCTGCATGGTGGTTACAGCACAGTGTCTGTGTGGGTGGGTTTAAAGAAGCTCCAGACAATTGTGTTGGAGCAGGAGCTTTGCATCAAGGTGCAGCCAGTGGCAGAGCTGAGAATTTGGAGCCAAGCTGGCCAGAAACATTCCATGGCTTTGTGAGACAGGTGCTGGCTGCCCCGTGCTTCAGTTTCCCTCTTTGTACAGTAATGCTGATGCTTCTTTTTGCCCCAGAAGCACTGCTAGGAATATTCAGAAGTGAACATTGTTGTTTACCCCATGCACTAGCCCTGCTGTAACCTCCTGTGGTTTCTGTGGGAGCAGCAGAAGGATTTTGCTGTTTGGAGCACGCTCCTTGCTCAAGGATATGGCCGCAGTAAATAGTTCAGTGGGATTCAAGGAGGAGCTGGAGACAACTCAGGGTAAGACCCATCCAGGAGCTGTGCGTGGGCCAGGACATGTCAGGGGCTGCAGTGCTTCAGGAGGGAGGCAGATCCCAGCAGATGGAAGGCATCTGGGAGCACAGCTGTGCAGCAGTGCAGGCAGACACGGGGTGCAAGCTGGGCTGGCTGCTGTGCTGGGGCCTGCTCACTGTGGGGTGCACACCCTGTGTCCCCACACAGCACTCCCCTTCCCTTTCCCCAGTACCAGCAGTTTAATACCTTTTATCCTTTGCAGGGTCCAAGATTCAACATCTGCTGCTTCTGCCCCCAATGCTGCTTCTGCCCCCAATGCAAGCCCTTCTTCTCCTGCTGCCCCATCTCAGCCCTCCACATCCAGCAGTGCTGGCCCGGACGCAGGGAGCGGCAGCAGACGGAGCAGCGGCTCAGGGAGCGTGGGAGGGCCTGGAGATGGAGGCCCCAACAGTGCTGCATCCATCCTGTGTAAGTGGGCACTGGGAGAAGGAAGAATTGTCTAGGGTTAGACCAAGGAGTTGGGGTTCTTGGCCCCTGTTGTTGCCGTGGGTTTTGCTGAGTCACTCCCATGGCACACCCCTGTCTCTGCTCAGGGTAATGCCACTTGGTGAAGTGTGTGTGTGTGTAGGGGTGTCCTTACTCAGAGCTGGCTGCTGTAGGAACACAGGGTACCCCTGGATCTGTGGGGAGGCAGTGCTGTGCCTGTCCTCTCTGCCAGTTCCTGACTCATGCCTCTCTTCCCCTGTGTCGTTCCCTCTCCAGCTGGCTTCGGTGGCATCACTGGGCTGGGCAACCTTGGCATGGGCTCTGCCAACTTCATGGAGCTCCAGCAGCAGATGCAGCGGCAGCTGATGTCCAACCCAGAGATGCTTTCCCAGATCATGGAGAATCCCTTGGTGCAGAACATGATGTCTAACCCTGACCTCATGAGGCAGATGATCATGGCCAATCCCCAGATGCAGCAGCTCATGGAGCGAAATCCAGAGATAAGCCACATGCTCAATAACCCAGAGCTCATGAGGCAGGTGAGTCACACCAGGGCTCAGTAAAGAGTGTTGAGGAGAGTCTTTGTGGACTAACATCAGTGTCTGCACTGCAGAGGAGGAGTGGGAATGGCAGAGCAGTGGTTTTGGAGATCTCTTCCTTCCTGCTGTGAGCTCCCCACAAACAGATGGTGGTCTTGAGTTATGTGAATACTAAATGCTCAACCCACATCCTTGCAACTCTTCTTCCTTCCAGAGTTATTGAATCCATGGTGTATTGGGAAAAAAAGGGATGCTGGGATTTTCCTAGCAAGGCCACTGTATTGTGATTCAGGAATGGGAGTAAAACAGTGCTGGAGAAGTGAAGCTACTGCAAAAGTTCTTTGTTTCTCTCTAGTTCTTTTGACAGATTATGTAGAGACTCCAGAGCTGTACAGTGAATGTTTCACTACTTGTATCAGTGGGGAGCATTAGTGTAGGCTGGGATCCCAGAGGGCTGTCACTTTTCCCTGAGCAGAGTTGGCCTATGTCCAAAAGGACTGGCTGGAAGACCAAAGGTTCATTGGAAGGGAATCCTAAGGGATCAGTGAGAATCTGGGTGTTAATAGTCATTAATGTTAATAGTCATTAAGAGGACTCTGCTGTTTACTGGGGAGGCTTGTCAAGAGGGTTGTGCTGAACAGGCCTCATTCCCATCTGCTTCTCAGTCATTCTGCTTTCAGCTGTGCTGGCCATACATGAAATTCCAGAGCTGCAGGGCTAAGTTGTGAATAATCTGTGCTTGAGCAGTTCTTTAAATGAGACCTGGATATTTTTTGTGCAGGGGAGACCCATCAAAGTCTGGAGAGGGTGGCAGGATCCATCTTCCCAGTTGTTGTATGTAGTCCATGCAGTGTGAGTGGGAACATATGGGTGTTGGGTGTCCTGATGCTGCTTAGGAACAGAACAATTTCATCAAGCTGAACTGAGGCTGAGAAGGAAGAGAGCTGAGCAGTGTCGCAGACATTTTTTCTTTAAAATTCTTTCTTTAAAACTTGTTCATCTTCTGAGAAGCTGATGCCCCAGAAAGAGAATGTAAACAATTATCAGCTACTGTAAAATGCAATAAGATGCACCTGTGATTGGTTCATGTTCCATGTGTACAATTAAAAACCAATCACAAGAGCAAGCTCAGAAAAAGATTCCCTAGACACAAAACTTTGTTATAAACTCTTTTCTATTCTATTCTTAGCTTAGCAGCCTCTAAAACTTCTCTCCTTATTCTTTTTAGTATAGTTATAATGTATTATATATCAATAAATCCAACCTTCTGATCATCAAACAAGATTCTCATCCTTCTCTCACCCCAGCTCTCATCAAGTCGCTGTAATGGAGCAGGGCTGGGGAGGAGCCTGGATCCCTGGTCTCTCTGCTTGTAGAAATGATCTCTCTGCACTCTGCCTGCAAATTTGATTTAATTATCCCCTCTCTCTCCTGGGAGAGGAGCTTGAGCTTTCCCCCTTTTCCTCCTCCTCGCAGACGATGGAGTTGGCTCGGAACCCTGCCATGATGCAGGAGATGATGCGGAACCAGGACCGTGCTTTGAGTAACCTCGAGAGCATTCCAGGAGGGTACAACGCCCTGCGCCGGATGTACACGGACATCCAGGAGCCCATGTTTAGTGCAGCCAGGGAGCAGGTATGGCTGTAGTGTGGGAAGGGGGTCTTTAGGGGGTCTTTCTCTGTCCCCTCTGCTGATGGGGCAGTTTTTCCGCAGCGTGGCTCCACTCCAGGCAGGCACTGGCTGGAGGACATGGAGCAATACCTCTTGTGACATGGGTTGGGGTGTCAGAGGAGAGACCTGCTCTGGCTCCTGCAGTCCCCCAGCAGCCTGACTGATAGGCAGGCCCTGTCACTGTTAGCCCAGCCCTCTGCTCCCTGGATTAGCTGGAGCCTGATGCCTTCAGTACGGAGCTGGCTCGGATCCAGCTGGCTGGTGGTGCAGGAGGAGGGAGCACAGGCCTGGCTGCAGAGGGCTGTGCAGGCATGCTCCAGTCCAGCAATACCTACTGCTGTGTCCGGGTGCTGCTTTTACAAGGGCATTTTGAAGCCCTGCATTTGGGAGCTGAATCTGAGGCTGTGGCCACTCCTGAGCCTGGTCTTTTTGTGAGTGAGGTGTGTTGTGGATTGCAAATTTCTCAGGAGGCGGATCATGGCACATGTTGAGCAAATTCTGGACTTGGCTGAATATGATCTGCTGTTCCCTGGCTCGCTCAGTGCTGGGGTTGGTCTGCTGGGACTAACTGATTCCATCTGTTTCTTTTTTTTTTTTTTTTTTCTCCCTAGTTTGGCAGCAATCCTTTCTCTTCCTTGACGGGGAATTCTGACAGCTCGAGCTCTCAGCCTTTGCGGACGGAGAACAGAGAGCCATTGCCAAACCCCTGGAGCCCCACACCCCCTGCTTCCCAGAGTCAGGCACCCAGCAGTGAAGGGAGCACGGGCTCAGCAACCACCCAGGGCACCCCAACTGTGTCCAACCCCTTTGGGCTGAATGCTGCCAGCATCGGTGCTGGTACGTAAGGGGGGTGCTGCTGGCTGAGCAGGTCACCCAGGCTTCCTTGGAGGGCTGGTTCCTCTGGCATTTGAGCCCTGTCTGTGGCTGTTACCCACCAGTGAATTATTCTGATGCACTTGTTGGACGGTTCCTTTGGGAACTCTGCTGTCCCTGAAGCTCTCAGGAGCAGGAGAGTGGCCAGCAGGGCACTGCCATGGCTGTCCACAGCCCTGTTTGCTGCTGGCTAGGGGATGGAGTACAGGCAGTGCTGTCACCTGTCACATTGTGTTTCAGGCAGTGCAGTGGTGCTCAGGCTCATCAGATGTTTTCCTTTGTCTTCCCTTCCCCTTGCAGGCATGTTCAACAGCCCAGAGATGCAAGGACTCCTGCAGCAGATTTCTGAAAACCCCCAGTTGATGCAGAATATGATCTCTGCCCCTTACATGCGGAGCATGATGCAAACTCTTGCCCAGAACCCGGACTTTGCAGCACAGGTAAAAGTGTTGCAGCTGCCCGCTGTTGCCAGGCAGGCCATGAGCTCAGTGTGAGGTGTCAGTCTGCTCTGGAGTCAGACTGGTTCCTCCTGCAGACCCTGGAGCAGAGTGAATACACAGTCTGGTTGTATTTCTCAATAGCCTGAAGGCAGCCCCAGCTCTGAGCCCTGTGTGTTTTGCAGAGCCCCTGGCACAAGAGGTGGCTCTCAGAGCGACATGGGAATGGCCCTTCTCTTTTTCTGTTCAACACTGCTGTCAGAACTTGAGCTGTCCCATGTTGATTCCCCCATAGCAGGGCAGCATGTTTAAAGCCCAGGGAGGGAGTCAGGGGCCCCAGGAGTGACCTGTTCTTCATGGCTTAGTTGCATAGGGTTTAACAGCAAGTGGCAGCAACCCTCTGACCCTACCTACATGTGCTGTCTCTTGCTAGATCATGGTAAATGTCCCCCTCTTTGCTGGGAATCCACAGCTTCAAGAACAGCTCCGCCTTCAGCTCCCTGTCTTCTTGCAGCAGGTAAAGGCCTCTGGCTGGCCCTGTGCTGCCCTCAGCCCCTGGCTCCAGAGCTTCTCCCCCACTGTGGCACAGGCAGGATCTTGGTTCAGTGCACTAGGAGGAAGCATGTGGGCTTGGGAGGCTGGGCTGAGCAAGGAAGGGGTTGCACAGGGGAGACAAAGAGGAAGAACATGGTTAGAAAAGGTAATCTGAATTTTAACACATCTGAATTATTGAAAGGTGGACTCCAGTTTAGGCTTGTTAAGCTACTTGGAACCCCTGTGTTGAGTTTACAAAAATGACGCAGTTAATTGTGCTAGAGCAGCTGGTTCTCAGGTAAATCAGAATCCAACAGTGTCCCCAGTTCCAATCTGACTCACCCAGTTCATTTAGGAACCTGCTGTGAGCTCTGTGCGTGTCCCTGCAGGCAAGCCCTGCAGAATGGAGCCTCAGAGGAGGATCCAGACACGAAGGGCAGCCCTGGCTGTGGGCAGGAGGCGCAGCTTGGTGCCAGCCCAGGTGTGGCAGTGCTGGAGCTCTGGCTGCCTGAGCTCTCACTGGTTGGTACCGTGTTGTCTCTGCCTTGCCCCCCAGATGCAGAACCCGGACTCGCTGTCCATCCTCACCAACCCCCGCGCCATGCAGGCCCTGCTCCAGATCCAGCAGGGGCTCCAGACGCTGCAGACGGAGGCGCCCGGATTAGTGCCAAGGTATGGAGCGCTCCAGAGCAGAACTGCTGTGCCCAGCCCCAGCAGGCAGAGCTGGCTCTGCATTCATCCAGGAGATCTGCCTAGGGCAGTCTGTCATGGTGTGCTGGGCTGTGCCTGCAGGCCCCTCTGAGCGAGCTAATTAGCACTTGCTGCTTGATTGTCCTTCACTGGGAAATCATTGACCCTTTGCTTTTGGAGAAAAGGTTTGAAATGCACTTGGTCCTTCCCCCATCCTTTGTCTGCGGCATTTAGTGTGGACTGAACTCAAGAGCTTTATCTCTGGAGAACAGTATGAGATGGACAGACACAGACACAAGGCTGGGTGGGTGTGCTGGGGCAGGCTGATCTACTGGCAGTCCTCAGCTCTCTGCGTACTGTCACAACAGTTCTCTAGAGGCTTCTGCTCACTCCCAGTGCTATGTGTGACCAGAACATGGGTGCAGCTGGTTCAGTTTGCAGAGCTGCCCTGTAGCAGGGCCTTCAGTGAGGGTTGTTCCTGCTGGCTGCCCCACTCTGGGGGGTGCCCAGTGCCAGTGTCACCCTGATCATGCCCTGCCTTCCTCTGCAGCCTTGGCTCCTTCGGCATGCCCCGGATGCCCCCGTCCTCCACAGGAGGAAGCACAATCCCGGAGAACCCCGTTCCCTCTGCTTCGACGCCGGCCAGTGCCTCTCCAGCTGGGGGTGGGAACCCTCAGCAGCAGCTCATGCAGCAGATGATCCAGCTGCTGGCCGGAGGAAGCTCTCAAGTACGTAACACCCGGGGGTGCTGGCATGGCCAGGGAGGTCTCCAGGGGGGTCCCCACCTCACCCCACTCAGGGCATGTGGTCCCCAACAGTCTCTTGTGGCTCTGGTGCTCTAGGCCAGGTTTGGTGTTGGGGTCTGGCTGACTCTTTGGGGTGTTGAACCTTTAAGAGGTTTAAGTTCTGCATGCTGGGGATCCTTCTGCCTGCGCTGCTGCCACTGTTGGTACTAAACCAGGACTGACTCTGGTGTGGCTGCTGTGCCACATCCCAAGGGGACGTGGAGACTGTCCCACATGACCCTGAAGCTGAGCTTGGGGTTCCTGCATGGGCTGTTGGCAGGGCCCGTGTTGGGATGCTGTGTGTGCTCTGACTCCAGGCTCTGTGTGTGCTCTGTTTGTGCTCTCTGACTCCAGGCTCTGTGTGCTCTGAGTGTGCTCTGTGTGTGCTCTCTGACCCCAGGCTCTGTGTGTGCTCTGTGTGTGCTCTGAGTGTGCTCTGTGACTCCAGGCTCTGAATGTGCTCTCTGACTCCCGGTCTGTGTGTGCTCTGTGTGTTCTCTCTGACTCCAGGCTCTGTGTGTGCTCTGTTACTGCAGGGTCCATGTGTGCTCTGAGTGTGCTCTGTGTGTTCTTTCTGACTCCAGGCTCTTTGCTCTCTAACCCCAGGCTCTGTGTGCTCTGAGTGTGCTCTGTGTGTTCTCTCTAACTCCAAGCTCTGAGTGTGCTTTGTGTGTGCTCTGTGTGTGCTCTCTGACCCCAGACTCTGTGTGCTCTGTGTGTGCTCTGTGTGTTCTCTGTGTTCTCTCTAACTCCAGGCTCTTTGCTCTCTAACCCCAGTCTCTGAGTGTGCTCTGTGTGTTCTCTCTGACCCCAGGCTCTGTGTGCTCTGAGTGTGCTCTGTGTTCTCTCTGACTCCAGGCTCTGTGTGTGCTCTGTGACTCCAGGCTCTGTGTGTGCTCTGTGTGTTCTCCCTGACCCCAGGCTCTGTGTGCTCTGAGTGTGCTCTGTGTGTGCTCTCTGACCCCAGGCTCTGAGTGTGCTCTCTGTGTGTTCTGTGACTCCAGGCTCTGAATGTGCTCTCTGACTCCCGGTCTGTGTGTGCTCTGTGTGTTCTCTCTGACTCCAGGCTCTGTGTGTGCTCTGTGACTCCAGGCTCTGTGTGTGCTCTGTGTGTTCTCCCTGACCCCAGGCTCTGTGTGCTCTGAGTGTGCTCTGTGTGTGCTCTCTGACCCCAGGCTCTGAGTGTGCTCTCTGTGTGCTCTGTGACTCCAGGCTCTGTGTGTTCTCTCTAACCCCAGGCTCTGTGTGTGCTGACTCCAGTCTGTGTGTGTGCTCTGTGTGTGCTCTGAGTGCTCTCTGACTCCAGGCTCTGAGTGTGCTCTGTGTGTGCTCTGAGTGCTCTCTAACTCCAGGCTCTGAGTGTGCTCTGAGTGCGCTCTCTAACTCCAGGCTCTTTGCTCTCTAACTCCAGGCTCTGAGTGTGCTCTGAGTGCGCTCTCTGTGTTCTCCCTGACCCCAGGCTCCGTGTCCTTCCCCCCGCAGGCGCAGAGTCCCGAAGTGCGATTCCAACAGCAGCTGGAGCAGCTCAATGCCATGGGCTTCATCAACCGCGAGGCCAACCTGCAGGCGCTCATCGCCACCGGCGGGGACATCAACGCAGCTATCGAGAGACTGCTGGGCTCCCAGCCTTCCTAAGCTCTGTCCTGCTGCCCCACAGACGTCAGCACACGCATCCATACACATGCACAGGGGATCTTTCCGGAAAGCCCGCCATCATTTTCATATCTGACAGCTGTCCATGTATTTAAAACAAAAAGATACAGCTTAACCCTGACCTTCCTACTAAGTTAAGATTTCATGTTGAAATGCTCTTTAACTGGCTTGTATGTGGATTCCAGTTCTCATCGTGGCCACAGAGACTTCAGATGTGTATTTTTTCCTAAATATGCCCTGTCTCAGACACTCTTCTCTCTCTCTCTAGATGGTAGAGGCGATACTTCTAGTTACTTACCTGAATGATTGTGTTTTGAGTAGCTTGATTTTAACTGTACATGATTCCTTCCCCTAGCCCTCCTTTCAGGCAAATATTTAAAAAAATTGAGCCAAGTTTGGGGATTGGTTATTTCTCTCAGTGTCTTATTGGGAATGGATCAAAAGAAAAAATTGAAATTACCTGAGAATTTCTGATGTCATTTGTCTTAATGTTTCCTGGGATGAACCGAGCCCGTGTCCCTCACTCACAGGTGCCTCCAATCTCCTGGTAGAGGGTTATTGGGTGAGAAACCTGCATTTGAAGTGTGGCCTCTTTACAGGCTGGGGGTGGTGTAATGGAACCCAGGGGTGTGCAGTGACCAGGTGTGCTGTTCTTGAGCTTGAGTTGAAGGTGCTGTGCAGAGGAAGGTGTTTGGAAGGTGTGTTTCTGCCCAAGTCGTGTGGTTCCTGGTCAGAGGTGTCCAGGGGCATCGCCTCCTGTGCTCAGTGGGTTCATTTGTACAAGTGTGAAAAAACTAAAAAGGAAATGGAAAAATAAGCTAACGGTCTTTTCGCTTCACTGGAAAATGTTGGAAGTTCATGTTCCTCCCAGTTTAGATCCATCCTCCACCCCCCCTTCCATTCTGGTGTGTTTGAATGTTCAGACTGTCCAAGAGCCTCCCCAGGACCAGCAGGGTGGTGTTTCCCAGGAGCCTCCATGGCTGTGTAATTTGCATACACCATTTTTATCAAGAGGAAAATAAATGCGCACAACCATCTGTCTCCCTGCATCCCTGTCTCATCCTTGCCTGCCTTTGGCTCAGCTGGGCCACTTCCCAGTCACTTGGGATGAATCTGTGCTGTCCTGTTCCCCCGAGCTCAGCTCGGTGCAGGCACGGGGGAATCACCCCCTCCCTCCTGGCCAGGAACCCTCTGACACTTCAGGAATGCAACACTGGCCCTAAAGTGCTGCTTTGGAAGCTCCCTTTGAATCAGGATTGGTAATTAGCAGCTGTTGAGAGCTGGGAGTCGGTGTTATTTGAGAGTTTAGAGTTTCTTTCAGTGTGGGAGGATTGGGCAGAGAGGGAACAGGAGGTTTGCTGCATACCTGTAAAACCTGCTGCACCCAGCTGGAACTGGGATCATCCATGGGTGTTGGTGTTGCTGAGAGTGTGGGTGGTGCTGCTGGTGGAGAAAACACGGGGCTGGGAACACTCCTGCCTCTGTGTGTGCATCCTAATGAGGCTGCCATCCCTTGGAGGAGGATTTAGAAAGCAGCTTCAGCCTCTTCTGGAGGCTGTGCACAAATGTGTGCAGTGCTTTGTGCAGCCTCTGCTCAGACGTGGGAAGTTTGCACAGAGCTGTGTAGGGATGGGGCTGGAGGTCCCAGCTGGCACTGGAAGGGTCAGAGCTCTTCCCAAATGTAAATGCTCTTCCCAAATGCTTCCCAAATGCAAAACAGGCTCCTGAAAGTGCCTATGTGAGCCTTGGGACCTCTTCAGGGTCACTTGATAGCCCTAAAACCTGCACAAGCCAGCTCTGGTAAGGGATGGATGGATGGATGGATGGATGGATGGATGGATGGATGGATGGATGGATGGATGGAGCGAGCAAGCAGGGAAGGGAGGATGCACAGGGTCACAAGCAGTGGGGATCTAGCCCTGAGTGAGTTTGAATCCCCGAGGAGCAAAATTGTGTTTCTGGCCAGGCAGAAATGGTCCTTGCACCCCCTCAGTGTGTCAGCAAGGTGTGACATGGTGGTGTCAGTGACACAGTGCAAGGGATCTGTGTGTGTGTGCTGGAACAGGGCCTTGGAGGGCTGGAGCAGGTTGGTGACTCCAGAGCTGGCTGGAACAAGTCCCTGCATGGTGGAAAAACCCTTCTGCAGTGTGTGCTGTGAAGCACTGAGGGGAATCCACAGGAGTCTGAGAAGCCCAGAAAGGTTTGGGTGGGAAGAGCCCTCATAGCTCATCTCACCCCACACCCTGCCATGGGGGCAGCTTCCACCATCCCAGGTTTCTCCAAGCCCTGTCCAACCTGGCCTTGGGCACTGCCAGGGATGGGGCAGCCACAGCTGCTCTGTGCCAGGGCCTGCCCACCCTCACAGGGAACAATTCCTTCCCAATATCCAGCGTAAATCTTTCCTCTTTTGGTTTAAAATCATTTCCCCTCGGGTCATCATTATCTGTCCATATAAAAAGAGTTGGTCCATCATTTTAGCAAGTTCTCTTTAACTCCTGAAAGGCCACAAAGGCTGTCCAGTCCTTGGTTAAGTGGGAAAACAGATTTTTCCTGTCTCTCCACATTGTACCATCTGCTCTTGTGCCACTTTGGGATCATTCCTGCCCTGCTGCCAGCCCAAGATGCTGGAATAGAGACCCAGGGCAGCCTCTGGTGCCCATCCAGTGCCACCTCCCCAGCAGAGCTGCCCGTCCCACGCTGCTGCCAGGGGCTTTGCTGCTCTGCTCTGTGCAGGAAGGAGAGTTGGGATCCCAAACCTTTCTGGGATTCTCAAACGCTCCTGGGCCTGCAGCCTCCTCAGGGGAGGGACAGCGAGCCTGGGATCACTGGGACAGGGCTGGGAGGTGGATGCAGCTGGGTCTGATCTTTGGTACCCACAGGGTGCAGATCCTTCCCAGGCTCTGGAGGAAAAGGAGCTTTGAAGGCTGGTGGGAAGGAGCCTTTGAGTGAAATCTTAATCCCCTCCAGAGCTTTCCCTAATCCCTGGTAATGTGCTGTTCAAAGGCCCACTTCCAAAGGAACCACTGCACTTCCTCGCTCCCATATCCCTCCTTCCCCAAGGAACTGCCCCAAGGTGTTCCCACTGACTGTTTCCTCTCATTTTCCTCTGATACATAGAATTAATTATTTTAAAGCATAATGGATGAAGCAATTTCTGCAGCAGGCAGTGGCAAATCCAGCTGATTGATTGGGAGAGATTTTTGCTGTCAAGGATATAACAGTACTTCATTCCTCCCCCTTTTCCTGGAGGGGATCCACAGCCTTTCCCCACAATGTCCCGGTGCAACACTTCCAACTTTGAAATCAAACCTCAAAAATGTCTGTGTGTGTGTGTGTGTCTGTGTGTGTCTGTGTGTCTGTCTGTGCACAGGTCAGCTCTGTGTGTGTGTGTGTGTGTGTGTGTGTCTGTGTGTGTCTGTGTGTGTGTGTGTGTGTGTGTGTACAGGTCAGCTCTGTGTGTGTGTGTGTGTCTGTCTGTCTGTGCACAGGTCAGCTCTGTGTGTGTGTGTGTGTCTGTCTGTCTGTCTGTGCACAGGTCAGCTCTGTGTGTGTGTATGTCTGTGTGTCTGTCTGTGTACAGGTCAGCTCTGTGTGTGTGTCTGTCTGTCTGTCTGTGTACAGGTCAGCTCTGTGTGTGTGTGTGTGTCTGTGTGTGTCTGTCTGTCTGTCTGTGCACAGGTCAGCTCTGTGTGTGTGTGTGTCTGTCTGTCTGTCTGTGTATAGGTCAGCTGTGTGTGTGTGTCTGTCTGTCTGTCTGTGCACAGGTCAGCTCTGTGTGTGTGTGTGTCTGTCTGTCTGTCTGTGCACAGGTCAGCTCTGTGTGTGTGTGTGTGTCTGTCTGTCTGTCTGTGCACAGGTCAGCTCTGTGTGTGTGTGTGTCTGTCTGTCTGTCTGTGCATAGGTCAGCTCTGTGTGTGTGTGTGTGGTGTGTGTGTCTGTCTGTCTGTGCACAGGTCAGCTCTGTGTGTGTGTGTCTGTCTGTCTGTCTGTGCACAGGTCAGCTCTGTGTGTGTGTGTCTGTCTGTCTGTCTGTCTGTGCACAGGTCAGCTCTGTGTGTGTGTGCATGTGCCTGTGTGTGACATGGCTGCAGCTGTGGGTACGGGTCTGTGTGCACACGTGTGTGCATGGTTTTGTTTGTGCGTGCACGCCCGTGTGTTCCCCCATGTCCCCGTGTCCGTGTGTCCCCATGCCTGTGTATCCCTGTCCTGTGTATCCCACACCTCCATGTTCATGTCTCATGTCGCCATGTCCCCTGTGTCCCCGTGTCCATGTGTCCCCCTATCCCCATGTCCCTATCCCTGTCCCCACGTCCGTGTGTCTCCCTGTCCCTATATCCCTGTCCCCATATCCCTATCCCTGTGTCCATGCACCCCCATCCCCATGTCCCTATCCCTGCTGCCATGTCCGTATGTTCCCTTGTCCTTATCCCTGTCACCATGTCTGTGCGCTCCCATCCCCATGTCCCTATGTCCATGTGTCCCCCTGTCCCCATATCCCTATCCCCATGTCCCCCATCCCTATGCCTGTCCCCATTTCCCCATATCCCCCTGTCCCTATCCCTGTCCCTATGTCCCCATGTCCCTGTCCTTATCCCTGTCCTCATATCCCTATCCCTGTCCCCCTGTTCCTATCCCTGTCTCCATGTCCGTGTGTCCCCCTGTCCCTCTGTCCCCTATCCCTGTCCCCCTGTCCCCCTGTCCCCCTGTCCCTGTCCCTCTGCCCCGCCCCACTCTCGACGCATCTCCGCCCCGCCCCTCGCGCATGCGCACAGCCCTTCCCGGGCGGCGCGGCCGTGACTCCGCCCCGGCCGCGTGCGGCGGTACCGGGACCCGCCGGGACCCGCACCGGGAGTCATCGGGACACACCGGGACCCACACCAGGACCCTCCCCGGGACTCCCGGGACACACCGAGACCCACACCGGAACTCCCCCCGGGACCCTCCGGGATCCCCCAGACCCCCCGGGCCATGAGCGCCGCGGAGCCGCCGGGCCGCGGGATGCTGTTCGCCGAGACCCAGCTGAGGCGGCACGGCTGGCGCCGAGGTGGGGCCGGGCGGGGTCCCCGCACCGCGGTCCGGCCTGTCCCGCCCCAAGCCCCGGGACCCCCTGAGCGCCCCCGGCTCCCCCAGACTCCGATCCCCCCCAGAGCCCCCTGTCCCCAGTGCCCCCCAAGCCCCATCTTCCCCAGCTCCCTCCGGGCCCCAGCTATCCCCAAGCCCCAGGACCCTCCCAGTCCCGTCCCCAGAGCCCCGGGACCCTGCAGACCCCAGCAGACCCTGGTCCCGTTCCCAGAGCCCCAGGACCCTGCAGACCTTCCAGACCCCAATGGTCCCAGATCCCCGGGACCTGCAGCCCCCCGTCCCCACCCCAGACCTCAATGGTCCCAGAGCCCCGGGACCCTTCAGACCCCAGTCCCCACCCCAGAGCCCCGGGACCCTGCAGCCCCCGGTCCCCACCCCAGACCCCAATGGTCCCCAGAGCCCCGGGACCCTGCAGATCCCAGTCCTGTCCCCAGATCCCCGGGACCTGCAGCCCCCCGTCCCCACCCCAGACCCCAATGGTCCCAGAGCCCCGGGACCCTGCAGCCCCCCGGTCCCTACCCCGGACCCCAGTGGTCCCCAGAGACCCGGGACCCTGCAGATCCCAGTCCTGTCCCCAGATCCCCGGGACCTGCAGCCCCCAGTCCCCACCCCAGACCCCAATGGTTCCCCAAGCCCCGGGACCCTTCAGACCCCAGTCCCCACTCCAGAGCCCCGGGACCCTGCAGCCCCCGGTCCTCACCCCAGACCCCAATGGTCCCCAGAGCCCCGGGACCCTGCAGCCCCCCGGTCCTCACCCCAGACCCCAATGGTCCCAGAGCCCGCCCCCCTCCCTGCAGCACCCAGTCTGGACCTCTCCCCACTCTCGGGGTCCTGCAGCCCCGGTGCCCCCGGTGTCCCGGGCCGTGCGGGGGTGACGCTGCCTTGTGTGCAGGGCAGGGGCTGGGCAGGCGGGAGGACGGCATCGCCGAGGCCATCCGGGTGAAGGTGAAATGCGACACGGCCGGGGTGAGTCCCGATCCCCGCCCTGCCCCGCCCGGTGCCGCTGCCCGGTGCAGCCATTCCGGCAGCTCTCTGCACCCCGCAGGTGGGACACGACGCGGCAGAGCCCTTCACCTTCCACTGGTGGGACCACGTCTTCAACAAGGCGGCTGCCAACATCGCTGTGCAGGCCGGGCAGGTTGGAGGGATGGGGTTGAAGGCAGGGTTGGAGGGTGTTTGGGTTCCTTTGGTCACTCTTGTAGTGCCACCGTATCCCACAGGCCCTGTCAGGAAGCAGCACCTTGCACAGGGGCTGTTGTGGTGGAAAGGTGCAGCTTGGACAGATCATTTCCAAGGCTTTGCCTTCTCTCTCCCAGGATGGCATCTCTGTGAAGGCACTTTCTGAGCAGGGAGGCAGCATCAGCAATAAGAAGCCACGCAAGGCTGGCAGCAGCGGGAGCCTGCTGTACGGCCGCTTTGTGAAGGTGACTGTCCCCAGGAGCTTTGGGCTGCTGTGGCCCCAGAACCCCGTTTTCCTTGTCCCCCTTTCTCACAGTCCCTCTGTTCTGTGCTGCAGTCAGCCACGCTCACAGCCTGTGGGGAGGAGTCAGTGCCAGCCAGCTCTGAGAGCAGTCAGGAGGAGGAGGAGGAGAAGCTGGACCTCTCTTCGGTCAGGAGGTGAGGCTGGGCTCACGGGGAGGGACGAGGCCTGAAAGGAGGAGCTGTGTTCCCCACAGATGTTGGGGTGACAGCTCCTGTCTGTGTCCCCAGGCTGACGGACGAGGAGCTGGTGCAGGCGTGCGGGGGCCGCACAGCACACAAGTGAGTGCCTGGGGGGCCAGGGCTGCCCCCTCCTCGCAGCCTGGGCTGGGGAACACCTTCCTGTTGGGGAACTTCACTGCCTGTGGTCATTGCAGGGGTGCCCGGCACGGCCTGACCATGAGTGCCAAGCTGGCACGCCTGGAGGAGCAGGAACGAGCCTTCCTGGCCACGTACCGGCAACGGGAGCAGCAGCAGGAGCCCCCAGAGAGCAGCCAGGGCAAAAAGAAGAAAAGGAAACGGTCCAGGGATAGAGCTGAGGTGCCACAGAGCCAGGAACCAAACACAGAAGAGGAGGAGGTGTTGGAAGAAGAAAAGGTTGTGAAGAAGAAGAAAAAGAAGCAGGGGCCAAGCAGAGAAGAGGAGGTGACAGGAGAGGAGGAGGTCATGAGAAAGAAGAGGAAGAAGAAGGTGATCACGGAGCCGTGTGGAGAAGAGGTATCAGGAGAGGAGGGGAAGGTCATGAAGAGGAGGAAGAAACCAGAGCTAAGCACAGAAGAAGAGGTGGTGGAAGAGGATGGGAAGGCTGCAAAGAGGAGAAAAAAGAAAAAGAAGAAGAAGCAGGAAGAGGAGGACAAAGAAGAGCCAGCTGAAACAGAGACAGATGAGCCAAAGTTGGGACACAGCCCTACAAAGAAGAGGAAGAAGAAGAAGCAGGAAGAGGAGGATGAAGAAGAGCCAGCTGAAACAGATGTACCTCTACAAGAGACAGATGAGCCAAACTTGGGACACAGCCCTACAAAGAAGAGGAAGAAGAAGAAGAGGAAGAAGGAGCCAGAGTGAGCCAGTGACATGGCTGCCATGCAGTCCCACCTGGCTGTAAGGGTCCTGATCCTGGTGCTGGTGGGTGCCATGGGCTGCTCTGAGCTCGTTCCAGACGGAGCCCAGCACTGTGGCCCAGCTGCCTGGGGATGCTGAGCTAGGACAAGTTGGTCTGGAGCTGGATCAAGCTTGACTTCACCACCTGAACCTTCAGGAGTGACCCTGGTTCCCCCCAGGCTCTGGGGCAGGGACCCATTTATCATGGGCCTGTCACAGAAGGACACAAGGAGTACCCTGCAGAGTACTAAAGTATTTTTTCAAGGGCATGAATAAATCTTTATTGTGATCAGCTTATCCCAAAGCGTGAGTGGTGCCATGAGTGGCAGAACCCCAGATCACCTTACACCTGCAGCACTTGCATTAGGCAGCAGCCCCAAAGAGAGCAGCCCCTCACCACTCCCACCTGCTGGGCTTTTCCATCCTGCAGGCTCACACCAGAGCCCAGTGAGGTGCTGAGCACCCTCCTGGCAGAGCTTGGGCAGAATTTGGCCCTGGTGTGCAGTGCTGAAGCCAGGCCTGGCCCCCAGCCCCTCTGGGCCAGCTCTAGGTGAGCTGCAGGACGCAGTCTGTGCCAGGGTACTCCGGCAGGTTCAGGCTGTATTTCTCCTGCAGCGCAGGGGGCACAAACCTGCCCCCAAGGAAGTGGTACCGGCCTGTGAAATGCATCGCTGCCTTCTTGGGCGCCGTCAGGGAGATGAGCATGTCGGGCTGGAGGCCGTCTGCCTTCCCCTTCTCCACATCCCAGCCTGCAACGAGCCACGGCCAGGCTGGAGCTGGGAGCACCCTGGCTGGGCACCATCCTGCAGCAGGTGCAGCCACAACTCACCTGAGGGGATGTCAATGCTGGCAATGGGCACCGTGACACGCTCCAGAGTGCTCAGGATGCTGCCAAAGGGCTCCCGCACCGCTCCCGTGAAGCTGAAGCCGAAAATGGCATCCACCACCAGGCCGTAGAGCTCATCAATGAACTCAGCCTGCGGTGGGGATGGTGGCAGGTGAGGAGCAGTCCTGGCCACAGCTCCAGGGGCAGGTGCTGCCAAGCTGGGGGCTGCTCCTCACCTCAGCTGGGAACTCGGGGAGGAAGGGAATATCCATCTTGTTGCACTGGGTGGTCAAACCTTCAAAGAGGGGCTTGCTGGAGCGCTTGGGGTAGTACACAGTCGGCTGGTAGCCCTGCAAGAGCAGAAGGAACCTGAACTAATCCCACTCTGGCACCAGCAGCAGCCAGAGGAGTGGGACCCTGGAGCCCACAGGGGTGCACAGGACCAGCACCCTCACGGGGATCCTGTGCAAGACTCACAAACATCTTCAGGTGCCTGGCACAGACCAGCCCATCACCGCCGTTGTTCCCTGGCCCGCAGACCACCAGCACAGCAGGCTGGCTCGTGGTGAAGGAGCTGGGTGGGTAGGCCTGATGGGGGGCAAGAGGCACAGGGTTAGGATGGGGAAGTGGGCTCACACCATGGAGCCAGGATTTGCAAGTCCCCCAACTTTGGACTGGCCTGCCCATGGCACTGGGATGATTCCCAGGATCACCATCTGCCTCCCTGGTGCCCATCTTGGTGGTGGCACAGATTGGTACACAATGCTAGGACCCCCAGGATGGTGGTGGGGATAGCACTCAGCCTGTAGTGCTGGAACTCTCTCCCAGGACCTCCACCCACCTCCTGGGCACCCACCCTGGCAGTGGCACAGCTCAGCCCACAATGCCAGGATCCCCACCTCGCTGCTGGCAATGGCACAGCTCAGCCCACAGTGCCAGGACCCCCTTCTGCCCCCCAGGACCCCCACCTTGGCAATGGCAGTGGCACAGCTCAGCCCCGCCAGCTCCATCAGCTGATCCACGCTGAACTTGTACTCAGTGAAGAGCTCCTGGTCGATAGCCTGGGCCTCCTCCTGCCTAGGGTGGGACACGGCACCGCTGGGTACCCCAAAACCCGGCCAGGCCCAGCCTGGGGGCTGTGATCCCCTCGCCTTTGCATGACCGGGGGGGACACACAGAGCCGAGCCCCCGTGTACACCCGCACCCCATCCCCGACCCCTCCTCAGCCCGCCCGTACCCCGGCCCGGCGCCCCCGGGGCCCGCCCGCCTCCTCTCCCGCCTCCCTCCCTCCTCCTACCCGAGGAAGCGGAGCCCCTTCGGGCCGGCCCCCGGGCTGGGGACGTGCATGGCGCGGCGGGGCAGGCACCGGCACCGCTCCCGGTCCAAACCCCAGCTCCAGCCGCGCTCCCCGCACCGCCCGCCCGCCCGCGCCGCCGCCACCAGCAGCCCCAGGCCCAGCAGCGCCCGCGGGCCCGGCATGCGGCGGGCACGGCCCGGTACAGCCCCGGAGCGGACACAGCCCGGTACAGCCCAGCACGGCCGGAGCTCCACGGAGCAGGCGCGGGGCCGCCCCGGGGCGGAGCGCCCTTCACGGCCCGGGGAGGAGCCGCGGAGAGGCCGCGCTTCCTGCAGGCCCCGCCGGGACTCGGCGGTTCCTCCAGTCGCTGCCGCCACTCCGCCGTTCCCCCAGCCCCGTCGGCACTCCGGCTCCCTTCAGTCCTTGCCGGCTCTCCGCCGTTCCCCCAGCCCCGCCGGCTCTCCAGGTCCCTTCAGGCCCCACCGGCTCTCCGCGATCCCCCAGCCCTGCCGGCTCTCCGCCGTTCCCCCAGGCCCCACCGGCTCTCCGCGATCCCCTAGCCCCTTCCTTTCCTCCCCGTGACATACAAAGGATGGCAGAAACAGAGCGGGGTCAGAACCGTGTTGGCTGAACGGCCCACCCTCCCCTCCGGTTTGGGCCTGCACAGCCCCCCGAGAAGCGGCGTTTCCCTGGTGTCCTCCCGGTCACACGAGGCTACAGACGAGGGACAGAGTCCTGGTGGCCGTGCGGGGTCCCCGGCGGGACCAGCAGCCGGCAGCAGTAGCAGCGGGGTCATTGTCACGGCTGCAAGGTCATGGAGGCGTAATGGGGAGTGAGGGTGTCCAGCAGGATGCAAAATGGAATAATCAAATCACGGAGTCACTGACTGGTTTGGGTGGGAAGGGATCTTAAAGCCCATCTCCCATGGGCAGGGACACCTTCCATTGTCTCAGGTTGCTGCAATCCCTGTCCAACCTTGCCTGGAACGCTTCCAGGGATGAGGCAGGCACAGCTTCTCTGTGCCAGGGCCTCCCCACCCTCACAGGGAAGAGTTCCTTTCCTATATCCCATCCAACGCTGCCCTCTGGCAGTGGGAAGCCATTGCCCCTTGTCCTGTACCTCCAGCCCTTGTCCAAAGTCCCTCTCCAGCTCTGTTGGAGCCTCTTTAAGCACTGGAAGGCAGGAATGGGCAAGAGGTTCATACCAGGGGACTGGAAACCACCCTTAGATCTGCTGTCCCATCCATAGGGTATGGTTTTGGTGTGGGCTATGAGGTACCAATATCCCCAGCCCCTGTGACTTTTGGCTTGGGATCATGTCCATTCCAAGAAACAGCTCTGCTGGGTTCATGAGGTTCCACTCATGAACCCTCCTCCCCTCTGGAGCCCAAGCCTCCCTTGCCCACTCCCCCAAGGCATCACCTACCTCTCTGGAGGCCTCTGATGGAGGGTTTGGTGTTTTTGGTGCCCTGTGGGATGCAGTGTGAGACCCTCAGGCCTGGGCTCACTGCAGAATTGATGTTCTGGTGGTCTGTGGTACTTACGGAGCTGGAGGCTGGCATGGGGCAGCTTGGCCGGGGGCAGGGGGCTGGTGGTCCTCGTGCTGAGAGACAAGTGAACCTCATGTGGGGCTTCTGGACAGCTCCCCTGTCACATCATGGCTGGATCCCCCCCAGGATCCAGCTGGAATGACCCCAAACACACTCCCAGAATTATGTATCTAAAAATCTCTGGGTTTTCACTGTTAAACAGGAGAGGTCCCTTGTGCTGCAGAGGTATTTGGGTTCCAGGGGCTGTACTGAGGTGCCTCCCCCTTGCCCACCCACCTGTTAGCCTGGGGCTCACTGTGATACCCTGGAGCTGAGCTGGGACCATCATCATCCTCCCCAGAGGTGCCCAGGAGGCCACTTGGGTTGCAAGGCTCCAGTGAGAGACCACCAGTCAGGGCCACTCTTGTGCCTCCAGGACAAACAGACAAGAGCACAGTATCAGACTGTGCCAAAGACTCAGCTCCACCAGGAACTGCCTGATGGCTCAACCCCATGTTTAATTTGCAGCCTCTCACCTGAATACCTGGGATGTGCTCCTGGTGCACACCAGTACAGCTCGTCCTCAGCCTGGGCTTTCCCCCTGAAGGACATGGAGTGAAGGAAGGCTTGTCTCCTGGTTGATCTGGAAACTCATTCCAGAGGAAGGAGAGAGAGAGGATGGCAGCTTTGCTACTCACACCTTGCTCCCCTGGAGCTGTGTCCTACTGGCACGGGGCAGTGTGGAGCAAAACCGCAGCTGGCTGGGCTCCTGATGGGACGAACATGTGTTAATGTGCCCAGCAAAGCCCTACTGGGGTCCCAGTTCCCAGCCCTCCAGAGCGTGCCATGCCCAGGCTGATGCTCACCAGGCCTGGGTTAGGGTAGGAGAGGTGGCTGAGGTGGAGTCGGTGCTGGATGGCATCTGTGAGCTTGTGCACCACCCGTTTGTGGGCAGCTCTGGGGCTGTCCTGTGATGGAGAGAACCCGAATGTGTGATGGGCTAAGTGTGTGCACCCTGGGCTGAGGCCAGTGCCCCATCATGCCTTACCTGACAGCGGGAAAGCAAAACCAGGGCCTCCTGATAGTGCTCGATGGCTTTCTGGGGATGTCCCAGGTGCAAATACGCTGCACCCAGCCCCTCACACGCTTGCCACTGCCCCTGCAAGTCCCCTGGGAGGCAAAGGGCTGCTCAGCTGAGATCCCCAGCAGGCAGCATTGCCCAGCCTGAGCCCGCTGGGCTGTGGGATGTGCCTGCCCTCACCCGAGTCCCTGAAGGCCTGCAGGGCGTGCAGGTAGCTCTCGGCAGCATCCCCGTGCTTCCCCAGCTGGCTGCAGGCGAACGCCAGGTTCCCAAAGCTCTGCCCCTGAGCCCTGCAGTTCCCCAGAGCACCTGGAATGGGAATTTTATGCTGAGCTGTCTGGCACAGCCAAGGGCAGGGATGGAGGTGTGGGGTACCGGTGTGGGGTACTGATGTGAGGTACTGGTGTGGGGTACCGGTGTGGGGTACTGGTGTGGGGTACCGGTGTGGGGTACCGATGTGAGGTACTGGTGTGGGATACCAGTATGGGGTACTGGTGTGAGGTACCAGTGTGCGGTACTGGGGTACCAGTGTGAGGTACTGGTGTGAGGTACCAGTATGGGGTACCACTGTGTGGTATCAGTGTGGGGTACTGATGTGAGGTACTGGTGTGAGCTATAGGTGTGAGGTACAGGTGTGGGGTACCGGTGTGGGGTACTGATGTGAGGTACTAGTATAAGGTATATGTGTGAAGTATAGGTGTGGGGTACCAGTGTGGGGTACCGGTGTGAGGTACAGGTCTGGGGTACCGGTGTGGGGTACCGGTGTGAGGTACTGGTGTGGGGTACTGGTGTGAGGTACAGGTGTGTGGTACCGGTGTGAGGTATCGGTGTGCGGTACTGGTGTGAGGTACCAGTGCCAGGTACCAGTGTGAGGTACAGGTGTGAGGTCCCGGTGTGGGGTACCGGTGTGCAGTACCCGTGCCCGTTACCAGTGCGAGGTACCAGTGTGTGTGAGGTACCGGTCTACAGTACCAGTGTGAGGTACCGGTGTGTGTGAGGTACCGGTTTGGGGTACCGATGTGCAGTACCGGTGCCCGTTACCAGTGCGAGGTACCGGTGTGTGTGAGGTACCGGTGCCCGGTACCGGTGTGCGGTACTGGTGTGTGTGAGTTACCGGTGTGTGTTAGGTACCGTGCAGCGCGGCCGCTCGCCGGTGCCAGCCCAGCGCGGTGCCGAAGCTGCGCAGGGCGTTGAGGGCCGCGCCCAGGTTCTGCAGCAGCGCCGCCTCCCGCTGCCGGTCCCGCTCCCCGCCGCACAGCCCCAGCGCCCGCTCGAAGCTCTCGGCAGCCAGGGAGAAGATGTGCAGCTGCGAGTAGCCGAGCCCGATGTCGCTGTAGAGTTTCCCTGAGGGCAGAGAGGAAAAGCAGGCGTGGGAGCTGCCGCGCAGGGCCCTGAAAGGGGAGGGCGCGGCGTTACCTCGCAGGGCCGGGTCGGGGATGGATTCGCAGAGCGAGCGGCACCGGGCGAGGACGCCGGCGATGTCCGCGGCCCGGAACCGCCGGCTCTGCAGCATGGAGCCGCTCGCCCTGCTCAGAGCCACGGCCGCGGCCCCGGGGCTCTCCGCCGCCGCGTAGGCCTGCGCCGCGTCCAGGAAGCACCGCGCGGCCCGCGCCGGCTCCCGCATGCCCAGGTAGCAGCAGCCCATCTGCACGCAGGTCCCCGCTCGGCTGCCAGCCTGAGCAGCACCGGCGTGCCCGGAGACTTGCTCAAAACACTCCAGAGCCTTTGGAAAATCCTGGAGCCCTTCGTGAGCCGCCCCGACGCTGAAATAAAGGCTCCCTGAGTGGTCCCCGCTCTCCGCCTCTGAGGGCTGGGACTGGAGGAGGAACTCAAAGCCCTTTTTGGGCTTCCCAGTCTCCACGTAGGCAGCTCCCAGGTTGAAGGCACAAGCCCTGTGGAGCCGGGGGCTCGCTGTGTCCCTGGAGAGGAGCAGGGCTTTCCTGAAGCACCCCACTGCCTCCCGCGCCGCGCCCAGGGCCAGCGCCCGGTGTCCGGCCCGTGTGAGGGCCTCGATGGCGCCCACCCGCCCTGCCGCCTCATCCCCTCCCTCCTGAGCGCCTGCCCTGGCCTCAGCCGCCTTCTTCTTCTTCTTCTGGCTCTTCTTGCAGCTGGAGGGGGCTGCGGGGGTGGTGGGAACAGTGGGGTGTGTGGGAGCTGTGGGGGCAGTAGGGACAGAGGGGACAGAAGGGTGTGTGGGGACAGAGGGGGCAGAGGTGTGTGTGGGGGAAGAGGGGTGTGTGGGGGCTGTGGGGTCAGAGGGGACAGTGGGGTGTGTGGGGGCTGTGGGGGCAGTAGGGACAGAGGGGACAGTAGGGTGTGTGGGGACAGAGGGGGCAGAGGGGTATGTGGGGGCAGTGGGGACAGAGGGGGCAGAGGGGTGTGTGGGGGCAGTGGGAACAGAGGGGAGTGTAGGGTGTGTGGGGGCAGTGGGGTGTGTGGGGGAAGAGGGGGCAGAGGAGGCAGTAGGGTGTGTGGGGGCTTTGAGGACAGAGGGGGCAATGGGGTGTGTGGAGAGAGAGAGGGCAGTGGGGTGTGTGGGGTCAGAGGGGACAGTGGGGTGTGTGAGGGCAGAGGAGTGTGTGGGGGCAATGGGGTGTGTGGGGGCTGTGGGGACTATGGGGGCAATGGGGTGTGTGAGGGCTGTGGGGTGTGTGGGGACAGTGGGGTGTGTGGGGGCTGTGGGGACTATGGGGGCAATGGGGTGTGTGGGGGCTGTGGGGACAGAGGGGAGTGTAGGGTGTGTGGGGGCAGTGGGGTGTGTGGGGGAAGAGGGGGCAGAGGAGGCAGTAGGGTGTGTGGGGGCTGTGAGGACAGAGGGGGCAATGGGGTGTGTGGAGAGAGAGAGGGCAGTGGGGTGTGTGGGGTCAGAGGGGACAGTGGGGTGTGTGAGGGCAGAGGAGTGTGTGGGGGCAATGGGGTGTGTGGGGGCTGTGGGGACTATGGGGGCAATGGGGTGTGTGGGGGCTGTGGGGTGTGTGGGGATTGTGGGCTGCACTTCCAGCTCAGCAGCCTCTTCCAAATCCATGGGCAGGGGCAGCAGCCTGCCTGCAAGAGAGAGAGGTGCTTAGGCAGCCAAGCCAGCATGGTCCAGCACTTCAAGTGAGCAGCATTATTTTATATTATTTATGAAAATTAGGGATGGCTTGTAGCCCGTTTGCTATTAAGTTTCAGGAAGGAAAAAGGCCTTTCCATGGAGGACCCCACAAACCTTGGTAGCCATGAGAGAGGAAAGAGGTCACTGGGGGAGGAGGAGGAGGGACACCACAGCATGGAGTGGGATGTTGCTGGGGTGCCTTTTTGGGAGGCAGGATAACGGGTTGCACTCACTGTTTTCTCTTCAGGTGCAAAGGGTGCTGAGAGCAGGGAGCAGAGAGATGAGGCATCCCCAGCGCCGCAGCTGCGTTTCTGCCACCAGCCAGGGCCCTCTGCTGCAGGGATGGAGGATGTCTGAGGCACCTCCGAGCTTGGGCTGCCTGGAAAGGTGCCTGGAGCAGGTCACAGTTCTGAGACAGGAGCGTGGCAGGCGGTGGCACAGGCTGGGACAAAGCCAGCCCTGTTCCTGGGAAAGCACATCCCACAATGGCCCCGCTGGCTCCAGTTTCAGCCCTGTCACCAGCGTGGCGTGCAGTGCCATGGCAACTCGGTGCAGCAGTGCCAGTGTGAGCCCTGTGAGGGATGGAGGGATGGGAAAACTGTGTGGTGGACTGTGGTGGTGTTCACAGGGGTCCCAAGACCAGGGAAGAGACGAGAATCTGACTCCATGTTTCAGAAGGCTTGATTTATTATTTTATTTTTATATATATATATATATATATATATATATATATATATATAAAATATTAAAACTATACTAAAAGAATAGAAGAAAGGATTTCATCAGAAGGCCAGCTAAGAATAGAAAAAGAATAACAAAATCCTGTGACTCACCGAGCTAGACTGTGATTGGTCATTAATTAGAAACGACTTGGACACACTGCTCTTTTCAAGGTAAAAAGGGATTTTTCATTTCTGACTCCAACATTTATAGGTTTCCAAAAGCGACAGTGAGTTGGAGGGTGACAGTGCCACCCCTCCAATGACACTGGACAAACCAACAGTCCATCAAATTTCTCCTCCTCCTTAAAGAATGCAAAACAATGAGTTATTTACAGAAAGTCTGTGAGAAAGTTCCTTAAAAGAATGTAAACATCAGAAGGCTTAGAAAGCTTAGAAAATCTTAAAAAATCAGGACGACACCGGTGTCCTGCTCCCCACTCTCCCGGTGCCCTAGTGCTCCCTGAGCTCCCCCGTATGTGTCCCACGCTCTCCCCCTCCGGTGTCCCCGTGTCCCGCTTTCTCGGGGTTCGGGGTCCCGGAGTCCCCGTGCCTCGCTGTCCCCGGGGTCCCAGTGCCGCCGTTCACTGGTGTCCCGGTGTCCCGCGGTCCCCGTGTCCCGCTTTCCCGGGGTTCGGGGTCCCGGGGTCTCCGTGGCCCGCTATCCCGGGGTCCCAGTGCCGCTGCTCCCCGGAGCCCCGCTGTCCCCCTATCCCGGGGTCCCATTTTCCCATGTTCGGGGTCCCGGAGTCCCCGTGCTCCGCTGTCCCGGGATCCTAATGCCGCCGTCCCCCGGTGTGTCGGGGTCCCGCGGTCCCCGTGTCCCGCTTTCCCGGGGTTCGGGGTCCCGGTGTCCCGGTGCCGCCCTTCCCCGCTGTCCCAGTGTCCCGTGCCCCGATGTCCCGGTATCCCGCTCCCCGATGTCCCGTGTCCCGTGCCCCGGTGTCCCGGTGTCCCGCTGCCCGGCAGGCCCCGCGCGCAGCCACGTGGGCGGCGGGAGATTCAAACCTCGGGCGGAGCCACCGCAGCCACCGCGGCCATGGAGGGAGCGGGGCCGGGGCGCTGTGAGTGACCGGCAGCGGGGGGCACCGGCGGGCTGAGAGGCACAAGGATGAAAGGAGCGGGAATGTCCGGGGCGCAGGGGACGGGAGGGGGACAAGGCTGGGGTACAGCGAGCTGGGGGAAAACAGGTAAGGCTGGGGGGACAAGGGAAGGGGGAACAGGCGGGTTTGGGGTGCAGGGGAATGTGGGGGGACAGGTAAGGTTGGGGGTTGGGGATAGGGGAACCAACAAGCCTGGGGTGTAAGGGAATGTGAGGGGACAGGTAGGACTGGGGGGGCAGTGGGATGTGGGGACAGGTAAGGGTGGGTGGGGGGGGCAGGGGATGTGGGGAACAGGAGGGTTTGGGGTGCAGGGAAATGTGGGGGGACAGGTAAGACTGGGGGGGCAGGGGATGGGGGAACAGGCGGGTTTGGGGTGCAGGGGAATGTGGGGACAGGTAAGGCTGGGGGGCAAGGGATGGGGGACAGGTAAGGCTGGGGGGGTAGGGGGATGTGTGGCCAGCTGTGGGGTGCACATGGGGGCAGGGACTCTGGCTGTGCAGAGGGATGGGGGGATCAGTCGGATTTAGGGGTGCAGGGGGTTGAGGGGGAACACATGTGGGTAGAGTGATGGCGGTGGCAAGGTGCCAGGCCCTGGGGACAAACGGGGGGTGCCATATTTTGAGGGATAGTTTGTTGGGAGGCAGCCGGGTGCCCCCCAGAAGTCATGGGTGCCTCCAGCACCAGCAGCAGGGTAAAAGGACCCCAAACCTGTAGCTGTGTTCCCTTGAATGCTTGCTCTGTGCCCTCCCCCACTCCAGTGCCAGCTCTGATGGCCGTTATTTGGGAAAAAGGGAAATTGGAAACTTCCCTTCCACTGCCAGGACTGTGACGTTGGTGCCACTCCCACGGCGCCTCTGAGAGGCTACTGCACGCAAAGCCTGACTCCCTTTCCCAAATCATAGTTTCAGTGGCCATGGGGGCTTCAAAAAGCCTCCCTGAGCAGGGGGCTCTGATGGGAGACCTCCTTTGTGCCCAGGTGAGCGCCTGACTGCCGATGAGATGGACGAACAGAGGAGGCAGAACGTGGCCTACCAGTACCTGTGTCACCTGGAGGAAGCCAAGCGGTGGGGCTGCTTTGGGGAGATCCTCGAGCTCACGTTTTGGGGGGAAAAGGGGTGGTAAGGGGAGGGATGGGGGGAATGGGTGGGGAGCAGCTTAGCTTTTGAAAAGCAAAAGTTTCTTAGGGGAATCCAGAGTTTTTAGGGAGCAGCTGAGGGAAGTTGTTCCCCTTCAAGGCAGGATTTAGGGTTATGTTGAATTTTAGGGCTGTTCTGAGATCCTGAGTGAGCCCAGTGGGTTTTGGGTGATGAAACTCAGTGAGGTGTGATGGGATTTTCATGGAAATGAACCAGGGAATCCTGTCCTGGGGCTTATCCTGCAGAATGCTGCTTGGATCCTGTGGCTTTATGGCTCCTCAAAGCTGGTTGGGGGGTTGTGGTTTTTTGTGGGGGGACACTCAGCCCTCCACCCAAACTGAAAACCACCCAGCAGCAAAAGCCTGAGGGCTGAGCTCCCCTGCCAGGGGGGATTTATTGGAATGGAGTTGTGAGGGGAATGTCCTTTGGGTGCTTTTCTCTGGGGGTCTCTGCCATGCCCTGTCCCTGCCCTGGCAGCTGGATGGAAGCCTGTCTGGGTGAGGAGCTGCCCCCACCCACGGAGCTGGAGGAGACCCTGCGCAACGGGGTCCTCCTGGCCAAGCTGGGCCACTGCTTTGCCCCTGCTGTTGTGCCACTGAAGAAGATCTACGACCCTGAACAGACACGGTACAAGGTAAGGCTGTGGCACCAGAGGAAGGTGTAGTAGCTCTTAGGGTTACTTTCCCTCTCTGGTGAGTGCAGGGTGAGGAGGGACTCGCTGACAGCTATGACGGTGTTCACAGGGGTCTTAGGATGAGGGAAGAGATGAGGATCTGACTCCATGTTTCCGAAGGCTTGATTTGTTATTTTATAATATATATTACATTAAAACTATCCTAAAAGAATAGAAGAAAGGATTTCATCAGAAGGCTGGCTAAGAATAGAACAAGAAGGAATGATAACAAAGGTTTGTGACTCAGGCTCTCTGTCCGAGCCACCTGGGCTGTGATTGGCCATTAATTACAAACATCCAATATGGGCCAATCCCAGATGCACCTGTTGCATCCCACAGCAGCAGATAACCATTGTTTACATTTTGTTCCTGAGGCCTCTCAGCTACTCAGGAGGAAAAAATCTTAAAGAAAGGATTTTTCATAAAAGATGTCTGCGTCAGACAGCAGTCACTGAGGGACTGCTCTGTAAGGGGGGCTGCAATGGGGTCCCTGAGCTGGGGATCACAGGCATTGCCTCTGCCTTTGACCTCCTGCCTTGGCTGGGTTGCTCTGGGGGCAAGGGGGACCCCAGGGATGGGGAAAGTGGGGTTCAGCCTGACCTCAGCTCCTCTCTTCCAGACAGCCGGGCTGCACTTTCGGCACACGGATAACATCAACCACTGGCGTGATGCCATGAGCCACGTGGGGCTTCCCTCGGTAACGCCTCCCCTCTGCTCTCCCCAGCCTAGGGGCACTGGCCTTTGCCTTGTGGCACTGCTGGGGTGTGCTGATATGGCAGGGGGGCTTTGTCTTTGCCCTCACTCTTTGACACCAGCCAACCCTGGGGACTGTCTCGCTGCCATTGTCCCTGATGTGTCTCTGTCTTGCTGGCAGATCTTCCACCCAGAGACCACTGACATCTATGACAAGAAGAACATGCCCCGGGTGGTCTACTGCATCCATGCACTCAGGTGGGTGCCCTGGCCTGGCTCTCATGGAGCGTGTTCATGCTCATCAGCCCTTTGGTGGTGTCACCTGTCAGCCTCAGGTGACACAGAAGCGTCAGGAGGGATGTCACCATGTAGGTTTGTATTTCAGCTTCTACCTCTTCAAGCTGGGGCTGGCTCCTCTGATCCAGGACTTGTATGGGAAAGTGAACTTCACAGGTATGTGCAGGGACACCTGGGCTGGGACTTGCCAAGGGGGGTTTGCCACCAGTGCTCTGGGGTCCCGTGGAGTGAAAGCCTTGGATGCCTTTTGCCAAAGCTGCCTCAGGGATGCTCACCCCAGTGTGGGGGTTTTCTGCACCCCTCTTGGTCTGGCAGGGGAGTGGGGGCTCTGCTGGCTGCCCCTGCTCCAGCACTGGGCTGTGGGGCTGGTGCTGAGCTGCGCTGCCTCTGCTCTGCTCCAGAGGAGGAGATCAACAACATGAAGCGGGAGCTGGAGAAGTATGGGCTGCAGCTGCCTGCCTTCAGCAAGATTGGAGGCATTCTGGCCAACGAGCTCTCCGTGGATGAAGCAGCAGGTGATGGGTGCCTGGTGGGGAGCAGGGCTGGGTGTCACCCTGTAGCAGGATTTTGGCTCAGCTACCGAATCTTGTATTTTTGGGGTTCCCAGATGAAGGAAGGAATGATGAATCTGACTCCGTGTTCTTAGAAAGCTAATTTAGTATTTTATGATACTATATTGTATTGTATTTTCAAAAGCTAAAAAATATTTTTAATACATATATAAATATATATATATATATAAATATATATATACTATACTAAACTATACTAAAGGATACAGAGAGAAGGCTAGAAAGATAATAATGAAAACTCGTGACTCCTTCCAGAGTCCCAACACAGCTTGACCTTAATTGGTCATTAAATCAAAACAATTCACATGATACCAATGAAACAACCACCTGTTGGATAAACAATCTCCAAACACATTCCAAAACAGCAAAACACAGGAGAAGCAAATGAGATAATGTTGTTTCCCTTTTTCTCTGAGGCTTCTGAGCTTCCCAGGAGAAGAATCCTGGGCAAGGGGATTTTTCCAGAAAATATGACGGTGACAAACTGAATGCCAAATTTGGGGCCAGCAAACTGGGAGGGGGTGCCCTGGGAGGTGATGGTGATCTGGGATGCAGTGGGAGGCACCTGGTTGTTCTCTCTGAGCCTGGCACAAGGCTGCAGGTGCTGGCACAGCCATTGCTAGGCAGTTCTGCATTCCCTGGATTTCTGTGAGACTTCTCAGGTGGTGAGAACTCCAGCTGGGTCCCAGAAAGGGTGGGTTCCCACCATTGCCTGTGGAATGTCTTGTCCCACTGCGTGCAGGGATAAAGCAGAGGGTCCCTCCTGCCCCTCTGTGTCCCATCTCACCCTCTGTGTCCCTCCCTGCCCCACCTGCAGTCCACGCTGCTGTGCTGGCCATCAACGAGGCTGTGGAGCGAGGGGTGGTGGCCCAGACCATGGAGACCCTGCAGAACCCCCACGCCATGCTGGTGGGGCTGCGCCAGGAGCTGGCAGGTGCCTACCAGGAGGTGCTGCACCAGGCCAAGCTGGAGAAGGGCAGCAGTGCCAGGAACAGGGTGAGTGAGGGGGGCACAGGGGGCTCTGGGGTGGATGGGAGAGGAGCAGCCCCTTTGCTGATGAGGAGGGGTCCCTTGGCCAGAGACCATAGGGCTTGCTGGCTGAAACACAGCCTGGGAGCCCTTGTGCTGAGCAGAATCATCTCAGCAGGAGATGTTTCCTCTTTGGGGGCTGGTTCATGTGACGGTGTTCACAGGGGTCTGAGGATGAGGGAAGAGATGAGGATCTGACTCCATGTTTCAGAAGGCTTGATTTGTTATTTTATGATATGTATTACATTAAAACTATACTAGAAGAACAGAAGAAAGGATTTCATCAGAAGGCTGGCTAAGAATAGAAAAAGAAAGAATGATAACAAAGGCTGACTGATTGGCCATTAATTAGAAAGAAGCACATGAGACCAATCACAGATGCACCTGTTGCATTCCACAGCAGCAGATAACCATTGTTTACATTTTGTTCCTGAGGCCTCCCAGCTTCTCAGGAGAAAAATCTTAAAGAAAGGATTTTTCATAAAACATGTCTGTGACAAGTTCACCCAGGGGCTGGGGTTGGGAAATGAGCCCAGGCATCTGCAGGGGACCCCACTGTGCATGGTGGGGTGTGCTTGGGCAGAAAGCTCAAGCTGGGGAGTCCCTGTCCAGTGCCCACAGGTGATCCCTGAAGGAGAGGATGTCTACGACTGGTGTCTGACCCAGGCTGAAATCCAAGGCAGCATCAACAAAGTGAATGGTGAGCAAAGCTGGGCCTTCCCTCTGGGGGTTCTCCAGGGCTTATGGTGGGACCATGGTAGCCCTGGGCATGGGGAGAGTGGTGGGCATAGCAGAAAGAAGTCTGCTCAGGCCAGCCTCAGACCTAGTGGGGAGAAGGGCTGGGTGTGCATTTCCAAGGAGAAATTAAAATGACGGGTATGCAGGCTTTAGCCATAGCTGCCTTGCAGCCCTGTGGGATGATTTACCTGCTCACCTCTGGGGTGAACTGGCCTCTTGCAGTGCGTGGAGCCCTGGAAGAGGTGGACAATGCCCTGGAGAGACAGGATGTGCTGGCACTGCACTGTGCACTGCAGGAGCCCAGCCTGGCCCTGCGCTGCGTCAAGCGTGACAACCTCGAGCTCTACCTGGAGCAGCTCAGCACGGACAGGGAGGAGAAGGCACTGGTAGGGGCTGGCAGGAGCACTGGTAGGGCCTGGCAGGACCTGGGGTGCAGGGTGCTGGTGCTGGGGGGCAGCCTGTGCTCCCCAGGAAGAGGGAGGTTCCTGGGTGTGACGGTGGTCACAGGGGTCTTAGGATGAGGGAAGAGATGTAGATTTGACTCTGTTACAGAGGCTTGATTTATTATTTTATGATATATATTACATTAAAACTACACTAAAAGAATAGGAGGAAAAGTTTCATCTCAGAGGGCTAGCTAAGCTAAGAATAGAAAAAAAAAAGAATGATAACAAAGGCAGCTGCCTCAGATTCTCTGTCTGAGTCAGCTGGGCTGTGATTGGCCATTAATTAGAAACAACCACATGAGACCAATCAGAGATGCACCTGTTGCATTCCACAGCAGCAGATAATCACTGTTTACATTTTGTCCCTGGGGCCTCTCAGCTTCTCAGGAAGAAAAAATCCTAAGAAAGGATTTTTAATGAAAAGATGTCTGCGACACATGGGCTGGGGAGTTGGCAGCTTTCTGCCAGGGGTCTGAGCATGGCTGCTCTGTGAGCACAAGCATGGTGAGCTGTGAGAGCTGACAGCCCTCTCTGCCTGCTGCAGGAGCTGGGCTACCTGGAGCTGCTGGAGCAGGAGGAGGTGCAGGCAGGGATCCTCACAGCCAACCGGAGGGACGAGAAGGAGCGAGCCAGTGAGTGCCTGCGTGAACTCTTACTGCAGCTTCTGCTGCCCAGGAGCTGCTGGGCATGCTGGCAGCCTGGCCCTGAGGCAGGGCACAGCCCCCCTGTGCCAGCCCCCTGTGTGTCCCTCAGTGCTGCAGGCTGTCAGCCGGATCAACGCTGCTGTCCGCCAAGGGATGCCAGCCAAAACCTTGGAAGCTCTGCTGGACCCTGCAGCCCAACTGCCTGATGTGCACAGCCCTGCTGCCCCTCTGTACCAGCAGCAGCTGGCCCTGCTGCAGAGCCAGCACCCACGGGTGAGACACCCCAGGGATGGGCCATGGGTGCCCTGGACAGTGGGTAGGGTCGTCCCTTGCTGGGTCTGGGGTGCTTCCTTTGCTGCTGCTCCCCTGGGGAAGCTGGGCCTGGAGGGACGAGGAGGTGGAAAAGCTTTGGAAGCTCTGCTGGACCCTGCAGCCCAACTGCCTGATGTGCACAGCCCTGCTGCCCCCCTGTACCAGCAGCAGCTGCCCTGCTGCAGAGCCAGCACCCTTGGGTGAGGCACCCCAGCTGTGACCGTGTTCACAGGGGTCCGAGGATGAGGGAAGAGATGGGGATCTGACTCCATGTTTCAGAAGGCTTGATTTATTGTTTTATCATATATATTACATTAAAACTATACTAAAAGAACAGAAGAAAGGATTTCATCAGAAGGCTGGCTAAGAATAGGAAAAGAAAGAATGAATGACAAAGGCTTGTGGCTCAGACTCTGTCTAAGCCAGCTGACTGTGATTGGCCATTAATTACAAACAACCACATGAGACCAATCACAGATCCACCTGTTGCATCCCACAGCAGTAGATAAACATTGTTTACATTTTGTTCCTGAGGCCTCCCAGCTTCTCAGGAGGAAAAATCCTAAGGAAAGGACTTTTCATAAAAGACGTCTGTGACACCCAGGGATGGGCCATGGGTGCCCTGGACAGTGGGTGGGTGGTCCCTTGCTGGGTCTGGGGTGCTTCCTTTGCTGCTGCTCCCCTGGGGAAGCTGGGCCTGGAGGAGGAGGAGGTTATGGGGGTTCAGTGTCTCTGCCTGCCCTGTGCAGGGTGAGTTGGCACAGGAGGAGCTGTTTGTGGCTGTGGAGATGCTCTCAGCTGTGGCACTGGTTAACCAAGCCCTGGATGCCAGGAACCCCAGCAGGCTCTGGAGCAGCCTGGTCAGCCCTGCCCTGGGCCTCTCAGGAGTTGAGGATGCAAATGCACAGCGGTGAGTTGGGCTCTGTGTTAGGGGTTGGGGTGAAGAAATCTTGTGGAAAGGGCTGGTCACGGTGCCTGGGCTTTTTGTGGCTTATTCCAGCAGCCTCCCTGTCCTGTGCCTTGCCTCTCCCCTCTGAAGGATCTGCTCAGAATGCACCAAGCCCTCCTTGGAGTGCACTGAGCCCTGCTTGGAATGCTTCAGGTCATTGCCTCGTTTCTCTCCTGCAGGTACTTTGATGACTTGCTGCAGCTGAAAGTACAGTCGAGGAAAGCAGGAGCCGAGTTCCTGAGCTGGAACGACATTCAGAACAGCATCAACAACACCAACTCAGCAGTGCAGGATGAAAACGACCGTAAGTGCTGCCCACACAGAGTTTGGGCATGCAGGGGGTGGCAGATATCCTGGGAGGGAGGCTGCACTGGGATTCCATCCCCGATAAGCCACCGGGAGAATCTCACACCACCCTGGGCTATGACTCCCTGGGCGCCTGGAGATCGGAGGGGTTGAAAGGCGGGGATCAGAGGGGTTGAAAGGCGGGGATCAGAGGGGTTGAAAGGCGGGGATCGGAGGGGTTGAAAGGCGGAGATCGGAGGGGTTGAAAGGCGGAGATCGGAGGGGTTGAAAGGCGGAGATCAGAGGGGTTGAAAGGCAGAGATCGGAGGGGTTGAAAGGCGGGGATCAGAGGGGTTGAAAGGCGGAGATCAGAGGGGTTGAAAGGCGGAGATCGGAGGGGTTGAAAGGTGTGTCCTCCCTTCCCTGCCCGCAGGTGTCCGTGCGCTCAGGCTGCTGAACGAGGCGCTGCTGCAGGAGGACCCTGAGGTGACACTGGCGGCGCTGCTGCTGGTGCCAGCCCTGCCCAATGTCGCCCTCCCCACCGCCCCGCGCTACCACAGCGTCCTGGTCCGGGCACGGAGGCAGAAAATCCAGGTGGGGCGGGGGTCATCAGCTGTGGGGACCCTCCATGGCAGCATGGCATCCCCCTGGGACTGTGCCTTGGTCACAAGACTGTGAAATAACTCCCCCTGGGGTTATTATTATTGATATTATTATTATTATTATTATTATTATTATTATCATTATCATTATTTACTATTATATTTATAGATTATAATATATCTAGATATTAATTATTATTATATTTATTTCTTAGTTACTATTATATTACATTATTATACTACATTATTATACTTTATTATTATATTTCATTTTATTATTATCATTGTTATATCATTATAGTTTATGATTATATATTTATTATTAGATTTACATATCATTATATATTTATATATTATTATATTTATATATTAGTTATTGTAGTTATTATATTACATAATTCCTATTATTATTGATTATAATATATATAGATATTAATTATTATATTTATTTATTAGTTATTATATTGCATTATTATATTATATTATATTTTATCATTATATTTCATTTTATTATCATCATTGTTATATTATTATTATATTTTATATTAGTATATATTTACTATTATATTTACACATCATTATTTATTATTATTATTATTACTACTACTATGACTATTACTATTATCAAAGCAGGAGGTGCCCAGCTCACCAGAGCCCATCTCCCCCATCTCCCAGGCCACACAGGACAGTGGAGCTGCTCTTTGCTGGGAAGAAATCCAGGAAGGGGTCTGCCAGGCCAACCAGGACACAGTGGCAGCCAGGAGGAGTGAGTGCTCTCCCCATGTGGGTGCTGCTGGAGGCTGGGGGCCAAGAAGGGGCTGATGTGAGCCCCTCTGCTCCCACAGTGGCTCTGGGCATAGCTGCCATCAACCAGGCCATCAAGGAAGGGAAGGCATCACAGACTCTGAGGGTGCTGTGCAACCCTGACGTGGCCCTGCATGGGGTGGTGAGTGCCTGTGCTGAACCCTACCAGGAGCAGCTGGGGGCTCTGATGGCCACCAAGGGACGAGCAGGTAAAACCCTGGGGGCTGCAAAACCTCCCCTACCCCTGGCCAGGGTGTTCTGGGGGAGCAGCACCCTGCAGCAGCTCCCATCCATCCTGGCACGCAGGGAGCATGAAGCCGTGCTGGGTCAGGCACAGGCTGCTGGATGGGGCCGAGTTCTACCTGAACCTGCAGACCTTGGAGGGCAGCTGGCAGTGCCCACGCCATGGCAGCTTCCACACCACACACCTGAGCAGGGAGGAGATGCAGGTATGGCAGGATGGGCTGGGTGGGTGTGATGGTGTTTGCAGGGATGCAAACACCTCATCTTAGGATGAGGGAAGAGATGACATGTTCCACCATCCCATGGTGCTCCAAACCCCATCCAACCTCGCCTTGGACACTTCCAAGGATGCCCCAGCTGCTCTGGGCACCTGTGCCAGGACCTCCCCACCCTCACAGGGAAGAATTTCTTCCCAATATCCCATCCATCCCTGCCTGCTGGCAGTGGGAAGCCATTGCCCTGTGTCCTGTGACTCTGTGGGCACAGGGAGGTTTTGTTTCACCTGGACCATCCCCAGCACATCCTGTCCAGCACCCAGGCACCACCAGCACTCCCTGCGTGGCACAGGGCATCACTGTGCTTGCATTAATGCCCCCAAAGGGCATCACTGTGCTTGCATTAACCCCTTGCACACCCAGCTGTGACACAGCGTCCCCAGGGCTGTGCTGAAGGTGCCACCTCCCCAGGTCCCTCAGCAACTCCAGCCTTGCTCCTGCTCCCTCCTCACTCACTGCCAGAATTGCCTCCAGGAGCACAAAGGACCTGCCAGATGGGTGGACTTTGGGGAAAAAAAAAAAAAGTTAAAAAAAAAAGGAATGAGGGAGTGTGATGGTGTTCGCAGAGGTCTTAGGATGAGGGAAGAGATAAGAATGTTGACTCCATGTTTCAGAAGGCTTGATTTATTATTTTATGATATATAATATACTAAAACTATACTAAAAGAATAGAAGAAAGGATTTCATCAGAAGGCTGGCTAAGAATAGAAAAAGAATGATAACAAAGGCTTGTGACTGACTGAGACAGTCTGGACAACTGGGCTGTGTTTGGCCATTAATTAGAAACAACCACATGAGACCAATCCCAGATCCCCCTGTTGCATTCCACAGCAGCAATAAATTGTTTACATTTTGTTCCTGAGGCCTCTCAGCTCCTCAGGAGCAAAAATCCTAAGGAAAGGATTTTTCAGAAAATATCCTGGCTACAGGTGGGCAGCGCTGGCACTGAGCTGGTGCTGCCTGGTGTCCTTGCAGTCTGTCATCACCCGAGTGACGCTGGCCCACGAGCGGGAGCGCCTGTGGGCATCCAGGGTGGCGCTGGTGGTGAAGCTGCAGGCGCGGCTCCGCGGGTTCCTCGTTCGGCGCCAGCTCGCGGCACGGCGCCACGTCCTGCAGGAGCAGAGGCCAGCTGCCATCAGGATCCAGGTGACACAGCCAGGGCTGTCCCTGCTCTCAGCACAGCCACACAAAGCAGGGGCAGCTGCTCGCAGCGCCTCGCAGCCCTGGGAGGGACCAGCTCTTGTTGCTCTCTGGTTTTACTGCCAGGACCCCTGAGGTGCTGCAGGGAGCAGTGAGAGGCTTGTTCCTCTCACTGTGGCTGCTTTGGGTGCTGCTTTCCTCTTTCCCCATGCTGTGTTATTCTCTTTTCTTGTGTGCTCCCTGAAAAACCAATGCAGTCACAATGATCTCACCCAGGTCTCTCTACCTGGTGTAGAGAGGGGTCAGTCCTTGCTGCTCTCTGGTTTTACTGCCAGGACCCCTGAGGTGCTGCAGGGAGCAGTGAGGGGCTTGTTCCTCTCACAATGGCTGCTGCTTTCCTCTTTCCCCATGCTGTGTTATTCTCTTTCTTCATGTGCTCCCTGAAAAACCAATGGAGTCACAGTGACCTCACTCAGGTGTTTTCTTGTGCCCAGGCTTGCTGGAGGGGGTACAGGCAGCGCAGAGCTTACCTGGACAGGCTGCACTACCTGAAATCCAACACAGAGGCTGCAATCAAGGTTTGGAGGATTCTTTCTTCAGCCTTTGTTCCCATGTTGGGCATTGTCACCTGCTTGTTCAGCTTGTGAGGGTGGCATCTACCCCTGCCCAGCGCAGAGGAGCCAGGGGGGATTGTGGCAGCTGGGCCAGGGTAGTGTGTGAATGCACAGGGGAGAAAAAAATCATACAATAGAATTGTTACCATGGGCTCACTGAGGCTGGAAAAGCCCTTGAATATCACTGAGTCCATCTCAGCACTGCCAAGGCCACCACTAACCGTGTCCCCAAGTGCCACATCCCTATGGGTGTTAAATCCCTCCCAGGATGGTGAACCCACCACATTGCTGGGCAGCCTGTGCCAATGCCTGACCACCCCTTCTACGAAGAAATTATCCTTAATATCCCACCTAAACCTCCCCTGGAAGTTCTCATGATCCAGAATCCAAATGTTTGAACATCTCTCCCAGATCCAGGCAGCTGTGAGGATGTGGCAGGCACGGAGGAAGTACCAGGAGAGGCTGCGCTACTTCAGGCAGAATGTAAGGGATGGGATGGGGATGGGATGGGATGGGATGGGGATGGGATGGGAGTCAAACAGCTCCTGGAACTCTGTTGGTGTGGATGTAGGGGGATGATCTGGAGCAGTTGGATCCCTGTCCCTGAGTGCTCTCAGTGCAGCTGGAAGAACTGATTCATCCTGGCAGGGGGGACAGATGGGAAGGAATAGGTACCTGGTGGGTCTGGAAGCCAAACTCTCAGGTTTTGTGAAGTGTGAGGAGAGCAAAACCACTCCAGTTCCATCAAAAAGCAACAACGACTTCAAGATGCCCATTAAAAGGGGAACGAATTTTTGGGGGAGGAAAGGGGAGGGTGTCAGCTGTAGGAAGTGAAGTTGCACTCCTGGAGTTGCTGCAGCTTCTGATATACAGTGAGTGGAGGGGAATGACCACTGAGAAGGACAGAATCCCAAAATCTCTCCTGATTTGTCAAGACCCTCATCCCAGGCCTTAAGACATTCCTGGCAGTGGGACCAGGCAGCAATGTGCTTGCCCAGCACTCCTTCACTCCCCATGTGTGTTAGGGACCCTATGGAAAAACACCTCCCACCCTCTTGTTTGTCTTGGCAGATTAAAGCTGTAATTAAAATCCAGGCTTTTGTGCGAGCCAACAAGGCCCGTGGGGATTACAGGCTGCTGGGTAAGTGTGTGCCTGCTCATTGCTGCTCTGAGTGTGATGGCTAATTGGGAAGGGGACTCTGCCTCCAAAAGGGGGAAGCAGTTATGAGCAGGGCTGCTGGTGGCCCCTTGGCAAGGACAGCATGACAGAGCCTTGATGGTCCTTGATTACTGCCCATCTGCCCCAAAACTTCCTGGAGTTTTTGCAATGTGGCTGGGTGCTGTCCCATGCCCTGGTGCTGCAAGGAGATGCTTTTTGGGGAGGAGGATGGGGTGTCTGAGGGTCTGTGGTGGGGGAAATTATTCATGGCCCTACTGGGCATTGCTGCAGTCCACACCAAGAGCCCACCCCTGAGCATCGTCCGGCGCTTCATCCACCTGCTGGAGCAGAGCCAGCACGACTTCTGGGAGGAGTCAGAGGTGCTGAGGCTGCAGGAGGAGGTGGTGAAGAGGATCCGTGCCAGCCGGCAGCTGGAGAGCGACCTGGACCTCATGGACATCAAGATTGGGCTGCTGGTCAAGAACAGGATCACTCTGCAGGTACAGAGAGAGGGGGAGGACTTGGCTGCCTCAAGCCAGCCTGCCCTCCATGGCATCACAGCTTGGGCTTGTCTCTGCTTCACTTTTTAAGCAGTTGGAGTGGTTGGGGAGCACTAGGGTGTTGTCATTTTATTCCAAAAGTTCCGTGGTGATTTCTCATGGGCAGCTCCTTGCAGCACTGACTCCTTCTTCCTCACATCACAACCAACAAACTCCAACTCCCTTCTCAACCAACCAACCCACTCTTCTGTAGCACTCTTCTTCTTCTTGGTCACAGCTGTAGACTATTAAGGGCAGGCCTGTTCCTAATCTTTGGTGATTAGTACAGCTGCAACTCCTCAGGTGTCAGAATCTCTGCTGCTCACAGTGACTCTGAGATGGGTACAAGTCTCTTTTCCCAGCCTGCTAGTCAAAGAAGGAGTCAGGAATCTTTTGTTCTCGTTCTCAAGGTTGTTTATTATTTCTTATCTATAAAATTCTTTCTCTGACCCACTGAGGTCTGTTCAGCAGGTCAGACAGAGGCACACTGGCCATCTTTGGGGCAGTGTTATCTTTTTATCCTAAAAACTACGTGTACAATATTTACAATTACTTCCCAATACCTATAACCTATGTTAAACAGTGAACTTCTACCTTAAACCAATCAAAAAATGCCACCATCACACCAGAAGATGGAGGCTAAGAAGAAGAAGAAGGAGAAAGGCTGGACACACTTGAGATTTCTCCATCTTGCCTCCTGAACCCCCATTCTAAAAACTCCAAAAAATCTATTTTTCACCCTGTGATAAACTAACTATTAGTCTACTTAAACAATCTTGACTTGTAATTCTTCATATAAGATTGGTATGTTTTTCCATGGGTCAACATCAAAGGCACAGGGGTCTTGGGCTCTGTGCCAGGGTCTCTGAGCCCCCTGGCAGGGGTTTGAGCCATCCAGGGCAGCCAGAGGAATTTCCTGTGTTCTCACTCAGGGCTGAGATTGCCTTCTGCACTATTCTCCTACATTCTGTCCCTCCACCCTAGGGTGCCTCTGGCTCTCCCAGAAGCTGGTCAGAATGCCAGAGCCTCAGGCAGACCCCAGTGCTGCTCTCCCCCCACAGGAGGTGGTGTCCCACAGCAAGAAGCTGACCAAGAAGAACAAGGAGCAACTCTCAGAGATGATGTCCATGGACAAGCAGAAGGGCCTCAAGACACTCAGCAAGGAGAAGAGGCAGAAGCTGGAGGCCTATCAGCACCTCTTCTACCTGCTGCAGGTGGGGCTGGGGTGTGGTGGTGTTCACAGGGGTCTTGGGATGAGGGAAGAGATGAGGATCTGACTCCATGTTTCAGAAGGCTGATTTATTATTTTATTATAAATATTATATTAAAACTATACTAAAAGAATAGAAAAAAGGATTTCATCAGAAGGCTGGCTAAGAATAGAAAAAGAATGATAACAAAGGCTTGTGACTGACTGAGACAGTCTGGATAGCTGGACTGTGATTGACCATTAATTAGAAACAACCACATGAGACCAATCACAAATCCACCTGTTGCATTCCACAGCAGCAGATAATCATTGTTTACATTTTGTTCCTGAGGCCTCTCAGAAGAAAAAATCCTAAGGAAAGGATTTTTCAGAAAATGTCATAGCTACACTGGGGGGCTCTGCTGTGTCCCCCACAGCTGGAGGGGCAGTGCAGGCACCTGGCCCCTGGCTACCCCACCTGAGCTAGCTTGGTGTCCCTCCTCCCTGCAGACACAGCCAGTGTACTTGGCCAGGCTGATCTTCCAGATGCCCCAGAACAAATCCACCAAATTCATGGAGTCGGTGATCTTTACTCTTTACAACTATGCTTCCAGCCCACGGGAGGCTTATCTGCTGCTGCAGCTCTTCAAAGTGGCACTGCAGGAGGAGATCAGGTGGGTGTCCTGCCCAGGGAAAGGCAGGAGGAGATCAGGTGGGTGTCCTGCTGTGGGAAAGGCAGGAGGAGATCAGGTGTGTGTCCTGCTGTGGGAATAATGAAAGACAGGAGGAGATCAGGTGTGTGTCCTGCTGTGGGAATAATGAAAGACAGGAGGAGATCAGGTGAGTGTCCTGCTGTGGGAAAGGCAGGAGGGGATCAGGTGAGTGTCCTGCCCAGGGAAAGGCAGGAGGAGATCAGGTGAGTGTCCTGCCCAGGGAATGGGGAAAGGTAGGAGGAGATCAGGTGAGTGCCCTGCTTTGGGAAAGGCAGGAGGAGATCAGGTGTGTGTCCTGCTGTGGGAAAGGCAGGAGGAGATCAGGTGTGTGTCCTGCCCAGGGAAAGGCTGAACTGCATCAGTTTGGATGCTGTTATCTCTGCTGCCTCCTGCTTGGAGAACCCCCAAACACTGCTCCATCCCCTCATCCCCTCTGTCCCCAGGTCCAAGGTGGACCACGTTCATGACATCCTGACGGGCAATGCCACGGTGATCCGGCTGCTGGTCGGCTTCTACCGCAACCTGCCCGGGCAGAGCGCCCTGAGGCACATCCTGGCTGGCCCCGTGCAGGAGGTGCTGCAGGACAGGACCCTCAGCATCAACACTGACCCCGTGGACATCTACAAGGCCTGGATCAACCAGACTGAGTCGCAGAGTGGGCACAGAAGGTCAGAGCCTGGGGAGGAAGGCTTGGCTCGGCCACAGGGTGTGGGCATTGAGATGGTGATGGGGTCCTGTGCTCCCTTCACAGCAAGCTGCCCTATGAGGTGAGCCCTGAGCAGGCTCTCAGCCACCCCGAGGTCCAAAGGAGGTTGGACATTTCCATCCGCAATCTCCTGGCAGTAACAGACAAGTTTGTCTCTGCCATCACCTCTTCTGTGGACAAGATCCCGTGAGTATCCCCGTGGTTTCTGTGCCCACCCCAGGAGTGCTCTGGGCTCTCAGGTGTCTCCAGCAAGGCCTTAGAAAGGAGGTTGGATTATGGGGGGGCTTACTGGCCCCTCTGCTGCTGCAGGACTGAGTTACTGCACTGCCAGCAAGGGCAGCCCCAAATATCAGCAGCACCTCGTGGGCTGGCTTGTTTTTTGTTTTTCTGCTCTGTTTCTGGGCAGTTTACTGCTGACATTGAGATGCATGCCAGCTTTGTGGTGATCTCAGAGGATGAAGGCCTCCTCCAGAGATGCCTGGATTGGCAGCAGGGTGGGGGGAAGCAGCTGATGGGTGCTGTAGGTGCCAATCCTACCTGTGGGCTTCTCCATCACCCCAGGGCTGGGGGTTTGCTGCTTCCTGGATGATGGATAGTAGGACTGGGTCATCAGGGTGGACTCACATGCTGATGGTCCTCTCCCTACCTCTCCTCAGCTATGGGATGCGCTACATGGCCAAAATCCTGAGGATGTCCTTGGTGGAGAAATTCCCCAAGGCCCCAGCAGAGGAGGTTGATAAGGTACCGTGGGGCTGGGGCACCTGCATGGTTGGGTGGGGCTCAGCTGTATCTGTACATGAAGGACCACAAAAGGTCTTCTCTTGACTTAAAAACACCTCCAGGTCAACATTTTCCTTGAGCCACTAAGGAAATGCCAAGGGTGGGCTTTTCCCTGCACTGTCATCTTTTCCAGGAGGGTCCTACCATGCAGAGCAAGGATTAAACATCCTTCCCAGCTGGGGTGTCACCTCCTTGGGCCCTAACCAAGGATTAAACATCCTTCCCAGCTGGGGTGTCACCTCCTTGGGCCCTAACCAAGGATTAAACATCCTTCCCTGCTGGGGGGTCACCTCCTTGGGCCGTAACCAAGGATGAAACGTCCTTCCCTGTGACCGTGTTCCACAGGGGTTTTCAGATTGGGGGTGAGATGAGGATCTGACTCCATGTTTCAGAAGGCTTGATGTATTATTTTATGATATATATTATAATAAAACTATACTAAAAGAATAGAAGAAAAGGTTTCATCAGAAGGCTAGCCAAGAATAGAATAGCAAAGAATGATAACAAAGGTTTGTGGCTCGGGGGCTCTCTGTCTATGCCAGCTGACTCTGATTGGCCATTAATTAGAAACAACCCCATGAGACCAATCACAGATGCACCTGTTGCATTCCACAGCAGCAGAAAACCATTGTTTCCATTTTGTTCCTGAGGTCTCTCAGCTTCTCAGGAGGAAAAATCCTAAGGAAAGAATTTTTATAAAAGATGTCTGCGACACTTCCCTGCTGAGGTGTCACCTCTCTTGAGCCTTAACCCAAATGCTCCCCAGCCTGTCTCCATCCTAGATTGTGGGGAACCTGCTCTACTACCGCTTCATGAACCCAGCAGTGGTGGCCCCTGATGGCTTTGACATCGTGGACATGTCAGCGGGGGTGGCCCTGCGCCCCGAGCAGCGCCGCAGCCTGGGCGCCATCGCCAAGGTGCTGCAGCACGCTGCTGCCCACAAGGCCTTCCAAGGGGACAGTGCCCACCTCTGCGGGCTCAACCAGTACCTGGAGCACACCCACAGCAAGTTCAGGTGGTGGTGATGGGGTGGGAGGGTGGCTTGGAGCCCGTGGTAGGGGTTTGGGGCTGAGCAAAGGGGTCTGTCCCTGCAGGAGGTTCATCTCTGCTGCCTGCTGTGTCCCTGAGCCTGAGGAGAGGTTTAACATGGATGAGTACTCAGAGATGGTGGCAGTGGCCAAACCAGTCATCTACATCACCGTGGGGGAGCTCATCAACACACACAAGGTCAGGGCATAAAGCTCATGGCAAGCTCTGTTTCCTCTGCTCCCACCCCCTGAGCTTTCTGCTGGGTTTCCTCCCATTCTTCTTCTGTATTCCACCCCTGGCACAGCTTCTCTCTTCCTGACCCTTTTATTCTCTCCTAAGCAAGGAAATAACCTAGATTCTGCAGGTTTGTCCTTTTGCAAACCTCAGATCTTCTCCATCCCCTCTTGGGTGTGAATGGTGGCCCTCCCTCACTCTCCATTTGCATCCTCCTTTGCCACTGATTCATCCCTTGCACTGTCCAGCTCCTGCTGGAGCACCAAGACTCCATCACATCACACCCCAGTGACCCCTTGCACGAGCTCCTGGAGGATCTTGATGAGCTCCCTACAGTCCAGTCCCTTCTTGGTAGGTTGGATTCTGGGATCTGATGGGAGGAGGGTGGACATGGGCACCCTTTCCTTGCACAAAGCTTGAGCTGGATTGCTTTGGGCATGGAAAGCCAGCCCTCTAGAGCCCAACACAGCTAGCAGGGCTCTCTGTGCCCTCACAGGGGACAGTGTTGGCAGCCTGGGGGACAGCAGTGCTGAGCAGCTCTCCCAGCTCAGCAGAACAGAGATCTCCCTCACCCTCACCAACAAGCTGGTGCCAGTGGCCAGCAGCGAGGAGAGTGACACGAGGAGCCTGCTGCTGAGGTGAGGATGGGCTCTGGGGGCATCAGGAGGGTACTGGGATGCTCAAGGAGGGCAAAAAACCCTTGGGAGGCAACTGAATATTGGGTGGAGGGTGATGGTCTGGAGCAGATTGCTCACATCTCCCTCTGGTCTCTAGCACCAAGCAGATGCTGGTGGATTTGATCCAGTGCCAAGCAGGAGATTCCCTCCCAGACATCTTGTGGACACCAGCCTCAGAGCATGAGGTGGGAAGTGTGAGGCTGCTGCTAGGGATGAACTGAAAAACTTGGTGGGCAAAGGGTGAAAAAGTTCTCAGCAAAAAGCTGCCCTGCTCCTCTCAGAGGTTTGGCCACTGCTCTTGTGATCCAGCAGTGCCTGGACTCTGTTTTTTCAGAAAAATCACCTGTTGTGGGCCACATCAAAGTGTGGGTGAAGGAGTTCTATGGTAAATTCAAGGTGACCCCTGTGGCAGGGAGAAATGATTAATCTGACTCCATGATATCAGAAGGCTAATTAATTACTTAATTATACTGTATTATTCTACACTATAGACTACACTCCACTACACTATTCTAAGCTGAAACTGCACAAGCACTCAACTGCACAAAATCGTGTGACTGTCAGGACACAGTTTGCAGAGATTGGTCAAGAAAAACAAAACACCATCACTTTGGGTAAACAACCTCCATATTGCATTCCACTTTGGCACAACACAGGCACAGCAAATGAGATAAGAATTGTTTTGATCATTCCTTCCTCTGCTTCTCTCAGGTTCAGAGAATGTTAATCCCGCAGAGTTCGCTTGTTCCATCTCTGTACCCCATTCCAGCTGTGTTCCAGGCTGACCCTTTCTCATCTTTAGGAAGCTGCCCATGAGCACCTGGTGTGCCAGCGAGCTCTGTGGGATGCCCAGCCCTCTGCCCAGCTGAAGCACCACCCCTGCCTGGCTGCCAACAGCCAGCTCTCCATGGAGGAGAAGAAGCGCAAGGTCATCCGCAACCTGCGGCGCTTGGAGAGCCTGGGGCTGGTGCGCTCTGCCAACCACTACCAGGAGCTCATTGATGAGCTGGCCAAGGTGTGCTGAGCTGGGAATCACCCCTAAACGCCCAGAGATGCTGCTCTGGTTAAGTTGCTCATGACAAACATTGGTTTTCTGGCGCTGCTGTTTCCTGCAGGACATCCGGAACCAGCGGCGGCACCGGCAGCAGCGGCGCAGGGAGCTCCTGAAGCTGAGGCACACCCTGGAGGGCCTCGATGCCAAGACTCTGTTTTATGAGGAGCAAATTGATTACTACGATCAGTACATCAAGACCTGCCTTGACAACTTGGCAGCCAGCAACAAGTGAGGTTCCTTACCAAAAATCAGCAATTTTTTAAAGAAAAATGTCATTTGTTTTCATTGCTCTCTGGTTGTTGTGAGTCCTGGAGATGTTGGGGATCCAAGGGGTCACAGATGGCCAGAGGTGAGCTCTCAGCATGTGCTCCCTTCTCTTCCAGGGGCAGTGGGAAGAGCAAGAAGCTGCCATCCCTGCACTACACAGCAGCCCAGCTGTGGGACAAGGGGGTGCTGCTGGAGATCCAGGACCTGCCACCCAGCCAGTGAGTGACCCTGCCCCAGGGGAGGAGCTCCTGCTTGGGGTTATTCAGTGCAGGGCCAGGAGCTGGACTTGATGCACTCAGAGATCCTTGTGGGTCCCTTCTGATTAAGGATATTCCATGATTCTATGAAAATTTGGGCAGGTAGAGGAAAATAACTGAGGAGGAGGAGGATGCACGTGGGCCACTGTTGTCCTGCCATGTGGGACAAGTTTTGTGTAGGAAAGTTGGGATTTGCAGTGGGGTTTGGGCTGTGGATCTGGTCTGGCTGCTGTGCTGATGCACTGCGTGGGTGAGCTGCTCCCTGGCTGTGTTAAAGCTTTTGGCAGTGAGTGGCTCTGTCTTCTCAGGCTCAAGAACGTGGTTTTTGACATCATCCCCTGTGAGGAATCAGGGAGGTTCCAGGTGAAAGCCAAATTCATGGGGATCGACATGGAGGACTTCCAGCTGCACTACCAGGTGGGAAACCTGTCCTGCAGCCCCTGGGGCTCACAGGGATGGGGACAGCCAGGGCATGTGGGGCTGGCTGCTGTCCCCACACCTGCAGCTCTTGTGGGGACTTGGAGCCCATGTGGAGCCCTGCCCTCTTGGGGTTTATGTGGTTGAGATGACCCCCAAGGTGTCACAAAGTCTCTTTTTCCCAGCCCTGAGACTGAAGGAGGAGTCAGGATTCTTTGGCTGTGGTTTTCAAGGTTGTTTATTCTCTGTTATCTCTAACATTCTTTTCCTGGCCTGCTGAGGTCTGTCTGGCAGGTCAGGTTGTGGCACACTGACTGCCCTCAGGGTGGAGTTAATCTTTTTATACTTAAAACTACGTGTACATGATAAAAAATCAGGGGCTAGGGTTTAGTTGAGGCATACCATTAAGGAAGGGGAGAGCCCTCTTTCTTTAGTTTAAAAGGCTAATTCTGGTTCATAGCTTCCTAATGATTAGGATGATATTAGAGAGGATCAGCTTTCAAAGTTGGCGAGTGGGGTGGATTCTACTACAATTGGAAGCTGTGGTTGGCTCACAATAATTTCCCAATAATTCACAATAATTTCCCAATACCTATCACCTATGTTAGACAGTGAGTTTCTACTCTAAACCAATCCAGAAGTGTCAGCATCACAGCAGAAAATGGAGGCCAAGAAGAAGAAAGAAGAAGGACAAGGCACACCCAAATCCCTCCATCTTGGCATCTGAACCCCCATTCTAAAAACCCCAAAGTTTTAATTTTTCACCCTGTGACAATCTAACTATCATTCTACTTAAACTCTGCTGGCTTGTAAATCTTCACATAAAGTTGGTGATTTTCTCCATGGGTTAAAATCAAAGGCACAGGGGTCTTTGGCTTCATGCTAAGGTCTCTGGGCCCCCTGGCAGGGTCTGGAGCCCTCCAGGGCAGCCAGAGGAGTTTCCTGGGTTCTGACACCAACCCAGCTCCCTGTGCCCGGGCTGGGCACCCAGCAGGGCTTCCCTGGCAGGGCACAGTGCCAGTGACAGCCCCCTCTCCCACAGGACCTGCTGCAGCTGCAGTACGAGGGTGTAGCGGTCATGAAGATGTTCCACAAGGCCAAGGTCAACGTCAACCTGCTCATCTTCCTCCTCAACAAGAAGTTCTTCAAGAAATAACAGGGTCAGGGGTGGGGCTGGAGGGAAGGGGGGCAATAAAAACCTGCCAAAGAGACCTCAGGGTTGGTGGTGCCAGGGCAGGGGAGCTGCTGCTGGCCATGGAGCTTTCCTGCATGGATTCAGTGCCTGAATGAGGAACTCAGGGCCCAGCCCCAGCCATGGGCACCCTGAGCTTGGTACTGAACCAGTGCCCAACCTCCCTGCAGGAGGATGCACCTGCCAAAGCTTCTGCAGCACGTGTTGCTTTTAAAATCTATTTTATCTGGGTGTTTTGGCTGTTTAATTCCTGTGTTGCCAACAGCCAGCTGCCCACTCTGTATTTCTGGACACTACACAGCTTTTACTGAGATAATAAAGGTATCTTATTTATCTATATATCTAATATATCTATCTGTCTATCTATCTATCTATCTATCTGTCTGTCTATCGATCTATCTCTGTATATATTGATATCTAGATCTATATATTGATATATAGATATATATCTATATTTATATATATGTATCCATATCTATATGTATGGATACATATATATAAATATAGATGTGGATATCTATCCATATCTATATTTATATATGAATATAGAAATATATTTATATAAGAAATATATATATATTTTTTAATATCCATATATATCTAGATATGGATAGATATACATAAATATAGATATATATATATATATTTCTTATATAAATATATTTCTTCCTCACACTAAGGCTTGGGAAATGTCAGAATCAGGTTTTATATGGAGGGTTAATGAGAGGCCAGAACAGAGAGGCAATAACTGCTTGTGAAGACACCTGTGAGCTCTTCTCTGGTACATTGAGGTTCAACAGAAAAATTTTAATTTTATGCAAAGGTTTACACATGTGAAGTGTTGGTTTGTAAAATGCTGTAGTAACTGCCATGGGACCTTGGGGCAGCTCAGGGGTACCTGATCTATTGACATCCAAGCTCTGTCTTGTCTTTGGAAAGTCATGTTTGTTTGTGAGGTTTTTATGTGTTTTTTTCTTTCCCTCTTCTCACAAAAATGCCTCAAACTGTGCTTATTCTATCCCCATCCATGCTGGATTCCCAAAGCTGCTCTGCAGAGGAAGTTTTTTTGGGAATTGGAATCTCCCTCTCTGCTCAATAACTGCCATGGGACCTTGGGGCAGCTCAGGGGTACCTGATCTGTTGACATCCAAGCTCTGTTTTGTCTTTGGAAAGTGATGTTTGTTTGTGAGGTTTTTATGTGTTTTATTTTCCCTCCTCTAATAGAAATGCCTCGAACTGTGCTTTTTCTATCCCCATCCACGCTGGATTGCTGCTGTGCTGCCTCTGCTTGTAAAGATGTAAATAAAGACGTATCAGAAGTAAAAATAAAGATGTATCAGGAAATGCAGGATTTCTCTGGATGATCATTTCCCTGTGCTCCTCTCCCTTTGTTTGAGGGTGTTTGAGGCTGCTGACATTTCCTGCAGCCCCTGGCCAGGGAGCAGCTCCTCCCAGCAGTGCAGAGTCAGGTGCTGAGGCACCAGCTCAGCTCTTGCACTGAAGGGAATTTAGGCCACTTTCAGACACACTTAATTCTTAAATAAATACTATGATTACGTCTCCTAAAGACTATGATTATATCTCTACAGGAATGAAGTGGGATCAAGCTGCAGCACTTTGCTGTGTTTAAAATAGGACCAGGCTGCCATTAACCTGTTGGATGCTGCACCATCTGCAGGGACAGGATCCTGGGGAAGTTGCTGCTGCACAATTCCCATTACCACGTGGGTTTTTATCTTCTGCTTACCATATTTGTTTATTTTTTTTTTCCCTGCTTGCCTTTAGAGGAGGATCCAGCACGTCTCTGGCTGTGGTTTGCTGCTGCCAGCCTCCTCCCTCAGCAGCCAAGCAGCCACTGGCTTTGCACCAGCAGCATTTGGCCAGCTGAACCCCCTTTTTTGGGGTGCTTTGGGGATGGAGGGGAACCCTGAGGTAAAGAACTCCACCTCATAACACCAATCCCAGCTATTCACTAAGCACGGTTGCAGCATGGGCTGCAGGGGACTCGGTGTTGCTGTGGAAAATGTGATTTTTATTTTTTTGTTTTTGGCTCCTGGGAAGTCGTGCTGTGGCCAGCCATGACTCAGAATCAGGTTGCCACCTCTTGCCTGCTGCCCACACGCTTTGGAGAGGAGCTGGGAGGGGAAAATGAATGCCTGGGAGTGCTGGAGGAGGCCTGGCTGGCTGAGCTCCACTAGATGTCATTGCAAGCTGGGGAGAGAAGCACTCAGTGCTGGGTGAGCACAGCCCTGTGAGTGGCTGCAGAGGCTCAGGGTGGCCCCAGCTCCAAGGATGGATCCCCCAGGGCTGAGGGTTGGAGGTGCAGGAGCTCCAGCACAGCCCCTGCTGAGCCCTGGGGCACAGAAAGGGATCTGTGAGGAAAAGCAGCTCCTGCCCCAAGCTGACACCATCCTGAGGTGGTTATTGGGGAAAAGGAGAAAATTTGGCTCCCTCTGGGGTTCGTGTTTCATACCAGAGAATCCCACAATGGTTTGGTTCAAAGGGACCTTCAAGCCCATCCAGTGCCACCCCTGCCAAGGGCAGGGACACCTCCCACCATCCCATGGTGCTCCAAACCCCATCCAACCTGGCCTTGGACACTCCCAAGGATGCCCCAGCTGCTCTGGGCACCTGTGCCAGGGCCTCAGCCCCCGCACAGGGAAGAATTTCCTACCAAAATCCCATCTAACCTTGCCCTCTGGCAGTGGGAAACCATTGCCCTGTGTCCTGTCCCTCTGTGGGCACAGGGAGGTTTTGTTTCACCTGGACCATCCCCAGCACATCCTGTCCAGCACCCAGGCACCACCAGCACTCCCTGCATGGCACAGGGCATCACTGTGCTTGCATTAATGCCCCCAAAGGGCATCACTGTGCTTGCATTAACCCCTTGCACACCCAGCTGTGACACAGCGTCCCCAGGGCTGTGCTGAAGGTGCCACCTCCCCAGGTCCCTCAGCAACTCCAGCCTTGCTCCTGCTCCCTCCTCACTCACTGCCAGAATTGCCTCCAGGAGCACAAAGGACCTGCCAGATGGGTGGACTTTGGGGAAAAAAAATAAAGTTAAAAAAAAGAAAAGGAATGAGGGAGTGTGACGGTGTTCACAGGGGTCTCAGGTTGAAGGAAGAGTTGAGGATCTGACTCCATGTTTCAGAAGGCTTGGTTTATTATTTTATGATATATATTATATTAAAACTATACTAAAAGAATAGAAGAAAGGATTTCATCAGAAGGCTGGCTAAGAACAGAAAAATAATGGAATGATAACAAAGGTTTGTGTCTCAGACAGAGTCTGAGCCAGTTGGACTGTGTTTGGCCATTAATTAGAAGCAACCCCATGAGACCAATCCCAGATGCACCTGTTGCATTCCACAGCAGCAGATAACCATTGTTTACATTTTGTTCCTGAGGCCTCTCAGATTCTCAGAAGGAAAAATCCTAAGGAAAGGATTTTCCATAAAACGTGCCTGTGACAGAGGGAGGGTTAAGAAAACTCTGTGTGTGTAAGTAGGTGCATGTGGAGAGATGTGTGAGAGGGAGAGGAAATTTGGGTACAGCAAAGGCATTCAGCCTTTCACATCTCACCAGGCTGGTTTGGTTGGAGTCCTGCAGCCCAGAGTGTCCCTACAAACCCCAGAATGTCCCTACAAACCCCAGGGTGTCCCTACAAACCCCAGGGTGTCCCTACAAACCCCAGGGTGTCCAGGACCTCTGCCCCACGGCTGGCACAGGCTGCTCTGAGGGATAACTCTGCTGTTCCCTTCTGATGGCAGCAGCTTCCTTGTGGGAGAGGGGGAAAAAGCACAAAGCAAAGCAAGGAGAAAATAAGAAGGGAATGTTTGCCGACTGTCTGCTGTGTGTTGTTGGTGTTTGTTGTGTTTCTGTGGTTGCTGTGGCAACGCTGGCAAGGGATGCCAGGCTGCAGCACGGTGGGTACCAGCACAGCATGGTGAGGAGCTGGGCATGGGCTGCTGGGTGAGGCTGGGCAGGGCATTTGTGGGGTCACATTTGGGGCCCAGCTCAGCTCCTGCACTCCTGGAGAGCCTGGGGTGGGTTCTGGTTCACATCCCATGGCCTGGGGTGGGTTCTGGTTCACATCCCATGGTCTGGGATGAGTGTGAGTTCACATCCCAGTATCTGGGGTGGGTGTGGGTTCACATCCCATGGTCTGGGGTGGGTTCTGGTTGGATTCTGGTTCACATCCCATGGCCTGGGGTGGGTTCTGGTTCCCATCCCATGGTCTGGGGTGAGTGTGGGTTCACATCCCAGAGCCTGGGGTGGGTTCTGGTTCCCGTCCCATGGTCTGGGGTGGGTTCTGGTTCAATATTCTGGTTGGAACATTGAACATAATAATACAAGGCTGTTGGAATATGTTGGAATATATTGGAATATAGGAATGCTGAAATTTAAGAATGTTGGAATTTAGGAAAACAGGGTTGTTGGAATCTTGAAATCTAGGAATATTGAAATCTAGGAATATTGAAACACGGGATTGTTGAAATATAGGAATATTGCAATATAGGAATACAGGACTGTTAGGAAATGGGAATGTTGGAATATTGGACACAGGAATACAGGGCTGTTGGAATATGTTGGAATATATTGGAATATTGGAATATATTGGAATATATGGGGATATAGTGGAATATATTGGGATATATTGGGATATATTGGGATACAGGAATGCTGAAATTTAGGAATGTTGGAATTTAGGAAAACAGGGCTGTTGGAATATTGGAATATATTGGGATATATTGGGATATATTGGGATATATTGGAAGATGTTGGAATATATTGGGATATATTGGGACACAGGAATGCTGAAATTTAGGAATGTTGGAATTTAGGAAAACAGGGCTGTTGGAATATTGGAATCTAGGAATATTGAAACACAGGATTATTGAAATATAGGAATATTGCAATATAGGAATACAGGACTGTTAGGAAATGGGAATGTTGGAATATTGGACACAGGAATACAGGGCTGTTGGAATATGTTGGAATATATTGGAATATTGGAATATATTGGAATATATGGGGATATAGTGGAATATATTGGGATATATTGGGATATATTGGGATACAGGAATGCTGAAATTTAGGAATGTTGGAATCTAGGAAAACAGGGCTGTTGGAATATTGGAATATATTGGGATATATTGGGATATATTGGGATATATTGGGATATATTGGAAGATGTTGGAATATATTGGGATATATTGGAATATAGGAATGCTGAAATTTAGGAATGTTGGAATTTAGGAAAACAGGGCTGTTGGAATATTGAAATCCAGGAATATTGAAAACTAGGAATATTGAAATACAGGAATATTGCAATATAGGAATGTTAGAATATTGAACACAGGAATACAGGGCTGTTGGAATATTGGAATACATTGGAATATAGGAATGCTGAAATCCCAGAGAGGGATTTGTCCTAAAATCAGGGCTGGGTGAGGGCTGTGCCCCTGGGAGCCAGCAAAGCTCTGAGCAGCTCCAGAGATGAGGGTTAACCCTTTGGGGGCTGCAGGGATGAGTGCAGGGGCTCCTCAGGGCTGTGGGCATTGCCATCCACCCAGAGCCTGCAGATCCTGGGGTTTGGGGAGGGATTTCAGTGGTTTGGAGGCTCTGCCTGGCACTAAAAGGTTTCAGCCTTTCACTGGTCAGAAGTGCCAGTTTAATTGGATTGTTTAATTGCTGCATCTCCAAATGGTGATTTTTTTAACAGACAGGCCTGATGAGGAATCCTGCCCTGAACTGGAAGCTGACTCATTCTCCTCCAAGTCCTGGGGTCATTGTTATAGTGCAAATAAACACAAATTCCCACTGCTGGGCTCTGGGAACGTGCTCCATGCAGGCCGGGGACCCAGGAAAGGGCTGGGTGTGTGCTGCTCCCCCTGCATCCTCCCATCCTTGGAGCAGGGGGGGCTTTGGTGGCACCTGGGGCTGTCTGGGGTGGGGGCAAACACAAATTCAACCCTGATGGGGGCTGGAAAACCCCAAAGTGCAGAGATTCGCTGTTTCCTCTTGAAAAGGCAAGAGCAGGAATCATCTCCCTCATCCCAATTCCCATTTCTCTGCTCGCAGCACCTCTGGGTGCAAAGGAAAACTGAAGAAGCTGGAGCTGGGGCTTGAATCCACACATCCCAGCATGGAGGGGTGAGGGGAGGGCAGCGTTTTCCAGCCCAAAAAACCTCTCCACAGAAGCTGGAGCCAGCGTGAGTCACCCTGAGCAGCTGCTGCCAAGGCAGGAGCGACCTTGTGCTGCTGAGCCAGCGTGGGCTGAGCCACGAGAAGGGGAAGCTTTTGCTCAGGCCGGATGCTCCAGGGGAAAGAATGAGCCCTGGGGCTGAAAGTGCTGCCCAAAAAGGGCCAGAGCCACGCTCAGGGAGGGTCTGGGGTCTGCAGGGAGAGCAGCAGGGCCAGGGTTTGGGCACCCCCAAAATTCCGGGGTTTGGTGAGAGATATCTGTGAGCACCCAGGGATGGGACTCACTTTCCATGAAACTTCAGGGAAAATGAGATCCATCTCCCCTCTGCTCCTGCCACCCTGTCCTCAGCCTTGGTTTCCCTCCAGGCTGGCACTGCTGGATGTTTTCCCCTCTCAGCTTCTCTCTCCTGAATCAGCGGACGTGACTCACAAGGCAGAGAAGGAGGGAGGGAGCAGAGGGCTTGGGGACAGCTGTGTCCCTGCAGGAGCCACCGGGGCAGCAGCATCCTGACCCCCTCCCTGCCAGCAGCCAGGCTCAGGGCCTACATTCCCCTTGTCCCAGACTGTTCCTCCCTGTGCCCAGCCCAGTGGGTGCAGCAGAGGGGGAACTGGTTGAGCTGGTGCACCCTGCCCCAGCAGAAAGGGGACATTCCTGGAGGGCAGGGGGGGTGACATGGGGGCCTTTGTCACCAAGGTGCCACCACACCCTGACTGATGGGGACACCCCTTTTCCCAAAGGAACCCCTCCATGGTGGCTCTGAGCCTTGTGGGGTGGGTGGAAGGTGGGGAAAAGGGCTTGGGAGAGTCAGAGATTTCTGGATTAGGTGAGGAAAATCAGCTCTGGGCAGGAAGAAAATTGACTGGGTCAGGGGAGCAGAGCCAGGGTGCCCAATCTCGGCTGGATTATTTAAACAGCTTAAAAACAGAGGGATTAGGGAGCCAAGAGAGCTGCACGGGAGGGAACAAGGCAGGGTGGGAGAGGTGTGCAAGGCCTGGGCTTTGGAGCAATTAGATAAGTGAATCAGGGCCTGGGAGCGATTAGAGAAAGAAATCAGGTTTTACACCAATTAGGTGAAGTCCCCAGGCGATTAAGACACAGAGGTGGCTGCAAGAGGAGGGCTCCCAGCAGCCCCTGGAATTGATAGGGCTGGGCATTGATTAAAGGAGCATCAGAGGCTGAGAGCAATTTGATAAGGAAACAAAACAGTGCATCAATTAGCCTGGGAAAAAGGGGTGATAATGGGGATGGGGAAGTGGGGCCAGTGCAAACAACCCCAACAGCTCAGAGTGTGGGGCAGGGAAGGGGTGGAAAGAGGGAAACTGGTCCCAGCTGGAGCTTCAAGGGCTACAGGATGAGACTGGTGTGTTTCAGTTTGGCCACAGTGAATTCACACCTGGCCTGAAGATGGGTTTGTTGTTGGTTGTGGCTTGTGGGATGCAGTGCAGCATCACCAGAGAGAAGCAGGGAGTTCTGCATTTCACAGAATCTCAGAATCATGGAGTGGTTTGGCTTGGAAAGGACCTCAGAATTCATCAACCTCCAGTGCCCTTCCATGGGCAGGGACACCTTCCACTATCCCAGTGGATCCCATTATCCCAACCTGGCCTTGAACACTCCCAAGATGGAGCACCCACAGCTTCTCTGGGCAAGCTGAGCAAGTCAATTAAAAAAAAATTAAAAAATGTTTATTTTTTTTTTAATTTTTTTTTTTCCAGCAGTTTTTGCTCTGAACCCACACTGCCACACACCTGGAGCAATTTTATCCACTGGCAAGGCAATGATAGCAGGATAACTCAGCCCTGTGCCCTGTCTCAGATGCTCTGGGAGTTTCCAGATCCTGGGTGCCAGACGAATTAGCAATTAAGTAACTCAACGGAGCCTAGAAATAATTAGACCAAGGGATGCAGCTCCAGCAGATGAGTTTAGTGAAGAAATGGGAGTATTGGAGAGATGGAGATGAGAAGGGTGATCAGGTCTCAGCACAATTATCTAGAGAAAGTCTGCTCCAGACTGATTAGAGGAAGGGAAAAGAGCTTTCTGGGCAATTAGGTGAGGGAAATCAACTCTGGGCAGGAAGAAAATAGACTGTGAAAGAGATTGGGGTGGGAGATGCTGAGTTTTCTCTGCCCCTGACTCAGATAAGGGCCCTTAGATAAGGGCTCTCCGAGGCAGAAATGAGGATGAGGAGGATTAAGGAGCAGAGGTGGGTGGGGAAACTGAGCCCTGCCCCAGGAGGGCCAAAATCTGGGGATCAGAGTTAAGAAACAGAATAAACCAGGGTAAAACAATAAACCAGGACAAAACAGAATAAACCAGGGTAAAACAGAATAAACCAGGGTAAAACAATAAACCAGGGTAAAACAGAATAAACCAGGGTAAAACAATAAACCACAGTAAAACAGAATAAACCACAGTAAAACAGAATAAACCATGGTAAAACAGATTAAACCAGGGTAAAACAGTAAACCACGGTAAAACAGAATAAACCAGGGTAAAACAATAAACCAGGGTAAAACAGAATAAACCAGGGTGAAACAGAATAAACCAGGGTAAAATAGAATAAACCAGGGTAAAACAGAGTAAACCAGGGTAAAACAGAATAAACCAAGGTAAAACAGATTAAACCAGGGTGAAACAGAATAAACCACAGTAAACCAGAGTAAACCAGGGTAAAACAGAATAAACCAAGGTAAAAAAATAAACCAGGGTAAAACAGAGTAAACCAGGGTAAAACAGAGTAAACCAGAGTAAAACAGAATAAACCAGAGTAAAACAGAGTAAACCAGGGTAAAACAGAATAAACCAGGGTAAAACAGAGTAAACCACGGTAAAACAGAGTAAACCAGGGTAAAACAGAATAAACCAGGGTTAAACAGAGTAAACCAGGGTAAAACAGAGTAAACCAGGGTTAAACAGAATAAACCAGGGCAAAACAGAGTAAACCAGGGTAAAACGGAATAAAGCAGGGTAAAACAGAGTAAACCAGGGTAAAACAGACTAAACCAGGCTGTAATGGCCGTGGGTGGGAGCAGGGAAGGGACCTGGGCACCGTTTCCAGCCCAGCACGTGGCAGGATCCTTCCTTAATCTGTAAAACTGGATTAGTCCCTCGTGCCCAGCCAAGTTGAGAGCCAGCAGAGCCTTTGTGCACGGGTGACTTTGAGCTCAGGACAGAGGGAGCTGCAGGGTGGCAGCGTGACCAGGGATGAGCATGGGCTGGCATGGGATGTGCCCTGGGGCACCCAGGAACCCCTGAGTGAGCCTGGGGTGACCACAGCAGGGAGCTTCACCCAGGTTTTGGGGTGCTGAGCTGCCCTGGGAGGGGTGACCATGGTCGCCAAGGTTGCAGGCCAGCAGCAGCTGCTGCTGGAGAGTGCTGGATCCTTTGGGAATGGCTTCATTTGCTCCTTAATTAGCCTTGACGGCTGCTGGAGCAGATTTTGCTGGTCCTTTCCTCTCTGAGGCTGGCCCTGGCTTGGAGTGGCAGGGTTCAGTGAGGTCAGGCTCCTTTCCCCTTCCTTCTTTGCCATTTTCCTTTCTTCCATCCCTGCAGAGCGGCATCGCTGAGGCATATGATGCTGACTCTGGTGCTGTGGGAAGGGGAAGCTGTGGTTTGGCTGCCAGGGCATAGTTTGGCCTCTGGAAATGACCCTCTTGGGAAGGAAAGCAGGGTCCTGCTCTGCAGCCCCCCAGGAAATGTGGCAGCACTGCTGAGGGGTGGCTGGAGAGGCACTGAGGGACCCCAGCAGCAGCCAAGGGCAATGGGAAACACCCCCAGGTTAAACCAAGCACCTGTGGGGGTCATGGAAGGGTCTTAACATTTGAAATTTCTTCTTTTAATTATTTATTTTCACGTTCAGCTGAGTGCTTTCCACCAGAGCTGCTGCTGAGTGACAGAGAGCAGTGCTGGGGCCATCCAGGGCAGCTCTCATGGACACTCATCCCCCCTGGGCATCCCAGCCCTGCTTTTCCCAGCAGGAGGGTGCCTCTGACATATCTCCTTCACCCCTTGGCCTCTGCTGAGCTGGCTGGGACGAGCCTGCTTTCCGTGGCTTGACAGCATTATCTGGGACACAGGCAGAGCCAGGCTCCGCTCTGGTCCCTGCTCCTTGGATATCCTCAGGAGATAGCACAGCCAGCTGTCCCCTGGCACTCCATGTGCCTCTCCTCCTCCAGCACAGCATGGAAAAGGGGATTTGCAGAGCACCAGAGCCCAGCAAAGCCCCAGAGGCATGGGGGTCTGTCAGAACTCAGTGCATCCCTCTGGGTGTCCAGAGTTGCCCAGGACCCCGTCAGGGGGCTTGGAGACCCTGGCACACAGCCCAGAGCACCTGGGGATTTGATTTTGACCCTTGGAGCGAGTTACCAGCTTTGTATGAGGACGTGAAAGTCACACAGGTTTGAATGGTGTAATAACAAAACGATCACAGGGTGAAAATGTAGATTTTAGGATTTTTGGTTATGGGGACAAGGTGGAGGGATCTGGGCATGTCCAGCCTTTCTTCTTCTTCTTCTTCTTCTTCTTCTTCTTCTTTCTTCTTCTTCTGCAGTGATGTTGATACTTTGGGATTGGTTTAGAGTTGAAGTGCACTGTCTAACATAGGTGATAGGTATTGGAAATTAATTGTAAATTTGTTATATTTAGAATAGAAGTGCACTGTCTAACAGAGGTGGTAGGTATTGGAAATTAATTGTAAATTTGTTATATTTAGAATAGAAGCTCACTGTCTAACATAGGTGACAGGTATTGGGAATTAAGTGTAAATATGTTATACGTAGTTTGTAGTATAAAAGGACAACACAGAGAGTGCCTGTGGCTGCCCTGCTGAGCAGATCTTGGGTGGGCAGAAAGAAAATTTTATAGATAAGAATTAATAAACAACCTCAAGACCAAAAAGTGAAGAGTCCAGACTCGTTCTTTAGTTGCACAGGACGAAGCAGAGACATCCTGCACATCTCAGGGCAGCAATTATCAACACAACCCGAGAGGGATCCATCCTGAGCCCATAGGTGTGTCCTCCTCCCAATGCCCAGACACCGCTTTTGTTCAAGCCCTGTTGTGGATTTCAGTGTTTTCATGGCTTTTTAATTTTTTTTTCCCCCTTTCCAATTCTGATTAAAAAATGTATTTGGGGAAAATAGAAATATTTAGACAGTTCCCTGACAGGCAGCAGAGCTGGAAGAGCTGTGGTACAGCATTGCTCACGTGTGCTGGTGGAAAGCTCAGCACAAAGAATCAGGCTGGGGAATGCAGCAGGAGACTCACAGGGTGAAGAGTCAGTGCTCACCCCTATTGCCAGCAGCCCAGCACCAAACTGCCTCCAAAATCTGGATAAGAAAATGCATTTGAGATTGTTTTTGGGAGGTTTTCAATGTGTATATATATATAAAATATATATACACACATATATATGTGTATATATCTGTGTGTGTATATATATACATATATATACATCTATATATATAGATATTTTTATATATTATATATAATATATTATATATATTATATAATATATATGATATAAATACATATATAAACCTATATATACAGATATTTTTATATATGCATATGTAGAATGTATATTATATATAATATATTATATATATTATATATAACATTATATAATATTTATAATATTATACATAATACATAATATACAATATATAATATATAATATATAATATATAATATATAATATATCACATATCACATATCACATATCACAATCATATATTATATATTATATATAATATATTATATATAATATATAATATATTATATATAATATATTATATATTATATATTATATATACATACATATATATGTATATATACACACATATATACATATATGTTTTTATATATATTTATATATATTTATGTATATTTTTATATATTTTTATATATGATGTATATATTATATATGTATATATATGTATAACATATATATAACATACATATATGTATATGTAAAAATATCCATATATGTATATGTAAAAATATCCATATATAAATGTATATTTCTATATTTCTATATTTCTATATTTATTTATATCTTTATCTATCTATAAAATATATATATTTATATTTATATATAGATATATACATATAAATCTTGTGTACACAAACATACATGTACTGCATTAAAATATACTATATAGCATATGAAACCTCACTATAGTAGGAGTTTTGTATTAAATAAGTAGCAGTAAATGTGTTACAAATCTGTATTTTGTGTTATGCAGTGACTCTGTCAGGGCTGGAAAGGGGGCTGGTGGTTGGGGTCCATTCCAGCCCCCCACTCTCCCACCAGGAGGTGTCTGGACCTTGAAAGGGTCAGTGAAAACCCCTCTGGAGCTGCAGGATGCTCTGGGCAGGTCAGTGAGGAGCAGAGCTGGGGTTCTGTGCAGGTGGCTCTGGGATGAGCCCACACCTCCCTTTCCAGGAGGCAGAGGAATCCCCAGCCCCACAACCTGCCTTCCCCACCCCATTTTTGTCCTGCGCACACCCTGGGGTGTGTGATGGGACGAGCACCACACCTGTGCTGGGGACGTGTCAGCCCCCATCCTGCACCCACTCCCTTTGTCCCAGCCCTTCAGGCTTCCCCCCATTGCTCTGCCTCATTCCAGGGATTCAGAGCCTCCTTCAGGCTTCCCCCCATTGCTCTGCCTCATTCCAGGGATTCAGAGCCTCCTTCAGGCTTCTCTCCATTGCTCTGCCTCATTCAATGGGGTCAGAGCCTCCTTCAGGCTCTCCCCCCACTCCTCTGCCCCATTCCAGGGGGTTCAGAGCTTCCTTCAGCTTCTCCCCATTGTTCTGCCCCATTCCAGGGGGTTCAGGGCCCCCTTCAGGCTTCCCCCCATTGCTCTGCCCCATTCCAGGGGTTCAGAGCCACACTTCCATTTTCAGAAGGCTTCAAACCTGGTTTTATTCTATTAAACAAAAACAGGATAAATTTTATAAATTCTTTCTATAAATCCTTCCAAAACTCTTAAGTTTACATTTGCTCATTGGTCAGGAAAGACAAACAAAATGCTCCTTCTTTCTTTCTTGGTTTCTATGTCAACAACCTTGGTAGAAAATTCTTTCAGGGGTAAATCTTCTCAAACTCCTCTCTGGCTCACAGAATTTGGTGTAAAATCTCCCCCACAGGTGTGGATGCCCCATGGCCAGGGCAGCTCTGCAGAACTGTGGGGCTACTGGGGAGTGACAGGGACTGGAGGCCATAAACTCAAAAATCATGGAATAGTTTGACTTGGAAGGCCCTTAAAGCTCCTCTCATTTCACTATCCCAGGTTGCTCTAAGCTGTGTCCAACCTGGCCTTGGACACTTCTAGGGATAGGGAAGCTGCACCACCCTCACTGTCAAACACTTCTTCCTTATATCAAACTTAAACCATCTTTTAGTTTAAAAATGCTGCCCCTTGTCCCATCCATCCTTCTACTTGCACTTAGGAGGAGAAGCTCAAGGTTCCAGTGCCCAGAGATCTTGCAAACTCATTTTCCTGCTTGAATTTTGGGGAGTTTCCCCTGCAGATCTGTTTGGCTGCCCTCTCCCTTCCCTCCCTTTTCTAACCTGGTGCTGGTGTGGGGGGAAATAAATGCTCTTAAAGAGTTTTGTGGCTGCAAAACCTCTGGATTTCACACAGCTGGGGTAGGGCTGCAGCAGTGGCATGAGCTGCCTCCGCCCCTGCCTGCTGGAAAGAACAAGGCAGTTGATTTCAAACCACCTGAAAACCACCTTGGTGTCCTCGTGTCCATTTGGGACTTGTCCTGATGTCCCTTTGGGAGAGGTGGTGCAGGAGGTGCAGTTTTTATCCCACAGTTTTTGTCAGTTCTGCAGGAGCCACCCTTGGTTTGGGTGATGAGGGGAAGGACCAGAGACCCAGAGAGAGCCAGAGGGGATGGGAAATCTGCAGAGTGATGAACCCATGGGCTGGGTTCTGTGTTCACTGGTGGAGGGAGAGACCCAGTGGGGATGGGAAAATTGGAGAGGAGAGTGATGAACCCATGGGATGAGTTCTGTGTTCAGAGGGAGGGACCAGAGACCCAGAGGGAGCCATTGGAGATGGGAAAGTTGCAGAGGACAGTGCTGAACCCATGAGATGGGTTCTGTGTTCCTTGGTGGAGAGAGGGACCCAGAGAGAGCCAGGGGGATGGGAAAGTTGGAGAAGGGAGTGATGAACCCATGGGCTGGGTTCTGTGTTCACTGGTGGAAGGAAGGACCAGAGAGAGACAGAGAGGATGGGAAAGTTGGAGAGGAGAGTGAGGAACACATGGGATGAGTTCTGTGTTCAGAGGGACCAGAGAGCCAGAGAAGCCAGAGGGGATGGAAAAGTTGCAGAGTGGAGTGCTGAACCCATGGGCTGGGTTCTGTGTTCACTGGTGGATGCAGGGAGGGACCAGAGACCCAGGGACAGCCAGAAGGGATGGGAAAGTTGGAGAAGGGAGTGATGAACCCATGGGATGGGTTCTGTGTTCAGTGGGAAGGACCAGAGACCCAGAGAGAGCCACTGGAGATGGGAAAGTTGGAGAGGAGAGTGATGAACCCATGGGACGGGTCCTGTGTTCAGAGGGAAGGACCAGAGATCCAGAGGGATGGGAAAATTGGAGAAGGGAGTGATGAACCCATGGGCTGGGTTCTCTGGTGGAGGAACCAGAGACCCAGAGAGACCCAGAGGGGATGGGAGAGTTGCAGAGGGCAGTGCTGAACCCATGGGCTTGGCTCCGTGAGCTGTGCCACGCGCGAGAGCCAGGCTGGCACCGGGCACACCCCGAGGGCTGCGGGCAGTGCCAGGGAGAAGCAGCGGTGCCTTCCCCACCTCTCAGGGCTGCTCTGGGGGCTGGGGCTGGCTGCCTCTTCCCACAGCCCCCACACATCCTGGCTCCATCGTCAGCCTGACCCCTGATTCCACTCCTCGGGCTCTGCATCGCTGCCGTTGCCCCGGCAACGTGTCGTCGCCACGGCAACCGTGACAACCTTCTGCTCATTAATTTAAAAAGGTTCGCAGTGTAACAAATGAAATAGTTATAAGCTTGTCAGGGTGTTAAGGAGCAGGGGATGACAACTTGCCCCCCTTGCCTGTGCTGCCAGAGCAGCCTGGCTCTGCCACGAGGTCCCCAGCCCAGAGCTGGCCCCATCCCACCAGCTCTGAGTGCAGCAATTCCTTCAGGGCACTCCTTGGAGCATCCTGGCGCGGTGGCATCGCTTGGTGACCACCCCAAGATGCAGGTGAGGAATGTGGCAGAGGTGGTTTGTGGGGGTTTGAACCAGAGACAATTCTGTTGGGCCATTCCTGATATTTGGGATGCAGATTTACCCCAGGGTCTGTCCTGGAGGATAATTATTGATCATGCACCATGTAGCACCCCTGTATCTGCACTATTAAAATTAATATTTTTACCTTTGTACCTAACGGGATTGAGAGGGGGAGGATGAACAGATCAAACACTTTTTGTGCACACATATATTCCTCAGGAAAGCTGGACACATCACAGATACCCTGGGTATCCCCAGCTGGGGGAAGTTAATCCCAGCTGGCTAAGCCTGGCAGCTGAGGTAAATCAATGTTTCCCTTGAAGTCCTGGGCCAGGTTGCTGACAGGTACAAAGGGGTTTTGGAAAGCTGAAGCTGCTGAAGCCAGGGCAAAGGACACCAGTTGAGGATTTGGCTCCTGCTTCATTAAAAACCATTTTGCTGAAATCTCTGCGGATTTCAAGTTGACCAAACCCCTTTAATCTCAAATAAAGGCCATTCTCTGGCTTTTTGTAAGTGGAAACACGAAAGGAACTGGTTTAAAAAAAAAAAATCCTGCCATTGCAATTCTGCTTGGCAAGCTGAGAATAAGGTCATTTTACAGCAAGAAAAGTGTCCGTTCAGTTAAAAATAAAAATTGTGTGTTCTGGGCCACATCATTCCTAGTGGAAGCTGGTGCTGGGATTGCAGTGGATTTGTGAGCTGGTGGAGAGCATTTCCCAGCTCTGACACAGCTCCTTGTGCCAGACAGGTGTTGGTTTGGGAGCGGGGTTTGTCCTTTGTTTTGGGTCTGGAGCCTCTCTGCTCATGGTCAGCCAGTGGTTCCAAAGCCCTGCATCCATCCTGCATCCATCCTGCATTCATCCTGCATCCATCCCTGCATCCATCCCTGCCTCCATCCCTGCATCCATCCCTGCATCCATCCATCCATCCCTGCCTTCATCCCTGCATCCATCCCTGCCTCCATCCCTGCATCCATCCTGCATCCATCCCTGCATCCATTCCTGCATCCATCCATCCATCCCTGCCTTCATCCCTGCATCCAGCCCTGCATCCATCCCTGCATCCATCCATCCCTGCATCCATCCATCCATCCATCCATCCATCCATCCATCCATCCATCCATCATCCATCCATCCATCCATCCCTGCATCCATCCATCCCTGCATCCATCCATCCATCCATCCATCCATCCATCCATCCATCCATCATCCATCCATCCATCCATCCATCCATCCATCCCTGCATCCATCCATCCATCCATCCATCCCTGCATCCATCCATCCATCCATCATCCATCCATCCATCCATCCATCCATCCATCATCCATCCATCCATCCATCCATCCATCCATCCATCCCTGCATCCATCCATCCATCCATCCATCCATCATCCATCCATCCATCCATCCATCCCTGCATCCATCCATCCCTGCATCCATCATCCATCCATCCATCCATCCATCCATCCATCCATCCATCCATCCCTCCATCCATCCCTGCACCCATTTTTCCATCCATCCCTTCATCCCACCCTCCAGGCTGGAGCCACTCTGAAGTTCCTGTGCCCAAGGGCAGCTGCAGCTGCTCCATCCCTGCTCTCTGCCCTGAGCTTCAGGAAGGGAAACCCACTGAGCGCTCCAGGGCCTTGTTTCCTTGCCTTCAAGAGATCCTTCAAAACCTTTCTCAATAATTAAACAAGCAAGGCCTAAAAATAGCCCCAATATCTATTATATGTGGCAGAAGAATGGAAGGGGAGAGCAGGGAAGAAAGTGTCCTCAGTGTCCCAAACTCCCCCCACCCCAGGCTCAGTGGGTTCCTGAGGGGTGCAGGAGGGCTGCTGGATGTCAGAAGCCCCAGGGGTTGGGATGATTCCTTCCAAAGCAGCCAGATTTGGGCATGCTTCATTCCCTACAAGAGGTTTTTTTGGCAGCTTTTTATGCCATGCTGGCTTTTGGAAGGGCACAGCAGCTGCAGCAAGGAAGGCCTGGACCTACACCCATGGCTGGAAGCATCTTGCCCACCCTGGGCACCCTAAATCTACCCCAAAACAAGCTGGTGGCACAGCTGGTTCTTGGAAATTGAGCTGCTCCCACCCAGCACGTGGTGCAAATGCCGCTGTGAGTGGCAGCCCAGGAACAGCATTGCTGGAAGTGACAGCTGGAGCCTTAAATCTGCACTCTCCTGAGCTCTTGCTTATCTCCAAAGCTCCCAGCACTGAAGTGGGGCTGTGGCAGAGCAGATAAAGCCCTGGCTTGGAAGGGGCTGCTGGAGCCTTGGCTGCAGGGAAGGGCGGTGAGGGGAGGCCCTAAACTGGGGGTGCTGAATTTGGGGCTGAGCCTGGTGGTCCTGGGAGGGGCTCACAGTGCCCTGAGTCATGTGGGGAGTCAAAATGAGACTCAGTGCCAGCAGCACCACGGCACTGCCACAGTAACATGGCACTGCCACACTGAGAGAGGGGGGAATGGCACTGCCATACTGTGAAATGACACTGCCACACTGAAATGGGACTGCCACACTGTGAAATGGCACTGCCACACTGAAATGGGACTGCCATACCATGAAATGGCACTGCCACACTGAAATGGCACTGCCACATTGGGAAATGGCACTGCCACACTGTGAGAGGGGGGAATGGCACTGCCACACTGTGAAATGGCACTGCCACACTGAAATGGCACTGCCACACTGGAATGGGACTGCCACACTGAGGGGGGTGAAATGGCACTGCCACACTGAGGGTAGGTGATGATCCCAGCTGGGAGCTGGCAGGGGCCAACTGGGATGGCAGAATTAGCCGGGATGCTGTGCCAGGGACAGCCAGCATGCCATGGCAGGGTTAGTTAGGATGCTGGGATCTGTGGCACGGCTCACTGGGATGCAGGATTCACTGGGATCTGTGTCAGGATTTACTGGGATCTGTGGCAGGATTCACTGGAATCTGTGGCAGGATTCACTGGGATGCAGGATTCACTGGGATCTCTGGCAGGATTCACTGGGATCTCTGGCAGGGCTCACTGGGATGTAGGATTCAGTGGGATGCAGGGCTCACTGGGATGCAGGATTCACTGGGATCTGTGGCAGGGCTCACTGGGATCTGTGGCAGGATTCACTGGGATGCTGTGCCAAGCACACCGTGAGCTTGAGGAAAGCTCAATGCTTCCTGCAGCATGGAGAGGCCATGTGGAAAGGCAGCAGGGCCGAACCTTGGAGGATATCTGGGGAGAGGAGAAGGGGAATGCATTAGGAACAGACAACAGCCCCTGGGGCAGACAGAGGGGAACCAGCCTGCAGCTTCTCCATCCCCATTTGGGCATCCCAGGCCCTGCCCATTGCCCGGACAGGGGAGCCAGCCCAGCCTCCCCAACTCCTCCCGGAGAAAGGCAAACAGCTCAGCCGTGCGTTGCATAACCAGGAAAAAAGGCGTCCTCGTCCTCGGAGCCGAGTGGCTGCCGGCCAGCTCTGGCATTAAAGTGGAGCAGAGGAGAGCGGGAGGGGAGCGGGATTAGGCGGGGAGGAGACGGGATCAAGTGAGCAGCAGCGAGGGCAGGCTGGCCGCAGCCTCAGCGGGGTCACGGTGCCCAGAGAGAGCCAGGATCCATTCCTGGGGCTGTGGAGAACCCTGGGGACAGGAGGGAGATCCAGGATCCATTCCCGGGGCTGTGCAGAGCTCCAGGGACAGGGGGGATCCAGCCAGGAGGGATCCAGGCTCCCCTCCCTGTGCACAGCTTTGGGGACAGGAGAATTCCAGCCAGGGGGATCCAGCCAGGAGGGATCCAGCCTTCCTTCAGAGCCCTGGGGCCAGGAGGGATCCAGCCAGGGGGATCCAGGCTCCCTTCTCTTCTCTGTGCACAGTTCCAGGGCCAGGAGGGATCCAGGCTCCCTGTGCTGTGCACAGCCCCGGGCAGGTCCCATCCGTGCCAAGGAGGGGTCGGACCCACAGCAGCCACAGAGGCTGCCCTGACTCACAGGCGATAAGAACTCACCCAGGAGAGGCTTTTTGTGTGCGATGGGCTCAGTTTGTGCAGGTTTAACTGGCTGGGCGATGGGGAGGCGCCGAGCCCTTTCATTAGGGCCAGGTGTGCGTGCAGGAATCACAGAGAGAGCATCTGGAGGAGGAGGGGATGAGGTACTCGTGTTCAGCACCGAGGTTGTGGCTGCAGAAACCCGGAGCTTTGCTCTCTCTGAGCTGCTGAGCGTGGAGCTGCTCTGGATCTCGCACTGATTCAGCAAGATGTGAAGGCTTGTAACTTTTGGGAGTTCTTGGAAATTGTGCTGCTCCCAGTCAGCAGCTACTCCTACACACAGAGGAGATACACTTGCTTGAGGAGCTTCTGGAGCTCTACCCGCTGCCTGCACCAGAACCGGGCTGCATTTCATGCTGGGAAACAAAAGGAGAGATCGAGTGAATTTAGAATTGCTCCAAAGTCTCCATTAGCCGATAAGCATTGTGCAGGGCTTAAGCCCCCACTTACCTAGCTGATAACCCCCCACAGCAGAGATGGGGGTTCTGCTGTGCCTGCTCTGCCCCAGGAACTGCTGCTGTCCCAGCTGGGAAGGTCCAACACAGCCCAGCAAAGCTGCTGCCAGCTTGGGCAGAGCTAAAGCCCAGCTGGGTTTGCTGCCTGCAGGATCACAGAATTACAGGTCTGGAAGGGTCCTTAAAGCTCATCTCATTCCACTCCCCTCCTACTACCCCAGGTTGCTCCAAGCCCCTCCATGCTGACCTTGAACACTTCCAGGGATGGGCAGCCACAGCTTCTCTGGGTAACCTGCGCCAGGGCCTCATCAACCTCCACAGTGAAGAATTTCCTTCTAATATCTCATCCTCTGGACTCGCTCCAGCAGCTCCATGTCCTTCCTGTGCTGGGGGCCCCAGAGCTGGAGGCAGCTCTGCAGGTGGGGTCTCACCAGAGCCCAGTAGAGGAGCAGAATCCCCCCCTTTGGGTGCTATTCACACTGTGGGATGAGCCCCACACAGGTGGGACAGCATTGCTTGTGTTGGCTGCCAGGTCACATCGAGCTTCTCATTCCCAACAGCTCCAAGTCCTTCTCCTTTGGACATTTCCCAGCAGGGTTTGGCCCTGGTGGTTACCCCACAGTGTCAGCCCCGGTGAGCAGATCCCTCAGCAGGGTGAAGGATCCCCTGAGTGTGTTGGGGGCATTGATAAACAATCCTGACCAGTGGCCAGGCCAAGGCAGTGGGGTCCTCCCCCACCCCCTTCAATTTATCAGGTGTTCTCCAAACCCAGCAGGGAAGGCAGCCCAGCTCAGGACTGGTAACTGCACCCTTGGCTCAGTGCCCTGAGTGTGTGTGAAGATGAGGATGGTCCCACTGAGTGTGCTGCTGGCCCGGGGATGCTCTGCCGGTTATTAAAATAACATGAGTTATTTTAATTTTCCCCCCTCTCCTGTTTGAGGGCTCACCACGATGGCTCCCACTCACCCATCTGTCTGAGCTGAGCATTCCACAGCCCGGGTGGCACTGCTGGAGGGGAGGAGATTCAGGGCCGCTCCGTGGGGAGCTGAAGGGCAGCGTGTTTTCTCTCAGCTTTGCATCAGAACCCAGGGTCAGAGCCAGGAATCTGTGTCCCCCAAGAGCCTCGCAGTGCCAGCGCCCATGGCACGATGCCCAGGCTTCCCGGCCTTGGGTCCAGGATCAGGGCGAATCCCGTTTTAAGGCAAAAGGTTATGGGCGGGAAGGAAGCAATCACAAAGCAAACAGCACAGACTTCTCCAACCACACACACGGCTCCGGCACAATAAATAGAAGGGAAGGGACAAAAATAGCCCCCCGTGTAGCAGCGTGGACACAGCGAGGAAGCAGGGCCGGGCTCAGGGGTGGCAGAGTGTTCTCCTGCCCACCCTGACACCTCCTGCAGTGCTGTGGCTGCCAGGCAATGGCCCGGGGCAGAAATGATGAGTGGGTTCCAGGGCAGGTAGCTGAGCCCTTGGAAAAGTCACTGCAGCCCGCAGCTGAGCCCTTGCACAGCTCGCTGCATCCCACGGCCGGGCAGAACTGGGGCTCTTTCCCTGCTCCCAGCCCCCAGGAGCCGCACCGTAACTCGGGCAGAGGCAAAGCCCAGATGTGCAGGCACAGGGACTGGCTGGGGGCCCGGCAGCCGGGGAAAAACCACTGCGAGCCTGGCTCTGCCTTTGGGAGCCGATGCAAGCTGCCTTCCCCTCCAACAGAGCCGCCGGTTCGTTTTTGGGGTGGGTTTGGAGCACGGCAGGGAGGATGAAAAATATTCACTGTCCCGTGTAAGCATTGTGAGGGGTGACAAAACCCCTCATCCTGCCCCAGCCCGCGCTGGTTTGCCCGGGAATCGCCGCCCGGCGGTACCGGGAGCGGGTCCCGTTTGGGTGGGGGGCCCGGGGCAGCCCCTCCCCAGGCGGCCCCGCTGCCGGGGGCGCGCAGCTGGAGCCCTCCCAGGGCCCTGCCGCTTTAACCTGCCTCTCCCACGTGCTGTCTGGTTGTGCTGGAGACGGTGACGCAGGCAGGACGTCAATGGACGCTGTGGGAGAATTTAGACTTGGCGAGGAAGGGGGGGGCAGGGAGGAAGGCAGCGCTGGCAGGGGCGGGGGGTGCACGGCCGGGGCAGGAGGGACCCCGCACGCAGCCCGGAGCATCGCCCCGGAGCATCGCTGGCACGCCGTGCCATCCTGCCCACCCCGTGCCCGGCACGGCTGGGAGCAGGGCCAGCTGCCAGGGCAATAATCCTGCTGCCTTGCCCAAGCCCCCACAGGGGCCACGTGAAGGCGACGCTTCCTCCCTGCCCGCTGCTGCCTCCCCCCCCCCCCCCCCCCCCGCATTGTCACCACACGTGTGCCACTCTTGTCCCCGCGCGGCTCAGGCACGCAGCGACCGTGCCAGGCTGTGCCCTGAGCGTGCCAGCCCAGCGCAGGCAGGAGGGCACGGGTGGGCCCGGAATGGGGGTGGCAGAGACACTGGTGGCCACTGGGGCTATCGCTGGGGAGCTGGGAATGACCCCGATTATGGGTGCCCCAGGAACGGGGGTGGCAGAGACACTGGTGGTCACCGAGCTGTCCCTGAGTTTGGGAGCTGGGAATGACCCCGGTCATGGGTGGCCATGGGTGGCCATGGGTGGGGCAGGAACAGGGGTCGCAGGGACCCTGGTGGTCACTGGGGATGTCCCTGGGCTGTGATCACCAAGCTGTCCCTGGGTTTGGGAACTGGGAATGACCCCGGTCACGGGTGGGCCAGGAACAGGAGTGGCAGAGACCCTGGTGGTCACCGAGCTGTCCCTGGGTTTGGGAGCTGGGAATGACCCTGGTCATGGGTGGCCAAGGAACAAAGGTGGCAGAGACCCCGGTGGTCACCGAGCTGTCCCTGGGTTTGGAAGCTGGCAATGACCCCATGAGTGCCCCTCCGTGCCCGGCTCTGCTCCTCTCCCCATCCCGAGATGGGCTCTGGGGCATCACCCCAAGGGCATCACCCCCACCCCGGGCCAGGGTCCAGCCGATGTGGCAAGGCAGGACCCCCATCCCTCTCCCTCTTCCAGAGCTTTCAAAGCTCTCCCAGAGCTTCCAGCTCTGCATACCCATGGCCCTGGCACTGCCAGGGACAAGCTGGAGCAGCACTTCCACTGCAGGGAGGGATGAGATGAGCCACAAACCGTGATTCCTCCCTGCGTTCAACCCCAATCTTTAAGAGCTGCACTGGTCTCTCCAAAACTCGCATGGAACTCTGCTCCCGCTTGGTTCAGAAGGAGGAACACTCAGAGAGAGACAAAAAGCTGTGGCAAAGAGGCTTCAGATGCTGCTGTGCAGTACAAGACTCTGCTCTGGGCCTCTTGGCTTTGCCCCCAGCCCCTCACCCCACTCCCCTCCCTGAGCTCTGTGCAGGAGAGGAACAAATATCTTTCCCACTTTAGGTTTTTGGGTGCATTCTTTTTTTGTTTGTTTTTGTTTTAATAGCCTGAGGGTGTAGGTGGCTGCATATCTTGGAGGACCCAGGAGTCCTGCCTCCTTCCTGCTGGCACAGGGCAAGGGAAAGCAGTTTCCACTGTCAAGAAGCTGCGCACCAGCTGTACAAAGCAGCAGCCTGGTGTGGGAAGGGAGTTACTCAGCATTTGGTTCCCAAGAGGCAAAAAAAAAAAAAAAGAAAAAAGAAAAAAAAAAGCAGCTCAAACTGACTTTCCAAAATACTTTGAGGTTCATAGTAATGTTCTCGTCTTTGTCTCATAAATATCCTGGGTTGGATCCTTCCCTCGTTTTCATCCTGTAACTCACGGAGAGGCACCAGAGCGCGGCTGCTGCATGTTATTCTGACTATTTTTATTTTTTATATCTTTGGATACATGATCTCAGTTGATTGGAAAACAAACCCCAGAGAATCCTTGAGGAGAGACTGCAAACAGCTCTTGGTGAGATGACTAATCCCATCTCTATCTAAACCAACAGCGTCCTAAAAATAGCCTTATTTCTAACAATAAATATAATAAAATAACTAACTGACAACAAACAGCCCCAAAAAGCCAAACACATTGAAAAGTCCACTAGAAATACATATTGGGATGGGGGAAGGAGCCAGCAGGAAACTGTGTCACTGAGTCACAGGGGTGGCCGTGCCACCAGTGATGCTGGGTCAGATCCGGCCTCTCTCTTGAGACCACGGTGGCCTCTCACCCTTGTGCCTTTGCTGTCCTTGTCCCAGATCAACGTGAGGAAGGCACCAGACCCAGGGGAAGCTGATCCCAGAGTCACCAGCACCCACTGACAGCCCTGGAGTGGGACCCCCTGTCCCATTTTGGGGTGTGGGTCTCTCACCCCAGTGCTGCTCCGTGCCCACCAGGCCCTGAGCTCAGCACACACCTCGGATCATTTGGATCATTTGCCGCCTACTTTCCACACACCAGGAGCCTCCCACACCCAGCGTGTTGCAAAACACCCCCCTGAGCTGAGTCACTGGCAGCCGGGAGCTTCTCCCTGCCCTCCTGGCCTGGGATGGGGCTCAGGGCAGAGCCGGCCCTGACCAACAGCTGTGATGGGAGCACAGCCCAGCCCATCCCAGCTCACCCCAGGCCTTTGGGGAGGAAACTGGGTGTTCTGGGCTTGTGCAGTGCCCAGTGCACGGGGACCGTGTGCTGCTGCATTAACGGCTGTGGGCATCATCTGGGTGAAAACACAATGACTCTGTCCCCATGCCTGGCAGCTCCCCTGTGACACTGGGAGCACTCATATTCTCAGTGCTCCAGCTGAATGTGACCCAGCAGGGCTGGCACATCCCTGTCACTGCCCCCTTGAGCTGGGACAGTGGCTTTGTCTGTGACAGAGCCATCGCTCAGTGTTTTTATGGAGCACTGGAGCTGCACCAGACTCGTGCTGGCTCCGTGTCACCAGTATGGAAGGTGGGCTGCGTTCTGCCAGTCAGGGGAACCCATGAAACATCTGCTGTGGGAGGCTCTGACCCCTGGCACCAGTCTTTTTCTGCCAGAAGCAGTCCCACACCAGCCTGATTTTTATTTTTACTGCTTCGTGTGGCACGTGGGAGCCTGCCCAGCCCGCCATGCCTGGGAAAGGACAGCTTGTGCCCCATGCTGACCCCCAGCCCTGCCATATGGCACTGCTCCAGCATTCCCAGCGGTGGGAGAGCTCATCCAGTGGGATCTCCAGCTCCCACCAGTGCAGACCTGGGGTGTAGCTGGGTGGTCTGCATCCCCCCAGCCACAAGGATGCTTGTGCCCACCAGGGACCCTGCTCTGAGGCTGTGGATAAGCAGCACTGGACATGGTGGCGAGACAGGAACAGAACTAGTTACCCAAAGCCCTAAAAAACAGATTCCTGCCCAAATTCACAGCCCCAAACTGTCCTGGCACAGAGCGGGGAGTTTCTGTTGGGTTTCTTGTGGGTAGCACAGAGCAGTTTATCTGGCTTGCAGCTACGTTAGGAGCTGGGGATGTAAAGCCCTGGCTTGGAGCAGGGTTTGGGATGCAGAGGAGCACAGGGAGCCCAGTGCTGGTGCTGTGTGCTCGGCTGAGGGTCTGGCACTGCGGGAATGGCCGGGTGAGGGTTTGGAGAAGCCTGGTGCAGTGAGGATAGCAGAGGCAGGAGCAGCTCTGGGCTGTGTCTGGGCACACCGGACAGCATCGGACCCACAAGGGCTCCGTGCCCGACACACAACTGGGACCTTCCACTGTGTCTGAGTGCTCTGTCCAGCATGCTGGCAGCACAGCTGGCACCTCCACGGGCAGCTGATGGCACCTGTGTGGCTTTAGGAACACCTGGACCGCACTGATCCCCTCTCCTGAGCCTGATCCCCCATGGGAGCTGACAGAGCCCAATGTGCCCCCATCACCCCGGGTGCTGTATCCAGCATGCTGGCAGCACAGCTGGCACCTTCAGGGGCAGCTGATGGCACCTGTGTAGCTTTAGGGACACCTGATGGCACCTGTGTGGCTTTAGGGACACCCGGACCCCACTGACCCGCTGTCCTGAGCCCAATCCCGATGGGAGCCGGGCAGAGCCCACCGTGCCCTCATCACCCCGGGGCAGCCGCTGTGGCCGCGGGGCTCCGCCGGACACTCCTGCCCAGCCCGGGGAACACGAGTGGGACCCGGCCAGCCCCTGAGGGCGGCCGAGGGGAGCTCCGGGCCCAGCACACCCCGCCGCCGGCTGCCATTCCCCGTGCCCGGCTCAGCGCACCGTCGGGCTTGGCTCGGCCCGGCCCGGCCCCGCTAGGCCTCGGCTCCCCGTGCCCGGCTCAGCCCCCCTTGGCCCCGGTCCCACCCCGTCCCCCCCGGCCCCGCTCGCTCCCCCCCGCCGCGGCCATTGGCCGCCCGCGCCGCCGCCGCCGCCCCTGACGCTGGGCCGGGCCCGGCCATGGTCGCTCCCCGCCGGCTCCGCCGCAGCCCCGGCAGCGGCCGGTCCGCGCCCCGCTCAGGTGGGTCCCTCCCGCTCTCGCGCTTCTTCGCCGTCGGCTTTTTTCCTTTCCCCCCCTTCTCCTCCTTCTAATTGTTATTTTTAATTATTTTGGATTTCTTTTCACGTTTCGCGATTTCTGGCGCTTACTTCCGAGAACGGCACCCCCCCCCCCCCCTCCTTCCCCGGGCGGCCTTGGGGGGGCGCGGAGCCCCGCTTAGCCCCGCGGTGTTCGGGGTGGGGGGAACGGAGCGGAGGGACCCCCCCCGACCCCCGGAGCCGCACGGAGCCGCCCCGAGGCGCGGGGATGGGCGGGGGCGGGAGCAGCGGCGGCGGCGGCGGCGGCAGCAGCACATCCTTCCCCCGCGCCCCCCTCCTCCCTCCTCCTCCCCCCTCGGCTTCAAAACAAACCGTCACCAAAATGGTGCAGAGGTGAAGGAGGGAGCGGGAGGAAGGGGAAGAGGTGGCGGCTCGGCCTGGGCGCTGCGGGGACAGGTGAGGGCGGCGCGGGACGCGGAGGGACGCGGGACACGGAGGGGGTGCGGGACACCGAGGGGATGCGGGACGCGGAGGGGATGCGGGTGCCGGGTGCGGCACACGGGGATGGTCCCGCTGTGTGCTGCCGGTGCGGTGGGGGCAGCGCTGGGGGTGCCCACCCCGCTGCGGGGCGCTGGGCAGTGTCCCCGTGGGACCCCCGTGGCGACAGAGCACGAACCCACCCGCGGCACTGCGCCCACCCCGAGCGGGACCCGCTGCGGCCTGGCGGGACGCAGGGAGAAGCAGGGCCCGGCGGATTTCGGGGCTTGGGGGGTGCCCTCCATGGCAGGACATGGGGTGATGACATGGGGGCTGTGGGGGAACCCGCCGGCTCGGCTCCGGGTGCCGCTGGGGGCTGCGGTTTGATTGGCAAGAGCAGATTTTGGGTAAATCGAGTCCTGGAGCGTCCATGCCTTGGCCGTGCGCCGGCTCCGGAGCCGACAGCTGGGATTGTTTGTCCGGGGGGGGCTCAGCGCCTCGGCTCCATCCCTCAGCGGCCGGAGCACGGTGTCGTGTGGGGCCGAGCCGCGTCACCGCTGCTGCCGCGGCCTCCCCGCGGTGCCGAGCGCTTCCCTGGCCGGAGGGACCGGCGGTGCTGAGCGGGGATGCGCTGACAGGGCGCCCGGCATCTGCGGCTCTTCGGCATCTCTGACGCCCGTGCGACCGCAGCTTATCCCTTCCCTGCGGCTCCCAAACCCCTTCGGCTTTGTCGTCGGTTTTTATTTTTTTATTTATTTGCCTTTTCTCTCCTCACGCGCAAGAGCAGCATGATCAGCTGTGCCACACACGCGGCTCTTACCCCTGCACCGTGGTACCCCATGGTACCCCCAGCTCTGCACGGCCACCAGCTGGGCTGTCCCCTCCTAATCCTCCACAAGTGTCAGAGCTGCCACGCGGTTTTGGGTTGTGACTCCCCCTTGCTATGGGCAGGGGTCTGGGCAGGGACAGGGACACCTGTGCTGCTGCAAATTCCCCTGGCACTTCAGCTCAGCGCCTCTGCCAGCTGGGAAAGGCCTGATCCTGTCCCTCCAAAGCCCCTTCTCCCGCAGTGCGTGGCTGTGTATGGGTTTTTGGGCTGGTATTGCTTTGCCAAGGCGGGTGTTCTCAAACCTCTGTCCCAGCCTGAAGTCCTGCTGCTGATGGGGAAGGGGCTGTGCCGGCCTCAGTGCGACAGGGACGCTTATCAGGCCAGGGGTGCAGGTTTTGGGTGTAGGTAAGGGTTATTCTCATTATGTTCTTTCCTTCCCTGAGGTGATTCAGTGCAGGTGGCCCTGGCGTGGGAGCGCTGAGCTGCCCCTGTCTCTTTGGAGCTCCAAAGCAAGCTGCTCGCCCTGCGCTCAGGATCGCTGGAACGGGCTCCTGAAGGTCACAGACCTGTGGATGGGCCTCTTGGATCCTCCTTTCCACTCCCACCTTGCCCTTCAGCCCCTGCAGTTGTCGAGCTGAGGCATCTGCACTTGTGCTGGCTCCGAGCAGGTGGCCCATGTCCCCGCAGCAGCAGCAGCAGTGGGGGCCGCTGCTCGGGTTTCGCCGGTGCCTCTGCCACAGCAGGGATTTAACGAGCTCCTGTTGAAGGGACATCAGCTCCCGTGTCAGGTGGCTCGGGGGTTTCCACTCCAGCCCGGGCTCTCCCCCAGCACAAAGCGGCTCGGGGGCTCCTCGTGCTGAGCGGTCACGTCCCTGTGTGTGCTCAGTCCTGCTGGGGGGCTCTTGGCACTCTTTGGCAATAGGTGACCTTGGGCACGTCCCTTTGCTTCCCCGCGCTTTGGTGGTGTTCTCGGAACGGGGGAGGTGGTTGATGTGTTTAATTCCCCCCTCCTCACTGGTATGGGGCTGCTGGCTCCTCTTGGGAAGTGCAACTGCAGAGCTGGGAAGGGCTGTTGCTATTTTGTGCTGTCCCCGAGCGGGCAGGGCGGAGGCATGGACGGTGCTGGAGTCACCCGGGGTGGATTTTTCCCAGGCTGCCAAGTGAAACAAGTGGGGTCTGAGTCTCATTTAATGCTGCAGCCCTTTACTGTGACTCTGGCAACATAAAGGAGCCTAAATATGGTCATAAACTGCATCCACTTCAAGGTCCCTTCGTGCTGCCAGGGCAGCCTCACGGCGGCTTTGTGAGAGGGAGAACAAAGCCGAAAGTGTCGGACGAAAAGTACGGGAGCGGGACCCAGCTGCTGTGTGCTGTGTGTGCTGGGAGCTGCCTGGCAGGGAGGTGTCAGTGCTGGTGCAGGCCCTGGCTCACCAGGGAAGGATGGGTGTGAGGACAGGGGGAGATGCTGCTTGGCACATCCCGAAGGAGCAGGAGGGCTTCAGCTAGGTGTGGAGGGCTCTGCGTCTAACACCCTGGGCGAGTCGTTTGAACCTGGAAAAGAGTCTGTGGTGAGGGGCAGAAATTGCTTTTCCCTCTTTTTTTTCCAAGCCAGAATGCTTGGAAACCAGGGTCAGGTTGGCATCGCCTGGAGCGTGCTGGGAGGAACCCGCCATGGGTGCTGCGTGGCATCTCCTCTGTGATGGATTGCAGGGACGTGGCCTTTTTGGGAGTGAAGGGGAAAGAGGCAGCAGGGTGTGGGTGGGTTGCTGATATCCCCTCCGCTCCCCTGGACCACCACTGCCCCACTGGGTGCCCCAGCAGCGGTGCTGAGATGCCATGTGGAGCTGTGATGGTGTGAGCTGGCCTGGAAGGTGGTGCCTGAGGCTCAGGAAGTGAGCAGGCAGCATCCCATTAAATCCTGTTAATACCCGGCAGCGCACATGGAGGTGACCCAAGGCACGGTGAGCTGCACAGGCGGCGGAGGGGCGGCCGTGTCGGTGCTGTCCCGGACTTCCCCATCTGCAAGCAGAGCTAAAAATATCCCCCTGCCTCACCCCGCCGCCGTCCCATCTGCTCCGAGGGTGAACTCCTCAGGCCAGGGGCTCTTTCTTTATTTTTATCGCTATTTTGGCAGTTCCTGGCGGCTGAGCCGTGCCGGGTTCAGAGGTGACTCTATTGTAGATGACAGTGCTGCTCCCGGGAAGGTTCAGCTCTGCTGCTGAGCCCGCCGTGGTGAGCAGAGTGAGGAGGACGAAGAGGAGGAGGAGGAAGGCTGGGGAGGCACGGCAACGTGTGGCACTGGGTGCCCTTGGCTGTGCTTGCCCTCTCCTTGTGCCAGCAGGACTGTGGGGTGCATCACCCCCTCACCTCCCCCAGCACTGTCTGGGACTTCACCACTCACTGTGACTCTCAGGGCTTTAATTTTGTTTTTTTCCTTTCCTTTTTTTCCTCTAATTAGATAGAAGCTTTCAATAAAAAGCTGAGATTTGTTAATCACTTTGTTTGATCAGAGCTCAGGCGGTGCTGAAGACCTCTAGGTTTTTCCCTCTGCCTGTGTGAGCAGCAGTTTGCTTTTGCTTTCAAGATGGATCTCGCCGTCTGCCTGCCAGCAGCTCTGCCTCCCCGGATCTGTCGCTTTGCATCTTGCACTCCACTTTGCTTTGCTTGTGGTTCTTCTTTAATTTTTCCTTTCCCCCTCACTCTTGGTGTCTCCCTGCTGTAGCTCCCCACTGCTTGCAAAACAGACAAGAGCCCTCATCCTTTAAAAAATCCTAAAAAAGTGCCCGTGTGGAGAGCAAAGGTTTGATAAATACTCCAGTTTGGAGTGATTTATTTTGGGGGGGTTGAGGTCTAGGTTTGCTTTCTCTTAAATGAGGGTACAAAAGATGGGGGATTTGGGTCTCTGGGCTGCATGGCAATATTTTTTGGGGAAACTTGGCCTGTTTTTGTGTGGGTCACAACAAGGCTGGAGGGACACAGCAGCTGCTCCACAATTCCCAGGCTGCTTCTTAGCTCTAGGTGAGCACCTTCCCCTATAGAAAAGGGGGCAATGACACGAGCGGCATGCAGTAGTGGTGGGGATCTGTGTCACCACTCTGCTGGTGGTGACATGTCCTGTTGTGGCTGACTGCTGGAATGCTGGAGCAGCTGCTGGGGCCTGTTCCCAGTGCTGGATAATGCCATGTTGCCCGGTGGGATTTTAAACAGCTCCGTGCCCCTCCATTCCCCAGCAGAGCAGGCGTGTGGTGCTGCTCTTGTGCTGCCACAGTGTCCTGGTGCACGGTGAGGACAGGCTGGAAGGGCAGGATGGTGCCTGTGCTGGGATGTGCCACCGCCCAGGAGCCGCCGAGGTGGCCGTGCCACCAGTGATGCTGGGTCAGCTCCACCAGGACCACGGTGGCCTCTCGCCCTTGTGCCTTCGCTGTCCTTGTCCCAGACCAGTGTGAGGAAGGCACCAGACCTTCCCACCCATCCCAAAGCAGCCAGGGGCTGAGCAGCACATGTAGGATTTCCCAGATTGCCGTCAGCCCTTGGTTTTCCTGCAGGCAGCAATGGCTCTGCCCGTGGCTGTGCGTGGAGCAGCACCCCAGGCTGACCCTCCTGGCTGTGAGTGACCAGCAGGAGCTGGAATGCAGAGGTGGGGAGCTGAGCCATCTGTGCTGGCTGTGCCCTGTCAGCCCAGTGCTGCTGGCACCACGGCTCAAGGTCGGAGCCCAGCACGGTGGCTTTGGGCTGCTGCTGGCGCGGGGTGGAAGCTCTCCCACCTCCTGTCCTGAGTCAGTGCTGCCTGGGCTTGGAAAGGGGGTAATTAAATGTCCTATTTCTGGCCAGGGAGGAAGAGGAGGAGGAGGAGGAATGGTTTCTCTTTGCAGAGCTTCAAACAGCTTGCTGCAAGCGTCCGGCACAAACCCCAAACCGCTTCCAGCCCTGCAGCCCCCCTGGCTGGGGTGCTTGGGGCTGTGGGGAAGGGTGACCTCCCACTGCAGCACTGCTGTTGCATCAGCCTTTTTTTGTTTTTTTGGAAGGAGGCAGGACAAATCCATGGCTCCCAAATTATTTTTTTTAACCTTTTTTTTCCCATCCCCATAAAGTAGCAATGAGATTTGGGAAGGGATACCTGCCTGTGGGGCCAGGTCCTTGACCCGAGCCCACCCCGGGGCTGCCAAGGGATCTGCTTAGGATTTCTAGTGGGATTTCTCCTTCTCCTCTCTCCTCCTTCTGCCTAGGGGGATTATCAGCATCTACTGTGTGATGGATCCTGCAGCTCATGGCCCCGGGGGTGCTGGGGCTGTGGGCCTGGGGGTGCCTGCTCTGGAGGCTGTGGTGGAGCTTCAGGTGCAAGGTTTTATTGATGGATATAAGCAGTGGTTATAAATAGCCCTGCTTGGAAGTTTTCATCTTCTTTTTCAAATGGAAGTGCCTTTTGGAACAAAGTGACTTTCCTCCATCCTTTTCGAAAGCATCTTTTTTTCTCTTCTTATTTTGAAGATGAAATTTTTCTTTTTGCTCTTTAAAATTTTTTCCTTTCCGATTTTTGGAAGGCTTCGGGGAAAAATTGCTGGGTGCCATAGCCAGGAACACATCCCATGTCATGCAGGTGGGGAAAATATGTGGGGTCAGATTCATCTGGTTTGGTTTTCCTTAAAAAGGAAATTGAGAATTGGAAATGTTCATGGCATCAGTGAGAATTTAAAATCTGAGGGGCAGGAGTTTGCTTAAACCTGCTGCATCAAGTGTAAAAAAAAAAAAAAAAGTTAAATAAATTAATTGGATAAAGAACTTCTGTTCACTAAAAGACTGGCAACATTTCTGGGTTTCTGTCTGGAATTTTTCAGTTGTAAAACCTGAAATCCTCCCCCACCCCTAGCAGTAACCTTGAGACATGGTGCCGGAGCAGGACTTTCCACTGGCAGGGAAGAAAAAAATTACAATAAAGAATGTGGAGAAATTATTTTGACTGACCAGGCTTTTTTTTTATTTTGCACGGGCAGTCACCAGGACTGTCCTGCCCTGCAGCTGCTGTGCTCAGTGCTGGGAGCAGGAGATAAATTACTGTGATGAGGGGCTGGGGCAGGGAACGGCAGGGATCACGCTCCAGCCATGGGTGCTCTTGGTCCGTGGTGGCATCCATGGGGAAGGATCTTCTGGGACAGCCAGAAATGTGTGTTTTTCACCCAAAATACAGAGGCAGAGAGTGGCTGTGTGTTTGTGTAACTACAGGTGAGGGCTGAGCTGTCGTGCTTTGTCTAAATATCATGATAAATGTCCCCATGGAGCTGGTGCCCACCCAGGCTTCTTGCTGGCATCTGAGTGAGCTGCCACTTTGTCCAAATTCCAGTGGCTGGGAATGGTGTCCATCCCTGGGGTGCAGTGTCCTGTGGCACCCGTGTCACCTCCTCTGGGTGGGCACCCTGGAGCTGCTCAGCTTGATGGTGGGTGGCTGAAAACCCCACAGTTTGTGAAAATCCTGGTGTTGCTGCAGCCTGGTTGTGCCACAAGCACCTTCCTGCTGCTGGGAATTCCTGCAGAAGCTCTGGCTTTGGCTGTGTTGGACACAGAGACTGACATGTGGTGCTTGGAGTGGTTCAGAACTTGCTGGAAGAACCATGGGGGAAAAGCAAAGTGTTTGTGTGTCACCAAGTGTCTCTGGTGCTGGCACCACTGGGGAGGTCAGGGAGGTGAGGAGGTGCCTCTAGGCACAGTTATCACAGACTCATGGAATGGTTGAGGTGGGAAGGGACCTTAAAAATCATCTCATTCCAGCCCTTGGGTTTATCCCAGGGGGTAAACCACATGTTCCCTGGAGACATTTCTCTGCCCTGTGGTAGCAGCAAATTTATTTCACTAACTGGATGTGGAAGAGTTGGGTGAAGGCAGGGTTTATCTGGATGTGGGGCAGTTTTCCATGGAGTATTCCAGTGAGGAGCAGCACTTGGGATCACATGGACAGATCTCCTCTGAGAGGGCTCTGGGAAGGGCTCAGGGGTTGGGATGCAGCCAAATTCAGGCCTTATCTCCAACCTCACCCCTTGGGTGCTGCTTTCCCAGAGAGCTCCACATGCCTCTGGACGTGTGTGGCTTTGCACGACTGAGGAGGATTTGACTCCCCATCTCCATCCATGCTTTGAAGCACAGGGATCCATCACGGATCCATCCTCAACCTTCCCTGACTCCGCGGCCGTTCCTTCCCACGCGCCGGCAACGAGCCGCCGGGAAAACTCGCACCTCTCGGCTCGCTCGCTCAAAAATATCCCCCAGCCCTGCCTGGATGCTGCCAAGATGGGGAGTGGAGCCTGCGCTGCCTCTTAGCAGAAATCTGTCGCCTCGCTCGGCGGTGGGGAGGCTGGGATCTGCCGAGCGCTGAGCCCCGGCGCTTTCGAAAATAGAAGCAGAACAAATGGTTGGAGCAAGATGCTGGTGGTGAAAGGCAGCCAAGGCCTCTTCCCGCGGCAGCTGGTGGCTGCTTCTTGCTCCTCCATCAATCCTCTCCCCCAGAGCTGGCATTTCCTTGCGGGGGGAGAGGTGAACATCTGGCTCTTGGGGCGGCCTGGGGCGCAGCGATGCTTTATTGGGCTCGGTGCGGCGCCCTGGGGTTTGGCACAGATGAGATTGGAGCGAGCTGTGAGGACGGCGGGGCAGGAGGAGATTCAGTCGGTGTGAGATAAGGAGGAGATGGTCGGGTGGTGCCAGTTCCTGGAGGGACTTTGTCCCAAAACAAAGGGACACGTGCTGGGTTGAGCCGCGGGCACGCGGGCACGGCGTGGCAGCGGGTGCTGACCTGGTGTCTGACAGCTGAGCATGGAGCTGCTCCCATGGGAGGGGTGGGGGTCTCGTGGGGTGAGATCCTGGGGGCTCGTGGAGGCCCCAGGGATCGTGGGAGCTGCTGGAGAAAGGCCAAGGGTTGGGTTCCTCCTGCTTCCCCATGGGCACTGCTCCGGAGGGGACGAAGCTGCCTGTCCTTGTGCCAGCCACGGGTACATAGGAGAGGAAAATGGTGAGCCCAGCTCTCAGCACAGATTGAGAGAGTTTGGAAAAGCCCTGATAGTTGCCCTCAGGTCTTTCAGCTGTAGGGCCAGATGAGAGTGTGTGCTCTATCCAGGATTTCACACCTGCCTTTGTGCTGGAAAGAGCTGCTCCTTTCCACTTCCACCAACTGGACGAGGTGGAAGTGGGAAGGTTGGGAAGATGTTTCCCTTAGGGGAAGATGTTCTTGCCTTGTCCTTTCCAGTGGAGAGGACCAGCCACTGAGGTGAGCTCAGCATCTGCCGGGGTGACCTTCAGCGCCTTTGCTTGGAGAGAGAGGCTGCTTTGCATGTCCTCTGCCCTGCCAGCAGCACTTGCAGCGAGCATCGGGGTCTTTTTGTTATGCAAATGGAGCTTTGGTTTTAGCTTCTCAGAGATAAATACCTTCGAGGCTAAATTTGGAGCTCGGGGCACTGCTGAAAGCGCCCTGATGGCCCAAGGCCTGACAGGTCGGATGCTGAAGGTGGTAGTTTGGGTGTTTGGCTCCCCTTCAGGCATGGAAACAAAACAGTCACGGTATTTTTTCCACCGAGGTTATACAAGATTTTTTGCAGTGAGGAGCAAGCACCTTGAGTGCTGCAGGGGGTCCTTGGCACATGCTGCCACCCCACACTGGAGTTCCCACTTTAGCAGTGATGTGCTGTGGTTTTATTCAGGCTTTTGGAGCTCAGGAGATCCTTTTGTCCCAGCGAGGATCCTCACTGAGCTGTGCCCAGGCACAGTGCGACAGTGATATCTCAATGCCCCTGACCACCTGGATTTTGTGGTCAGGATCCCTCTCCCACCCCTCAGAGAGGCTGAGGGGTGCAGGCAGCACGACCAGAGGATGCAGTGCCAAGTGCCACGCACCACCCCAGAGCTTTTTGTCACCTCCCCTTGTGCATGGTGTGGAGCTGGCATCCCCAGGGGCAGCGTGGCTTCCTTTGGGACTCCGTGAGTCCCTGGCAGCCCGTCTCTCTTGTGATGGGGTCATGGGCCATTGGTTGGGCTGCCTTTGGGCAGAGCTGTTTGTGTATGGTTTTATTTTTATTTGTGCGTCTTTCGGAAATTTTTCGTCACAGCAGGTGCCGGTTCAGTGCCCGGCAGTGGGGTAGAAACGTGGCTAAAGCTGGTTGGGCTTCTGTTCGTACAGTTTTGCTATTTCTGTGTCACAGGAGAGCTTGAAATCCCTGGGGTCTGAGGGGGCTGAAGCCATTGGGTTCCTGATTCATCCCTCCTGTGGGGTCATAGATCACCTAGCAGCTTGAAAACTCACAGACATCAGCCCCAGGGCTGAACCAAGGTGGTGTCACCTTAACACTCAGAGGTATCTCATGGGCAGAGGTGGGTTCCTGGTTCATCCATCCTGTGGGGTTACAGGTCACCTGCCAGCCTGAAAACTCACAGACATCAGCCCCAGGGCTGAACCAAGGTGGTGTGACCTTAAGAACACCCAGAGCTATCTCATATCCTTGCAAAAACATGAACAGTGTTGGGTTTTATTCCAACAGAGAGCTGGACAGGAGCACAGGGTTCTCCCACATGCTGCTCACCTTGGGGACCTGCAGGTGGAAAGGAAAGGTGGTAGGAAATAGAGGTAAAAAGAGAGGGCAGCTCTTTTGGAGCTGCTTCTTTGCAAAGTTTTGGCATCGGCTGCGTGCTGAGCTGTGGAGGGCTGGGCTAAGGCCACCCCAAAACAGGGTGGTTGTGCTCAGGGGAACCTTGTGTTCCACAAGGTTTTTTTGGGGGGATTTAGGACTTGTTGCTGCGTCCTGGCAGGGTGGCAGCTGCATCCCCCAAAGCTCTGCAGGGTCTGGAGTGCCCATGCCCAGGGAAGCTGCTGTGCCAGCGATGCCCCAAAGTGGGGCTGAGGCACCAGAGCAGGTCCCCATTCCAGGGAAGAGCAGGCTCCAGGTAAACTTTAGAGCCTTTTCCAGTGCCTAAAGGGCTCCAAGAGAGCTGGAGATGACTTTGGACAAGGGCCTGGAGTGACAGGACAAGGGGGAATGGCTTCACACTGACAGAAGGCAGGGTTAGGTGGGGTATGGGGAAGAAGTTCCTCCCTCTGAGGGTGCTAAGGCCCTGGCAGAGGTTGTCTAGGTTGCCCCATGGCCAGGTTAGACAAAGCTTGGAGCAACCTGGTCTAGTGGAAGGTGTCCCTGACCATGGCAGGGGTTGGAATGAGAACACCTTTATGGTCCTTTCCCACCCAAACCATTCCATGATTCCATGATCCCCTGCATCCCTTCAGCCTGCTCCTCCAGCCTCTGCTGCCCAAGCCAAGGTGCTGCCTTGCTTCTTTTCTTTTTCTTTTTTTTAATTCTTTTTTTCCCTAAAAACGCATTACCAGTGCAACTCATCCATATTTCCACCACCTTCTCCCTCCTGTTCTCGCGCTGAAGTCTATAATGCTGAAATTATAGCATCCCCCTCGTCACCATGGCAACGCTCAGGGATGTATTTAAAAAAAAAAAAAAAAAAAAAAAGACCAGAAGCCCTCCAAGGATTATGACTTCAGTGAGGGATCAGGCTGGAGGGGAATCTGGGTCATGGCTGGAGCAGGCTTTTCTTCCAGCCTGTCTTCAGTAATTCCCCTTACAGCACCGGGGCCGCGTCAGGGCAGGGCAGGGCAGAGCTGCCACTGGCACCCATGGGTGCCCTCAAGGGGCTCCAGCTGCTCTGGGGGGTGCTGTCTCCCTCTAAATGAGCCTTCTTATTGCCCATGTACACTCTGGGAAAGAGCATCCTCTGCAAGCTCAGGATTCCCACCCAATATTGAGGTGTTTGAACCAAACCCTTTTGATTCCCCAACGTGTGGTGCCTGCAGGAATGCCAGAGCCCTGCTCCCCCTCCACCCCGCTTTGTGCACTGCAAGCTTTCCCTCTCATCCCCCAAAATAAACAGGACTTTTTAAAATATATTTTTTTTACTCCTCTTCTTCTTTTTATTTTTTTTTCCTCCCTTTTTCCACACCCCCAGAGCCGCTGTTGCTGGTGGCAGGGAGCCCAGACTCTGTAGGAACTCAGAAATGCTGCGAATCCAAGCCCTGGCTGCCCTCTCGGTTTCGCAATCCTTTGGAAGGGGGGGAGAGAGAGAAGGAATAAAATGGGAGGGGATTTTTTTTTTTTTCTTTATTAGAGATTTATAGACTTTCCCACCAGTAGGGACAAGGAGCTGGAGCCGAGCGGCCAATTTCCTACAGTAAGTTTCCAACACTGCTCCTCTCTGGCCACTGCAAAACCCTCTGCAGCCTCTCCTCTGGTGGGTTGGGCTGGTGAAATTTTTGGAAAACCATGGGAAATGCTGGCATTTCCAGTGCTGGGGGGGTTGGCAGTGTGAGGGGCTGCTGATGGGGGGGGGTGGTGGTGCAGCTCATTGGGCCAGCACCTCCCATGGGCTAAGTGATGCTGAGGGCCAGGAAAAATCAGCTCAGGTGGTGCTTTTTGAGCAAATAAAGCCTTTTTTCGACCTGTTTTTTGGTTGCATGTGAACCCTTTGGCTTGGGCTTCGTGGTGGTGCCTGAGAGCTGCTCATGGCTGCTGGTCCCTCCAGCCAGGCTCGGTGCTGCTGGGGCACGTTCCCTGCTGTCCTCGTCCCCCTCAGCCATTTGGCCTCTTGAGGTTTGCGGTCCATTTATTTTTAGGTAATTGCAGTGTCCGGGCGTGGAGAGGCCGCTCGGTACCACGCAGCCGGACAAGGGAGGGGTTTGTTGGCCAGTTATATTTTAAGCACTTTGGTTTCTTACAGGAGAGAGTTTGTGCAGCTCTCTGTGCGCTGCTGTGGAGGGGCCCAGCCAATGCCACGGTGGCTCCTGTCCCCACAGATGCCACTTTACCCCTGCCTGGTGCTGGACACGGGGCACGGTGTGAGGGTTCAGCTCCTGGCCCTGCTCTGCACCCTCGTGCAGGATCTGACCCTCTGCCAGTGCTCCTGCTGGAGGAAAAAATCCTCCCTTAAGCTGTGCCTGGATGAGATCTGAGTGCTGGCAGCTCTGCTCCCAGTATCCAGTGATTAATGGGATTAAATTGGTGCCCCTAGTGAGGTTTTTTTTTTCTTTTGCATCTGGTTTTCTCAAGACTTTTTAAGCAGGGGGAGGCCGGGGCCATGTCGCACTGAGATCTGATTAGATAAGGGAGAGCTGCCTGTGAACAAAATTCCTACCGGATAATTATTTATACCTCCGTGTGCGTCACTAATAAACATCTGGATCTGCTCCAAACATCTTCATTTGATTTGTTTTGTAGTCTCTCAACAGGGATGTTTCTCAGCTCCCCGCCTCCCTCTTGTCGTGTGGCTGAAGTGAGGGGTGGGTTGGAGCAGTTGCCCCCAGCACCAGCCTTGCTCTCCCATTTCCCCCTGGGCATTTTTGCACTCTTGGGGCTGCTTTAACAAATTCCCACTCCTGGGTGCCCGTGATGGGGCGACAGTCACGTTGCCCTTTCTCAGGAGGAGAAAATATGTGGCGTTGGTGGTTGAAGAAAAAAATATGAGTGGTCAAAACAAGCCAAAAAGCAACCCCAGATGTGTTGCCTTCTATTTTAAACATCCTCGTTTGATTTGGGGGCGAACCAGACTCCTGACCTTTCGGAGCACGTGGGGCTGGCAGTCACGCCAAGCTCTCCCAGGCCAGGGCTGACTTCTTGCTCTGTTTGTGTAGAGCCAAGAAATTACTATTAATAACTTTCCCTGAATGAGAGCTGAGTACCTGCTTCCCTGGGGCTCCTTGGAAGGCTCCGGCTTGGGCGGATAACATCAACAGTCATTATGAGCGGGACTGAGAGCATCGGCCGCAGCTGGGATGCAGATGGGAAGGGACTGATGTGGGAGGGGAGACATGAAGGAAGCCTCTGGCTGGCTGTGAAGCGCCTTGGGCAGGGCTTGCAGGCGCCACGAGCCGTTTTTTGTGTGTTCCTCCATCCTTTTTACAGCCCTGGCCCCTCTTTGCACGAACGCGATGCGAAAACCATCCCGAGTCAGCGGCGAATGCCAGCTCCATCCATGTTGGCTCTAATCTGTGTCTCACCTCTGCTGGGCTCTCAGGAGGGAAAAAAAATTAAATAAAAAAGTTTCAGTGCTGCACCCAGCCTTAATCTCTTTAAACTGTATTTCGCTAATCCTTCATTAGGATCTCATTGTGAGCTTGTTATCCCGTTAGGGCTGAGCCGTGCGTGGCGGCGCCCGCCGAGCTGGGTGGGAAGGGAAGGGAAGGGAAGGGATGGGGCTGCCTTGGCCCAGCCTCCTCCAGGATGTGCCAGCAGCACCAGCCAGGTGGGCTCAGCTCTGTGGGGATGGGTGTCTGCTCTGTGCTGCTGCTGGGCTGGGCTGGGTGCTGGTTTTTGGTGTGAGCTGTGGGGATGTTTCTGTTTCTGTTTGCCTTCCCATCCATTCCTTGATGTGTTGGGGCTGGGGAAGGGGGGCTGTCACATAGAAAGTGCTGGTTTTGGTTTGCATCAAGGCTTGGTCAGTCTTTAGGTTGTTTCTGGGAGCACCTGCAGCACCAAGGGCAGGGTTTTAGCTGGGGTTGTTACCCTGGAAGCTGGCAGGAGGTGATGCCAAGGGTCTCACCAGGAGCAGGGTGTGCACTGCCATGGGGGAGTGTTAGGAAAGGGCATCAGTTGGAGCCAGCATGGGCAGGCAGGTTCTGTCCTTCAGTGAGAGCTGCTCTCCCTCTGGCAGGCTGCTTTAGGTCATTTCTGGGAGCGCCTGCGGCACCAAGGGCAGGGTTTTAGCTGGGGTTGTTACCCTGGAAGCTGGCAGGAGAACCAGGAGCAGGGTGTGCACTGATCCCCCTTCCCTCTGCCACGAGAGTGTTAGAAAAGGGCATCAGTTGGAGCCAGCAGGTTCCTTCCTTCAGTGAGAGCTGCTCTCCCACTGTCAGGCTGCTTTAGGTCATTTCTGGGAGCACCTGCAGCACCAAGGGCAGGGTTTTAGCTGGGGTTGTTACCCTGGAAGCTGGCAGGAGGTGATGCCAAGGGTCTCACCAGGAGCAGGGTGTGCACTGATCCCCCTTCCCTCTGCCACAGGAGCATTAGAAAAGGGCATCAGTTGGACCAGCATGGGCAGGCAGGTTCCTTCCTTCAGTAAAAGCTGCTCTCCCACTGCAGGCTGTGCTGGTGCCCTGCTTGGTGCTGCTGTCCCCTGTCCCAGGGGGCACAGCCATGCCAGCACTTTGCACTCTCCCCTCCACACGGGCACCTTCTCAGAGTGACTGGCAATGCCAACAGCTCTGCAGCACCCTGAGGGCTGGGATACCTGCAGGCCATGTTTCTGGAAGCCCTTGGAGGAGAGGAGGAGGAGGGTGTAGCTGAAGAGTGGGATGGATGCCCACCGTGCTGGGTGATGGAGCTGGGCTGAGCCGTGCAGGCTGCGCTGGCCCAGGAGCAGGAGATGGTCTGCAGAGCGGTGCAGAAAGCAAAACAAAACCCACACACCCACACATTCCCACAAGCACACAGGCAGTGAGCAGGCAGGAGGGGATCTGCCGGCAGCCAGAGGCTCGGCTCGAGTTCATTCGGTGGAAAATGAAAACCATTGCGGCGAGCGAGAAGGTTCCTGCCTTTTCTTTTTCCTTCCTCAAAGAAAAACATTGGGTGGGATTTTTACCTTGCCCGGGTTTTGTTTCGTGCAGAAACGTGGCTCTGGAGAGGAGCCTGGTGGTTAAAAGAGTTGCTGCTTGTTTTGTACTTTGCTGCCCGGCCTCCTCCCTGCTGGAAGGTCTCGTGGGCACATGTGTCACCATGTCCTTGTCCACTTCTGCACTGGGTCCAGGCAGGGAGGTGGCTCCTGTGACATTGCTCAGTGAGTGACAGTGAACTCTTCTCGTGGCTTTGCCTGAGAGCCTTGGCTGGGGTGGAAATTAATGCAGGTTTATTTGCCTCCAGATTGGGGAGAATCTCTGTATTGGAATTAAATATCTCTGCAGGTCGTGCTGGGGCACAGGGGCACAGTGAGGGGCTGGTGGCATCGTTCACCTCCTGGAGATGGGGTCTCTGCAGGGAATTCTCTGCTCAGATTAGAGGTGTGGGACTGACAGGTTCTGGTTGGGCCCCAGGGCACAGTGAGGAGCTGGTGGCATTGTCACCTGCTGGAGATGGGGTCTCTGCAGGGAATTCTGCTGCTCAGATTCTGGGTGTGAGACTGAGAGACAGGTTCTGGCTGGGGCACTGGGCACAGTGAAGGGCTTGTGGTGTCATTCACCTCCTTGGGATGGGGTCTCTGCAGGGAATTCTGCTGCTCAGATTCTGGGTGTGGGACTGACAGGTTCTGGTTGGGCCCCAGGGCACAGTGAGGAGCTTGTGGCAATGTTCACCTTCTGGAGATGGGGTCTCTACAGGGAATTCTCTGCTCAGATTCCAGGTGTGGGACTGACAGAGTGGTTCTGGCTGGGGCTGGGGTGGTGCTGTACCTGTCCTGCTGCCCCCGAGGGGCTTCCCCTCTCCACCAGAACACCCTGGAATTGTGAACTATTGAGATATAAGATTTATGCTGGCTTTCATCTTTCCATCATCTTTCCATCTTTCCTCACCTTTCCAGAAAACGAGGATAGTGAAATCCTGGGATTCTCTCTCCTTGCCTGGTTTTGGCAGCCCTTTGGGGTGCTTTTTCAGGGGCTTGGCTGTGGCTGTGCTGCCCCACTCCCTCCCTGTGGCTGGGAAGGTAGAGCTTTCCCAAATGCCTCTCTCCCCTTTTCCTGTGCCTATAATTAGCCCTGGCTCCCCGCCACCATATACTGTACGATCCTGGAAAGAGGTCATGGCTTTGCTGAAATTCTTGGGAACAGAGCTGCCTTTGCAGCTGGGAAAGCGGCGCAATTTCCAAGCAGATAAGAAATAGGGCAAATGCAGTTCTGTTCCCTGCTGTAATTTATGGGCTCTGGGGATGGCATCCAAGGGCCTCCTCCCTCCTCTGGCTCTCCACGTGCTTGGGAGAGTCTGGGTGGGTGAGGAGGTTCCAGCTGGTTCCCAGCTCTGTGTGCTGTCCAGCGGTGGTGGATGAGGAGGGTTCTGTCTCTCCTGGACTGGTTTTCCCCTTCTGCTGGATCCTGTTGAGGTCTTGCCCAGGACAGGAGAAGGAAACAAACTCATTTTTGGGTGTGTGCGGTCCTTTTCAGTTCTAAAACTTCTCGTTTTTATGGACTTCCCCAGAATGGAACTTCCTCTGCAGCAGGAAAAGGATCATCTTCTTGACCTTAAAGGCCTTTTCCAACTGAAATGATTCTGTAATTCTGTGATTACCCAATCTCTGGGCAGGTGAGGAGCAGGATTTGGGTTTTCTTCCAAGGAGGGCAAAGCCCAGAGAAGCAGAAGGGTCTGCAGCAGCTGGGGAGGGTTTTCCCACCTCCAAATCCTCCTGTGCAAACTGGTGAGAAACTCAAAGTGAAAAGAGTATTTTGAAAAGAGAAAACTCCCCTCTTCAGAAAAGAGAGACAGAAACACAGCAAAATCCCCTGGTCAGAAGTTTCCCTAAGTTTTGCTGTTGTTTCTCTGCCCCTGTACATTTGTTCTGAGACAAAACCAGGATAAATCCACCCCAAAAGGACAGGATTGGAGAGCAAGGGCTTGAGTTTCCATTCCAGCTGGGACTCCACACGTGCTGTATTCCCCTGGCAGCATCCTGCTGCTGAGCCAATCGTCCCTTTCCAAAGGAGAGATTAGCTAAAAAAACCAGGAGATTAAAAAGCAAAACACTTTCCATTTGTTGTAATTGGCTTCTGGGCCAGTGAGCTGCTTCCCTTCCCTTCCCTTCCCTTCCCTTCCCTTCCCTTCCCTTCCCTTCCCTTCCCTTCCCTTCCCTTCCCTTCCCTTCCCTGAATTTTCCTTTAACCTCTGAAGGGTTTTGAGGGGAAGAATCACCGAGGATTCTGAGATCCATGATCCCCTTTGGCAGCACTATGAGTTTTTCTGGTGATTCCAAGACTTAATAAACCCCTTTTTAAAATTTTTTTTTAATATTTTTTTTTGCATTTGCTGTTACCAGTATGCTCAAACTGGGAGCAGCATTTGGGATTTGGAATTTTCCAAGGATCATGGTTCTGTCACAGGGAGGTGATGCTTGCACTGGCCACAGAGATTTTGTTGCCCCACGAAGGGAACGCAGGACAGTCTCCTATGGATCCATGCTGCTCGCTTGGCTGATTAACCAAATTAGGCAGAAATCTCGTTTTTTTTTTCAGTGTAGGTGCCTGTGAACCCCCTCCTGCTCCCCCCTTGCAGTGGTGAACGTGGGGGGTGGTGTAGGAGTTGCTGACGACGGCACCGAATGTGTGTTTCTCTGCACCTCGCTGGGGAGAAATATTTCAATCTTTTTTTTTTTTTTGGTTGTTTTTTGGGGTTTTTTTGTGTGATTTTTTAATTTTTTTTTTTTAAATAGTGGGTCTGAAGTTTGGGGAGTAGAGATTTGCCAAGGATGTGAAGGGAGCTGAGGGTTGAACCGGGCGATTTGTAACCCCGAGGATGATTTTGTCTCCGGCTCAGGTTTTTCCCTGCTGGGTTTTCAGAGGCAGCCTTGCTCCAGCAGGATGTGCCACCTGCTTTTCTGGGTGCAGCAAAGATCTGTGCTCGACCACGAGGCTCTGAGTGTGTGTGAGGGGTCAGGGTTTGCACACTTTGTGCTCCCCAAGGCCGAGCTGCCCTGGCTCTGCCTCAGCTCATGTCGGTGCCAGGTGATTTTCCAGCTGCTCTGGTGGTGCTGCTGCCCATGGCTGGCACTGCTGGCAGGGTGCAGGAGGGGCTGTTGAAGAAGAAAACAGGATGAATAATGTCTGGCTCCACTCTGGACACACCAGAGAGGTCACAGCACATCCCACAATGAACTGTGAGCCTCCCAGTGCTGGTGTTTGACAGCAGCCTCCCTCCTTCTCCTCCTCAAGCTGCCCTTACAACCAGGTTACAAAAAGCTCCCAGCTTCCAGCAGGGCTGGGTCAGGATGAGGGACAGCAGCAAGGGCTCCACTCTGGACACAGCAGAGGAGTCACAGCACAGCCCAGAATGAAGTGTGAGCCTCCCAGTGCTGGTGTTTGACAGCAGCCTCCCTCTCCTCCCTCTCCTCCCTCTCCTCCCTCTCCTCCTCAAGCTGCCCTTACAAACAGGTTACAAAGGCTGGAATGGGGGACAGCAGCAAGGGGCAGCTGGAGGTTTTTCTCCACCTCCTCCTTCTGCCTCTGCAGTGCTGTTGGAAGGGATTTTGGGGGCTCGCCTGGCAGCCCGGCATGTCAGATATTGCAGCTCAGAGGTGTTTTAGGAGCTGCTGTCACCTGTCAGAGCAGGGAGGTTGGGCTGGAAGTTTTGTCGCATTTGTTTGGTTTCCACGGGGAGAGGCCAGGCTGAGTGACCTCAGGTGGTGCCCTGAGCAGCTGCCCAGGCTGTGGCGATGAAGGATTTCCCCATGGTTGGTGGTTCCTGGCTCAGGTGACGGCACAGCAAGGCCGTGGTGGTGATTGTCTCCCTCAGCTGGCTTGGCCACACCTCACCCCGTGGCCTTGGAGTTTGGACCTGGGTGACAGAGCCAGAGCTGGGGCTGGACACCAGCGAGGGTGGAGACACCCAGAGCCAGTTCCCAGTGCTGTGTCTGCCTGGAGCAGCTCCTGTGGGGTCCTTGGTGACCTGTCCCATGCAGGATCCTTCCCAAAGTGGGAGGTGAGAGGTGTAACGCATGTGGGGCTGTGTTAGTCAGTGGCCACAGAGTGTCAGGGATGAATTATTGATGTGTGCAGGTGGCATTTCCACTCCCCCAAGCCTCAGGTGGGGTTTGTGGGGATGAGAGACGTGAATGGCTGGGTGCATGGATGGCTGCAGAGGATCTGTCCCCCCACGGGACAGGAGGGAGAGGTGGGAATTGGATCTGTGGCCTCTGGGGAGAGGCAGCAGCACACAGGAGAGGTTTGCAGCGAGTCTGGGTGGCAAAACAGTTGGTGGTGCCATCTCTGCTTTATCTCTGCCTTGGAAATGGCAGCAGGAGCTGGAACTGCAGATTGGAGCAGCTTTCCCTGCTGCTGTGAAGTCTCCTGCAGCCCTGGGGCAGCACTTTCACTCCTGAAACCACACTTTCAGGAGAGTGTGGGTGCTGTGAGCCCCCACAGCCCCTCTCAGCACCTCTGGGGTGGGTCTGGGTTGCATGGCATGGCCAGGCTGCCATGAAGTTGGGTAAAATGAGTTCAGGAAAGTGAGGAGTGGTTTCTCCTCACTGGACATCATCCCAGACCTGATACCCAGCACAGAGCCACTTGCTGTCCCCATCAAGGAAGGTGCCAGCGCTCTCAGCCCCCAGGGCTGGTGCCAGCAGGTGGCAATGTGGCCTGAAGTATTGTCATTGTCACCGGGGTGAGGGCAAGCACTGGCACCCACATTTTGGTGTCCCTGTGCTCTTATAGGGACCCCCATGATGTCCTTGGGGGTTCTGGGGTCAGTTTTGGGGTCTTCCTTGTGCTGCTGTGCCAGGAGGTTGGGATGAGGAGGTGAGTGCCTTGCTCAGGGGGAGGAAATTGAGGTTTGGGAGATGCTCTGTGGTTCATGTCCCCTCTTTGTGCCTCAGTTTCCTTGCTGGGGTGCTGCTGCTGCTGGGATCACTCCATGCTGCCCAGTGGGCTGGGATTGCCCTGTCCTGCAGCAGTGCCAGCCCCTGGACAGGCTCCTGGAGCGGGGACCCTGCCCAGCTGTGGGTACCTGCCCACCCAGGGCATTCCTGCTCCCACCAGATGTGGCCCAGCTGTGCAGCAAGGACAGACACAAGATGGGTGCTGCGGGTTCTGGAGTCAGTTTTGGGGTCTTCTTTGTGCTGCTGTGTCAGCAGGTTGGGATGAGGAGGTGAGTGGCTCGCTCCGGGGGGAGGAAATTTGGGTTTGGGAGATAGTTGTGTTCAGCCCTGTGGTTCACGTACCCTCTTTGTGCCTCAGTTTCCCTGCATTAGGAGGTGCTGCTGCTGCTGGGATCACTCCATGCTGCCCAGTACTTGCCCAATGGGCTGGGATTGCCCTGTCCTGCAGCAGTGCCAGCCCCTGGACAGGCTCCTGGAGCAGGGACCCTGCCCAGCTGTGGGTACCTGCCCACCCAGGGCATTCCTGCTCCCACCAGATGTGGCCCAGCTGTGCAGCAAGGACAGACGCAAGATGGGTGCTGTGAGGCAGAGCAAACCCCAGCGTGCCTGTGCTCCCCAGCCTGCCCAGGTCCCCCAGCAGCCTTTGGTCACTGTGTGCTGGTGCGTGGCTCTGCTCCGGGCCCCCAGCCCCGCCGCACCTCCGGCCGCCCCCACGGCCACACAGCTGCAGGTTTCACTTCTGCATCTCTGCTGCCCAAGGGGAACTCAGCCAGCCAGAGTGAAACTCGGTGGCTCCAACGGTTGCACTTGTGCCACCACCCCCCTCCTCGACGCCCCCTCATGTCCCCGTGGTCCTTGCAGGGCCAGCAGCCGCTGTTGCGACACTTGCAGTGACAGCTGTGCTGCTGGGACCTTGCCTGGAGCCTGGAGAGCAGCTCCAGCTCCCCTGCCCCAAGCCAGGGCTGCAGGGTGACCTGGTGGAGCAGGGGGTGAGCCCCAACAATTCCTACCCTGCCTTGATCTTGGTGCCTTCATGGAATCCATCTGTGGGGTTTGGAGGAGCAGGGGTGGACCCCAACAATTCCTACCCTGCCTTGATTTGGGGTGCCTTCATGGGATCCCTCTGTGGGGTTTGGAGGAGCAGGGGTGGACCCCAACAATTCCTACCCTGCCTTGATCTTGGTGCCTTCATGGAATCCATCTATGGGGTTTGGAGGAGCAGGGGTGAGCCCAAATTCGTGGGGTTTGGAGGAGCAGGGGGTGAGCCCCTATTCCTACTGCCTTGATCTGGGGTGCCTTCATGGGATCCCTCTGTGGGGTTTGGAGGAGCAGGGGGTGGACCCCAACAATTCCTACCCTGCCTTGATCTTGGTGCTTTCATGGAATCCATCTGTGGGGTTTGGAGGAGCAGGGGGTGAGCCCCAATTCCTACCCTGCCTGGATCTGGGGTGCCTTAATGGAATCCCTCTGTGGGGTTTGGAGGAGCAGGGAGTGAACCCCAACAATTCCTACCCTGTCTTGATCTGGGGTTTGGAGGAGCAGGGTGTGAGCCCTGACAGTTCCTGCCCTGCCTTGATCTGCGGTGCCTTCGTGCCATCCCTCCATTTTTTGGAGGAGCAGGGGGTGAACCCCAACAATTCCTACCCTGCCTTAATCTTGGTGCCTTCATGCCATCCCTCTGTGGGGTTTGAAGGAGCAGGGTCTGAACCCCAACAATTCCTACCCTGCCTTGATTTGGGGTGCCTTCATGGAATCCATCTGTGAGGTTTGGAGGAGCAGGGGTTGAGCCCCTATTCCTACTGCCTTGATCTGGGGTGCCTTCATGGCATCCCTCTGTGGGGTTTGCAGTAGCTCAGTGCCGGTGGTCCCGCTCTGCATGTGCCCCTGGCACAGCGGGCTCATGCCATCCTTCCTGGGCGCTGCTCACCTCTGTCCTGTCCTGCTGGGCCCCTCTGTGCCACTGGAGATGGATTCCCTCCTCCTGTCCCCCTTTCCAGCCCCTGGGGCTCTGGCACCACTGGATGGGAGCTGGGGCTCCTCGCTGTGTTTAACTGCCAGCCTGTCCTGCCTGATGCTCCTGCTTGGAGTGAGATCTCTCCCGGTTTGTTCCTTCACAACTCTTGGTGTCAAGCCAGAGGAAACCCAACTGGACAATGCTCTAATGGTCTAACTAAACCTTGGAGATATTGGCAAACTGAAGGCTGGGCCATGGCTGAGATGCTTTAGTTTCGTGGACTGGGGAAATGGAGAAAAATGAAGAAAGTCCTTTTTCTTTCTTTTATCTTTTTCTTTCTTTTTTTTAAATTATTTTTTCTTCATTTTGTCTGCTCCTTGCTGTTGTTGGGACTCCCTGAGACCGACATGGCCCAGCTCTGGCAAATGGGGTCTGGGGTCTCCCTGGTTTGAGGTGGGAGTCCATGAGCACCTGGCAGAGGAGCCGGGGGCTGGGTTGGCAGCCCGAGGTGGGGAAGTTCGGGTTTGGCATCCAAATGTTTGCAGCCCCGAGCCCGTTGCTAGAGGAAACGTGAAAAAAGGGGAAGGAGAGATTGCGGTCAGGGCTCTTCCCCTCCGCAATCTGCGCCTCCCTCTTGGCCCCTCCAGCCCCAGAGCTGCTGCTCCTGTCCATCCATCCCCCCTGGGCTTTCCAGATGTGTGCTTGGAGTCCCCATGGTTATTTATTTGGGGTGTTTGGTGTATGTGTGATGTAGGCAGGGGTTGTTTGTATTTGGGGTTTATATGCATGGGAATAAATTTGTATTTGGGGGTTTATCTATACATGTGGGAATATATATATATATGTATTTGGTGGGTTACATATATGGGATTATGTGTATTTTGAGAGGGCTATGGGTATGGGAATATATATATTTTTTGGAGTTATATATGTGGGAATATATATTTATATATTTATATATTTATATATATATAAATAAAAATATTCCCACATGTATAGATAAATCCCCAAATACAAATTTATATATATACAAATAATACAAAATATACAAAAAATACAAAAATACAAATAATACAAAAAATACAAATAATATACAAATATATAAATAAATAAATAAATAAATAAATAAATAAATAAATTTGGTGGGTTACATATATGGGAATATGTGTATTTTGAGAGGGCTATGGGTATGGGAATATAGATATATTTTGGAGTTATATATGTGGCAATATATATAAATATGTATATATATATTTATATATATAAATAAAAATATTCCCACATGTATAGATAAACCCCCAAATACAAATGTATATATACACAAATAATAGAAATAATACAAAATATACAAAAATTACAAATAATACAAATAATATACAAATATACAAAAAAAATATTTGGTGGGTTACATATATGGGAATATGTGTATTTTGAGAGGGCTCTGGGTATGGGAATGTAGATATTTTTTGGAGTTATATATGTGGGAATATTTATGTGTTTGGGTGGGGTCAGCCATCCATTTCTCCTGGGCTTTCCAGCTGTGTTCTTGGAGCGCCCCATGGCAGTGGCCATGGTTATTTATTTGGGGGCCTTTTATGTTATTATATGTATGTGTGATGTAGGCAGGGGTTGTATGTATTTGGGGTTTATATGCATGGGAATAAATCTGTATTTGGGGGTTTATCTATACATGTGGGAATATATATAAAATATATATATAAATATATATTATATATATAATATATAAATATATATATATATATATATATATTCCCACATGTATAGATAAACCCCAAATACAAATTTATATATATACAAATAACACAAATAATACAAAATATACGAATTATACAAATAATATACAAATATACATATACACAAATATACAAATAATACAAATTTATATATATATTTGGTGGGTTACATATATGGGAATATGTGTATTTTGAGAGGGCTATGTGTATGGGAATATATAATAATTTTTGGAGTTATATATGTGGGAATATTAATGTGTTTGAGGGTGTAAGCAAAGACTGGCTGTGTGTGGCACAGGGGGTGCTGAGCATCAGCTGAGCAGATACCCAGAGAAGTCACCAAAGCCATTCCTGCACATCTCCAGGATCCTTCTGGGCAGGTTGGAGCAGCTCCCTGCTGCCTTTGATGGCAGGTTGTGCCAGCCTGACTGCATCAGTTACAAACGGGGATCCCAGGAGGTTCCCCTGGCTCTCCTGCCCTCAGGAATTTTGGTTGGTCACTTGGTGAAACCAAAGCTTTGGTTTTCAAGTAGGAGCAGCGTTAGCACCTCAGCGTTTCTGCCCCAAAGCTGGGCATAAAGATTGTCTTATCTAAAGACAATCTTTCTTTCCCCTTCTTTTTTCACTCAGAAACAGGAATTCACTCGCCTTTGCCACCTCCATCCCTCCCCTATGTGTTTATTTTCCCCTCAGCTTATAAAATAACAGCATTTTGAAAACACAATACTTCCCCCCTTCCCTGGGCAGCACTTCTCTGTTTATGAGGAGAAGGTTTGGAAAGCACGTGTGTGGTGGGGTGAGCCCTGGCCAGTGGCCTGACCCAGCCCCAGCCCCTCAGCAGGGCCTGTGCAGGTCGAGTGGTCACTTTTGAAATGCTCCAGAGGTTCTGGGAGCAGTGCCAGATCCTCTCTTGGAGGGGCAAAGGACGAGCATGGACAGACAGGGCAGCTGGCAGTGCCACTGAGTGGGGGCTTTGCTCCTTTGTGCCAGCTCAGAACGTTGCAAAATGGGGGCTTGGGGCTTCACTGGGGTTTGCTGGTGCTGGAAGTCCCACCAAAGGTCCAAAGAGCAGCAGATCCTGCAGCTTGGGCAGGGGGTGAAGCTGCTCTAAAGCTGCAGGCTGGAGAGGATCAGGATCCCAGGAGTGTCACCCCACGTGTGCTGTTCATCCCTGTCTTGGGTGACACTGGGCTGCAATCCTGCAATGTCAGAGGGACTTGGGGGTTCACTGGGGTTTGCTGTTGCTGGAAGTCCCACCAGGTCCAAAGAGCAGTGGATTCTGCAGCTTGGGAGGGTGTGAAGCTGCTCTAAAGCTGTCAGGCTGGAGAGGATCAGGATCCCAGGACTGTCACACCATGTGTGCTGTTCGTCCCTGTTCATTCAACCCTGCAATGTCAGGATTATCTGCAGGCTGAACACCCCAAACCCAATCCTGCTCCCTCTGGAGTTCCCCACCTTGGCCCTACAAGGGCAGCTCAGATTGGGTCAGCAAAGGCACTGCTGTTATTTGTCACCATCTGGGCACTGTGGCACGGCCAAGGGCTGCGTGGGGTCAGCTGTTATCCAGAAATCATCATCCTGATGGCCTGGTGGGCTCTGGGAGCCGGATGTGGCTGCTGCCCACCACCAGCCATGGGCAGCTCTGTCAGTGCCAGAGTCTGTGAGTGGTGACTGTGTGGCTGTGCTGGCTGTCCCATGGCACCACGGGCATCCTGGACATTCCTGGTGTGTCTAGCAGCATCTCCCACTGAGAGAAAACAGCTCTGTGCAGACATCTGAGGTCTGGCCTGGCCACACGTCCCCCACTGCATCCTGGTGGGCTGTGGAGCTGACCCCAGTCCCCCCAAAGCAGAGCCAGCCTTGGCCACATCCTCCTCTCAGCCTGGCCTGTGGTCCCCGGTCCCCACGTGGCTCTGCCACCACCCCTGCAAGGCTCTGCATGCTGAGACCAAAGAGAGCGGGTCAGACACTGAGAGGAGGTTTAGGAGCCTGTGGTCCCTGATCTCTACGTGGCTCTGCCACCCACCCTGCAAGGCTCTGCATGCTGAGACTAGTGGGAGCTGGTCAGACACTGAGAGGAGGTTCAGGAGCCTCTGGTCCCAAATCCCCTCATGGCTCTGCAGTGCTGAGACCAGTGGGAGCTGCTCAGACACTGAGAGGAGGTTTAGGAGCCTGTGGTTCCTGGTCCCCTCATGGCTCTGCAGTGCTGAGACCAGAGAGAACTGCTGGGACACTGAGAGGAGGTTTAGGAGCCTGTGGTCCCCAATCCCCATGTGGCTCTGCCGCCAGCCCTGCAGGGCTCTGCAGCGCTGAGACCAGAGAGGACTGGTCAGACACCAAGAGGAGGTTTAGGAGCCTGTGGTCCCCAATCCCCATATGGCTCTGCAGTGCTGAGATCAGTGGGAGCTGGTCAGACACTGAGAGGAGGTTCAGGAACCTCTGGTCTCTGGTCCCCTCATGGCTCTGCAGTGCTGAGACCAAAGAGAGCGGGTCAGACACTGAGAGGAGGTTCAGGAGCCTATGGTCCCCAATCCCTATGTGGTTCTGCCACCAGCCCTGCAGGGCTCTGCATGCTGAGACCAGAGAGAGCTAATGGGACACCAAGAGGAGGTTTAGGAGCCTGTGGTCCCCAATCCCCACATGGCTCTGCCACCACCCCTGCATGGCTCTGCAGTGCTGAGACCAGTGGGAGCTGGTCAGACACCAAGAGGAGGTTTAGGAACCTTCTGAGAGAGCCTTTGCCTTAAACAGCACTTCCCTCATCCTGGCTGGCAGCGTGGCACCGTGGCACTTCTGTGGCTGTCCCTGTCCCCAAGGGGTCAGTCATTCTGCAGGACACTGTTTTATTCAGGGGAATGAAGGAATGGTCGTGAGGGGCTGACAGCTTGGTCTGGGCTTAATGGGACAAGGAGCCCCGCATCCTTGTCCCTGCCGCTCCCCGTTGTGGAGGACAGACTGTCCGTCTGTCCTGATGAGGGGATCCTGTGCCTGGTCCATTTGCAGGACTCCAGCCCGAGTTCTGGGAGGTTTGGGGCTGGAGAGCCGCTCACACCTCGGGGGTGTCCCTGCGCTTGGCTCCTGCGGCGGGAGGAAGGGGCAGCCCCGCTCGTGGCTCCAGCTTTGTTCAGGGGGAATTTTGTAATGGCAGGAAATGAGCTGGCTGTGGGAGGGGAGGAGGCCGGGGGAGGAAGGCTGGTTTGTGGTTGGAGCGGAGGATGAGGACGCCGGAAAGCTGAGCACAATTCCTCGCTCTGCTGCAGGTGCTGGGGTGAGGCTGCGGCTCGGGAGCTCTGTGCCTCAGTTTCCCTTTTGTTCAGCATCGTTCTGTGACCGTGTTCACAGGGGATGAGAATGAGGGAAGAGACGAGGATCTGAGTCCATGTTTCAGAAGGCTTGATTTATTATTTTATGATATATATTATATTAAAACTATACTAAAAGAATAGAAGAAAGGATTTCCTCAGAAGGCTGGCTAAGAATAGAATAGCAAAGAATGATAACAAAGGCTCTGTCTCGGGCTCTCTGTCTGAGCCAGCTGACTGTGATTGGCCATTAATTAGAAACAACCCCATGAGACCAATCACGGACCCACCTGTTGCATTCCACAGCAGCAGATAATAAATGTTTACATTTTGTTCCTCTCAGCTTCTCAGGAGGAAAAATCCTAAGGAAAGGATTTTTCATGAAAGATGTCTGCGACACGGTTCCCTTCATGGGAGTGTGCTGTGCTGGTGATGGGCTCTGCACAAGTGCCAGATGTTTGTGACCACCAGTAGATGATCAGCACAAGGCCAGCTGAAGCCTCTGGGCTTTGCCCCATGGGTCTCCTCCCATCTCCCAGTGTGAGTGGGATGAGTTTAGGAGCTGAGTTTCCTTCTGGGCCACGGCAGATTCTCCACATGTGCTGCATGCATTCCCTGGGACAGTCTGAGCAAGCTGGTCACTGCTTTTTCTTGTGGGATGTGCATAAGAATCTTCCCAGAAAACACAAAGTTCACCTCAGCTTTGAGCAATTCTCTGCTGGCCACGCTGTCTGCCTGGGCCACATCCCTCATTAATGTTAATTCTTGGTTTATGATTTGTTTCATTCCTGAGCTCTTTTGAATTTCTTTCCCTCTGGTCTCACCGAGATGCTTTCCACATTGCACAGCCCCAGGGCCCCTGGATCCCTGCAGGTCCCACTCAGCCTGCATGGCCTTTGCAGTGGTGCTGAGGATCAGGGCAGTGCAGGAGGGCACCCTGCAGCCAGGTCTGCAGGGGATGCTGGGCTCCCCTCACTGTTCCCTCCATCTGTGCTTGGATGGGACACATGGGGAGTCCTGTCCTTGCCTGTGTCCCCACTTCTGTCCCCTCACACTGACAGCTCCTTGCTTTGTCTTTGCAGTTGGATTGAGGAGCGGTGGCTGCAGCTCATCCCTGCCAGGAGCAGAAGATGCAGGAGGCTGCATAGCAGGTATGGGGCAAATCCCAAACTCTGAGTTCCTGCCTTCCCTTTGGGTTTGCTTGGCTATGTGTGTCCCCTGCTGCAGGCTGGGAGCTGCAAATGGTCCCACAAAGGATGCAGCTCAAGGGTCTTGGCACCATAGTGGTGCCAAGCAGACCCTGCAGCCCTGCTCCAGGGAGGGCTGGTGCAGGAAGGGCACAGGGAACACCCTGCTGCACTGTGCACCCCTCACCTGCTCTGAACACGGGGGTCCTGATGTGTGGGATGGGCAGCAGAGCCCCCAGAGCAGGGCAGGGAGGTGGTGCCCAGCACTGAGTGCCACTGCTGTTCCCCAGTGCCCATCTTCCCCTTCACTTCCCCAGTTGGCACAGCTCTGTAGCCACAGCACTGATTTGGGGTTCTCTAGGTGTTTTGCAACACAGCCCTGTGTATCAGTGCAAAGGAGGTTTTTTTTCTGCCCTGTTTTCTCCCGGTGTGGACAAGACTTGTGGCCAAGCCTGCTGTTATTTTGTCCCTTGCATTCCTCTAAAATAAGGTGCTGCTGGGAGAGGGCCTCATGTCCAGGGTTTCTTTCCTTTTCAACCTTCTTGGCCTGTTTATTGCTCTTACAGTAAATGTTTGTGTCTCCTGTGTCTGCAGTGAGGTTGTGGTACAGACACCACTGCGGGCTGCTTTATGAGGGCTCGATGGTTTCATGAAATGCATCTTCTGTACCTGAGAGTGAAATCAATAAAAGGAAAGATTTTTAAAAATAATACACCCCTAGCTCCTGAGCGGAGGGGGCTCTGTCACGACTGCTTAGCGAGCAGTTTTGTGGGGTTGTGATGACTTTTAGTGCTGGAGAAGGGGGCAGGTAATTTATTTGGAGGCCTGGTGATGGGAGACAGGGGCAGCATCACTGTGTCCTCTGCAAGGTCAGCAGCCAGGGCTTCATCTGCTGATAGGAACCAAGAGCAGCTCCCCAGGCTGGGCCAGGGGAGTGCAGCAGCAGGGCCCTGCTGTGTCTCAGTGATGCTTGGTGTGTGCCAGGGCACAGGAAGGTTTGAGGGCTTGGCTGGGTCTGTCTGAGTGCTCTGGGAGCGTTCTGGGGGCTGGTGTGGGAGCAGCTCTGATCCAGTCTGGGCCCAAATGACTATTCGTAGTACCTAAGGGGAACATGTTTTGGTGTGGTGAGTGACTACTGGAGTGTTGGGACAGTGGGTCTGTCTGCTGTGGGGTGTGCATGGAGGGCAGCACCCTCCCTGGCTCCCAAACACCCCAAGGCCAGGGCACATTCCGTGCCCCAGCCCGGATGCAGGTGGGCGGTGGCAGGATGTCTGTCACTGCCTTCTCCCCCTCATCACTGCCCAACTCTGACCAGTGACAACAGCTCCTTGTTCTCTAGTTTCACACAAATTCTTGGGGTTTGGGTTGGCAGTGTCCTCTCTCAGAGCCCTCGTTCTGCCAGCACACAGTTTTGAGCGAGGAGGAGCAGTTCAGTGATGGCTGCAACTGCAGAACTGCTCGGGGAGGAGGATTTGGAACAGCATCTCTGGGGACTGCTTTAGGACTTGTCCCCTTGGCTGTGCAAGTGACAGGAGCTGAGCAATTAGAGGAGCAGTATTGATCCAGCCTCGGGAGCTGTGACAGCGGCACCGGGCGATTCAATCCCGGTGAAGCCACGTCCTGGACGTGCAGCATCGCTGCCTGCCATCAATAGGCATTTGTCTGAGGCCAGCCCCGTCTGAGGCCAGCCCAGCAAACCTTCTTCTGTGACAGAAGACTCTGCTAGGGCCTGTGACCTTAACTGAGTCCACTCTTTTGTGTCCTGAAGATGGTGGCTTGGTCTTGCTGCAGCCACGCTCGGTAAATGACGTGTCCAGCCCTGCATGCAGGGATGTCTTCTAGTGAGATTTTGCATCCTGAGGCTGATTTCCAGCTGCTTGGAAAGAGCCCTTGGGTCACCAGGTCTGTTCCTCTGCTCTCTAAGCCCTTTCCTATGTTCTCTTGGAGGTTTATTGGCAACTGGAGTTCACAACTTCCAGGCTGCCACTGTCCTGGAGGTGTGAGTGTGCCACCTTACCTGGTGGGATCTCTTTGCAAGATCCCCATCTCCAGGGAGAGCTTGTAAAATCCAGCCAGCGGGCACAACGAAACCAAATCCCCACTCTTGACCCTTTTGGATATGAAATACTGAATTTGGTGAGGCAGTGGGTGCCTGCTGTGTTTGCCGCAGCTGAAATGTGGCTGAGCTGTTGGAGGTCACCTTTGCAGTCCCCGTGGAGCCGGGTGGCCTTCTCTGGTCACGGCACTGCCCTGCGCTTTGGGTTCTGAGCTCATCCGCTATTTTACCACTGGCGGGAGGAGGGGGGGGAATAAAAGCGTGTCTTCAAAGCCCTTTTCCCTTGGGGAAAAGCCAGCTTGGTCAGAAACGTCGGCGCAGAAATGTCATCTGACCCAGCAGCTGCCTCACGCCTCCCGGGGGTCCTGCGGCGCCCGCTCGCCACGGGCCGGGCCCGGCTTTGGGCTGCCGGAGGAAACGAGCCCGGCCGCTGCTTTTTGGCAAGCTCCGGCCGCTCCCTTCCCCCCTGCGGGCTCCAGCAGCCCCTCCTGCTGCCTCCGCATCTGCCCGTGCCCTTCAGAGCACCGCGCTGCCTGGGGGCGCCGGGGCTCGGGGCCGGGGCAGCGCTCGGGGATGGCGGCTCCGGCCGGCGCTTCCTGCCGGCCCTCAGCGCGCAGCGGCCGCGGAGAAGGACGCAGCCACCCTGTCTCCTGTAAGTACCTCTCACTCTTTCCACTGGAGAGTTAAAATTAGCAACTTCTTTTTTTATAAGGCAGGCGTCGCTTTAAGGCTCGCCAGCCCAACTGGGTTTCCTTTTATTACTCCCCCCTCCCCCGGCTCCTTTTCTCTTGATTTTTTTTATATTATTTTGTTGTTATTGTTCAACGCGTGCGTGCACTTTTCTCCCTTTTTATTTCTTTCTTTATTTTTTTTTTATTTTTTTCCCCCCTCCTTCTTTTCGTTCCTTCCTATTTTAAACACGGGTGACGCTGCAGTGTCGGTGCGGAGTTTGGAGCCAAATAAACAGCTCGGCACTCACTCCCCCACCCCGATCGCCTTACAGAGCCCGGGGCCGGAGCCCAGCGCCGAATTTAGCCCCTTATCTATTGTCAGCCTCCGCGGTCGGCGCTGCTCTGCCAGGGGAGGGCTTGCCCCGGACCCCCTTATTGCTCCTGACACAAATTCTCGCTGTGAGTTGTTGTTTTTTCCCTCTCCTTTGTGTTCGTGCTAAAGCACAGAAGTGCCCTTAAAGCAGGAATCGGGACCCGTTGCTTTTTTTTTTGTTTTGTTGTTGTTTTTTCCAGGGCTGGGTGAGCAGGGAGGGAGAGAGGGGGAAACTGAGGCACAGAGGTGAGCATGGCTCCCTGATGGGGACTGGGTGAGCTGGGATTTCCTCTTTGAGGAATCAAAACAAACATAAACCAGGAAGGAAGAGGCAGCAGGAACGGGCTCAGGGGCAGGATCAGTGCGTGTCCCGGGGGATAAATCCCTTTGGGAAGGCCGTGCCCCCTGTCCAGGGCCGGTCCGGTGCCGGTGTCTGTGCCGGGGCTCCACCGGGATCTCCGCCGGGACGGGCCGGGGCCAGCAGCTGGAAGTGGACGTCCCAGCCCGGATCTGCGAAAGCAAACAGGAAGGCGAATGGGGAGCAGCCGCTGTGTTTACTCAGAGGTTATTTATTGTGGTTCCTCAGAGCTTGGTCCTGGGGACTTTAACACCTTCCTGCTTGCTGCTGGGTCCTTTCGGCCAGGGCTGGAGCCGCGGGCACATCGGAGGTGAGCCAGGTGCCAGCATGGTGTCAGGCCCGGTGTCACACTGGGGCTCTCTGTCCAGCTCCTTCTCCTCCCCTGACTGTTCCCTGAATGTTTGTTTTGCTCCAGAGCCCAGCCTGGCTGGGGTGGATGTGTTGGGGCTGGATGTGGTGGGGCTGGGACCAGGGCTGAGCTTGGCTCATCCTAGAAAAATCTTTTTTCAGGGTTTTTATGCTGTTGCTGCTTTGGGATAACTGTTAATAATGCTGATAATGTTCATATCCATGTCTGTGAAAATGAAGGTGCAGAACCTGTAGGAAGGGGATCTTTCAGAAATGCTTTTAGTGTTTCCCTCCCAAGAGGGAGGGAGGAGGGAGAAGTGTTTCCCTTCCCAGGCGTGTGCTGCTCTAGCTCTGATGCTCATGGATGGGGCTGGAGGATAAACTTTGGCTGTGCTTTGGGTTAAACCCTGCCCTTTACCATTGCTGGCTGGGTGAGGGGGGTTCTCCCCTCTGCTTGCCTTGTGTCACAGGGTGGTCTCCTTTGTTTGGGAACCATTACAGGGTCCCAAGGTAACAACAGCTGCAGAGCCTTTTCCTCCTCCTGCTCCTCTTTTGGGCAAACCACCCATTTGGGCTTCATTGATACATTTTTACATCCCCATCCTTCAGCAAAAATACTGATTTAAATATTTTCATTTCTTTCTACAAATTCGTGCCTTACCTTTTCTCATCCCACCTTTGACAAAAAACTGTGGTGTTTGATTTTCTTTCCCAATATTTTCCCTTTTCCAAGAGGAATTGTGGCTGGTGTTTCTCCATGGCATTCCTGCACTCACAATACCTGCCCTGTCCATCTCCTGTGTGCTTCAGGAGCATCCCAGTGGCTTTTCTGCCATGATAACATGGCTGGGAACCATGACAAGCCCTTGGCCTGAGCCGTGGCCATGTGCCAGTGATTCTCCAGCACAGATTTTGGAGTGTGCCACACCAGGATGTGATGGTGCTTGTGGAAGGTGCCAAATGTTGGCATTTCCCATTGCTCTCCTGAGTGTCACCTCCATGCTCTGCTGGGATGTCCTTGTGGGCAACATCCACACCCCCAGGGCTGGCCACAATCATCATCCCTCTTTTGAAGAGAAGGGCTCAGCTGCTTGGGGACCTAAATCCCCCTTGCTGAAACACAGAATTTGGCCTTAAAAAATCCCCTTTTGGGGCAGGATGCTGTTCCTGTGTGCTGGGATGGGCTCTGGATGAATCTGTCTCAGTGGGAACCATCACCCAGGTCTGTAGGGGCTGCTGTGGGGTCAGCAGAGCTCATGGCCTCACTGCTGTGCTGGGGGAGCAGCAGGACAGGATTTGTGTGCCTGGGACAGGAATGTGTGTGCTGTGAGTGAGCAGCAACAGCTGAGAGCCAGCTGTCCTGGTGGATTTGAGCTGCCTGATGAGCTGGGGCTGGGTTCTCACCCCTCTGGCTCAGGGGTACAGCTGATGGCAGAGCCTTTGTGGCACAGGGGACATCCTGGGGGATGAGGGACCTCGAGTTTGTGTCACCCTGGGATGCTCCAGTGGTGCCCTGTTGGGCTCTGGATAGCAGAGTGCTGCTGCTGGCTGGTTTATTTATGGGCTGGGTTGCAGACACTCTGTTTTCAAGGCAGCACAGGAGAAGAGGAAGTTGAAGCAGTCTTTGCCATGTGGCATCTTGTCCCAGTTCCTCCTGTTTGCTCAGAGCGAGGTGGGTTGGGGCTCAGTGGCAGCCACACCATGGTCTGTGCCTCCTGGTGGGCTTTGGTGGCTCCTCCTCAGACAGGTTCCCATGCCCAGGGCCTGGATCTCTGTTCTTGGTGCTTTTACAGCCCCAATGCTAGGTTTGTTTCATTTATTAAATGGAATAACAGTGTCTGGTGTAGTGTGGCTCTGAGCAGAGTCTGGGGCTATGGACCAACGTGGGTTTTGGGGAATGTGCAGAGATGGGTGGGCATGTCACCTCTGAGACAGGCAGATGGCCAGGATGACAATTTTTGTGGCTTTGTTTCCAGGCTGGAAGTGCCAGGGGCAGCTTGGAGCCGTGATGGTGCAGTGTGAGCACTGGGATGGAGGCAGGAGTGTGGTCCTGCCTGGTCCTGCCTGCTCCTGTTGCTGTTGGCCAGATTTTTTCCATCCAAATCTCCTTCTAGTGAGCTCTGCTATGGCATCACCCTCACAGTAATTAGCATTGCCATATCAGGGACAAATTAAGACCTTTTTTGCTTCTTATCCTTCTGGTGACCACCATCACCTTCCCAGCAATGGGGGCTCCTGATTTCACCAGCTCCTCTGCACCCCAAATGAATTCTGGACCCTGCAGCCCCTGGGGAACCTGGTGCTTCTTCCCCAGGAGCTCCAGATGTGCAAACCCTGATTTGGGACAATGCAGGAGCAACATCTGCCTCTGCATTGGGGCCTGCCACAAGTGGTGGTTGCCTTGGGCATGGATGCAATCAGCAGTTTATGCAAATTAAATCAAATCAGCAGCCTTTGGGCACCATGGCTGCTACTCACCAGTGCTTGGGGATGCAAAACCAACAAAGAAATGGTTGCGGGAGGTGGGTTTGAAAGATCCTGGTGGCCTTTGGGAAGGGGCTGAGCCTTTGGGAGTTGTGCTTTGGGAGGGGGGATTGTGCTCCAGGGCCGAGTTCTGGGGTGGCACTGGGGACCTTGGGCCTCCAGGCAGCTCTGGCTCCCAGGCTGAGCCCACCCTGGGCTTTGGGGGGTCTGCAGAGCTGCTCTGGGGTGCTCTGGGTGGGGATGGGGCACAGAGTGGCTGAAAATGTGTCTGGGCTGGGGATGGAGATGAGCTGGGAGAGCTGGAGCTGTTGAGAAGGCTCCAAGGTCTCCCTGGAGCCTTCTCCCCTTCTAGCACCTGAAGGGGCTTCGGGAGAGCTGGGGATGGAGCACAGAGTTGCTGAACATTTGTCTGGGCTGGGGATGGAGATGAGATGAGCTGGAGATGAGGCTGAGGGAGCTGGAGCTGTTGGAAGGCTCCGGGGAGACCTTGGAGCCCCTTCTAGCACCTGAAGGGGCTTCAGGAGAGCTGGAGAGGGGCTTTGGACCTGGATAGGGAGGGATGAGGGCCTGGGATGACAGGACAAGGGGGAATGGCTTCCCACTGCCAGCATGGGAATATAGATGGGATATTGAGAGGAAATTCTTCCCTGTGATGGTGCTGACACCCTGGCACAGGTGCCCAGAGAAGCTGTGGCTGCTCATGGATTCCTGGAAGTGTCCAAGGCCGGGTTGGATGGGGCTTGGAGCAGCCTGAGGTAGAGGTTGGGATGAGTTTTAAGTTTCCTCCCAACCCAAACCATTCTAGGATTTCATGATTTGTGCCACAGTGCCCTTGGGCAAGGAGCAGGAGGATGTGCCAGGCTGGTGCTGAGGACATTCCCCAGTCCCCATCCCAGTGACACAGGAGGGAAGGGCAGAGTTCCCCTCCTGGGACAGTTCCACTCCCAGCTGTGCGCTGTGGGGCTGTTGAGGGTTTCCATTGCTCTCTGGATGGCCTGGAGCTGCAGTTGGGGCTGATGGGATTTCCCCTGGGTAGAACCCACCAGGAGGAGAGAGATTTGTCCCCTGTGCTGCTGGAGGAAATCCCGTCATGGAGAGCCCCCAAATTCCCAGCAGGGAGGGATTTGCTTTGCCCTGGTGCTGCTGAGCTGCCCCTGGGAGCTCCAATGCTGAGATCCTGCCCTGTGCTGGAGCTGGAGGCAGTGATTGTCCCCTTTGGGTGACAAATCCTCAATGTCCTTGGTGACCACGGTGGTGATGTGACCCATGGTGAGGCTGCGCTGGGCATGGGTGTCCCCTCAGGAAGGGGGTGCCAAGGAGGGTGGAGGCAATGTTGGGGTGCTGCTGGGGTTCATGGAGAGAGGAAAACCCTCTGAGTGAAACATTTCAGCTTCTCCTGGGCTCTCCCCACACCCCGGAGCAGGAGGGGAGCAGAACTGCAAGGCCCCAAAAACTGCAGCCATGTCCACCCCCTCCATGGCTCCCATTCCCTCCCTGTGGCCTCAGCACCAGTGAGAGTCCCCAGTGTGGGGCTGGTTTGGGGTGCAGAGCTCGTTTGGGGTGCAGAGCTGCTCCTGCACCCCACCAGTGCAGGCTGAGCTGTGACAACCTCCTGATTTACCCAGTGCAGCATCCAACCCCGAATTCAGCTCCTGATTTACCCAGTGCAGCATCCAACCCCCAATTCAGCTCCTGATTTACCCAGTGCAGCATCCAACCCTGAATTCAGCTCCTGATTTACCCAGTGCAGCATCAAACCCCCAATTCAGCTTCTGATTTACTGAGTGCAGCATCCGACCCTGAATTCAGCTCCTGATTTACCCAGTGCAGCATCCAACCCCGAATTCAGCTCCTGATTTACCCAGTGCAGCATCCAACCCCCAATTCAGCTTCTGATTTACTGAGTGCAGCATCCAACCCTGAATTCAGCTCCTGATTTATTGAGTGCAGCATCTGATCCCCAAATTCAGCTCCTGTTTTACCCAGTCCAGTATCCAGCCCCAAATTCAGCTCCTCATTTACCCAGAGCAGCATCCAACCCCGAATTCAGCTCCCTCTCCTTCTCGCTCTTTTTTTTTTTTTTTTTTTTTTAATGAGTCAACCTCTCATCTGTCATATTAAACCTCCTCATTACCAGGTATCTAAATTTTGCTCTGACAATAGTGACAGGGGAAGCTGAGATCTCATTGCCACGGCTCAGGGGCTCTGGGGAGCTGGCAGGTGGTTATTTCATGCCCTGCAGGGAGCCGTGGGGGTGGGCAACAAGAGCTGGATAATGGGCTCTTGCTTGCCATCATTTGGAAAACCCTACTTTAGTGCAGAGGGAAAAATTCCCCCCGGTCTCTGCCTCTGGAGATGGTGAGAGATGGAGAATGTGGGGGAAGGGGAGCAGATTTGGGGGTCTGGCTGCTGCTCCCTGGGTGTGAAGGTGGATTGGGGTGGGAGTGTGGAGGAGCAGTGGGGACTAGGACGGTCGGGATGGATGGAGATGAGAGATCTCTGAAGCCAGGTCCTGGGATTTGGGGTTTATTGCAAAGGGCCTGGGTGCAGGGGCCTGCTGGGATTTGGGGTTTATTGCAAAGGGCCTGGGAGCAGGGCCCTGCTGGGATTTGGGGTTTATTGCAAAGGGCCTGGGTGCAGGGCCCTGCTGGGAGCTGCAGCCACAGCTCGGAGCAGGCCTGAGAAAAGAGAGAGGGAGAGAGGGTGAGAGAGTAAGAGAATAAGGGAGTAAAAAAAGCTAAGACAGTAAAAAGGGTAAGAGAGTAAAACGGTAAGAGGGCGAGGTTCCTGTTACAACACAATAAATCTTCTGTGTTGAATATTCTAATTCTCACTAACCAGTCTAGTACAAGATACAAATCCTATAGCATTTCCATACAGCCTATAAGAATCATTACATTACCACACTGTGTTACATTTTAAAGCCTAAAAACTCCTCTTTGGGCCCCTTCTGCCAAGCTGTAGGGTCTGCTCTGAGCCTTGGGCCTGTCTGCAAGCAGAGGGTGTTGTTCCATCACAAGGGGATCACCTTCAGCTGGCCACACCATTGTTTTCCAGTTGTTCAGTAACTGAGGGATCTCAAAGCTTCCTTTCATTTCAATCTCACTTATAGTTTCTATAATCTCAAAATCTTTTGGCAGACAATCATATTGATAAGGCTTTCCTGTTTCATCTTCCCCAACAGGAGTGGTTGTGGATGGAGGGTAAATGGGGATGGAGGGTAAATGGGGATGAGGGTAAATGAGGATGAGGGTAAATGGAGATGGAGGGTAAATGGGGGTGGAGGGTAAATGAGGATGGAGGGTAAATGGGAATGGAGGTTAGATGGGGATGGAGGTTAAATGGGGATGAGGGTAAATGGGGGTGGAGGGTAAATGGGGATGGAGGGTAAATGGGGATGAGGGTAAATGGGGGTGGAGGGTAAATGGGGATGGAGGGTAAATGGGGATGAGGGTAAATGGGGGTGGAGGGTAAATGGGGATGGAGGGTAAATGGGGATGAGGGTGGCTGGGAGCGAGGATAGATGGGGCTGGAGGATGGATGGGGGTGGCACAGGGCTGCCCTGTGCCTGCAGTTGGTACCACTGGGGAAGGTGGTACCCTCTGTGCCTACTGGGGTGCCCCCAGGGCATGCAGGGTTCCCAGCCTGGATGTGCACACCTGAGGAAGCTGCTGAGCCACCTGGGACACCACAGGCGGGCTCAGGGTGCTGGGTGACCTCTGCTGCGAGGATGCCACCACCAAAGTCACTGCTCAAGGTCATGAGGCTTAATCTGGCAGCTGCATCAGCCTTTGGTTGCTGTTCTCAGGGTGCTCTGAAGGTTCTTTAGCAGGGGGCTGTCCAAGCCCAGCAATGACCCTGTAGCATCTCCAGAAGAGGGGACCAGCTGCCTCTCTGGGAAGCCACGTGGTGTGAGGGGCTGCAAGTCCCTGCTTGTCCTGGTCCCACAGGCTTTTCCCTCCTGAAACTGGATCCTTCCCTTGGGTCAGGGTTCCCTGGTTGGCTTCTGGACAGCACCAGGCAGGGCTGTGGCTTTGCCAGTGCAGCTCCTGCCCAGCCTCCTTTCCCTGAGTCCCCTGTGTCCCCTCTGCTGTCTTTGGCTGTGCTGGCAGTGCAGAGAAGGTCCCTGGCTGTGCCCCTGCCTGTGCAGAGCATGTCACCAGTCTGGGATGTGCTGTGGATGTGCTGGCATCCCTGGCTGCCTGTGGTGTGGGATGGAGCTGTGATGTGGCTGTAGGGCACCAGCGTTCCTGCTCTGGGGGCTGCCTCCAGTTCTTGTGCTGGTGTTGGCACTGTCACCCTGTGCTGGTGTTGGCACTGTCACCCTGTGCTGGTGTTGGAACTGTCACCTTGTGCTGATGTTGGCACTGTCACCCTGTGCTGGTGTTGGGACTGTCATCCTTTGTTGTATTGCACTAAATAGTTTATTTAGTTGTTGCTTTGGGATTCTTACAATCCTCGTGCTGGTGTTGGGACTGACACCCTTGTGCTGATGTTGGGACTGTCACCCTTGTGCTGATGTTGGGACTGTCACCCTGTGCTGATGTTGGGACTGTCATCCCCATCCCTGTGCTGGTGTTGGGACTGACACCCTTGTGCTGATGTTGGGACTGTCACCCTTGTGCTGATGTTGGGACTGTCACCCTGTGCTGATGTTGGGACTGTCATCCCCATCCCTGTGCTGGTGTTGGGACTGACACCCTTGTGCTGATGTTGGGACTGTCACCCTGTGCTGATGTTGGGACTGTCATCCCCATCCCTGTGCTGGTGTTTGGACTGTCACCCTGTGCTGATGTTGTCACTGCCACCCTGTGCTGATATTTTCTGACTCCACACTGGCACACCCAATGCAGAGGAAGAGAAGATCACCCCCAGTTTAATAATTTCCCCCAAATCCTCCCTTTAACCCACCCTTGCTCAGCAAACCCCAGTAGTTCTCCAGTGCCAGGGCTGTGCTTTGCCTCAGCCTGTGCCAGCCTTGGCACCATGTGAGGTTTTGTTACAGCTCAGCAGAGCTGGTTGCACGCTTGGCATCTGCTTTTCTTCAGAGAATGCTGAATCTGGGTCAGGAATAGATGTGTGTGTGTGTCTTCCCAACTCCTTGGGGGCCTGGCTGGATCCAGCCTCGCTGCTGCTCCCCTGAGCTACCTGCAGCTGCTTTGGCCGCCCATCCCAGGGCATCTGAGCCCTGCCGTGGGTGCAGCAGGCTTGGCAGCTCAGCCCTGGGCTGGCACCTGCGTGCCCAGTGGGATTTGGCCCCGGGCAGGGTCAGGCAGCTGCGGTTTCTGAGCAGGAGCTTTGCTCTGGAGCCGCGTTTCGGGCGCCTTCCTCTCCCCTCCCCCTGGCTGCATCTGGAGGTTCGACACAGGAACCCAGATAGCATCATCCTGAAACCAGAATAGAAGCTTTGGAGGAGACTCGAGCGTGTTTGTGCGGTTTTTATCTCGGTTTGGAGATAAAGAGGTGCTAAACAATGCAAAGCTGGCCGGGTTGGAGTCCCTCAGGGTGCTGGGGACTCGCTGGCACCTCCCTTGCTGCCGTGCCAGGGTGCTGCATCCCTCCTGGGTGCCACATTGCCCTGGCAGCAGTGCCCCCGTGGCACAGCAGAGCAGCACCGTGCCAGGGGCTGTGCCAGAGAGGAAGAGCAGCGTTAACACGAGCTCTGGCCGTGGGGGTTTTAGGGAAGGGGCTTTGCAAAGGAGAAGGAAGTCAGTCCTGCTGATCCACAAACCACACAGAAGGAAACTAAAAGTCCTCGGTGTCAGCATGGAGGATATGTTAAAAAAACAACAATTAGCTCACAAGAGGCAGCGAGAAAGGAAACAGGAAGGCAAGAACTGCAGTTAAACAGGCGGGTTCAAGAGGTGACTTGAGCTAAATCCGTGTCCTGAAGGGATGGGATCCAGCCCTGGCCGTGGGTGGGGAGGTGACTTTGCTCTTTGGCAGGACTTGGTGTCCTCAAGGTGAGGCTCAGAGCCCTCAGCAGCAGCTGTTCCTTATTTGCAGCTGCCTTTGGAGCTGTTGGCAGCAGGTGGGGGCTCTCAGCTGGGCTGGGGGCTGCTGGGGCACTGGGGCCACCTCACCTCCCCATGCAGCTGCTTCTGGTAAAAACTGCAGCTCTGTGGCAGGAGAGATGCAGCAGCTGCTCCTGGCACCCCCAAAGCACCACTGCTACCTCAGGAGTGTCATTGCCACCTCAGGGGCACCACTGCCACCCCCAGAGCAGCACTGCCACCTCCAAAGCATCACTGCCACCTCAGGGGCACCACTGCCACTTCCACAGCACCACTGCCACCCCCAGAGCACCACTGCCATCTCTGGGGCATCACTGCCATCCCTAAAGCATCGCTGCCACCTCAGGGGCATCACTGCCACCTCCAAAGCATCGCTGCCACCTCAGGAGCACCACTGCCACCTCCAAAGCACCACTGCCACCTCAGGAGCATCACTGCCACCTCCAAAGCACCACTGCCACCTCCAAAGCATCACTGCCACCTCAGGGGCACCACTGCCACCCACAAAGCATCATTGCCACCTCCAAAGCATCACTGCCACCTCAGGGGCACCACTGCCACCCCCAGAGCAGCACTGCCACCTCCAAAGCATCACTGCCACCTCAGGGGCACCACTGCCACCTCCACAGCACCACTGCCACCTCCACAGCACCACTGCCACCTCAGGGGCACCACTGCCACCTCCACAGCACCACTGCCACCTCCAAAGCACCACTGCCACCTCAGGGGCATCACTGCCACCTCCAAAGCACCACTGTCACCTCCAAAGCACCACTGCCACCCCCGGGGCATCACTGCCATCTCTGGGGCATCACTGCCACCTCCAAAGCACCACTGCCACCTCCAAAGCATCACTGCCACCTCCAAAGCACCACTGCCACCCCCAAACCATCACTGCCACCCCCGGGGCATCACTGCCATCTCTGGGGCATCACTGCCACCTCCAAAGCATCGCTGCCACCTCCAAAGCATCGCTGCCACCTCAGGGGCATCATTGCCACCCCCAAAGCACCACTGCCGCCTCCAAACATCATTTCTTCCTCCTCCCCTGCCCTGTCCCCTCCCAGCAGGGACAGTGAGGGGCTCAGTGTGGTGTAATCCCCTTCCACTGCAGGCCAGCTCCGTTTGCATTCCTCACCTGGGCTCTCCTGCCTCAGTGGACAGACAGGATGACTTGGTGTGCACAAGGAGATGGACATGGCCCAGCTGGCAGTGCTGGCAGAGCCACTGATGTGCCCAGCAGATCCCACAGCTTGTGAGGGGCCAGGGTTGTGACCCTCTGCCCCTCTCTGGTGAGACAGCCCTGCAGTGCTGCCTCCAGCTCAGGAGGAAGAGCACAAATCTCCTGGAGTGAGTCCAGAACCAACCATGGAGATGCTCTGAGGGCTGGGTCCCCTCTGCTCTGCAGCCAGGCTGGGGGAGCTGGGGCTGTAGCGGGGTCTGGGGACACCTTGGGGCTCCTTCCATTGTGTTAAGGGGCTCCAGGAGAGCTGGAGAGGGACTTGGGACCTGGAGTGATGGAGCAAGGACAGGGTTAGATGGGAAGAAATGTGTCCCTGTTGAGTGGGTGACAGAGAGATGGGATGAGGTGAGCTTTAAGAATTTCACCATTCTGCAGTTCTGTACCACCTTGTACCCTACCTGGTTGTGTGCTGGAGCTCCCTTGCCATGGCCTTTTTCCCACAGAGGAGCTGCAAGACTGGGACAGTTTATTGCTGTCATTTCTGTCTGTGGACAAACCTGACACCCCCCAAAGTGTGTCTGGGGCTTGGGTCCATGAATTCGGTTCCTGTGGCAGAGAGGAGCCTCCCTTTACTCCCAGCCAAACCTTGGATTGATGGAGCCTTAAGGAAAAACACATTTTGGGGCTGTGTTTTTTGCAAATTTTGGGTAAAAGGTGGGTTGGTCCCTCAGTGAGAGCATTGGGTGCCTGGGGGAGCAGCTGCTGCCTTGGGCTGTGACCTGCCATGCCTGTCACCTGCATTTCTCCCTCCAAACTGGGACTTTCTGTGCCTCCATAAGATGAGCTGTGTGTTCACAGGGCAGCATTTTTCCTCTTTTCCCAACCTTCAAATGTCCTTTGAAGCTCCTTTTGCAGGTTCCCTTGCAGCCAGGGATGTCCTCGTTGCCCTGGACCCGTTTTGGGGATGGAGATCAGGAAAACATCTCTTGAACTGCTGCCAACCCATCCCAATTTTGCCCTCCCTCATGTCACTGGCTCTGCTGTGTGTTCCTGCATCGAGGAGCACGGTGCCACATGCTGGGAAAAAGCAAAAGAGCTCCAAAGGGAAATACAATTTTTTTTGGAAAGGATGCGTTTATTTGCCTTTATTTGTCTTCCTAAAGCTTTCAGATTAATCTTTTTGATCTTGCCTCTGCAGCTGCATGGCCAAGGTTTGGTTTCTTTCAGCTGACATTGTGCTGAGAGCACGCAGCACTGCAAGGGGGGTGTTAAGGAAGGGCAGCAGAATTCCTTTTGCTCTGGAGAAGGGGAGGTGTGTGGAGCTAACTTTAGCAAGGAGCAACTAAAAAAGGGATGCAATAAAAGTGTATTAAAAATAGCAAATGGCTGTAGAAAGTGGATGTGAGACTCTCAGTGTCCCCTGCTTGTGCCCAGAGAAACGTGGGGCTGGAAAAGCGACAGAGCAGCGCAGAGCCCCTGCTGCCTGTGCAAAGCAAAGGTGAAACCACTTAGAAGTAGGTGAAACACATCAGAAGTTTGTACAGGAGATTTAAAAAAATCATCCAGAAATAAAGACTTGAAAGAGATCTCAGCTCCTCTGTGTCCTCAGCTCATGAGCTGGGGATTCAGCCCCCCAGCTCCCTTGTTTTGTAAAAACATCTCCCAGCTGAGATTCCTCTGCGCTTTTCCTTTCTTTCTTTCTTCCCCCCCATTTGCAAAATGCTAACTCTGCTCTCTCGCCTGTCTCTCCAATTTGGAGCAATTTACTGCGAGCCGGGGATGAATTACTCAGCACAGAGTTAACCAGCACCTGCTCGGAGTTAATTGGCATGTGTGCTAATTGCCGTGATAGTCACACTTGTGCGAGCTGAGAGCGGGGAGGGGGGAGCTCCTCCAGCCCAGAGCTCCTCATGTTCAGTTCCCTGAGCCTGCCTGAGGTTCCTGCCACTGCAACAGGGTCAGGGTGGCTTTTTCCAGCGGGTTTGCAGCTCCTTTTCCATGCCCTTGGGTCCTCCTTGGCAGGGTGTGGGAGCTGGGATGGTTTCCTTGGAAAAGGAGGCTCAGGAGAAAGGAAGAAGCTGCTGTCAGAGAAGGAGATGAGGATTTAACGAGTGGGGTTGTTGTATATAAAATCGTTTGAGACCCCAAAAGTGAGAGGTTATTTAGGAGCTCAGCTCCTTGTGGCAGTCTGTGCTGTGGTGTCAGCACCCAGCACATCCCCATGGCTGTCCTGAGCAGCCCAGACCCTGCCAGGGGGCACAGGGACCCTGGCACAGAGCCCAAAATGCCCCTGTGGGTTTCATTATGACCCATGGAGCAAATTACCAACCTTAGATGAAGATCAGCAAGCCACAACAGTTTAAGTGGAATAATAGTGAAGTTATCACGGGGTGGAAAAGCGGATTTTGGGGTTTTCAGAATGGGGGTTTAGGAGGCAAGATGGAGGGATCTGGGCATGTCCAGCCTTTCTCCTTCTTCTTCTTGGCCTCCATCTTCTGCTGTGACGGTGGCAGTTTTGGGTTGGTTTAGAGTAGAAGCTCACTGTCTAACATAGGTGATAGGTATTGGAAAGTTATTGTACATATTGCACAGGTAGTTTTTAGTATAAAGATATAACACTGCCCTGGGGGCAGGCAGAGTGCCTGGAACTGTCCTGCTGGATGGACCTCAGCAGGGCACGAGAAAATTTTTTATAGTTAAGATAAAATAAACAACCTTGAGACCGAGAAATGAAGAGCCGTGACTCCTTCTTCAAGCACCAGGCTGGGAAAAGAGACTTTGGAACTTTTCTCGGGGTCACTCTGAGCAGCAGAGACCCTGACACTCTGGGTGCTTGTCTCTGCAGGGTTCAGGTGCTTTAATTCCACCTGATCACAGAGGAGGGTCCTGGCTGATCTTGGTGCCTCAGGCTGGGCAGTGAGGGAGCCAAAGCAATTTGGTCAGAGTGGATCCTCCTGGCTTGGGGCTGAGCCCCAGCAGCAGTGCCAGCAGAGATGAGGGTGCTCTCCAGGTTTCTTGCTCTTCCAGCTGCTGTTCAGAAACTCAAACCAGGTGGTTGGACTTTCTGAAAGAGCCACCTGGGCAGGAAACGTGAAAATACCTGGGTTTAAAAATAAGGCGGGGGAAAAAACCCAACCTAAAAAACAAATAAACTCACCCCAAAACCTCAATTCCACGAAGAGAAAAGGGAGGGGTTTGAAATCCCCTCTGTCAGGTGCATTTGGAGGGCAGCAAACATTCTGTGCTCTTCTCCATCCTCCTCCTCCTCACCCCAACCAAGGGCTGCCCTCCCCATGGGGTGTTTTCCTTCTCTTGCAAGGCACAGGGGTCAAGAACTCCTTTTCTCCCCATGATGATGAGCAAAAACCTGTTAAGTCACCTTTTTCTTTTGGAAAACTTTATCCAGCAGCATGAGCAAAGCCTGAGGCTGCTGGGAGCATGGTCCCCATCCAGCCAAGGTGCTGAGGATGCAGAGTCAGGGCTCAGAGCAGCAGGAGGAACCTGGTTTGGTGGCTGAAAAAAGGGGATTTGGTTTGAAACACTTGGGGTGTGTTTGTGGCCTGGGGAGAGCAATGTGGTTGGAATCCCATGCAAGAAACAGCAGCTGGTGTGGGGCTGAGGGCAGGGATGAGCAGCTCTGGGGTTTTCTCCTCATCCCTACAAACATCCCATCCCTTTGAGCACTGTGCAGCTCTTGGCTGCCATAGCATCCCGTGAACAAGTCCCACAACGAAATTGTGTTAAAATATGTTTCCTTTCACTCAGTTGAAATTTACTGCCCGTTGTTCTGCAGTGTTTATTGTTGCTTCTGGAGAGTTCCTCTCTGGTTTGGACAGTAAATCTGCTGTCTTTCAGAGCATTTCTCTGTCCAAGAGCTGCAGCACACGGAAAGAATTAGCATCTTGCCCTGTGTCTGGTTGTGGAGCTGTTGCTACTTTGTGGTTTTGAAGATGCTGAAGGTGAATATTTTTCAGCCAGTTTAGAGAAGTGGCGACTCTGAAGGGAAAAGCAGCAAAGCAAACCCAACAAAAAGTTCCTCCTCTTCCAAAATTTCTTTGTGTGTGCAAAATCCTCACCTTGGTTCTGAGCCTTTGGGCTGTGGGCTCACAGTGAGGGAAATACCAAGAGGACATTGCAGGTGGATGAAATAAAAATCCTCATTTTCCTTTTGCTTCTTGCTGTATCACTGACCTTTGAGGGATGCTCACATGGTGTGAGTTGGAGCAGTGATGCTGTGGAAGTGGGGATGCCCAGAACTGGTGATGCCCCAGAATTGGTGATGCTCCAGAATTGGTGATGCTGCAGAACTGGCGATACCCCAAAACTGTTGATACCCCAAAACTGATGATGCCCCAGAACTGGTGATGCCCCAGAACTGTTGATACCCCAAAACTTCTGATGCTCCAGAACTGGTGATACCCCAAAACTGGTGATGCCCCAAAACTGGTGATGCTCCAGAATTGTTGATACCCCAGAACTGGTGATGCTCTGGAAGTGGTGATGCTCCAGAACCCAGAACTGGTGATGCCCCAGAACTGGTGATGCTCTGGAACTGGTGATGCTCCAGAACCCAGAACTGTTGATACCCCAAAACTGGTGATCCCCAAAACTGGTGATGCTCTGGAACTGTTGATACCCCAAAACTGGTGATCCTCTGGAAATGGTGATGCCCCAGAACTGGTGATGCTCTGGAACTGGTGATACCCCAAAACTGGTGATACCCCAAAACTGGTGATGCTCCAGAATTGTTGATACCCCAGAACTGGTGATGCCCCAGAACTGCTGATACCCCAAAACTGGTGATGCCCCAAAACTGGTGATGTCCAGAATTGTTGATACCCCAGAACTGGTGATGCTCTGGAAGTGGTGATGCTCCAGAACCCAGAACTATTGATACCCCAAAACTGGTGATCCCCAACACTGGTGATGCTCTGGAACTGTTGATACCCCAGAACTGTTGATACCCCAAAACTGGTGATGCCCCAAAACTGGTGATCCTCTGGAAATGGTGATGCCCAGAACTGGTGATGCCCCAGAACTGGTGATGCTCTGAAACTGGTGATACCCCAAAACTGGTGATGCCCCAAAACTGGTGATGCCCAGAACTGGTGATGCTCTGGGACCTATTTTTGGGGCTTTCCACGGTGGGATGGGGAGCAGCAGCCAAAGGATGCCTGTGGCACTGGCTCAGTGTTCCCCATGGTGACAGTGCTCCTCACAGCTGGATGGTTGCTCCTGTTTGTTGCTGGGAAGGGAACATGCACCTATTTTGGTAAATAATGACTCAATAATTAAATGCCATCCCTGTAAGATCTGTCCTTGCACAGAGTCTTGCTGATGGGATTTATGGGTAAAAAACCCCAGGTTTTGCTGCCCTTTGTCCCTCTGATCTTCTCCCTGGCCTCCTCATACCTCATCCTCCCTGGAGGGCAAATTGTGGATGTCAGGATGGGGAAAAGAGTCCCTGTTCTCCTGCACTGAAACCACAGAACATGGTTGATGAATAACCAATAAAGTGATGAATAACCAATAAATTGATGAATAACCAATAATAAAGTTACTCACAATGAATAACTTTACCCCCCAAAAAAAAGCAGAAAAAAAGATTGAGTGACTCACATGACTCAGTGAACCCCAAAACCGAGTGTGGGAGTGAGACATTTGGGTTTTTTGTTGGAGCATGGTCTGGTGAGGAGGTGAAGGATGGGCCAAGGTCTTCAGCAGGGTCTGGGGGTGCTCTGGGGTGGCAGAGGAGCAGCTTGGTCAGGTTGGCTGTGGCCGCTGCTTTGAATTTGGGAGAAAAAGCTTTTGGGTTTTTTAATGTTTTTTGTGACAAGGCTGGGGACTGCCAAGTTGAGGCAGATCGGAAGCTATTTTGGGACTGGCTTTTCCCTTTGCCTGGGTCTTGGCACAGGGCACCTTGCCTTAAATGCAGTGTTATCACTGCTGTTATGCAGCTGCTTAGAGAGCAGGGAGAGAGACATACCTGTGGAAAATGGACTGAAATTCCCTCTTGGTCCCCTCTCTGCAGTGCTGGGAAATGACATGAGATGGGCTGGGGGGCTGTGCCAGAGGTGCCTGGGTGTGGGATCTCAGCACAGCAGCCCTGATGTGCAGAGACACCGAGACAACCCTTGGGGGGCTCGGAGGTCCTGGAATGTTGCCAGAAGTGTCTGGTGGCTGGACTCTGACCCTGCACAGGAGACAACACCTGTGTGAGGATGGGAGGATCTCACGGGGATAAATGGTGAAGGGATAGGTTAATTATAGTGTGAAACACAGGGTTTGGAATTTCAGTACAGGGGGGTTCTAGAGAAACAAGATGGAGGAATTGGGGCGTGTCCTGCCCTTCTTCTTCTTCTTCTTGGCCTCCATCTTCTGTGGTGGTGGTGGCACTTTGGGATTGGCTCTTACTAAAAGTGCACTTGTCAATAGGGGTGAAAGGTATTGGGGAAAATAGGTAAATATCTTACACGTAGTTTTGGGTATAAAGATAAGTGACCGCCCCGAGGGCTCTCAGTGTGCTCATGGCTGACGGGCTGTGCGGACCTCTGTCGGGCCGAGAGAAAATCTTGTAGATAAAAACCAATAAACACTGAAGAGAGAGAAAAAACCTGAAGACTCTTCTCGTCCTTTGGAGCTGTCCCAAGGCCATCCCGAGCCTTTCCAGGCCATCAAAAACAGCTGAGAACGGGACAGTGCCCTGGTACATCTGGGTGCAGCCTCTGGTGCTGGGGGATGCAGATTAACATGGGAGCCCCTGAGAGCTGCAGAATTTGTCCCTTTGGGGAGAGCTTTGGGCACAAGACACCCCCAGATGCACGGAAACACCCTGTGGCTGAGCCCAGTGAAGGCCAGGCTGTCTCAGCTGCCTTCAGAGTCCTCCTTTCCCCTATAAAAATGAGGTTTCTGTGCCTGGTTATAAGGTTCCTTTCAAGCAATCAAATAAAGACATTTGAAAATTCCAAATTGGAGATTAGTGCAGAAACTGGAGACGGATTTAAATTGCCCCAGCTAATCACCAGCCACTCGACTGCTTATGACTTTATTAAGAGAAAAAAAAATAAAAAAAAAGTCTGGAGTGTCACAGAGGAGCAGGGATTCAGGGGCTCACTGCTGCCACCTCCTCCTCCTCACCCAGCATCGTGTGTCCTGTGTGTTGCTGCCCTCCATCCTTGGGCTCCTTTGGAGAAATAAATCCCTGAGCTGGGTGGGACAAAGAAGCAGAGGGTGGGATTTGGGTGCTGAGGGGGTGCTGGATGGGGTCTGGGATCAGGATCTCACTCCTGTCTCTGTCCCTGTGCAGGTTTCTGAGCAGCTGCTGACGTCTCATCCCCGCTGGATCAGGCTGTGGAGGCCGGTACCATGAACTGAGCACGGAGCCGCGCCGAAATATTTTTTTTTTTGTTTTGGCTTTTTTTTTTTTTTTTGGGGGGGGTTTGTTTTCTGCCTGAGAGAAAAGCCCCTCCAGGCTCTTGGATGCAAGCATCCTAAAGTGGGGTTGCTGCTCCCCTCCCTGAGCCCCAGTGGTCCCGGCTGTGCTGAGGATTCGCCGAGAAGATGGGGAGGAAAAAGATCCAGATCCAGCGGATCACGGACGAGCGCAACCGGCAGGTCAGTGCTGGGTGTCCCTGCTCCTTCTCCTCACCCTGCTGCCTTTGGGGGCTCCAAAATTTCCCGTTTCCATCCCACTCTGAGCCACCAGAGCTGTGCTTCTCCCATTCCATAAAATAAGCAGAGATTTAGGCCAGATCCAGGCAGATCCAGGCATTGCTCCTCTCTTTGGAGCTATTTCCATCTAAGTGCTTTTCCAGAAGAAAGTATCTTCTCCACTTAGTTAGTTCCCCCCTCCCTTTTTTTTTTTTTATTTTTGTCTTGCAGAAAATATATTTCAGTTGACATTTTCCATGTGGTTTTTCCAATAAAAAACAGCCACAACAAGTATCCATTTTGCTGAACGCAAACAACTCAAATTATTCCGTTTTTTTTTTTTTTTTTCCCCTCCTCAATTGTAGACTTAAATGACTCCAGGGCTTTTTTCCTTGGGCTCTTTTGAAGCCAAGCCCAAGACACGCATGTGCATGTGTGCAGGAATGCATTCATGTATCTCAGAGGGAAAACAAAAACCAGCAGATTATTCCCAAATTTCCATGCTCCTTAAACTGGAGTGCTGGAGCAGCAGCACTTTGCCAGCTCAGGTTTGCTCTGGGATGGTTCTGTCCATGTATTTCCCATTACCACAGGACTTCCAGGCTTTGCTTTCTGTGCTCCAGCAGATCCAAGCTGCCTTTAGTCTAGCATGAGCTGCCACGCTTCTTTCCTGCCACTTTCACTGCAGAAAAACAGAAAAAAACATTAAAAAAAACCATGTGGATATATTCCTAATCCTTAAAGAGTGTCAGAGAACAGAATTGGATGAACCACTTTATTGCTCCTCAGCAAAACAATGGGAAATGGCAGATTTTCCTCATTATAACTTGGTGGTGGGGGCTGGGGTGGGCATCAGAAATTTCTGCTGATGTCCCAGTTGCTCCTGGGGCTGTTTATATCCATCATGAGGAGGAAACAGAGCCTCAGGGGTTGTTGGAGGATCTGGAGTGTATTTTAAGGGGTGCAGAGGGGAGTGAGGGATCTGCAGTGACTGAAACCTTGTTCAGACAAATGGAAAATAATTGGAAATGCTGGAGGGGAATGGCTTGATAGACCTTGGGGGAAGCAAGGAGGCAGCAGCTGAGTGAAGGGATGTTCCTGAGGGATGAGCTCTCACAGCCCTGGGTGGGATTTGGCAGCAGGAGCTGCTCTGCATGGCTGTGTGTCGTGGCTTTAGTGCCTCTCTGGTGTCCCCAAATCCCAGTTCCCTGGGCTGGGGGACACTGCTTTTCCCTGGCTGGGCTGGTTCTTCCAAAACCCAGCACGGGAGCATCACTCCCCAGCCCAGAGCAGCACATCTTGCTTTGCTCTCAGCAGCCAGCCTGATCAAATGGGGTGGCAGCAAAGCAGCAGCTGGATTGGTCACCAGCACAGCTTTGCCATCAATTTTCACTGCTCCCTTTCTTTGGGAGAAAAGGACATGCAGGAAGATGGGACATTGCATGATGAAGGAGCGCTGCAGGCATGCTGGGTGGCACCTTGGCATGTCCTGGTGGGCTCCTTGGCATGTCCTGGTGGCTCCTTGGCATGCTGGGTGGCTCCTTAGATGTCCTGGTGGCTCCTTGGCATGCCTGGAGGGCTCATTGGAATGTCCTGGTGTGGCTCCTTGGCATGTCCGGGTGGCTCCTTGGCATGCTGGGGTGGCTCCTTGCCATGCTGGGTGGCTCCTTGGCATGTCCTGGTGGCTCCTTGGCATGCCTGGAGGACTCATTGGAATGTCCTGGTGCCTCCTTGGCATGCCCTGGTGGCTCCTTGGCATATCCTGGTGGCTCCTTGCCATGCTGGGTGGCTCCTTGGCATGTCCTGGTGGCTTCTTGAGCTCCTGGTGGCTCCTTGGCATGCCTGGGTAGCTCATTGGCATGTACTGGTGCCTCCTTGCCATGCTGGGTGCCTCCTTGGCACGTCTGGTGTCTCCTTGGCATGCTGGGGTGGCTCCTTGGCATGTCTGGTGGCTCCTTGTCACATCCTGGTGGCTCCTTGGCATGTCCTGGTTGCTCCTTGGCATGCCTGGTGGCTCCTTGTCACATCCTGGTGGCTCCTTGGCATGCCTGGTGGCACCTTGGCATGCTGGGTGGCTCCTTGGCATGCCCTGGTGCCTCCTTGTCACGTCCTGGTGGCTCCTTGGCATGTCCTGGTGGCTCCTTGGTATGCCTGGAGGGCTCACTGGAATGTCCTGGTGGCTCCTTGGCATGTCCAGGTGGTTCCTTGGCATGTCCTGGTGCCTCCTTGGCATATCCTGGTGTCTCATTGGCATGTCCTGGTGTCTCCTTGGCATATCCTGGTGTCTCATTGGCATGTCCTGGTGTCTCCTTGGCATGTCCTGGTGCCTCCTTGGCATGCCTGGGTGGCTCCTTAGATGTCCTGGTGGCTCCTTGAGCTCCTGGAGCTGCTGGGGTGGGTCCAGAGGAGGCCATGGAGATGCTCTGGAGCCAGGCTGGGGCTGTTCAGCCTGGAGAAGGCTCCATGGAGATCTAAAAGGGCTCTGGAAAGCTGGAGATGGACTTTGGAGAAGGAGCTGGAGTGACAGGACAAAGGGAGGATGGTTTTGAACTGAAAAGAAGGAGATGTAGGTTGGATATCAGGAGAAAATTGTTTCCTGTGAGGGTGGGGAGGCCCTGGCACAGAGGAGCTGTGGTTGCCCCATCCCTGGAAGTGTCCAAGGCCAGGCTGGACAGGGCTTGAAGCAGCCTGGGATGGTGGAAGAACCTGGGGTGCCACAAGATGAGCTTTTAGATCCCTTCCAACCCACCCCAGTGTGTGATTGTGTGAATTCCAGCAGCAGCCAGGACCAGGGGAGGAGAGGAGCAAAGTAAGAGTCACTAATGTCATTAGAGGAATTACTGCAGAGGATTTGCCACAACAGATCAGGCCATCAGTCCTTCAGGGCCAGGCTGCTGACTCTGGCAACTGCCAATATGGTTTACATCAGGGGAAAGGCAAAAAATCCCCTGCTAGTGTGGGGCAGTAATTCCTTCCTGACCCCTTTGGTGATCGGCTTATGCCCTGGAGCATGAGATTTGATTACCCTCTTAGACTTACAAGGTTAATTCTTCCAGATGAGCCTCGTGCACGGTGTCAGGGGAGGTTTGAGGTTTCTGTCCCAGGTCACGAGTGTATGCACAAAGCCCTGGTAGGTGATGCTGTTGTCTGATGTGCTGGCTAAATGGCAAATCTTTGATTTTCTGTGCAGGAGAGGGATGCTCTTGGGCCCTGTCTGCAGAGGGAATATCCCCTCATCTCTAGAGGGGCAGTTTGGTGGTTTGTGTTCTGAGTGTGCCCAGGCTGCTGGTTGGTTTGGGGAAGGTCACCCCACACTTTTCACTGCCCAAGAACCCAAACCAGGCTTGGCCCTGCTCTTCAAGGCCAAGAGCTGCCCCATTGTTTGGACCCCACATCTCAGCCTCACCCCATTGCCTCCAGTCTTGGCTGAGCCCTGTAAGGTGTGGTTTCTGCAGAGGGAATATCCCTTCATCTCCAGAGGGATAATTTGGTGGTTTGTGTTCTGAGTGTGCCCAGGTTGCTGGTTGGTTTGGGGAAAGTGACCCCACACTTTTCACTTCTCAAGGGCAGAACCCACACCATGCTTGTCCCTGCTCTTCAAGGCCCTATTGATTGGACCCGACATCTCAACCTCACCCCATTGCCTCCAGTTTTGGTGGCTGAACCCATCAAGGTGTGGTTTCTACAGAGGGAATATCCCATCATCTCTAGAGGGATAATTTGGTGGTTTGTGTTTTGAGCTGTGCTCAGGTTGCTGGTTCATTTGGGGAAGGTCACCCCACACTTTTCACTGCTCAAGAACCCAAACCATGTTTGTCCCTGCTCTTCAAGGCCCTATTGATTGGACCCCACATCTCAGCCTCACCCCATTGCCTCCAGTCTTGGCTGAGCCCATCAAGGTGTGGTTTGCCCAGGTGTCCCTGGCACTGTGGCTGCAGGAACAGCCCTGGGCTGTTTGTTCTGGTGGACACCCTCGTGTTTTCCTGCTGGGGCTCCTCCAGCTGCTTGGAGGGTCAGTCAGAGCCTGGAGGCCACCCCAGCAGGGACAGAGGGACAGGTCCTGCTGGGAAAAGGGACAGAGGGACAGGTCCTGGTGCGGAAAGGGACAGAGGGACAGGTCCTGGTGGGGAAGGGGACAGGGAGACAGGTCCTGGTGGGGAGGGGGACAGAGGGACAGGTCCTGGTGGGGAAGGGGACACAGAGACAGGTCCTGGTGGGTAAGGGGGCAGAGGGACAGGTCCTGCTGGGTAAGGGGACACAGAAACAGGTCCTGGTGGGTAAGGGGGCAGAGGGACAGGTTTTGGTTTTAGAGCCCGTCCTGCCACAGCTGCAGGAGCAGAACCACAGCTGGCTCCCACCTGTGGCACTGCCATCTCCTGGTGTTGGGAGCTGCCCCCCAGCAGAGCTTTTGGGTGGCTGAGAAGTGCAGAATGCTGCTGGGGAGGGGGAGCTGTTGGTGAAGGGAGCTGCCCAAAGGTGGTTTGATTTGAGCAGAGTGCACTGGGCTGGTGCTGGTGCTGTCAGTGCCCAGAGCACGTGGAGGCCGCAGCAGCGCAGAGACCAGCCCTGCACTTTGCAGGGGCTGAGGCGATTAGAGCTGAATCTCATTAGTGCTTCATTATCTCTGGGAGGTAATGGGGAGGGGCAGCAGCTCCCCCTGCCAAGTGTGCCCAGAGCTGCCCCTGCTCTGCCCTCCTGCCACACGTGGTTTTGTCTCGAGGGCTGCAGGACCCTGGGGCTGCATTCTGGTGACTCCATGGGCTGTGGCTGGGGTGCAGCAGCCTCACTGAATTAAAGCTGTTCAGCTGCAAAATTGATACTGTGGTGAGACCCAGAGTGGAGTGGAGCCTTCCCATGTGGAGAGGGAGCAGGTCTTGGCACCTCAGGGCATCTCCAGCTCTTCCCTGGAGGCTGCTCTGCCCTCAGAGCAATGCTTAGCACAAAGCCATGACCTCCTGCCTCTTATTTTCTTTTTCTGCTTTTTATTTGCTGAGAGAGCATTGGCCAGGCCTCGTGCCTTCCCCATCAGTGTTCTGGGGGTGGGGGACCCTCAGCAGCTCTGTCTGCACTGCAGCAGGGCCAGGGAGCCCCAAACCAGCTCCCTCTGCCCCAGCTGGCTCCTGTTAGCAGTGTGGTGGCGAGAGCTGAGCGTGGGCTGGGATTCAGAGCCCAATGTCTGCCCTGCAGCTGGAGCTGCTGCTGGAGCCAGCACCCAGCCCCAGCCAGCCCTCCAGGATCACTCCTGCTCTGCTTCCAGCTCAAGGCAGGCTGGGCAGGCTGGGGACTCCAGATGGGCAGGCAAGGAAAGGAGAACACCCCAGTGAGGTCCCACAAAGGGACAGCAAGGTGGGAGGTTTTGGTTCAGCAAGGTGGAAGTGGCAGCTGGGCAGCCCCTGGCACAGGAGGGCTCGTGGTGCCCTTGGATAAGGGATAATGGGGGCTGGTGAGCAGGAGATTGGGCACCCCTGGGCAGTTTTGGGGTGCTGAGCCCCAGCTCTGTGGCCCCCAGGGTTGGGCACTCTCAGTGCAGCTGCAGCGAGCGAGGACAAGATCTCCATGGCTCGAATATTCCACTTCAAAACCCGCAGCCCCCGGACAGATGGCAGCTCTGCTGGGGATTTTGCTGAAATTTATTTTCTCTTGATTTGGCAATATGTGATTTCCAAGGCTGATAATCATCTTTGTGCTTGTGAAGTGTCTGCCTTTGGAGGATCCCAAAATAGGCAGCAATGGGAACCGTTGGGAAGAGGGAGGCGAGAGAGGAGAGCTTGGGGTTGGGTCCAGTTGGGGAAACTGAGACAGAACATTCTTTGTGCATTCCCCTTCCTTTTGCTCTTCCTCCTGTGGTCATTCCATTTGTCTCTGGGAGCAGGGTGACCACAGCTTCTGACTGTGGGATCTCAGCACAGCAGCCCTGATGTGCAGAGACACCGAGACAACCCTTGGGGGGCTCGGAGGTCCTGGAATGTTGCCAGAAGTGTCTGGTGGCTGGACTCTGACCCTGCACAGGAGACGACACCTGTGTGAGGATGGGAGGATCTCACGGGGATAAATGGCGAAGGGATAGGTTAATTATAGTGTGAAACACAGGTTTTAGAATTTCGGTACAGGGGGTTCTAGAGAAACAAGATGGAGGAATTGGGGCGTGTCCTGTCCTTCTTCTTCTTCTTCTAGTCGTCCATCTTCTGTGGTGGTGGTGGCACTTTGGGATTGGCTCTTACTAAAAGTGCACTTGTCAATAAGGGTGAAAGGCATTGGGGAAAATAGGTAAATATCTTACACGTAGTTTTGGGTATAAAGATAAGTGACCGCCCCGAGGGCTCTCAGTGTGCTCATGGCCGACGTGCTGTGCGGACCTCTGTCGGGCCGGGAGAAAATCTTGTAGATAAAAACTAATAAACACTGAAGAGAGAGAAAAAATCTGAAGACTCTTCTCATCCTTTGGAGCACGGGCTGTCCCAAGGCCATCCCGAGCCTTTCCAGGCCATCAAAAACAGCTGAGAACGGGACACTGACCATGGCTGTCCTTGCTTTCAGGTGACCTTCACCAAGCGTAAGTTTGGTTTGATGAAGAAAGCCTACGAGCTGAGCGTGCTGTGCGACTGTGAGATCGCCCTCATCATCTTCAACCACTCCAACAAGCTGTTCCAGTATGCCAGCACCGACATGGACAAGGTGCTGCTCAAGTACACCGAGTACAATGAGCCTCACGAGAGCCGGACCAACGCCGACATCATCGAGGTGAGGCCCAGCTGTGCCCCCAGGGTGGGGCCAGGGCTTGGGCTGGGACCACTCTGTGTGCTGGGAGGGCATGGAGCCAGCAGATCTGCCACACTCAGGTGGATTTGGCATGGTTTGGGTTCAGCAAACCCATGGAAATAGGCTGTTCTGGGTGGTGGAGTTGTCTCCAGTTGTGTGGTGCCCTGATGTCCTGAAGCTTGAGGTGCAGGTTTGCTGTGTTGGACCCTGCTGTGGAATCCAGGCAAACCAGGAGATGGATTTGGGCTGCTGCTGGAGTGCCTGGTGCAGCTGGTGACATTGTTCTGAAGTGTCTGGTGCAGCTGGTGACATTGTTCTGAAGCGCCTGGTGCAGCTGGTGACATTGCCCCCACCTGATATTCAGGCACAGTAGGCTGGTGGGAGGGCACCAGTGGCCAAATTGCAGGGGAATTCAGGTGGGATGGACCAGGTGGGATGGTCCAGGGCCTGCTCAAAGCATGGCCATGATCATGGGATGGTTCCTGCTCAAAGCATGGCCAAGCTCATAGGATGGACCAGGGCCTGCTCAAGGCATGGCCAAGCCCATGGGATGGATCAGGGCCTGCTCAAGGCATGGCCAAGCTCAAGGGATGGTCCAGGGCCTGCTCAAAGCATGGCCAAGCTCATGGGGTGGTCCAGGGCCTGCTCAAAGCATGGCCAAGCTCATGGGATGGACCAGGGCCTGCTCAAAGCATGGCCAAGCTCATGGGATGGACCAGGGCCTGCTCAAAGCATGGCCAAGCTCATGGGATGGACCAGGGCCTGCTCAAAGCATGGCCAAGCTCATGGGATGGTCCAGGGCCTGCTCAAGGCACGGCCAAGCTCATGGCTTGGTGGCTTTGCTCAAGGCTTGTCTGCTTGTGTTTTGTGGCTCTCCAGGGATGGCCCAAGCACCAGCCTGACCCACGCCCAGCTCTGCCACTGGCACCATGCCCAAGCTGTGCCCACTTCAAGGCTGCTCTCCTCCAGCCTGCTGGCATCACAGGAGATGCTCAGGTGCCCACACTGGCTCTCTGCTCAGCTTTGTCCTTGTCCCTGATGCTGGCAGAGGGAGCATGGGGCACATTTGGCTCTCAGGGCAGTGCCAGCAGTGCCTTGGTTCTTGGTCACATCCTGTCCCTCACAGTGGCTGGGCAGATGGAGCTGCAGGGACCTCAGCATGGGGGCAGCTGCCATTAAACCTGGACAGACAGACAAATGAAGGGCTTGGCTTTGTCATTAGTGGCATTGTGGGCATCACTTAATGCCCTCAGAGCCACTGTGGCAGAGTGGAGCAGCACAGCCTGCACTGCTGGAGGAATTGAGCTTCTGTTTCTGCCTTTGAATTCCTTTGGTGCCCCTTGGCCACTGTGCTCCACCTTTGATTTCATGAAGGAGAAGGGAAAAAAAACCCAGCCTGCCTCCTCCCCCAAAATCTTGCTTTCTTTTTCTTTTTTATTCTCTGTAAAATGTGTCTTTTTGAGAGAGTTGAGGTTTTCACCCCATGGCTGAGCCGAGCATCTCACTTTGGAGACCCTTTGGGCTTTGGAGACCCTTCTGCCACAGCACAACTTTGTAGGGGCCTCGAAAATGCTTCCAAAATGTCCTTTTTGGCCAGTTGGAGGCAGGTCATGCCCCCTTTTGCTGTGCAGATGCTGGCAGCCTCTCTGGGATGCTCAAGCCGCGCTCGCAGCATCGAACAGATTTGTCTTGGCCTAAAAATACCGTCAACATTTTGGGCAGCCTTCTCTGTTCCCTTATGGTCCAAGATGCAAACACTCCCAAGCAGACAAGTTACACACAGTCCTTGGCACCCAAAGGAACGTTGTGTTTGCACCACATGAAAAGCTGGATCTGCATCCAAAGCCAGCCAGAGAGGAACATCGGGAGCGGAAGGATATTGGTGGATGGCAAAGGAAAAAAACCCAAACACGCTGGGCTAGGCTTGGATTGCTGGCAGAGCTCTCATGGAGCAAAACCTGCAGGTTTGGAGGCTGCTCAAGCATCCCCTCCTCATCCTTGTGTTGTCTGGGAGCAGGGTTGGGGCTGCTTGAGGATTTTTAATGTTTTCTGAACTCGTGCCCCCCATTCCTGCTCTTGGGGCTGATTTCTCCTCACCCAGGTCAGGTTCCAACAGCCCAGCTGTGTCCCCACTGCACACAAATCCAATTTATCTCCTGTTTCTTGGTGGTTCCCTGTTGAACTTGACTCACCAAAAGCATCTTCTCATTCTGGAAGCTTCCCCACACTGAGCATTTAGAGACTGTGACAAGCCAGGCTGGGAATTTGCCGCCAAATGTGATTTTTAAGTGGATTTCAAGGGGCTGCTGCATCAACCCACCTTCCCTGGGATGTCTGCCTGCCTTTCCTGCTGTGGGATTCAGCCCTGAGTGGCGCTGGCAGCATCTCAGAAGGGATGAGGAGCAGCCAGGACCTGGAAGAATTGAGGCAGAAACCTTTTGATTTTGTTTTTCTGCTGGAAGGGGAGCGAGCAGTGGCTCCGGAGGGTTAACCAAGCACTGCCAGGCTGAGGGCTCCTGGGGCAGGATGAGTTCCTCTGTCCAAATTATGCTTTAAAACAACAGCAAACATGAGATCTCTGGTTTTTGGTGCTGGGGAGGTGCATCTGAGGGTGGGACTGAGGGCACAGGAATGTCTTCGAGGGGTTTCTCCCCTGGATATTTAGTGAGAGGCAGAGCTGCTCCACGCTGAGCACACCCAGCCCTAGCTCAGGAGGGGTTCCACACCCCAGCTGCCTTTTGGGGCCCAGTCATTCCTTTTGCTGCTTGGAGTGACCCTGAGAAAAGTTCCAAAGTCTCTTTTCCCAGCCTGGTGCTTGAAGAAGGAGTCAGGGCTCTTCATTTCTCGGTCTTAAGGTTGTTTATTTTATCTTAGCTATAAAAAATTTTCTCGTGCCCTGCTGAGGTCCGTCCAGCAGGACAGTTCCAGGCACTCTGCCTGCCCCAGGGCAGTGTTATGTCTTTATACTAAAAACTACCTGTGCAATATGTACAATAACTTTCCAATACCTATCACCTATGTTAGACAGTGAGCTTCTACTCTAAACCAGCCCAAAAGTGTCACCATCACAGCAGAAGATGGAGGCCAAGAAGAAGAAGCAGAAAGGTTGGACACACCCAGTTCCCTCCATCTTGCCTCCTGAACCCCCATTCTGAAAACCCCAAAAAATCTATTTTTCACCCCGTGATAAATTCACTATCATTCTACTTAAACTCTTGTGGCTTGTAACTCCTCATACAAAGCTGGTAATTGTTTCCAGCCCTTGGGATGGTGTTAGTTTTTTATATTAAAACTACCTGTACAATGTTTACAATAACTTCCCAATACCTATCACCTATGTTAGACAGTGAGCTTCTACTCTAAACCAATCTGTAAGTGCCACCATCACAGCAGAAGATGGAGGCCAAGAAGAAGAAGAAGGAGAAAGGCTGGACGCACCCAGTTCCCTCCATCTTGCCCTCTGAACCCCCATACCAAAAACCCCAAAATCTACTTTTCCACCCCGTGATAACTTCACTATTATTGTACTTAATTTGTCATGGCTTGCAGATCTTCATCTAAGGTTGGTAATTTGCTCCATGGGTCACAATCAAACCCACATTTTGGGCATTTTGGGCTCTGTGCCAGGGTCCCTGTGCCCCCTGGCAGGGGTCTGGCCAGAGGGATGTGCTGGGTCCTGCCATGGGAGGTTTCAGCAGTGCCAGGGCTCAGCAGTGCCCATCAGGATTCACCCACACAACCCGCGCCAGACAGAATCCTGGTTCCTGCAGGCTTGTAAGTCAGAGCAAATCTCCCTGCTGCAGAGAGGGGGGTTTCCTGGGTCGGGGGGAGCCCAGCCAAGCCCCCAGCCGGGCACGCCGGGTGCCACGTGCCCGCCCAGCCGGGATCACGCCGGCTTTGGGGCTCGCTGTCGCTTCTCGTTTCCTGCCAGCCCGGCTGACGTGCCAGCTCCTCAGAGGGGACTTGGAGCTCACCAAGCACCAGGATGCTCCACAGCCACTTAAAGGCACCCAGCTGTTCCTGCCCTGTCCTTGGCTGGGTGTCCTGGAGGGGCTGATTTTCCCCTCCGATTCTCTTTCCTGGTTGTCACTGCCCAGGATGTGTTAAATCAGGCATTCTGCAGGATGCTGAAATGCAGGGGCAGCTGCCAGTGTCAATGTCTTCATCCTCATTCTCATCCTTATCCTCATCCAGACTTCCCCAAAGGCCAGAGTGGTTGAGGCTCCCTCCTCTAAGGGAAGTGGGCTGCATCCTGGTTGAGCATCGTTTCCTCTCACATGTTCTGCATTTCCTGCTGCTCTCTTCCCTTCTTCAAATTGGAAATCTGCTCCCCTGAGAGCTGCACTCATGGAAGTGAGAATATTGTTGCAAAAGCAGGATGTGCAGTGGGTCCTGATGGAATGGGGGGATCTGAGGGGCAGGTGATGACTGAGGTGGGCTTTGCAATGGGGAATTCTCCCCCTGGTTCTCTCTGAAAATTTTCTGCTGTAAAGGAACTGCTTTTAAATCTCTTCCATATGAGAAGTTGTTGTGTTCTGCTGGCTGCAGCCCAGTGACAGAAAGGTTTCCTGAAAACCTCTTTGCATCTTCTGGTTTTTTTTCCCTGGCAAAATAAAAGAGGAGGAGCAAGAAGGAAAGTTCTTTTCTAAAAGACCTTGCAGAGATCTCAAACACAGGAATCTTTGGGTTTGACTCCCGCTCCAGCAGAATTATTTTCCTTTTACATCATCTCAACAAAAAAGCTCAAAATGTGGGATGCACATTTTAATTTTTTTTTCGCAAAAAAAACCAGAAGAAGCAGCAGCCAACGCCCGTATGGCTGGAAATGGCATTTTGTTGTCCCCAAGCTCTCATTTTGTTGTCTCAGAGAGCAGCAGATTGCTGCAAGGCACGCTGCCCTGGCTTGTGTCCTGCTGCCACTCCAGCCTGGTGCTTGCTGTGCTGCAGAGCTCAGCCCTGGGCTTTGTCCCCATCCCCTTCCCTGCAGCTCCTCACGGTGTCACAGGGTCACAGTGCAGCCCCAGGGTCACAATCCCAGCTCAGGGTCGCTGTCCCAGCTCACAGGTTTGCAGGAAGGATTTTTTTTTTCTGGTTTGATGTTTCCTGGGGCTGCTGGTGGGTTTCCTGCAGGAGCAGGGATGGTGACACCACAGCTGCCCCTCACAGCTCAGCTGCTGCTAACCCAAAGTCTCATAGACAATGGGTCTCACAGACAGTGAAGTTCTGGCTGATTTTACAGCATTGGTGGCTGGGGAGAGCAAAAACACCAAGGCAAAGCTGGTTAGTAACACAAACATTGTCCTGAGGAGAGATGAAGGGGTGATGCTGTGAGGTATTTCAGGATATAAGTGAGCAAAGCCACATCCACCCCATTCCACTGCTTTCCTTGGCACACTTGTTGAGGGAACAACCCCCAGGATGATTTTGATTTTACCATTTTAGAAATGACAAAATGCTGGGGCTGCTGGTGGGTTTCCTGCAGGAGCAGGGATGGTGACACCACCGCTGCAAACCCACCCTGCAAGAAACTCAGAGACAATGAAGTTATGGCTGATTTTTTATGGGGAGAGCAAAAACACCAAGGCAAAGCTGGTTAGCTAACACAAAGATGTGTTAGAGAAGGAGCTGGGGAGAGATGAAGGGGTGATGCTGTGAGATATTTCAGGTGAGCAAAGCCACATCCACCCCATTCCACTGCTTTCCTTGACACCCTTGTGGAAGGAACAACCCCCAGGATGATTTTATGTGTTTTATTTTAAATTTTTTTAGGTTTTATTTTATAATTTTAAAATTTATTTTTTAATTTTTTGCCATTTATTATGGCAAAAGGCTGGGGCTGCTGGTGGCAGCCCCGTGCTCGTCCTGTGCTTGGTTCTGGTGTCAGATACAGGCAGAGCTGAGGGTCTGGGAGCTGCCTAAAAACCTCCCTTTAAAAAGGATGTTTTTAAAACCTGAAACCTCTTGAAAAATCCCATTGTGAGGTTTCCTTCTTTGGGGGTCCTGGGGGATAGCTGTGAATCCCCACATCGTCTGAATCTGCCAACAGCTGTTGCTGGAGGAGAGGAATTTTCTGGGTTTTTTTTTATTTTTATGTGATTTTGATTTTTTGGGTTTTGATTTGATTTTTAATTTTGATTAGATTTGATTTTTGATTTTGATTTGATTTTGATTTGATTTTTTATTTGATTTTTTATTTTGATTTGATTTTGATTTTTTATTTTGATTTTATTTTAATTTTTTTAATTTTTATTCAATTTTGATTTTTTTTATTTTGATTTGATTTTGATTTTTTGGATTTTGATTTGATTTTGATTTGATTTTGATTTTTGGATTTTGATTTTGATTTGACTTTTTGGATTTTGATTTTGAGTTGATTTTTTGGATTTTGATTTTTTTAAATTTTGATTTGATTTTTAATTTTTTATTTTTTGATTTTGATTTTATTTTGATTTGATTTTGATTTTTGGATTTTGATTTTGATTTGACTTTTTGGATTTTGATTTTGATCTGATTTTTGGATTTTGATTTTGATTTGATTTTTTGGATTTTGATTTTTTAAAATTTTGATTTGATTTTTAATTTTTTTTTTTAATTTTGATTTTTTGATTTTGATTTTATTTTGATTTTTTGGAGGGATTAGCTTCCCAATCCCCATGCAGGGATGGGAGAGCAGAGATGAGAGCTCCAGCTCCTGTCCCTGCAAATGGAATTGTGTTGAGGTGGGCACATCCCTGTGTTAGACACCAGAGAGTTTCTGCAGTGCCTGAAGGAAACCCAGCTCCATTGCTTCACTGCTCATGGAACAACTTGTTTCCATTTTGCCTCTGAAAAAGAAAAAGGAAAAAAACTTATTTTTTTTTAGAGAAAAGCTCTACTTTCCGTCTTTTGGCTGCGTCGGCGAAACAAAAGGTTTTGGGAAAAAAAAATCCAAAAAAAGCAGTTTCAAAAAAAAAAAAAAAAAAAAAAGCAAAGCTGTTCCTTCCCCAGCAGCAGCACCTCTTCCTCTTTTGGGCCATTCTGAGAACAAACAAGGACACGTACAAAAATAGAAAATTAATAGGGAAAAGTCCTGAGGAAACGGCAGAGAAAAGCCTGGGAATCTCCTGATCATGGCAGTGACTGATTCCCATTGCCTTGTTCTACAGACAGGAATTAGGGACACCAGGAATTACTAAGTTATTATTATAATATTATATATTAATATAATATAATGTAATATAATGTAATATAATATAATGTAATATGATGTAATGTAATGTAATATAATGTAATATAATGTGATATAATATAATATAATGTAATATGATGTAGTGTAATGTAATGTAATGTGATATAATATAATATAATATAATATAATATAATATATGTTACAATACAATATAATATAATACAATATAATATAATACAATACAATACAATACAATACAATACAACATAATATAATATATTACAATACAATATAATACAATACAATATAATACAATATAATACAATATAATATATTATGTATAATATTAATGTTCGGTATAAGAATTATTCATAATCATAATTATCAGATAATTAGTTAATAATTATTAAGTGTCAGGAATTACTGGTGACACCAGACACCACCATGGTCAGGAGTGAGTGGAGTTTTTCTATATGTGAACAAGAACATTTCCCCTCTGTGAATCCAGAAATGAGGGTGAAAGTGGCACTGGGAAGGCCCAGGAAGGAGCAATTTTAATGGAAAATATTGTGGAAACCTTCAGCTGGATGGAGAACAGGCTGGGCTGGGTCTGGTGCCCATTGCCTGCAAAAGGATCCACTGAGCCCAACCTGTGGTGCTGAGCAGATCCTGCCAGCAGTGTTCCCAGCCCATGTGGGATTTATTCACTGCAGTTTTATTTCCCCCAGAGGCCCTGTGTTTCCTTTCCTGGAGCTCTCAGGTAATTGAAGAGCCACTCCCAAATAAGCTTTGGCCTCAGAACTGAGATGTTTGTTGCTGTTTAGGAAGGCAGAGAATTGTCAAGACTTTTTTTTTTTCTTTTTCCCTGCTGAATTTGGCATGAGAAGGGATGAAGACTTCCAGGAAATTCTGTATCTTTGACTCCTGAAAAAAAATGAAAAAAGAGTTGGCAAGTGCTGGTTCCATCATAATGCCTTAATTGCTTTCGGTGTGTTGAAAATAGAAGGATTCAAAGTGGATCTCAGTGTGCTGCTGAAGATGAGAGAGGGACTTTGGGGTGTCACTGTGCCCTGTGCTCACTGGGCTCCTCCTGTCTCGCCTCATTACCTCGATGCAGCAGTGCCCAAACCTTTCCTGTGTGTGAGCCCAGCCTTGGCGTGGGGTTTGCTGCCCAGCGCTGTCACCATCACCCCCTGTGTCACCCCCAGCTGTCCCTGTGCCACCTGCCCTGTCCTGTGATGCTTTTCCTGTGGCACCTTAGCGTTTGGCAAATGCCACTCGTCTGCTTTTGTCAGGAAATTCCGTCAGATTGGACAATTTGCTTGTAATTTCAGGGTTTATTTTCCTATTTAGCTGTTTGTAAGCAGGTTTTCCCTAAGTTTTGCAGGACAGCAAAGAGCATGAAGGTTATTTTTCTCCTTTGTGATGTTATGGCACCTGAAGGTGACAAAGATGCCTGAGTTCATGCAGGGCCAAATTCAGTCCTGGTATAAACAGAACCTTTGCAAACAAGGAAGTTTCTCTCTGTTTCTCCCCATGCTGTAATTTCTGAGCTGGCATCAAACCCCAGGGGCTGTATCCTGATTTTTTAACCCCATGGAGGTCACTGATGTCTTGGGGTGATGCCGTTGATTTGTACAGGGGCAAATCCTGGTCCAGGGGATGTTCTTGGTGGGTCCTGAGTTCATGCAGGGCAAATTCAATCCTGGTATAAACAGAACCTTTGAAAACAAGGAAGTTTCTCTCTGCTGCTGCCCATGCTGTAATTCCTAAATTAGAGACACCCTGGCATCAAACCCCAGGGGCTGTATCCTGATTTTTTAACCCCACTGAGCTCAGCAACATCTTGGGGTGATGCTGCTGATTTGTACAGGGGCAAGTCCTGGCCCAGGGGATGTTCTTGGGGGAACCTGAGTTCATGCAGGGCCAAATTCAGTCCTGGTATAAACAGAACCTTTGAAAACAAGGAAGTTTCTCTCTGTTGCTCCCCATGCTGTAATTCCTAAGTTGGCATCAAACCCCAGGGGCTGTATCCTGCTTTTTTAACCCCACTGAGCTCAGCAACATCTTGGGGTGATGCTGTTGATTTGTGCAGGGGCAAGTCCTGGTCCAGGGGAGTTTCTTGGGGGGACCTGTGGTGGTACCAGTTGTTGGTTTTTCTGTTTCTGGATTGAAGGCACTTGAGATGATAGCTCATGTTTAAATAAACACTCAGGTGTTTATTATTTCTTATCAGTAAAACAGTCTCACTGCTGTGAGTTGGGCAGCTTTTCATTAGAAGGCACAAAATGGACAATAATATTTTGTTACAAGGTCTTTTAAGATTAAACTATCCAATTAAGAGCTGACACCTAGATTATTTTCCCTTTTAACCCAATAACTGATCCCAATGGGGACTTTTCTGCCCAATTACAAAATGCCACCCAAACCCATGACGAAGAAACCCAGGATGACACCCTGTGCATACTAAAAACCCCAGAACCTCAATTTCTCACCAAGTGGTACATCTACACTACTCTCTATAATCTATTTCACACTTTAGTGGATTGTGGTATATTCTGGAAATATACCACAGGAATATTTCAGGAAACTTTCTCCGTGGATGAGGGTCACAGTCAGTGCTCCCTGGGGGTCAGGGCACCCCAGAGCAGACAGAGGAACATTCCCAGTGGTGCTCTGAGTTTCCACGGGGAGCTGCCCCTGTTCCCCATCTCAGACTGTCCCGGTTGTGTTTTCAGACGTTAAGAAAGAAAGGTTTTAACGGCTGTGACAGCCCAGAGCCCGACGGCGACGACTCCATAGACCAGAGCCCCTTGATGGAGGATAAATACCGCAAAGGCAGCGAGGATCTGGATATCCTGTTCAAGAGATATGGTGTAAGTACCTGCCCGTGGCTGGAAATCCTTCATTATATGTTCTTTTCTGTTTTGTTTCTCTTCTGTTCGACCTCCCCTCGCCCTGTCCCTGCTCCCCCCGTGTCCCCCACACGTAACAGGCGCTGAACAAGAAGCACAGGGAGTGCGAGAGCCCCGAGGGGGACGAAGTGTTTGCTCTGACCCCGCAGACGGAGGAGAAATATAAAAAGATTGATGAGGAGTTTGATAAAATGATGCAGAGTTACCGGCTCGCAGTGAGTAGCTGGTGGCCTGCAGCACCCCCTGGTCCCCTCCCCGGTGCCTCCAGGTGATGGGGGGGTGGATTTTGGATTTTGCATGGCTTTGCTTTGGAGCCGATGCCAGCAGCCCCTGCAGCCCTGAATGCACCTGGCTCTTGAGTGCCCTTCCTTGGGAGAATCATCCCTGACCCTTCTTGGTTCTAGCCAGGCAGTTCAGCTTGTCTCATCTCCTCTACTGGGTCAGGATCTCCTTTTTCACCCTCTTTTCCTCAAAAAAATCAGATTTTTTGTCTGTTCATGTGAGCTGGTAGCGAGTGCCGACCTCTCACATCCCTGCAAAGCTCAGCTTGGTTTGGGCTATTCCACATTAATTCCCCCCAAATCCACCGAGCCCTCAGGGCAGCTGGTGGCTGTGGCAGCAATCCAGGGAGGTTTTAGCCTGTGATCCCAGAGCTGTCACTGGCACTGGGGTGGCATCAGGACAGTGCTGAAAGGGATTTGTGTCAGGAGACGGGAGGAGGAGGAGGAGGGGGGACACGTTTCAAATTAGTTGTTAGTTCAAGGGAGCAGAGACTATTGATGCAGGCAAGGGCTCTTCAGGGGATTAGCCCCGAGTTGCTGCAGCAGTAATTAATGCTGTGGGAGCAGGGGGGAGGCTCCTGTCCAGGCCTGGATGCAGCACAGCAAAAGTGACACACACACACAGCCCCACCCAAAAATAATCTGCCCTTCTGTGCTTTGCAAGCCCCCACAAGTTAAAATTCTGGCTTTTCTTGAGAGCTGGGCCTTGTGAAATCTTCAGGTTTTGGGATTTCTTTTTGCTGACTCAGCGCTGTGTTGCTCTACGAGCCTTGCAAGGATCCCAAAATCTGCATTTTGATAAGGATCCCAAAATCTGCATTTTGATCCCCTAGATCTCAGGGTGGAGGAGGTGGGGAGGCTGCCCTGAGACCTGGGAGGGCTGAGGAGGTGGAGGGAAGTGCGGGTGGTGATGATCTCTTGCAGCTCTGGAGGAGGGGGGTTCAGGGCAGGATTAGCTCTGTCAGGACATGGATCTACCTCATCCTCCCTGGTTTCTCTAGGGAGGTGCAGATTCCCACCCTGCCAGGGTGTGTGGGGTGGGAGTAGAGCCCCAGCAGGACCTACAGCCCCCCAGCACCTGCCATGGTGGAAAAAGAGCTGAAAAGCCACCTGAGCTTTGTCCTTAGTGCAGAACCCTTATGAGCAGGGGCTGCTCAGCCTCACAACGTGTCTGCTGCAAAGGGAGGGCCCTGAGCAGGCTCCCGTCATCCAGACATGCCAATACAAAGGGACAGTCTGTGCCCAGAGGTCCTTTCAGCAGGTGGCATTCAAGTGCTGGGTGGCTCCTCATCAGGGCACAGCATCTGGCTCCCCCACTAAACCTCCCTGGCAGCAAGGGGCCGGGCAGTGCAGGTGGAGTGTGTGGTTGAAGGAGACGCTTTTCCATTTTAACGCTGGGTTGGTTTTGTGTGTGAGCAGAACTAACCCAGAGGGGCAGCCTAACGACAGCTGTGTCTGCTAACGAAGGGCCCTGTGGGGCTTCTGCCTCTGGTGTTTGCCCTCCCTTCTAACAAGAGCAGAAATGGTGGATTTTGGCTGATTTGTGCATCTTCTCCCCCAGACTTTGGAGCCATGTGCAAGCTGCCGTTGTGCCGGGGCAGTGGCAGCCTCACACCTGTCTGCAGGTGCATTAAGGCAAACCTCAGCTCCTGGGCTGCTGTGTCAGCTCACAGCCCCACCATGGCACTGCTCATGGTGTGGTGTGGAGGAGCTGCAGCTCTTCCTGTCCCTCACAGCCCCACCATGGCTCTGCTCATGGTGTGGTGTGGAGGAGCTGCAGCTCTTCCTCTCCCTCGCTGGGAGCTCTGAAGGCACACGGCCGCGTTGGCAGTGATTTATTACACAACGCCGCTCCGGTGTTCGTGCAACGCCCAAGAAACCTTCCTCCACCTCCTCCTCCTCCTCTTCCCGTGATTCTGCTGCCGTGCAGGATGAGCAGAGGGAGGGCTCCGTGTTCCAGCTCTCCCTGGTGCTGTAGGAGTTGCTGAGGGCGCAGGCTCGGAGCCGCTGCCCTCACGGCTTGGCTGCAGCCTCGGGATATCTCTGAAGGACAGGATGCCCTTGGGAGGCAGGTGGGGACAGTTCCTGCCAGGGAGGCGTGGGTGAGCACTGTCCTACTCCTTCCTGCCATCCCCTTCTCTCACCTAAGGAGCAGGAGCTATAGAGGAGCAGATTTTTGGAGGAGAGGGGGCTGCAAGTCCCTCTTCCCTCATTGGGGTTCCACTCTGGCTCTGTGATGGTCCCATTCAGTGCTGGGCTACTCTCCCTCTCCATCCCAGAGCAAATTAAAGTGGGACTTAAGCAAAGCCCGTGCTAAAGCCTTTAAGCAGGTGCCAGCTCCTGTTAAGGAAGAGCAAATCAGTGACATAAGACAAACGGCTGGGATAATCACAGCGGCTCTGGCTCCCACGGGACGCTGGTAGGTGAAGCTGGTCCTCAACCTGCAGCCAAGGATAGGGCTTTAGTGATGCTCCTGCATCCCTGGGGTCAGCTCCTCCTTCCCAGCAGCTCCCAGAGGGGACAGGATGGATCTCAGAGTCACCCAGGGGCTCCCTGGAGCAAAATGAGTCTTTACCAAGTGCTCGGCCACTAGAATGGGGATCCACTGCTGGCTTCCTGCAGGCTGAGGAGCAGAGAATAGAATCCTGCTTGGGGTGAGGGGTAGTGCCAAGGTAGGCTGCTGTTGGTGCTGGTGGGAGCAAACCACCAGGCTGGTGCCCACCTTCATGCTCTGGGCTGCTCCCAGCCTGCCCTGAAAACACAGGGGGTAAATAAATACAGCCTGAAAAAGAGGCCACAACAGTTGTTTGGGTATGTCCAGGAGGATGGCCCATTGCTCTTCCTGGTGTTCCCTGGTGGGGAACTGGGCTCTCGTGCATCCCCTGCAAGGTGCCAGTGTGGGTTTGAGCACAGCACTGCAGGTTTGAGGAGCCTGACTGTCCCCCTTTGGCCAGCAGCTGTGCTGTGCTGCAGGAACTCTTCCTAGTGGTGAACTGGGCTCTGGTGCATTCCCTGCAAGGTGCCAGAGTGGGTTTGAGCACAGCAGTGCAGGTTGCAGCTGTGCTGTGCTGCAGGAACTCTTCTAGGTGTTCCCTGGTGGGGAACTGGCCTCTGGTGCATCCCCCCAAAGTGCCAGTGTGGGTTCAAGCACAGCACTGCAGGTTTGAGGAGCCTGACTCTCCCCCCTGGCCAGCAGCTGTGCTGTGCTGCAAGAACTCTTCTGGTGAGGAGTGGGCTCTGGTTCATCGCCCCAAAGTGCCAGCGGGTTCAAGCACAGCACTGCAGGTTTGAGGAGCCTGCCTGTCCCCCTTGGCCTGCAGGAACCCGGCTCCCCTTTACCCCCTGCTCTCTGTTCAGTCCACAGTGCCCGCTCCGAACTTCGCCATGCCCGTGACGGTGCCGGTGACCAACCAGAACTCGCTGCAGTTCAGCAACCCTGGCAGCTCTCTGGTCACCCAGTCCCTGGTGACCTCCTCGCTGACAGACCCCCGGCTCCTGTCCCCACAGCAGCCAGCCTTGCAGAGGAACACCGTGTCCCCAGGGCTGCCACAGAGGCCAGCCAGTGCAGGTGAGAGCCACGGTGAGCCCCTCACCTGTGGGAGTGTCAGGGGTTGGATGGTTGGGATGGATGGAGATGAGAGATCTCTGAGGCCAGGTCTGGAATTTGGGGTTTACTGCAAAGGGCCAAGTGCAGGGCCCTGCTGGGATTTGGGGTTTATTGCAAAGGGCCTGGGTGCAGGGCCCTGCTGTAATTTGGGGTTTATTGCACAGGGCCTGGGTGCAGGGCCCTGCTGGGATTTGGGGTTTATTGCAAAGGGCCTGGGTGCAGGGCCCTGCTGTAATTTGGGGTTTATTGCACAGGGCCTGGGTGCAGGGCCCTGCTGGGATTTGGGGTTTATTGCAAAGGGCCTGGGTGCAGGGCCCTGCTGGGAGCTGCAGCCACAGCTCGGAGCAGGACTGAGAGAAGAGAGGGGTAGAGAGGGTGAAAGAGTAAAAGAGTAAGGGAGTAAAAGGGGTAAGAGAGTAAAAAGGGGTAAGAGGGCGAAGTTCCCGTTACAATAAAATAAATCTTCTGTGCTGAATATTCTAATTCTCACTAACCAGTCTAGTACAATATACAAATCCTACAGCATTTCCATACAGCCTATAAGAATCATTACATTACCACACTGTGTTACATTTTAAAGCCTAAAAACTCCTCTTTGGGCCCCTTCTGCCAAGCTGTAGGGTCTGCTCTGACCCTTGGGCATATCTGCAAGCAGAGGGTGTTGTTCCATCACAAGGGGATCACCTTCAGCTGGCCACACCATTGTTTTCCAGTTGTTCAGTAACTGAGGGATCTCAAAGCTTCCTTTCATTTCAATCTCACTTATAGTTTCTATATTCTCAAAATCTTTTGCCAGACAATCATATTTATAAAGTTTTCCTGTTCCATCTTCCCCAACACTCACCTCCTCATCCTTCCTGCCTACTGGGCTTGCAGCACCCAGCATGGGACATCCCTGAGGGAGGGGACACCCCTGCTGCTTCCATCCCCTGCCCAGGGTCCACATTGCAGCACCTGTGGGTGGCAGAAGCACCCTGGCAGTGTTGCTGCCCCTCAGTGTGTGCTTCTGCCAGCCATGGATGCCCTGTTTGTGCCCCAAACTGAGGGCAGCCTCCCCACCTTACCTTGGTCCCTTTGAGAGCTGGATCCCTGCAGGCTCCGGGTTGGATCCCTGCAGGCTCCGGGTTGGATCCCTGCAGGCTCTGGGTGGGATCCCTGCAGGCTCTGGGTTGGATCCCTGCAGGCTCCGGGTTGGATCCCTGCAGGCTCTGGGTGGGATCCCTGCAGGCTCTGGGTTGGATCCCTGCAGGATCTGGGTTGGATCCCTGCAGGATCTTAGTGGGATCCCTGCAGGATCTCAGTGGGATCCCTGCAGGATCTGGGTTGGATCCCTGCAGGCTCTGGGTTGGATCCCTGCAGGATCTCAGTGGGATCCCTGCAGGATCTGGGTGGGATCCCTGCAGGCTCCGGGTTGGATCCCTGCAGGCTCTGGGTTGGGTTGGGCAGTGCAGGATGACTCACCTGGCACCATGCCCAGGCTCGGGGGTGGCTGCTGGCAGCCAGCTGGTTGGTGGCACTCTGGTGACATGGGTCTGGCTGCCTAAAAAGGGCTGTTCTGAGTTGGGCTGTGCTGCCTGCAGTTGGCTGTGGGTGATTACTCATGTGGCTGTGCTGACAGATCTGAGGAGCAGTCGTTTCCAGCAGGGACAGCCCATGGGTGACACAGGACAGGCTGGGGGAGAGCAGTTGTCACCCTGCAGTGGCAGGGGGGACAAGGACAATGTGTGACCACAGCCTGGCTCTCTTTTGTGATCATAAATAATATTCCTGCTGTTTTGGATGCCACTGTAAAAGTCACCCAGGCTGCAAATGGCAGAGCTGGTGCCAGTGACCACCTGGACATTGGGTCCTCAGCTGTGGCCCCTGGGGCTCTGAGAGCTCTGGGGAGCTTTGCAAAGGGGATGGGTTGGGAGAGAAGGCTGGGAGATGCTTCCAGAAGGTTTGTTCTGGGGCAGGGTGAGCAGGAGGAATGGGATGCAGCAGGAACCGTGGTGCAGAGAGAGCTTGTTTGCTCACTGCTCTCACCACAGTCTCCAAGGTGCCTCACAGCACTCAGGTGTCAGGATGAGACCCCAGAGCTGCAGGAGAGGGGAAATTCTGCTCCAGGACTGGTCCCAGAGAGCAGAGAGGATTCATTCTGCTCCAGGACTGGTCCAGAGAGCAGAGAGGATTCATTCTGCTCCAGGACTGGTCCAGAGAGCAGAGAGGATTCATTCTGCTCCAGGATGATCCCAGAGAGCAGAGAGGGGACATTCTGCTCCAGGACTGGTCCAGAGAGCAGAGAGGATTCATTCTGCTCCAGGACTGGTCCCAGAGAGCAGAGAGGGATCTTTCTGCTCCAGGACTGGTCCCAGAGAGCAGCATTTCACTGCAGGCAGGGTGGCAGAGCCCTCCTCGGGCGCAGGCAGCCATGGCTGAGGCTGCAGGGATCTCCTGCCCTCTCTGAGGCCCCTCAGCTGAGAGCAGCAGAGGCTTCCTGGTGGAGCAGACCCCTCTGGGGGCTCGCTGTTTCCAGCTCTCTCCCTGCTCCTTTCAGGGGATCATTTTGTGGTTGTGAGCTCAGAGGTGTTCCAAGTCTGGCCATCTGTGTCTCATTCACTGCCTGCCTGGGACACGGGAGAAATCCTGTTTATAGGAGCCAGGGCCTTGCATGTTAGAAAAAATCCTTTTTTTTCCCCCTAAATTTTTTTTAGCTGGTTGTGTTGTTTCCAAAGCAAATGCACAGGGAGGGCTGGGTGGGTGCCCTGACAGTGCCTGGTGCTGCTGGCTCGGGGATGCTGTGGGAGAAGGGCAGCCAAGGAGGGGTGCACAGAGCTGGGGGTGGGTTGGCATCACTCACCGAAGGAGATGAGCCCTCTATGGCATCATGGGCACCACTTTGGGGTGCCACAGCAGGGCACAGCCACAAAAGCCTGGTGGAGCCCCTTCTGTGGGGCTTGGGAGGCACAGGGAGCTCTGACTTTGCATCCATCCCTTCAGGGGGTGCCTGGGACACGGAAGAAATCCTGTTTATAGGAGCCAGGGCCTTGCATGTTAGAAAAAAATCCTTTTTTTTTTCCCTAAATTTTTTTTAGCTGGTTGTGTTGTTTCCAAAGCAAATGCACAGGGAGGGCTGGGTGGGTGCCCTCCAGTGCTGCTGGCTCGGGGGTGATGTGGGAGAAGGGCAGCCAAGGAGGGGTGCACAGGGCTGGGGATGGGTTGGCATCACTCACCCAAGGAGATGAGCCCTCTCTGGAAGCATGGGCACAGTGCTTGGGGTTCTAGTGTGGGGTGCCACAGCAGGGCACAGCCACAAAACCCTGGTGGATTCCCTTCTGTTGCACATGGGAGGCACAGGGAGCTCTGGCTTTGCATCCCCATCCTTCAGGGGGGTGCCTGGGACACGGAAGAAATCCTGTTTATAGGAGCCAGGGCCTTGCATGTTAGAAAAAATCCTTTTTTTATCCTTTTTTCCCCCCTAATTTTTTTTTAGCTGGTTGTGTTGTTTCCAAAGCAAATGCACAGGGAGGGCTGGGTGGGTGCCCTGACAGTGCCTGGTGCTGCTGGCTCGGGGATGCTGTGGGAGAAGGGCAGCCAAGGAGGGTGCACAGGGCTGGGGGTGGGTTGCCATCACTCACCGAAGGAGATGAGCCCTCTATGGCATCATGGGCACCACTTTGGGGTGCCACAGCAGGGCACAGCCACAAAAGCCTGGTGGAGCCCCTTCTGTGGAGCTTGGGAGGCACAGGGAGCTCTGGCTTTGCATCCCCATCATTTGAAGGGGGGTGCCTGGGACATGGAAGAAATCCTCTTTATAGAAGCCAGGGCCTTGCATGTTAGAAAAAAATCCTTTTTTTTTTCCCTAAATTTTTTTTAGCTGGTTGTGTTGTTTCCAAAGCAAATGCACAGGGAGGGCTGGGTGGGTGCCCTCCAGTGCTGCTGGCTCGGGGGTGATGTGGGAGAAGGGCAGCCAAGGAGGGGTGCACAGGGCTGGGGATGGGTTGGCATCACTCACCCAAGGAGATGAGCCCTCTCTGGAAGCATGGGCACAGTGCTTGGGGTTCTAGTGTGGGGTGCCACAGCAGGGCACAGCCACAAAACCCTGGTGGATTCCCTTCTGTTGCACATGGGAGGCACAGGGAGCTCTGAGTTTGCATCCATCCCTTCAGGGGGATGCTGCAATCACATCTAGCGGCTCATCCACCCTTCCTCAGGCCATACAATTTTTTTAGGACCATACGAGGAGTGACTCCTTCCCTCAGCTCAGCCCTCCCGGCCTCCTGCAGCTTCCAGGGGCTCGCCGAGAGCCACGGGCTGGATCGAGATTGGCGTCTCAGGTTTCTCCATCTGCCTCGGGAAGGGCTGGGCAGTGCTCGGAGGTGGGGTTTGGCACCCACAGCCCCCTGTTGGCCAGCCCGGGGCTCCGGCTTGACTGCGGTCGCAGCTCCGGAGCCTCCGCGCCGCCTCTTGGCTGCAGCCGCGGTCAGGCAGCCCCGGCTGGGGAATCGGCGGCTGTCAGAAATAACTCAGAACAAGGCAGAAGAAAGAACGAGCGAGTCTTCTTCCAGGAGAGGCAAAACGTTCTGGGTTTTTGGGAATGAAAAGGTCCAGTTTTTCCCAGTCTGGTGGGGAATTTCAGTGCTTTGCTGCAGTTGTTGGGATGTTGGGATCCCTGTGGTGTCCTGGCAGTGTGGGATGGTTTCCATTGATGTGAACCTTTTGGGAATAAAAAGGTCCAGTTTTTCCCAGTTTGGTGGGGATTTCATTGCTTTGCTGCAAGTATTGGGAGGGGGGATCACTGTGGTGTCCTGGCAGTGTGGGATGGTTCCATCAGTGTGAACCTTTTGGGAATAAAAAGGTCCAGTTTTTCCCAGTTTGGTGGGGATTTCATTGCTTTGCTGCAAGTGTTGGGATGATGGGAGTTGGGATCTTTGTGGTGTCCTGGCAGTTTGGGACCCTGTGAACCTTTTGGGAATAAAAAGGTCCAGTTTTTCCCAGTTTGGTGGGGATTTCAGCACTTTGCTTCAAGTTTTGGGAGTGGGGATCACTGTGGTGTCCTGGTAATTTGGGAGGGTTTCCATCCCTGTGAACCTTTTGGGAATAAAAATGTCCAGTTTTTCCCAGTCTGGTGGGGAATTTCAGCACTTTGCTGCAAGTGTTGGGAGTGGGGATCACTGTGGTGTCCTGGCAGTGTGGGATGGTTTCCATCCCTGTGAACATTACAGGGGGGATTTTATTTCCTGTCATGCTGCTGGGGCTCTCTCCCTTCTAGCAGCACCAGCTCTGTGTCCCCCCCAAAAGGGGGGCTTGGAATAAAATAGCTGCAGTGTTTTCCAAGCTGCCTCCCTCCTTTGGAGCAGGCTCTGTGCACCTGGCTCCTTCCCAAAGGAAACGGATCTGCCTGGATAACATTTCCCAACTGATCACCAGGAATGCTGCTCCTTTTGCCCAGGACTTTCTCTGCCTCCCTCCACCGTGCTCTGGGCCCCCCAAAAGCAGGGATTCTCCCCCTGTTCCTGCTCTGGTGCTGATGCCATCTCTCCTCTTGCTTTGCAGGGGCGATGCTTGGGGGAGACCTGAACAACACCAACGGAGCCTGCCCAAGCCCCGTGGGTGAGTAAGGAGCCTTCAGCGCCTGCCTGGCTCCATGGGGCCCTCCTGCTTTCCCCACACCTCCCACAGGGTTTTGCTTTGCTGTTGAGCCCGTGGGGAAGGTTTTGCCAAGGAGTTGGCATGTGGAGCTGCAGGCTGCCTTTGGTGGGGGTGCTGGTTTCAGTGACCAAGGAGTCTCCATCTACCCAGGGTTCTGGGGAGAGCTGCAGAGCAGGGAGGTGACCCCCAAAAACCAGGATTTGAGTGGCTCTGGGTTTAGCTCCTGCTGCTGCAGCCAGTTCTCTGATCAATTAACACCCAGCTCCTCCTCGTGCTTGGGCCCTATAAAGGAACTTTACTGCAAGCAAAAGAAGCTCATTAAGGGCCTTTTCCACTGTGAGAGCCACGGTGCTAATGAGGCTCAGGCCTCGTGGCTCAGCTCCTCAGCTGTAAAATGCACTAACAACGTCTCCATCCCCACATCTGCCTCTGCCATCTGCAGGCCGAGGATGTTGGGCCGCTGCTGGTGCAGGCACAGCCCAAAAAGCAGAGCCAGCCCTGGGTAGTGCTGGGAAGCAGCTGCTGCTCTCAGCACTGGCCTTGGCAGTGCTCCCAGGCTTGGCAGGGTAGATGCCATCCATCCCAGGGCAAGGGCAGAAGCAAAAGCTCCTGAGCCTGACTCCTCACCCCTTTGTGCAGTAGGTGCCCAGATGACAGCACAGAGCAGTGTCGAACCCCACATCGCCCCAGTTTGAACCAAACTGGAGCCAGGTCCCACTGGTTTTTGAGTGGGGTTGGACCAGTTGTGGTTCTGCAGCACTGTGGCCGCTCAACGCCATCCTCTGCACTCTGGATTGTGCCAGGAACAGCCATTTCCCTGTGCTGGGCAGCACCAGGGGGATTTCTTCACAGAGCAAAACCTACCAGGGTTGTTGGGCAGTGTCTCAATGACTCCCTGGGCTGTCCCAGCACTGAGCTTTGCTGCTCCTGGCGGGCACAAGGAAGGGGCCATGGTGCAGCTCTGGATTCTGGACTATTCCAGGAATAACCATTTCCCTGTGCTGGGCAGCACTGTGCCAGTGCCACAGGGATTTCTTCCCAGAGCAAAACCTGCAGGGTGGTTTGTGGGGCAGTGCCTCCCTGAGCTCTCCCAGCACCCAGCACTGAGCTTTGCTGGAGGGCACAGGGAAAGGGCCATTGTGCAGCTCTGGATTCTGGATTATTCAGGAATAACCATTTCCCTTGTGCCAATGCTAGAGGGATTTCTTCATAGAGCAAAACCCGCAGGGTGGTTTGTGGGACAGTGTCTCAGTGACTCCCATCACTCAGCACTGAGCTTTGCTGCTCCTGGAGGGCACAGGGAAGGGGCCATGGTGGCACAGCCCCCAGGCAGCTCTGGGGGCTCCATTCCCCACAGCCACCCCCATGTCAGCTGTTGGAGCACTCTGGATTCTGGATTCTGCCAGGAATAACCATTTCCCTGTGCTGGGCAGCACCACAGGGATTTCTTCACAGAACAAAACCTGCAGGGTGGTTTGTGGGGCAGTCTTAGTGACTCCCAGCACTCAGCTTTACTGATCCTTGAGGGCACAGGGAAGGGGCCATTGTGCTGCTCTGGATTCTGGATTATTCAGGAATAACCATTTCCCTGTGTTGGGCAGCACCACAGGGATTTCTTCCCAGAGGAAAACCTGCAGGGTGGTTTGTGGGGCAGTGTCTCCCTGGGCTGTCCCAGCACTGAGCTTTGCTGCTCCTGGAGGGCACAGGGAAGGGGCCACGGTGCCCCAGCCCCCAGGCAGCTCTGGGGCCCCCATCCACCCCCGTGTCAGCTGTCGGAGCAGCCCCTGCGGGTGCAGAGCTTGGCAGGGCCCCTGAATGTCAGCATTGACGTCACCCGAGCATTCCCTGCGTTCCTGCTGCCACTGCAGGAAATGGGGCTGAGCAGCAGAGCCAGCCCCACAGCCCTGCTGTCCCCAGACCCCTCCGCCCTCCCTGGGGCTGCCCTCGTGCCTCTGGGAGGGGATGTGGCTCTGGCAGGTCTCAAATACCTGCTACATCTCTTCCTCCTCCTCCTCCTCCTCCTCGTCCTCCTCCTCCCTTGCAGGCTCTGCAGCACTCAGTGATCACCTGCTGCCTCTGAGTCATCAGCTGCGGGTGCCTCTGGCCGGATCCTGCAGTGCTGTGTCCCTGCATCCTGCCCACACTGCCTGGCTGTGCCACCCTCGGCATGCAGCGCCCACCCCTGCCCCGTGGGGGATGCTGAGCCCTGGGTGTCCCTGCTCAAACTCACACCAGGGTGATGCAGAGGCTGCCCAGAAGGCTCCTGGCACAGACATGTTTTCTGAAAAATGCTTTCTTTCTTTTCTGAGAAGCTGAGAGGCCTCAGGAATAAAATGTAAGCAATGGTTATCTGCTGCTGTGGAATGCAACAGGTAGATTTGTAATTAGTCTCACACAGTTGTTTCTAATTAATGGCCAATCACAGTCAGCTGGCTCGGGCAGAGAGCCCAAGCCACAAACCTTTGTTATCATTCTTTTTCTATTCTTAGCCAGCCTTCTGATGAAATCCCTTCTTCTATCCTTTTAGTATAGTTTAAATATAATATATATAATAAAATAATAAATCAAGCCTTCTGAAAAATGGAGTCAGATCCTCATCTCTTCCCTCATCCTCAGACCCCTGTGAACACGGTCACAGCTCCTCTTTTTGACTCCTTCCCTTGGTTGGGGGGTCCTGGTGGGAGTGCAGCCCTTCTGTGTCTGGCTGGACCCATGCTGGGTGCACATGGCAGTGACAGCAGCAGTGACAGCCCAAGGCCACCCCTCATCTTTGGGGGTGAGTGGTGGCAGCACTGGAACCCAAAGTCCAGCACAGGGAGCCACCCCAGCCCACAGTGATCCAGAGAGTGCCTCAAACAGGGTCACCATGAGAGCCCCGTGTGCATCCATGCCTTGGGAAGGAGAATATCCAAGGATTTAACATTGCTTTTGGCTTTTCCATGGTCTTGGGAAGGAGAATATCTGTGACGGTGTTCACAGGGGTCTGAGGATGAGGGAAGAGATGAGGATCTGACTCCATGTTTCAGAAGGCTTGATTTATTGTTTTATGATATATATTACATTAAAACTATACTAAAAGAATAGAAGAAAGGATTTCATCAGAAGGCTGGCTAAGAATAGGAAAAGAAAGAATGATAACAAAGGTTTGTGGCTTGGACAGAGAGTCTGAGCCAGCTGACTGTGATTGGCCATTAATTAGAAACAACTGTATCAGACTAATTACAAATCTACCTGTTGCATTCCACAGCAGCAGATAACCATTGTTTACATTTTGTTCCTGAGGCCTCTCAGCTTCTCAGGAGGAAAAATCCTAAGGAAAGGATTTTTCATAAAAGATGTCTGTGACAAATATCAAAGAGTTTGACATTCCCTTTGGCTTTTCCATGGCTTTGGGAAGGAGGATATCAAAGAGTTTAACATTTCTTTTGGTTTTTCCATGGCCTTAGGAAGGAGGACATCAAAAGGTTTAACGTTTCTTTTGGCTTTTCCATGGCCACCAGCACTGCAGCTCACCTGAGGAATTTCTGCACCTTTGTTGTTGATAAATCTAAAAGCCAGTGCCCCTGTGGGACCAAGGGGAGCATTGCTACCCCCTGTGCCCAGTGCCACCTGTGCCCCTGTGCCATCTGTGGGATCAGAGCATTGCCACCCCTGTGCCATCCGTGGGATCAAGGGCAGTGTCACCACCCCTGTGCCATCTGTAGGATCAGAGCATTGCCACCCCCTGTACCATCATTGCCACCCCCTCTGCCATCCGTGGGATCAATTGGAGCATTGCCACCCCTGTGCCATCTGTGGGATCAAGGGCAGTGTCACCACCCCTGTGCCATCTGTGGGATCCAGGAGATCATTGCCACCCCCTGTGCTATCTGTGGGATCAGAGCATTGCCACCCCCTGTGCCATCATTGCCACCCCCTGTGCCATCCGTGGGATCAAGGGGAACATCCCCACCCCCTGTGCCCAATGCCACCCCACGTGCCCGCTGTGCGCACCCTGGCAGCCCCAGGGGTGCAGGGATTTTGCTGAGCCCCCCTGGCTGCAGTGCTGGTGGCAGCAGCCCCTGTGCAATGCAGCTGCAGCTCGATGTGCATGTCATTAATAATGCAATCAGCGACCTATTTTTCCCGGTCTAACGTGCAGTGAATGTGAGGGCTGAATCCTGGTGATTGCTGAATGCCTTTCTATCTTTGGGGCCTATTCATGAAAAAAAAACCAGCCCTCATCAGAACTGTAATCTGATCCAATTTATTCCTTTCCTGATGTTCATCAAATCTTTTCCTTTTTAATTTTTTTTTCTTCCTTTCCTTTCTTCTTTTTTTTTCCCCCTTCTCTTTGCACATAAAATCTTTAAGTGGGGCAGCAGGAGGAGGAGGAGGAGGAGGAGAGAACCTCAGATCTTCAAAGGGGCAGTGGGAGCAGTGAACTGAGTGCTCACTGTGCCACAGCCCCTTTTCACTGCCCCAGCACCATAAAGAGACCTTAAAAGTGAATTTGCCAGTAATTACCCATCTTGGCAGGGCTGTGGTGCCCAAGCAGAGCAGGGACAGAGCCTGGCTGCACGTCAGGCTCTGAGATTTGCTGGGTGTTTCTGCAGGAACACACAGGGGAGTCCCTGCAGGTTGGGGAGCTCAGGGGCTGCTGCCTGTTCTGGGGTGAACCTGCTGGGGTGCAGGAGGGATTTGGGGGGGATTTTGAGGTGCTGCTCTCCCACAAGGAGGAGCAGTCATGGAGTGTAGGACGGTCGGGATGGATGGAGATGAGAGATCTCTGCAGCCAGGGTGTGGAATTTGGGGTTTATTGCAAAGGGCCTGGGTGCAGGGCCCTGCTGGGATTTGGGGTTTATTGCAAAGGGCCTGGGTGCAGGGCTCTGCTGGGATTTGGGGTTTATTGCAAAGGGCCTGGGTGCAGGGCCCTGCTGGGATTTGGGGTTTATTGCAAAGGGCCTGGGTGCAGGGCCCTGCTGGGAGCTGCAGCCACAGCTCGGAGCAGGCCTGAGAAAAGAGGGTGGCAAAGAGGATGAGAGGGTGAAAGCGTAATGGAGTAAAAAAGGTGAGAGAGTAAAAAGGGTAAGAGATTTAAAGGGGTAAGAGGGCGAGGTTCTCATTCCAATACAATAAATCTTCTTCTGTGTTGAATATTCTAATTCTCACTAACCAATCTAGTCCAAGATACAAATCCTACAGCATTTCCATACAGCCTATAAGAATCATTACATTACCACACTGTGTTACATTTTAAACCCTAAAAACTCCTCTTTGGGCCCCTTCTGCCAAGCTGTAGGGTCTGCTCTGACCCTTGGGCCTGTCTGCAAGCAGAGGGTGTTGTTCCATCAAAAGGGGATCACCTTCAGTTCAGCCACATCATTATTTTCTAGTTGTTCAACGTATCTCAAAACTTGCTTTCATTTCAGTCTTGCTTATAGTTTCTATATTCTCAAAATCTTTTGCTAATCATATTTATAAGGCTTTCCTGTTCCATCTACCCCTACACTGGAGCACTGATGCAGCCCCAGTGCAGCCCCACAGCTGCAGTGTGTCCATCACCAACCTTCACCTGCTCCCTCTCTGTGCCCCCTGTGAAAAACGCCAATCACTTGTTTTTAAAATTTTAATAGTTTAATAGTAATAAAATGGTTATGAAAATAGTAATACAATTAGAGTAATAATAATTTGGGCAATTTGAATTAGGACAATATGAGAGAATAAATACAAAGAGTTATGGACGTCCGGGTACCTTTTTCTGGGCATCACGAGCCTGAAGAAGGACCCATGTTAACAAAGGATTAACTCTTAAAACCAACAGCCTGTTGCATATTCATACACCTCATACGTGATGCATAAATTCCATTCAAACACAGGATTCTGTCTGGTCATCATCAACTTCTTCTTCTGAATCCTGGCAGCGCCCTCGAGGCGGGAAGAAGTTCATTTCTTCTGATAATGGAGCAATAAATTCTCTTTCTCTGAAAGATTCAGGTGTCCTGTGGCTGCTATCTCGCTGAAAGTCCTTTCTTTAAAAAAGTATCCTACATAGCATAGTTTCTATTTTAACAATTTTTATAACCTAAAACTATATTTAACACACTACTTAGGAGAATTAACACAGCATTACTTTCTAACACAACACGTATCATATTTATTTTAGTATTTGCGAAAAGCCAGCCACAAAACACACATTTTCCCCACTGCAGGGAACGGCTACGTGAGTGCCAGGGCCTCTCCGGGGCTCCTGCCCGTGTCCAACGGCAGCAGCCTGGGCAAGATCATCCCGGCCAAGTCCCCTCCGCCCCCGGGGGCGCACGGAGCGCAGCTGGCCCCGAACAGCCGCAAGCCCGACCTGCGAGTCATCACCTCGCAGGGCAGCAAGGGGCTGATGCACCACCTGGTGAGTGCCATGTGCCGCTGCTGGGGCTGCCAGGGGGCACCGAGGGGCTGGGAGGGGCTGCCAGCGGGGGAATTTGGGGCTGTGGTGGTGGGAGCTTCATGGGGCCGCGCTGGAGGGGAGATCTGAGGGGGAAGGATGGGATTGGTGCCTGCAGCATGCTGGAGCAGCGCCACTGTGAGCTCTGTGTGCCCCATGGATGGTGCAGACCCTACACTGGGCACCGCTCTGAGCTCTGTGTGCCCCATGGCTGGTGAAAACCCCATACCAGGCACCCTGTGAGCTCTGTGTGCCCCATGAATGGTACAAACCCCGTACCAGGCACCATCTGAGCTGTGTGTGTCCCATGGATGGTGCAAACCCTACAGCAGGCACCACTGTGAGCTCTCTGTGCTTCATGGATGGTGTAAAACCTCTCCCAAGCATCACTGTGAGCTGTTTGTCCCCCATGGATGGTGCAAACCCTCTCCCAATCACCATCTGAGCTGTTTGTGCCCCATGGACAATGCAAACCCCATACCAGGCACCACTGTGAGCTCTGTGTGCCCCATGGATGGTGCAAAGCCTGTACCAGGCACCACTGTCACTCTGTGTGCCCCATGGATGGTGCAAACCCTGTACCAGGCACCACTCTGACCTGTTTGTGCCCCATGGATGGTGCAAACCCTGTACCAGGCACCACTTTGAGCTGTTTGTGCCCCATGGGTGGTGCAAACCCTGTACCAGGCACCACTCTGACCTGTTTGTGCCCCATGGATGGTGCAAACCCTGTACCAGGCACCACTCTGACCTGTTTGTGCCCCATGGATGGTGCAAACCCTGTACCAGGCACCACTTTGAGCTGTTTGTGCCCCATGGGTGGTGCAAACCCCATACCAGGCACCATTCTCACCAGTTTGTGCCCCATGGATGGTACAAACCTTACACCAGGCACCACCTGACCTGCATTGCCCCATGGCTGGTACAAACCCTGTACCAGGGACCATCTGAGCTGGTTGTGCCCTATGGATGGTACAAACCCTCTCCCAGTCACCACCTTGACCCATGTGTGCCCCATGGATGGTACAAACCCTCTCCCAGGCACCATTCTCACCAGTTTGTGCCCCATGGCTGGTACAAACCTTACACCAGGTACCATTCTAAGCTATTTGTGCCCCATGGAAGGTACAAACCCTCTCTCAATCACCATTTTGAGCTGTTTGTCCCCCATGGATGGCACAAACCCTCTCGCAATCTTCCCCCCTGACTCATGTGTGCCCCATGGATGGTGAAAACCCTCTCCCAAGCACCACTCTAAGCTATTTGTGCCCTGTGGATGGTACAAACCTTCTCTCAATCACCATTTTGAGCAGTTTGTGCCCCATGGATGATACAAACCTTTCCCAATCACCATCTGAGCTGTTTGTGCCCCATGGCTGATACAAACCCTCTCCCAGTCACCCCCCTGACCCGTGTGTGCCCCATGAATGGCACAAACCCTCTCTCCATCACCCTCCTGACCCATGTGTGCCCCATGGCTCATACAAACCCTCTCCCAATCACCATTTGAGCTGTTTGTCCCCCATGGCTGATACAAACCTTTCCCAATCACCATCTGAGCTGTTTGTGCCCCATGGATGGCACAAACCCTCTCCCATTCCCCACCCTGGCCCGTGTGTGCCCCGTGGGGGTGAGGGTGAGGTGCCAGTGGGCACAGTGCTGCTGGGGGGGGCTGTGTGAGCTAACAGTGCTCTCGGTTCTCTCCCTGCTCTCCCCTGCACAGACCGAGGACCACCTGGCTCTGGTGAGTTCCCCTCTGGGTGTGCATGGTGTGGTGACACTTGTGCTGTTTGTCCCCTCTGTGGGGCACACACAGGGGTGGGCACTGGCTCCTGTGGTGGGATGTGGGCACCAGCTTGGATCCTGCTGCAGAAAATAAATCCGGAGGAAAACAGCTCTTAGGAAAACCCAGTTCCCTGTGGAAAAGGAGCTGGCGTGAGCTGCAAAGGGCTTTTTTCTCCTCCAAGGCCAAAATTGCTGTGTTGGTCCCCCTGGGGAGGTCAGCCAGGGTCCCTTTGGGGACTGTGGAGCTGAGCTGGGCACTGTCCCTGCCCTGGAGCTGCCCATGGGGCTTGGCTGGAGCCAGCAGCACAGGGAGACCTGGCCCATGGCCAGCACATGAGAGACAGGGAGTAAATCAGGCTCCTCCCATATTAAAGATATTATTTAAAGCCTGTGGAAATCCACTCCCTAAACCTCCCTTGTGCATGGGGCAGTTTTCTGTGTTATTTTTATGGCTTTTTTCCCCTCCTCTCCCTGGCAGCAAAGTGAATGCCACCTTGTTTGTGGCAAGGATTCACTCTGCTCTGTTGCTATTCTGGTGCAGGGCAGATGGGAGACAGGTCAGGCCAGCCAGGGAAGGGCAGGAGCTGCTGCAGGATGCAGAGCACACAGCCAGGGAAAAGCTCTCCAAAAACACAGGAGAAAGCCAGTATCCCTCTGGCAGCTGCACTGAGGCACTCCTGGCCAGGGCAAGGGTGGGCCAGGCATGGCAGGCACAAATTCTGCTGCTCTTTGTGTGCCCAAACCCTTGCAGCATCTCCGTGCCTCAGTTTCCCAATGTGTGGAGGGGGACCAGTCATTTCCTCACTCCCCATCTGCTCATTCCTGATCCCTGTGCCCATTCCCTGGCTGCACACTGCAGAGCACTGGTGGAAATCCACTGGGGTGGCATTTCCAGTTGTAATTGTTGGGCTGAATTAACCTGAAGTGAAAAACATCCCTACCTGTGACGGTGTTCACAGGGGTCTGAGGATGAGGGAAGGGATGAGGATCTGACTCCGTGTTTCAGAAGGCTTGATTTATTATTTTATGATATATATTATATTTAAACTCTACTAAAAGAATAGAAGAAAGGATTTCATCAGAAGGCTGGCTAAGAATAGGAAAAGAAGGAATGATAACAAAGGCTTGTGGCTCGGATGGTCTGTCTGAGCCAGCTGACTGTGATTGGCCATTAATTAGAAACAATTAACATGGGCTAATCACAGATGCACCTGTTGCATTCCACAGCAGCAGATAACCATTGTTTACATTTTGTTCCTGAGGTCTCTCAGCTTCTCAGGAGGAAAATTCCTAAGGAAAGGATTTTTCATAAAAGATGTCTGTGACACTCGCCCCATCAAGGTGGCAGCAGTGAGGTGTTTGCCAGTGAGGGTGATGAAATGTGGCCAGGGTGGCACAGGCCCCTTGGCGCTGCTGCAGGGTGTGTGCCCCACAGATCCCCCCCTGCTCCTCCAACCTTTGCTCCCTCCACACTGCTCAACCCGCCCAGCAGATCCTCTCTCCAAGTGCCAGCTCCCACCTCACCCCAGGCAGCTGTGAGATGGGTCAGGATCCCTCCAGTGCATCCCCAGTGCCCACAGCCCCAGCCCTGGCACCCTCAGTGCTGCTCCTGCAGCTCTGGGCACGCTTTCCTCCCTGCCAGGGTTCAGAGAGGTGTCCCCCCATTTCTGTCCCCACTCCCACCACTGCAGGGGCAGCAGGGTCCATGCCCTGGATCCCTGCCCTGGGAGCCAGCAGGGTCCATGCCCTGGGAGCATGCTGCATGGTTGGTACCAGCTGGGAGTGTTGTCTGTGGGCACAGTGTGGGGGGCAGCTGGCACACCTCCTCCCTGCATGGGTTGTGGTGAAAATCGGGGGGTTGGAATAGTGCCAGCAGTGCCCACACTCACCTTGGGGTGTCAGGGAGGTTCCTGGGGCTGGCACAGCCTGCCCTGCTGGTGTGCCTGTGCCACACTGGTCCCTGTGCCCTGCCAGGGATGGCACAGGGCCCTGCAGAGAGGGGCACAAGGGATGTGGGGCTGTGGGGGCTGCAGAGAGGGGCAGAATGGGGCTGTGGGGGCACAGGGGCTGTGTGGGGCTGGAAAGGGGGGCACAGGGGATGGGGGTGTGGGGAATGCAGAGAGGGGCACAAGGGATGGCTTGTGGGGGCTGCAGAGAGGGGCACAAGGGATATGGGGCTGCAGAGAGGGGCAGAATGGGGCTCTGGGGGCTGCAAAGGGGGGCAGAAGGGATGGGGTGTGGGGGCTGTAAAGGAGGGCAGAATGGGGCTGTGGGGCTGCAGGGAGGGGCACAAGGGATGGGCTGTTGGCCCTGAAAAGACGGATAGAAGGGATGGGGGCTGCAGAGAGGGGCAGAATGGGGCTGTGGGGGCTGCAGAGGGGCAGAAGGGATGAGGCTGTAGGGGCTGCACAAGGGATGGGGCTGTGGGGACTGGAAAGGGGCAGAATGGGGCTGTGGGGGCTGCACAGGGGATGGGGCTGTAGGGGCTGCAGAGTGGGGCACAAGGGATATGGGGCTGTGGGGGCTGCAGAGAGGAGCAGAAGGGATGGAGTTGTGGGGAGTGGAAATGGGGGCAGAAGGGATATGGGGCTGTGGGGGCTGGGAAGGGACAGAATGGGGCTGTGGGTCCTGCAGAGAGGAGCAGGTGGGATGGGGCTGTGAGCCCTGCAGGAGGGATATGTGCTGTGGGCCCTGCAGAGAAGGGCACAGGGGATGGGGCTGCAGGGGCTGCACAGGGGATGGGGCTGTAGGGGCTGCACAGGGGATGGGCTGTGGCCCCTGCATGCCCCTGGTCTCATGCAGGCAGGACAGGGACAGGGCTGTGCCTTTGTGAAGACATTCAGTGCCATGTCCTTAACCCCCAGCACGGCCAGGGCTGGCTGCCAGCAGGATGTGTGCCAGGAAAACCTTCTCCTGCAGCCCCCCAGAGCTTTAGCACTCAGAGCCCTGCTAATCTCCTTGCCCAGGCCACAGGGGGCACCTGGGGCTGGGCACTGTGTGGGTGCAGGGGCAGCAAATCCTGCACAGCCAGGTGCTCTCAGGTGGCCAGGGCAGGGTGCCAGCATCCAGCTTTGTCCCAGGAGAGTCTCCCTGGCCGTGTTGGAGCTCTGCAGAGTGTGTGCCCAGCCTGGGAGCCCTCAGTTCCTCAGTTCCACCCTGGTGCCAGGCGTGGTTCAAGCTGGGCACTGCCCCAGTCTTCACAGGGTGACGTGTGCTGGGTGCTGGGGATTAGAGTCAAGCCTCTTGAGTCTGATTTAAACCAGATCAGCAGAGACAGCCCAGATTATCTGCCTTGTAAACAGGGCTGAATCTGACCTATAGATCTGCCCACATAACTGCCTGGAAAACCCAGGGGGGGAGCTTGGGGTGCTCTGGTGCAAGGGCAGAATTTTTCCACGGTGGACCTGTTAATACCTGAGTCACCAAAACCTCGTGAGGGCACTGAGCCAGCAGGCTGCTGAGCACCGGGCTTGGAGTTTAGGGATATTCCAGAGTCCCTTTAAAATCCTGAGGCTAATGCTTGGTGTCCTCAGCTTCCCTTTGAGGCAGGGGCTTGTTCCTGGCCACCAGAGCTGCAGGGAGATGTCAGCTCTGCTGGTTCTGCTTTGCTTTGGTGCCTTTGTCACTCCAAGGCTCACTCTGAAAGCAGTGAGGAATTGTCTGAGGCCTCCTGGTGCTTTCCCCCTCCATTGCACTCAGGGCATGGCTGGTGCTGCTGGGTGAAGCCCAGCCATGACCTGCACATGAGTGTCAGTAGCTGGTGTGGTTTGTACTTTGCTTTTTTTGCAGCGTGGAATGGCCAGATGATCAATCCTGCCTGTCCCACGCTTTCCATGCTCAGCCCCAGTGCATGCCCAGGGGGTTTGGGGGGGCCACAACCCCTGAAAATGACCCAGTGCAACCATCTGAGCTTTAACTCCCTCCCTGTTTGCTCCCACAGCAAAACACACAGCGCTTGGGTGTCTCTCAAGCAACTCACTCTCTGACCACACCAGTCGTGTCCGTGGCCACTCCGAGCCTGCTGACACAGGGGCTGCCCTTCTCTGCCATGCCCACAGCCTACAACACAGGTAAGACATGGCCAAGACACAGGTGAGACATGGCCAGGGCAGGGATCTGAGCAGGTGAGACATGGTCAGGACAGAGATCTGACACAGGTGAGACATGGCCAGGGCAGAGGTCTGACACAGACAGACAGACAGACAGACAGACAGACAGGACCTGGCCAGGGCAGAGCTCTGACACAGACAGACAGACAGACAGACAGACAGGACCTGGCTAGAGCAGAGCTCTGACACAGACAGACAGACAGACAGACAGGACCTGGCCAGGCCAGAGCTCTGATACAGACAGACAGACAGACAGACAGACAGACAGGACCTGGCCAGGGCAGAGCTCTGACACAGACAGACAGACAGACAGACAGACAGGACCTGGCTAGAGCAGAGCTCTGACACAGACAGACAGACAGACAGACAGGACCTGGCCAGGGCAGAGCTCTGACACAGACAGACAGACAGACAGACAGACAGACAGGACCTGGCCAGGGCAGAGCTCTGACACAGACAGACAGACAGACAGACAGACAGGACCTGGCTAGAGCAGAGCTCTGACACAGACAGACAGACAGACAGACAGGACCTGGCCAGGGCAGAGCTCTGACACAGACAGACAGACAGACAGACAGGACCTGGCTAGAGCAGAGCTCTGACACAGACAGACAGACAGACAGACAGACAGACAGACAGGACCTGGCCAGGGCAGAGCTCTCACACACACAGACAGACAGACAGACAGGACCTGGCCAGGGCAGAGCTCTGACACAGACAGACAGACAGACAGACAGACAGACAGGACCTGGCCAGGGCAGAGCTCTCAGGTGTCTCAGTTGGCCCCACAGGGAATTGTGCTGCTGCAGACACATCCCTGGGGCTCCCTCAGCACCTGCAGTGATGCTCCTGGAACTCTCCACTGCAGCCAGCACATGGTGCAAGGGTTCCACAGGAGTAAAACCAAGGGAAATTCATTGTGTCAGTGGTGAGAGCTCACTGTCATAGCCAACAGGGCTGTGAGGGCTGCTGCAGCCCATTGCACTGTGCTGTGGATGCTAATTACAGCTACACCCATCCCCTGGCTCTCAGAGCTCAGGGGGTGTTGTAATAATGACAAAAAAAAATCCCTGAAAAAGTTCGGGAAGAATGCAAACCAACCTGCTCCCAGGCACGTCTGATTGGGGTGCTGGATTGAAAGCAGCCCCAGGCGACAGCGACAGTGCCCAGGCACAAGAATTGCTCATCTCTCACCTGTCAGACCTCCAGCAAGACTTTGAGGCCTTGCTGGCTGCCTGTGCAACTTGTTCTGAGAAAAAAAATTGGCAAAAAATGTCCAAAAGCTGCTTGTCTGGGAGAAGGCAGAAGTGGCAGTTGGATACTCCCTGTCCTAATGAGTAGGTGCAGCCCCAGAGATGCTGGCTGTGCGTGATGGGGCTGCTCTCCTGGGTGACCATGTGGTTTAGCAGCCAGCCAGAGCCCCCAAAATAGGTTTTAATTGAGGCCTGTGCACTGCTCAGAGCAGAGGAGCCTGAATTTCAGCTCTCTGCGGTTATTTTTGCTCTCAGCTGACCGTGGGCAGAGCTGTGTTGCTGCCCAGGTGCTGTGGGGGCACCACTGTGGGGTACAAGCTCTGAACCTGGCAGTTCTGTTAGCTGGGCAGGAATTGGCTTCATTTGTGAAGGGTCAGGGAGTTTTGGTCAATGACAAAATCCCTCCAAACCTCCTTTTCCCCAGGCTGGAAGGACTGTCCCAGACCATGGAGTCCTCCACAAGGAGCTGAGGAGGCTCAGCCTGCAGAAAAGGAGGTTTGGAGGGATTTTGTCACTGTGCACAACGCCCTGACAGGAGGGGACAGCCAGGACTGGGCTCTGCTCCTGGGTGACAAAGGGCAGGACAAGGAGAAATGTCCCCAGGGATGTTTTAGGTGGGATATTATGGAAAATTGCTGTGTGGAAAAGGTGTTCAGGCCTTGGAACCACACTGCCTTGGGGCAGTGGTGGTGTCACCATGGCTGGAGGGATTTAACAGAGGTGACTGTGACACTTGGGGACATGGCTTAGTGGCGGCTTTGGCAGTGCTGGGGGAACAATTGGACTCCATGGTCCTGTACAGCCTTTCCAGCCTGGAGAAAAGGAGCTTTGGGGGGACTTTGTCACTGTCCACAATGCCCTGACAGGAGGAGACAGCCAGAATTGGGCTCTGCTCCCAGGTGACAAAGGGCAGGACAAGGAAAAACATCCCCAGAGGAGGTTCAGGTGGGATATTAGGGCAAAATTCTGTGTGGAAAAGCCTTGGAACAGACTGTCTGTGGCAGTGGTGGTGTCCATGGCTGGAGGGATTTAACAGAGGTGACTGTGGCACTTGGGGACATGGCTTAGTGGTGGCCTTGGCAGTGCTGGGGGTACAGTTGGACTCCATGGTCCTGGACAGCCTTTCCAGCCCAGATAATTCGGTGATTCTGTGGTGCTGCAGATGCCCTGACAAACTCCCAGCCTGGAGCATTGCCCAGGACTCACCTGGTGGCTGGGTGGGCACTGGGTGGGCATTGCCAGGATTCCAGGCTGCTGCAGCTGTGCTGAGCTGCCTCTGGTCAGAATTCTGAGCCCTTTCCTGTGCTGGGTGTCAAACCTGCCCATCCCCAGCTCTGTGACCTGGGGCAGCTCCAGCTCCAGCCCTGCTGGGGGCTGAGGGGCAGCCAGGAGTGTCAGGAGCTCCCCCAAACCAGACCAGGCAGTGCAGGGGGGTGTGGAGCAGGGAACCCAGTGCCAGGATGTGTTGGGTGGGGTGTGCTGGGGATTTGGCAGCAGTTCAGCGCCAGCACAGCCACCTCTGTGTGTGCTGCTGGGGTGGGGACAGCTGAAACCACGAGACACCCAAAATTAGAGCTGGGAAGGGGGGAGGAGAGGGGGTGAGGAGGGGTTGTTGGGTGGCTGTGTCAGGCTGACACGGCTGACCAAGGTCTGACCATCTCCTCAAGGAGCAGCACTTCCCTCCCTGGCTTTGTCCACCAGCATTCTTTGTAAAATCCCCCCACCTTGGTTTGAGGTGCCCCATTGGGGTTTTCAGTGGGTTCTGCATGCCGACCGGCATTGCCCTGCAAATGTGGGGGGGTCCCGGGGTGGGGGCTGCCCGTGGAGGGGGTGGGAACAATGTGGGGAAGGGTCCTGGGGTGTGGGGGTCCTATGGAGGGGGTGGGGACAGTGTAGGGGAGGGGGTACCAGGGCATAGGATGCCCATGGAGGGGTGGGAACAATGAGGGGAGGGGGTCCCGGAGTGCCCATGGAGGGGGTGGAACAGTGTGGGGAAGGGTCCCGGGGTGCCCATGGAGGGGGTGGGAACAATGGGGGGAAGGGGTCCCGTGGTGCCCGTGGAGGGGGGGGGTCACGGTGACAGTCCCGTGTCCTCATGGCGGGCAGGGAGCGCCCCCTGCTGCCACCCGGGACGCGGCGCATGCCGTGGGCCTGTCCCAGGTACGGCCCAGGTACAGGTGGGGGTGCCCCAGGTATGGGTGAGGGTGCCCCAGGTGCAGGTGAGGGTGCCCCAGGCACAGGTGGGGGTGCCCAGGTGAGGATGCCCAGGCACAGATGAGGGTGCCCAGGTACAGGTGAGGGTGCCCAGGCAAAGATGGGGATGCCCCAGGCACGGATGAGGATGCCCCAGGTACAGGTGGGGATGCCCCAGGTACATGTGAGGGTGCCCCAAGCACAGGTCAGGGTGCCCCAGGTACAGATGGGGATGCCCAGGCACAGGTGAGGGTGTCCAGGCACAAGTGAGGATGCCCAGGCACAGATGAGGGTGCCCCAGGTACAGATGAGGGTGCCCCAGGTACAGGTGAGGGTGCCCCAGGTATGGATGAGGGCGCCCCAGGTACAGGTGGGGATGCCCTGGGCACAGATGAGGGTGCCCAGGTACAAGTGGGGATGCCCCAGGTGCAGGTGAGGGTGCCCCAGGTACAGGTGGGGATGCCCAGGTACAGGTGAGGGTGCTCCACGTATGGGTGGGGATGCCCCAGGTATAGATGGGGATGCCCCGGGCATGGATGAGGGTGCCCCAGGTACTGGTGGGGATGCCCCACGTGGGGATGCCCAGGCACAGGTGAGGGTGCCCAGGCACAAGTGGGGATGCCCAGGTACAGGTGAGGGTGCCTCAGGTACAGATGGGGATGCCCAGGCCCAGGTGGGGATGCCCCCAGCACGGATGAGGGTGCCCCAGGCACAGGTGAAGGTGCCCAGGACCAGGTGAGGGTGCCCAAGCCCAGGTGAGGGTGCCCAGGCCCAGGTGGGTGCCGGCTGCCAGGTTTGCTGCCCCAGCAGGACAGGAGCTGTGTCTGGCTCTGTACATTTGGCTGGAGTCTCACGTGTTCATGGCCCTTCCTTGGGGTACCCAGACACAGCTGCCATGGGCACTGCTGTGCCAGGGGCACTGGGGGTGATGTGGAGGGGGCAGCTCCTGCCAGCAGCACCCTCTGGGTGGAGGAGAAGTGGATTTAAGGAGGGAATTGGATTTAAGGAGGGAATTGGATGGAAGGAGGGAATTGGATGGAAGGAGGGAATTGGATTTAATGAGGGAATTGGATGGAAGGAGGGAAATGGATACAAGGAGGGAATTGTTCACACTGAGGGTGGGGAGGTGCTGGCACAGGGTGCCCACAGAAGCTCTGGCTGCTCCATTGCTGGATGTGTCCAAGGCCAGGTTGAACAGGGAGCAGTCTGGGATAGTGAGGATGTCCCTGCATGTTGGACTAGATGGCCTTTAAATGTCCCTTTGCTGATGGAATGTTTGGTCATAGATTGAGCTGCATCTCAGAGGTCTTTCCAGCCTGATTGATTCTGTGATTCCAGCACAAGCCATGCACTCAGGAGCTGTGTGCTTTACCACAGACACCCCATACACCGTGTGTTTGTGTCTCTGGTGTGTGTCCATCCTCCCTCAGTGCTCAGGGCACTCTGGGGGCAGCTTTGACCTGGAATTCACTCAGGGCTCCTCCCTTGCAGATTATCAGCTGACGAGCGCTGAGCTCTCCTCGCTGCCGGCCTTCAGCTCGCCTGGAGGGCTGTCCCTTGGCAACATCTCTGCCTGGCAGCAGCAGCAGCAGCAGCAACAGCAGCAGCAGCAGCAGCAACAGCAGCAGCAGCAGCAACAACAGCAACAGCAGCAGCAGCAGCAGCCGCAGCAGCAGCCGCAGCAGCAGCACCTGGTCCCAGTGTCACTAGGAAACTTAATGTGAGTGACACCAGAGGGAAATGGGCAGTTCCTCTGGGGGTGCCACACCTGCAGAGCCCCAGGGGGCTTGGAGAGCCCTCTGTGTTCCCCAGGCTCCCAGTGCCAGGTGCTGGTGGGTCACGCTGTGTTCCTGGGGGCAGGAGCTGTGTGCCCAGAACAGCTGGGAGGTTTGGGCAGTGCTGTCCCTGTGGCTCTAAGGGTGACCCAGAGTCCCTGGCTGGGATCAGGGTATTTGGGGATGCTCCCAGAGCCTCATCCTGCTGCCTGTCCACTGTGGGGTTGATCCCTGCACTCACCTGGGGGGAGCTGGGAACAGGCAGGGCTGGATGGGATGGACATTGCAGGATAAGGTGCCTGGAATAGAGGAAAGTGGCTTTTAAAGCTGCAAAAAGATTTATTTTCTCCAGGGCAGAAAATACAAGCACTTGCACCTTAGAGCAAGGATTTTGGTGTGGATCTGCTTTTGCTCTGGAATAAAGCACCCACACACAGTCAAAAGAAAGATTTAAGCCACTTGCCCATGATCACATTGAGACCATGGGACAAAGAGAGGCAGGAATTGAAGAGGGAGGATCAATGATTGCCCAAACACTGAGCCAAAGCCACATTTCCACCATGAAGGGATGGATGGATGGATGGATGGATGGATGGATGGATGGACGGAATGGATGGATGGATGGGTGGATAATGGATGGATGATGGATGGATAGATTGATGATGGATGGATGGATGGATGGATGGATGGAATGGATGGATGGATGGGTGGATAATGGATGGATGATGGATGGATAGATTGATGATGGATGGATGGATGGATGGATGGATGGATGGATGGAATGGATGGATGGATGGGTGGATAATGGATGGATGATGGATGGATAGATTGATGATGGATGGATGGATGGATGGATGGATGGAATGGATGGATGGATGGGTGGATAATGGATGGATGATGGATGGATAGATTGATGATGGATGGATGGATGGATGGATGGATGATGGATGGATGGATGATGGATGGATGGATGTGGATGGACGGATGGATGGATGTGGATGGATGGATGGATGGATGGATGGATGGATGGATGGTAGTGTGTGAAATTTCTGAATTGTGTGCACTGGAAGGTAGAAGGCCACCAAAAAGATACTAATGAGCGATTTCCCATTATCTCCTCCTCCATCTTTTTCCCTCCCTTCCTCCTCCTCCTCCTCCTCCCCCTCTCCCCCACCCAGACAAGGGAGTCACTTATCCCACACCACCACGTTGACTGTCAACACCAACCCCAACATCAGCATCAAGTCGGAGCCTGTGTCGCCCAACCGCGAGAGGAACACTGCCACCCCGCTGAGCACCTTCCCCCACCAGCCCCGCCACGAGCCCACCGGCCGCTCGCCCGTCGACAGCCTCAGCAGCAACACCAGCTCCTACGAGGGCAGCAGCGAGCGCGACGACCCCGCCCGGCCCGATTTTGGCTCCTCGCTGGGTCTCCTGCGAGCCAGCGGCGAGCCCGAGGGGGAGAGCCCCTCCGTAAAGCGCATGCGCTTGGATACCTGGGTCACATAACCAGCGAGCCTCAGAGGGGCTGGCAGAAGGGCAGGGGGAGGGTGAAACGGGTGATGGGGCGTGGGGTGTTGGGGGGGGGATGTTATCATAAACTGCCTGAGAAATAGCTTTAGGATTTTTGTAGGCATTCATTCTAGCACAGCAGCAGGGACGCATGCGGGGCAGCCGGGCCAGGGCTGGGGGAATGGGGGCTGCAGGGGGGTGAATGTGTGCTCACCAAGCCCAGGGATGCTCCCCTGAGGACCAGCAGGACCCCTTGGGAGGTGGGAGCCCAGCCCTAAGCAGAGCACCTGCAGCAGGATGGGCTCTGGGGGGGGATGGGGCACAGAGCACCCCAAAATGCACCTTCCTGGCCATTCCTGTGGCTGCCTGTGCAGGGAGGGGCAGGTCAGACATGAGGCAGCTCTCTGGAAGCTTGAAGGGCTTTGCTAGGCACAGGTTTTCCTCCAGAAGGGTTTTCCTTCAAAAGGGTTTCATCCAGAAGGGTTTTCCTTCAGAAGGGTTTTCCTTCAGAAGAGTTTTCCTCCATAAGGCTTTACCTTCGAAGGGTTTTCCTTCAGAAGGGTTTTCCTCCAGAAGGGTTTTCCTCCACAAGAATTTTCCTCCATAAGGCTTTTCCTTCAGAAGGGTTTTCCTCCATAAGGCTTTACCTCCAGAAGGGTTTTCCTTCAGAAGGGTTTTCCTGCAGAAGGGTTTTCCTCCAGAAGGGTTTTCCTTCAGAAAGGTTTTCCTGCAGAAGTGTTTTCCTCCAGAAGGGTTTTCCTGCAGAAGGCTTTTCCTCCATAAGAGTTTTCCTCCAGAAGGGTTTTCCTGCACCAGCTGGGAAGGGAGGTGGAGAGCAGCTCAGGGATGCAGCCACATCCACAGCCTGCTTCAGGGAAAGCTGCATCAGGAGGAAGAAGAGGGAGATTTTTAAGGCTTAGTCCCATTTGCATGACAGTCCCATTTCCTGCCTGAGCAGGGAACTCCGCTGTTCCTCACCAGGGTCACTGGAACACTGGAGTTCCTGTTTCCCTCACCTCCACCTCGGCACAGCAGGTGTGTGGAGAAGGGATTTTAGTGCTGTTTGGAGAGAAAATGATGGATTTTAGCAAACAACGTCCATAAAAACATTTGAGAAATGTTGCACATGGGCCAAAGCTTTAAATCAGGAAAATGGGAAGAAATTAATTTTTTTTACTGAAAGATGCAACTGAAGTAATGATCCTAAAATGAGATTTTGCCTGAAGGTTTCTAGGCCTCAAAAGGCAACAGTGAGCTGTGCAGAAAATCTCCTTGAGCAATGATTTGGTGGAAGGAAAAAGGAAAAACTGAGGAATTTCCTCATGCTGCCACTCGCTCTGGCAATTTCCCAGGAATGAGTGTTGATCCCAAAATGCATCAACCTGCTCATGGTTGGAGGGTTTGGAGGAGAAGGGGCAGTTCCAGGAGGGTTTGGAGGAGAAGGGGCCATTCCAGGAGGGTTTGGAGGAGAAGGGGCACTTCCAGGAAGGTTTGGAGGAGAAGGGGCACTTCCAGGAGGGTTTGGAGGAGAAGGGGCAGTTCCAGGAGGGTTTGGAGGAGAAGGGGCTGTTCCTGGCTGTCATTGCCATTAGGGATGGACTCTGTCCCTGCAGGTGCTCGTGCTGGTGTCCCCTCCCAGCCTGCTGCCCTGTCACCCCAAGGTGACAGTCCCAAACTGGCACCAAACCTGCCCAGGTGCCACCTTTGCCAGCTGGAGCTTGGCCAGCCTTGGGGGGCTGTGGAGGAGCTGGGGGTTCCTGGGGTTCAGCAGAGGGAGAGGAGCTGAGTCAGGCTGGGCTTTATCCCTCTGCCAGGTGTCAGCAGCCAGCTCAGCCTTGGAATGGGGCAGATGGCATAAAAACCTCCCAGGATGAGGGCAAAACCAAATTTATGGGGTTTTACAAACTTTTCCCAACCAAAAAGTTTCTAATTGGAAAAACAAGACAAAAAAAAAAAAAAAAAAAAGCTGATGATTATTGTGGGATGAACAGGGCTGCCCAAAAGGAGTGGTTGGAGGAGAGGAGATCCTTGAGGAGCTGGGTGAGAATTAGGAGCTGGTTTTGTGGCTCAGGGTGGTGGGTGCTCAGCAGTGCCGGCGTTCTGGGTGCCCTCAGCACCATCCCTGCTCGTGGATCAAGGCATGGAGACAGATCAATAAACAAAACCCTCCCCTCCACACCTCCAAAGACCAAATTCCTGCCACAGATGACAGCTTTATTCTTCTCCAGCCATCAGTTTGGAATTCCATGCTCTGAGTGGGCAAGAGGAGGAAAGGACCCCTGGCAGGTTTTGTGCATTGAACCCCCCCCGTGCCCCCTCCCCAGCCACACCCAGGCTGGGCTCTCACCTCTGCAATGCCAGCACCAGGAGCTGATCTTCCTCCCTCCCTCATCCCTGCCAAGCCCTTGGGGAAGCAGGAGAGCTGCTGTGGACCGTGGTCTTCCTCGCCCGCCCCGCCGGACGTACCTGGACGCGCACCTGAGCTCTCTTTGCACGGCCTTGCTTTGGAAATTAGGCGGGATAATGACGTCTCATCGCTCTCGGGTTTTTTTTTGTATTTTATTTTATTTTTTGTTTTTCTTCACAAAAAATCAACTCAACCCAAGGAACCCCACGGGAGCGGCGTGGCAGGAGGGCCCAGCTGGCTCAGAGACCCCGGAGAGGAGGCAGCAGTGGAGACCCCCCAGCACTCGATGCCCGTCAGGAGAGGGGGGAAAAAACCAAAAAAAACCATTTTTGCTCATTGACTTCACACCCTGACTCTCAAGTTCACACTTCTGCCTGGAAGCTGAGAGGCTGGAACCATGAAACCAAGAGACAAACGCTGGGATGGGCACATGCAGGGTCAGATCTGCCCGGCTGGATCTGCAGCTGCAGCACTCGACGCTCCCTGGGCTGTGCCACGGGCAAGGATGGCTCTGATGCCAGGGGCACGGATGGCTCTGGTGCCACGGGCAAGGATGGCTCTGGGCTGGTGCCACGGGCAAGAATGGCTCTGGTGCCAGGGGCAAGGATGGCTCTGGTGCCAGGGGCAGGTACAGCTCTGGTGCCAGGGGCAAGGATGGCTCTGGTGCCAGGGACAAGTACAGCCCTGGGCTGATGCCAGGGGCAGGTCCAGCTCTGGGTTGGTGCCTATGGCTCTGGGCTGTGCCCAGGGCAAGGATGGCTCTGGTGCCAGGGGCAAAGATGGCTCTGGGCTGGTGCCAGGGGCAGGTACAGCTCTGGTGCCATGGGCAGGTACAGCTCTGGGCTGTGCCAGGGGCAAGTACAGCTCTGGGTTGGTACCAACAGCTCTGGGCTATGCTATGGGCAGGTCCAGCTCTGATGCCAGGGGAAGTTCCAGCTCTGGTGCCACAGGCAGGTCCAGCTCTGGGCTGTGCCAAGGGCAGGTCCAGCCCTGGGTTGGTGCCAGGGGCAGGTTCAGCTCTGGGCTGTGCCATAGGCAAGTACAGCCCTGGTGCCACGGGCAGGTCTAGCTCTGGGTTGGTACCAACAACTCTGGGCTGTGCCAGGGTCAAGTACAGCCCTGGTGCCAGGGGCAGGTCCAGCCCTGGGCTGTGCCAGGGGCAGGTCCAGCTCTGGGTTGGCACCTACACTCCTGGGCTGTGCCAGGCTCATGGGGAGGTGGGCATGCCCAGGTCAGACACGCCGTTGGCCTCACATCACAGTGAAAGGGTTTGGGGGCTGTTTGTCGGGGTCTTCACTTTGCTGGGGGCTTGGGGTTATTTTATTATTATTATATTCTATTTTTTTTTTTTTGTCCGGGTCATTATCCTTTATTTCCCCCCTCCCCCAGCCTGTAGTATCTGGTAAACTCCTCCTAATTTTCAAAAGACAACGAGAAGAATGACAATCTAAGAAACCAACACCCTCCTTTGTGCTTCTATAAATATGTTTCTGATCTAATTTTATTTCTCGTGCTCATCTGTACTGTTGACAGTTACAATTGTGTATAATTTTTTTTTTAATTTGGAATTTTTGCGTTGTATAGGGTTTAGTTTTAAAATATATATATATATATTTTCCATTTTTTAAAAAGGGGTGTTGCAAAAAAAAAAAATTGCACGATTTAAATGACAATAGTTAAAATGCTGCAGTTTTTAGAGATGTGGAAGCAAAATGGAGCTTATTTATTCTCAAAGGCTATAAAGGTGTAAAATGCATGAAGAAAAAAAAAAAGCATTTACAAAAAAACCAAAAAAAAGACAAAAAAAGTGTAACCTGAACAAAGTGTAGCGTTAAAGATTTTAAAGGATGACAACAACAAGAAAAAAAGAAAAAAAAACCAACAAAAAAACAGCTAATATATTGTGTTTGGGCTAGTTTGCTTTTGTTTTTAATTGTTCCTTTTTTGGAGAATGAAATACATTTGTGTATATTTTCATATAAGAAGTATGCACTGAGATGTTTCCAAACTGATATATTCCTTTCTAAACGTGTGGTTACTTAACCAAAGTCTGTTTCTGATCTTTTACCTTCTAAAACTCTCTCTCTGTGGATGCTCCAGCCCTCACCTGAGCCCAGGTAAGGCGGGGTGGGGGCAGCGGCACGGCCCCCTGCCCGCGGGGTGCCAGGGGTGCCAGGGGGCTGAGCCGGGGGGCTGGCACAGGGGGGCTGTGACCCCCAGCCTGGGGAGGCTGGTCTTTCCCAGGGCTTGGCAAAGCTGGGGTTTGGGGTGTCTGTGCCCGTTTTTGGGGTGTCTGTGCCAGGTTTTGGGGTCTCTGTGCCCATTTTTGGGGGTGTCTGTGCCCATTTTTGGAGTCTCTGTGCCCGTTTTTGGAGTCTCTGTGCCCGTTTTTGGGGTCTGTGTTCCGGTGTGGGGTTCATCCTTCTGGGGGCACAGAGCTCTGCCGTGGGCTGGGATGGCTGAGGTTTGTGCAGAGAGGAGGAGGAGGAGGATGAAGGGAGGAAGAAGGGAGGAGGTCCCAGGGTGTGGCTCAGGTGATGCTGCTGCTGGCAGCTGTAGGAGAAGGATGGGGTGGGAATCACCTGCCCAGCCCTGGAGGAGGTTTGGGGTTGGAGCAGGACCCTAAATGATGGGTAGCACCTAAAATAGTGGGAAGGGCACTAAAAGGGGCCTAAAATGCCGTGAGGATGGTGATGGACCAGTGGGGGTGGTCCTGCCTGCTCTGGGGGCTCTGGAGGTGGTGAGCTGGGGTTGGGTGGTCAGCTGGAGTTGGATGGTCAGCTGGAGTTGGATGGTCAGCTTGAATTGGATGGTCAGCTGGGATGGAGTGGTCAGCTTGAATTGGATGGTCAGCTGAGGTTGGATGGTCAGCTTGAATTGGATGGTCACCAAGGGTGGAGTGGCCAGCTAGGGTTGGATGGTCAGCTGGTGTTGAGTGGTCAGCTGGGGTTGAGTGGTCAGCTGGAATCAGATGGTCAGCTGAAGTTGGATGGTCAGCTGGAGTTGGAGTGGTCAGCTGGGGTTGGATGGTCAGCTGGGCTCAAATGGTCAGCTGGGGTTGGGTGGTCAGCTGGGATGGATGGTCAGCTGGAATCAGCTGGATTTGGATGGTCAGCTGGAATCAGGTGGTCAGCTGGGGTTGGATGGTCAGCTGGAATCAGCTGGGTTTGGATGGTCAGCTGGGCTCAAATGGTCAGCTGGGTTTGGATGGTCAGCTGGTATCAGGTGGTCAGCTGGGGTTGGAGTGGTCAGCTGGAATCAGCTGGGGTTGGATGGTCAGCTGGGATCAGCCAGGATCAGATGATCAGCTGGAGTTGGGTGGTCATCTGGGGTTGGATGGTCAGCTGGAGTTGGATGGTCAGCTGGGATGGGATGGTCAGCTGGAGTTGGATGGTCAGCTGGAATCAAGTGGTCAGCTGGAATCAGCTGGGTTTGGATGGTCAGCTGGAGTTGGATGGTCAATTGGAGTTGGGTGGTCAGCTGGAATCAGCTGGAGTTGTGGATGGTCAGCTGGAGTTGGATGGTCAGCTGGGATGGAGCGGTCATCTAGGGTTGGATGGGCAGCTGGAATCAGGTGGTCACCTGGGGTTGCATGGTCAGCTGGAGTTGGGTGGTCAGCTGGAATCAGGTGGGGTTGGATGGTCAGCTGGGGTTGATGATCACCTGGGGTTGAGTGGTCAGCTGGGATGGGATGGTCAGCTGGAATCAGCTGGGGTTGGATGGTCAGCTGTGATGGAGTGGTCAGCTGGAATCAGGTGGTCAGCATGTGCACAGGGTGACCCCTGCTCAGGGGGTTGTTTGGTGGTAGCAGAGAGCCTGGCTGTGCAGGGACAGGGACAGAGCCTGGCTGTGCAGGGTGTTTGAATGAAGAGCTCGGTGCTGGGGCAGGCTGGCAGTGGCTGTGGGGGTGTCAGGGGCACCTGAGCCCCCATGGGGGCTGTGGGTGTGGCAGGGACACTCTGGGGGTCCCTTGTGGAGGAGTTTGTTGCTGTGGGGTGTCTGAGGCCACTGCCAGGTTGGGGTCTGGGGGCAGTGGAAGTGTTAAATCCAGAGCTGGTGGTGATGGGCCTGGGGGAAAGTGGGGCAAAGAGAAAGAAAATATTTCCTTTTCCTTCCCCCTTTTCACTTCCCTCTTCCTCTCCAGAATAATTTCGGCGAACCAAGGAAAAAGCAAATTCACAAAAAAACATCCCCACCTTTTCCTTGAAAATTTCACTTCCTACACTTTTTCCTCCCCTTGTGTTGCTTGGCTGGGGGGTTCCCCCCCTCACTTTGGGTGTGAATTGGGATATTGGGGTGTTTGTCACCAGCTCTGGGGACAAGGCTTGGCTGGGCCGAGGGGCACTTGGTGCTCTGGGGGTCCCCTCTGCCCTCCTGGGGAGAGGGGAGAGCATCCATCAGCTGGGGAAGGAGCATTTCCCAGCCCCTCCTCAGCTCTGCCACATCCTGCCTCCCATCCCTCCAGCTAGGGGCACAATTTGGGGATGTTTGGGAGATTTTCACCACCCAAAGTGGTGAAAATTCATCCCCATCCACTTCTCCTGGGCTGTGTCTAACAGTGGGCTTCAGCTGAAGGTTTGCTCTGGTTTCCCTTTCCCATGTTCATCCTTTATTCCACCTTGCCCTCTCACTTCACCTTTCTCTCTTTTTTTTTTTTTTTCTTTTTTTTTCTTTTTTTTTTCTTTTTTTTTCTCTTTTCCTTTCCACAAAAGAACCCAACCAGACCCACAAACCAAGTATTATGTTTTCACTACCTCCATCCACCACCCTTTCTTGTCCAAAGCAGGAAGCCACATTTGGGATGTAAGAGGGCCTTTCCCCCTTTATTTTCCCCTTTCCCTGGTGATTTTTTCTCCCTTCTCTCCCTCTGCCCCTCCTCTCTCTGGTCTTTCACCTGTAGTATTTTACCTGGCTACTGTAACTGTAAATAGCAAGTTTCAATCTGTTAGCAATGGTAACAGTACAGAAAACTGGTTTGGGGTTTTTTTTTGTTTTTTTGTTTTTGTTTTTTTTTTTTTTGTTGTATTGATATGAAATGAGATTATATTTTTGTCAGAGTATATTGTAATAATACTGACTTTGGACATGGCCGAGTTGTACAGCGATTTTCTTGTTTAACCCTCTTGGCTCTTCCCCTGCACCTCTTCCCCGAGGTCCCTGCTCCCCAAATTTCCATGTCCCAGGCCCAGGAGCAGCCATTTGGCAGTGGGATATTGGGATATATTCAATTTCTCCAAATTTCCATGTGCCAGATCCAGGACTGGGATATTGGGATCCAGCAGTGGGGTATTGGGATATATTCAATTCCAGGGCTGCTTTTCCCCAAATTTCCATGTCCCAGATCCAGGATCAGCCATTTGGCAGTGGGATATTGGGATATATTCAATGCCAGGGCTGGTTTTCCCCAAATTTCCATGCGCCAGATCCAGCAGTGGAATATTGGGATATATTCAATTCCAGACCCATGAGCAGCCATTTGGCAGTGGGTTATTGGGATATATTCCATTCCAGGGTTGCTTTTCTCCCAATTTCCATGTCCCAGATCCAGCAGTGGGATATTGGGATATATTCAATTCCAGATCCAGGAGCAGCCATTTGGCAGTGGGATATTGGGATATATTCAATTTCCCCAAATTTCCATGTGCTAGATCCAGGAGTGGAATATTGGGATCCAGCAGTGGGATATTGGGATATATTCCATTCCAGGGCTGCTTTTCCCGAAATTTCCATGTCCCAGATCCAGGAGCAGCCATTTGGCAGTGAGATATTGGGATATATTCAATTCCAGGTCCAGGAGCAGCCATTTGGCAGTGGGTTATTGGGATATATTCCATTCCAGGGCTGCTTTTCCCGAAATTTCCATGTCCCAGATCCAGCAGTGGGATATTGAGATCCAGCAGTGGGATATTGGGATATATTCAATTCCAGGTCCAGGACCAGCCATTTGGCCGTGGATTATTGGGATATATTCCATTCCAGGGCTGCTTTTCCCCAAATTTCCATGTCCCAGATCTAGCAGTGGGATATTGGGATCCAGCAGTGGGATATTGGAATATATTCCGTTCCAGGGCTGCTTTTCCCCAAATTTCCATGTCCCAGATCCAGCAGTGGGATATCGAGATCCAGCAGTGGGATATTGGGATATATTCAATTCCAGATCCGTGAGCAGCCACTTGGCAGTGGGATATATTCCATTCCAGGGCTGCTTTTCCCCAAATTTCCATGTCCCAGATCCAGCAGTGGGATATTGGGATCCAGCAGTGGGATATTGGAATATATTCCGTTCCAGGGCTGCTTTTCCCCAAATTTCCATGTCCCAGATCCAGCAGTGGGATATCGAGATCCAGCAGTGGGATATTGGGATATATTCAATTCCAGATCCGTGAGCAGCCACTTGGCAGTGGGATATATTCAATTCCAGGGCTGCTTTTCCCCAAATTTCCATGTCCCAGATCCAGGAGCAGCCACTTGGCAGTGGGATATTGGGATATGTTCAATGCCAGGGCTGCTTTTCCCCAAATATCCATGTCCCAGATCCAGCAGTGGGATATTGGGATCCAGCAGTGGAATATTGGGATATATTTCATTCCAGGGCTGTTTTTCCCCGGGGTTCTCAACACCCCCATGGCTCTGGGGAGCTCAGCACACTCAGGAGTGCCTTTAAATGAGGATCTCTTGGTTGGGCAGGGATGCTTAGGGTCTCTGCTATGCTTTGAGCAGGAATCAGAGACCTTGGAGCAGTGAGCAGGGTGGTTCCAGCTCCCCTCTTCTCCCCAGCCAGGGAAAACCCCGGGTTCTTCCCAGGATCTTCCTCCCGAGCTCCCTTCTCTGCCTGTTTGGGATGTGCTGGGTTTAAACCAGAAGAGGGTGGTGTGGCTCAGGCTGTGCCAAAACAGCTCCAAACGGGCTGGGAAGGTGGCAGGAACTGAGGGATTGACAATATCCCCATCCCTGGGAAGGTTTTTGGGGACTGAGGGAGACCTTTCAGGTTGGGACAGTTTTGGGGGGAATTGAGGGATTGACAATATTCCCCTGGCTGGGAATTGAGGGATTTGCAATATCCCCCAGGCTAGGAAGGTTTTTTGGAACTAAGGATCTGCAATATCCCCGAGGCTGGGAAGGTTTTGGGGACTGAGGGATTGACAATATTCCCAGGTTGGGAAGGTTTTTGGGGACTGAGTTATTTGCAATATCCCCTGGGCTGGGCAAGTTTTGAAGGAATGGAGGGATTGATAATTTTCCCCAGGCTGGGAAGGCTTTTTTGAACGAAGGATTTGCAATATCCCCCAGGCTGGGAAGGTTTTTGGGGGAATTGAGGGATTGACAATATTCCCCTGGCTGGGAATTGAGGGATTTGCAATATCTCCCAGGCTGGGAAGGTTTTTGGAACCAAGGATTTTCAGTATCCCCCAGGTTTTCAGGAACTGAAGGATTGACAATATCCCCCAGGCTGGGAAGGTTTTTGGGAACGAGGGGTTGACAATATCCCCATCCCAGGCTGGGAAGGTTTTTGGGAACCGAGGGATTTGCAATCTCCCCATCCCTGGGTGGGGGTGAGTGGCTGTGTCTCCCCCCAGCCTCCCCCACCCACCCCAGCATTATGCTGGGGGTCAGAGCGGGATTTTTCACTTCAGATGGGTTTTCAGAGTGAGATTTTCCTGCTGCTGCCTGCGACTGGCCCAGCTCCTCCCTCTGCAGAGCTGCAGGAACATCCCCAGGCTCTCCATGGGCTCCTGGCATCCCCAAGGCCACCTTGGGCCACCACTCCCATCCTCCCCACGGCCCTTTCCAAGCATTTGCAGGCAAATCAGAGATGCTGGAGAAGTGGGGACCATCTGCTGCTCCCTCTGCTGTCCCCCACAGCCTCCCTTTGCTCCCCATAGCTCAGTTAAGCACGTAGGTGTTAGCAAACTCTGGGCTGTCTGCAAAACCTTTTGTAAAATAGAATAGACCTTTAAATAATGCACTAAAATTAAAAAAAAAAAAAAAATTAAAAAATCCTAAATGCCTCCCCACCCCAGTCAGCTTCTCTGTGTGATGGTTCCTTGGATGTCCCTGCTCAGCACAGGCAGCTCTGCATCCTCCCCCCAGGGTGCTGCACAGGTAGAAACAAACCAGGACGTGCACTTCCCCACCCCCCGAGGAGTTTTATTTATTGTTTTGAGAAGCAATTTAAAAGGGAAAAAAAAAACAAAAAAAAAAAAAAAAACAAACCCAAAAAAAAAAAGGGAGAAACTGTATCTATAATATATATATATATAAATATATATATATTTTTAACCTGTTTTTTTTCCTGATGCTCCTCCAGCCGTGTGTGTGGGTGTGTGTGGGTGTGTGTGCGAGTCAAGGGAATGGGCACCGGGGCAGGAGCAGCGGGACCGGCCCCGGGAGGGGAGGGAGGGTTTATTTCGAGAATTTGTGACGTTTTAACCGCGAATTCCACCTTTTCTGAAGTGTTTGCACCCTCGGGGTCTGGCCTGGCTGGGAACCCCCCATGCCGTGTCCCATTCCCTCCCTCCCTCCTCCCTTGACAATCAGTGGCTCCTTCCCAGGGACTGCAGCACGTGGTTGAGACGTCGATTTTCGTTTTTTCAATATTCCTTTTTTTGTGCTGTATGGTGATGCGTTATTGTATATTCCACAATAAGGAGAAAAAAAATATATTAAAAAAAATGATGATGATAATAATAATAATAATTACCATGAGAAATTCTTATGAGTTTTGTTTGGAAACTCTTTCACTATATTTGTTGTAAAGAGGTTTACTATTAAAAAGAAAAAAAAATACACGTTTCTGATAATTTTCCACGCCTCTGGCTCTTTATTTCCTGCTCTCTGTGTGGCAGGGTGCAGCAGGGTGACACTGGGGACATCCTGGTGACACCCTGGGCTCCAGGTTCTGGTTCTGGTGACATCCAGGGCTTCATCTCCACGTTCTGGTGACACCATGGGCTCCAGCTCTAGGTCCTGGTGACACCCTGGGCTCCAGGTTCTGGTTTTGGTGATACCCTGGGCTCCAGCTCCTGGTGACACCCTGGGCTCCATCTCCAGGTGTTGGTGACACCCTGGGCTCCATCTCAGGCTCTTGGTGACACCCTGGGCTCCATCACCGGGTCCTGGTGACACCCTGGGCTCCATCTTCAGGTGTTGGTGACACCCTGGGCTCCATCTCCAGCTCTTGGTGACACCCTGGGCTCCATCACCGGGTCCTGGTGACACCCTGGGCTCCATCTCCAGCTCCTGGTGACACCATGGCTCCATCACCGGGTCCTGGTGACACCCTGAGCTCCATCTCCAGCTCCTGGTGACACCCTGGGCTCCAGGTTCTGGTTCTGGTGACATCCTGGGCTCCATCACTGGGTCCTGGTGACACCCAGGGCTCCATCTCCAGGTGTTGGTGACACCCTGGTGACACCCTGGCCTCCAGGTTCTGGTTCTGGTGACATCCAGGGCTCCATCTCCACGTCCTGGTGACACCCTGGGCTCCATCACCGGGTCCTGGTGACACCCAGGGCTCCATCTCCAGCTCTTGTGACATCCTGGTGACACCCTGGGCTCCAGGTTCTGGTGACACCCAGGGCTCCATCTCCACGTCCTGGTGACACCCTGGGCTCCAGGTTCTGGTGACACCCTGGGCTCCATCTCCAGGTGTTGGTGACATCCTGGGCTCCATCTCCAGGTTCTGGTGACACCCTGGGCTCCAGCTCCAGGTTTTTATCAGCGCAAGAATCCCCTTATCAGTGCAAAAATCACCTTATCACTGCAAGAATCACATTATCACTGAAAGAATCACCTTGTCACTGCAGGAATTCCTTATCACTGCAAAAATCACAGTATTACTGCAAGAATCACCTTGTCACTGCAAAAATCCCCTTATCAGTGCAAGAATCCCCTTATCAGTGCAAGAATCACCTTATCTGTGAAAAAGGGGTGCAGGGGAGGGAGGAGCATCCAGGGGTGCAGGAGTGCATTGGAGCATCCAGCCCCAAGGCTTTATTTTCACAAATTCAAAACCGGGTTTATTTCATGTACCAAATTAAAATCCAGGTTTTTATTTCCTTTAACAAATTCTAGGCCAGGTTTATTTCCTTTAACAAGTTCAAAATCGAGTTTCTATTTCCTGTAACAAATTCTAGGCCGGGTTTATTTCCTTTAACAAATTCTAGGCCAGGTTTATTTCTTTAAATGAATTCAAAGCCGGGTTTATTTCCTTTAACAAATTCAAACCAGGTTAACAAATTCAAAGCCGAGTTTTGATTTCCTTTAACAAACTCTAGGCCGGGTTTTTATTTCCTTTAACAAGTTCTAGGCTGGGTTTATATTTCCTTTAACGAATTCAAACCTGGGTTTCTATTTCCAGTCACAAATCCAAGGTCGGGTTCATTTCCTGTAACAAATTCTAGGCCAGGTTTATTTTGTTTAACAAATTCTTGACTGGGTTTTTATTTCCTTTAACAAATTCTAGGCCGGGTTTATTTCATGTACCAAATTGAAACCCGGGTTTTTATTTCCTTTAACAAATTCAAACCTGAGTTTATTTCCTTTAACAAATTCAAACCAGGTTCTTATTTCCGTTAACAAATTCTAGGCCGGATTTTTTCCTGTAACGAATTCTAGGCTGGGTTTATTTCCTGTAACAAATTCTAGGCTGGGTTTTTATTTCCTTTAACAAATTCAAACCCAGGTTTGTTTCCTTTAACAATTTCTAGCCCGGGGTGGGGTTCGGGGGATTCTGGGGGGGTCGGGCCGGGCGCGTTTCCCCTCAGTGGCCGCCAGATGGCAGCAGAACGCAGCGCTCACGGCGCTGATTGACAGCTGTCAATCACCGGGGCCCAGGAGGATGGAAATGAAGTTCGAGGGGTGCGAGGCTTTGGGGATGCAGCGTGGGGGGGTTCGGGTCAGTTTGGGATGTTTCCATTGCTCATTGTGTCACCTGCTTGGGAGCTCCTCAATCTGGAACGAGTTCCTGAGTTCCTCAGTCTGGAATGAGTTCCTGAATTCCTCAGTCCAGAAAAAATTTCTGAATTCCTCAGTCTGGATTGGGTTCCTCACTCTGGAATGAATGCCTGAGTTCCTCAGTCCAGAATGAATTGCTGAATTCCTCAGTCTGGAATGAATTCTTGAATTCCTCAGTCTGGAACGAGTGCCTCATTCTGGAATGAATTCCTGAATTCCTCATTCTGGAATAAATTCCTGAATTCCCCAGTCTGGAATGAATTTCTCATTCTAGAATGGGTTCCTCAGTCTGGAATTAATTCCTGAATTCTTCAGTCTGGAATGAATTCCTGAATTCCTCAGTCCAGAATGAATTCCTGAATTCCTCAGTCTGGAATGAGTTCCTCAGTCTGGAATGTGTTCCTCAGTCCAGAATGAATTCCTGAATTCCTCAGTCTGGAATGAATTCCTGAGTTCCTCAGTCTGGAATGAGTTCCTCAGTCTGGAATGGGTTCATCAGTCTGGAATGAATTTCTGAGTTCCTCAGTCTGGAATGAATTCCTCAGTCTGGAATGAATTCCTGAGTTCCTCAGTCCAGAACTAATTCCTAATTTCCTCATTCTGGAATGAATTCCTGAATTCCTCACTCTGGAATTAATTCTTGAGTTCCTCAGTCTGGAATGAATTCCTCAGTCCAGAATGAGTTCCTGAATTCCTCAGTCTGGAATGAATTCTTGAATTCCTCAGTCTGGAATGAGTTCCTCAGTCTGGAATGAATTCCTGAATTCCTCAGTCTGGAATGAATTCTTGAATTCCTCAGTCTGGAATGAATTCCTGAATTCCTCAGTCTGGAATGAACTCCTGAATTCCTCAGTCTGGAATGAATTCCTCAGTCTGGAATGAATTCTGGAATTCCTCAGTCTGGAATGAATTCCTCATTCTGGAATGAATGAGGGGGAAGGAGTAAAGCCACAGAGATGTGTTTGATAGGAACTGAGCACGTTCATTGGCAGCCCAGAAAGCCAACACTGCCCTGGGCTCATCCAGCAGGGGATTCTGCCCCTCTGCTCTGCTGAGACCCTGCCCTGCAGAGCTGCCTCCAGCACAGGGAGGACAAGGAGCTGCTGCAGTGAGCCCAGGGGAGGCCACAGAGATGATCTGAGGGCTCTGGAGCTCCTCTGCTCTGGGCACAGGCTGGGAGAGCTGGGGGTGCTCAGCTTAGAGAAGGCTCCAGGGAGACCTCAGAGCCCCTTGCAGGGCCTAAAGGGGCTCTGGACTTTGGACAAGGGCCTGAAGGGACAGTATCAGTTTCTCTGGGTCTGGATTGAAGGCACTCCAGGCAGAAGTTCATGTTTGGACTCAGGTGTTTATTATTTATCAGTAAAACAGCTTCACAAACACGAGTTGGGCAGCTTTTCATTAGAAGGCACAAAATGGCCAATAATCTTTTGTTACAAGGTCTTTTAAGATTAAACTATCCAATTAAGAGCTGACACCTGGATTATTTTCCCTTTTAACCCAATAACTGATCCCAATGGGGACTTTTCTGCCCAATTACAAAATGCCACCCAAACCCATGAAGAAGAAACCCAGGATGACACCCTGTGCACACTAAAAATCCCAAAACCTAAATTTCTCACCAAGTGATGCACCCACACTGCTCTCTATAATCTATTTCACACTTTAGTGGATTGTGGTATATTCTGGAAATATACCACAGGAATATTTCAGGAAACTTTCTCCATGGATGAGGGTCACAGCCAGAGCTCCCTGGGGGTCAGGGCACCCCAGAGCAGACAGAGGAACATTCCCAGTGGTGCCCTGGGTTTGCACAGGACAGGACAAGGGGGGATGGCTTCCCAGTGCCAGAGGGCAGGCATGGGTGGGATTTTGGGAAGGAATTCTGGGCTGTGAGGATGTGAGGACCTGGCACAGCTGCCCAGAGAAGCTGGGGCTGTCCTCATCCCTGGAAGTGTTCAAGGCCAGGTTGGACAAGGCTTGGAACAACCTGGGACAGTGAAAGGTGTCCCTGCCCGTGGCAGGGGGTGGGACAAGGTGAGATTTTGTTCCTCACAACCCAAACCGTGCCCTGAGTGTTTGCTGAGCAGCCTGCAGCATTTCCAGCCTGTGTGAGTGATGCAGGACCTGGATCAGCCCTGGATCAGCCCTGGACCAGCCCTGCCTTCCCTTCTGAGGCTGCTAATGGAGAAACACTATTACTATTATTATTATTATTATTATTATTATTATTATTATTATTAGTATTAGTATTAGTAGTAGTAGTAGTAGTAGTAGTAGTAGTATATCAGTATTATTAGTATTATTATATAATATCATTATATAATATTATTATTAATAATAGTGTTATATTAATTAATATAATAATGTTGATTATCATAATAATTATAATTGCTACATTAATATTATAATTTATTATATTAATATTATTAATTATTAACGTAATTATAACAATTAATGATAATGATTATATTAATTACAATATAATATAATATAATATAATATAATATAATATAATAATTCTGGTTCATCAAAGGCATTTTTGGGAATGATTCTGGTTTATCAAAGGCACTTTTGGGGATGATTCTGGTTTATCAAAGGCACTTTTGGCAATGGGGACGAATCTGTTTGTCTCACTCTCCCTTTGTGCCAGGGATGCTCTCTGCTCTCCAGGGATGTGGCAGCCAGGGGAAAAGGAAGGGAAAAAAGAGAAAATCCTTTGCCCTGGAGTTTTTCTCCCCTGCATTTCCCAGTTTCAGTAACTGAGGAAGCTGAAATTTGTCTATGGGATGATCTTTGTTTAGATCCTCTTCCAGCTCCAGGTCTAATCACTCCCTGCAGCCACAAACTATTCTCTGTGTGCTCAAAGAACAGTAGAAGAATAGAAAAAGAGTAGTAAAAGAATGGTGAAAGAGTAGTAAAAGAATAAAGCCCAAAATAATATTTTTTAATTTTTGAGGTATGGTCTCAGCTCAGAAGGAACCTGCAGGCAGCAGTAGGAGGGAACAGAGGTAATTTCAATCTATTTTTTATTTTCTTTGGTGTGAGGAGCAGGCCTGGGAGAGCCCCTTTGCAGAGCACAAAGTTTCCATCTGTGGCATCACCATTTTGCCCTGGTGTGTGCACTCACACCCCTCCAAAAGCTCCCAGCTGCTGCACAGTGTTTATTTTACACCCACCCTGCTCACACTTTGAAGTAGATTTAAGCAACAACAACAAAATTATAGGCCCTGTATAAATCTTTAATCAGAACATGCTTCCCCCTCCGAGCCCGCACTGCTGTGCACAATCAGAACAAATCAAAAGAAAGCTGAGTAAATTATTCATTGGGAGTTTATTCCTGCTTTCCCTGCATGGAGGCAGGGCTGGGCTGTGTGTCTGTCTGGGACTGATGGTGTTCACCCCAGAAAGGCACAGGATGGGCAATTCCAGCTCTGTGTGCCCTCAGGATGGGCAATTCCAACTCTGTGTGCCCTCAGGATGGGCAATTCCAGCTCTGTGTGCCCCCAGGATGGGCAATTCCAGCTCTGTTCCCCTCAGGATGGGCAATCCCAGCTCTGTGTGCCCTCAGGATGGGCAATTCCAGCTCTGTGTCCTCAGGATGGGCAATTCCAGCTCTGTGTGCCCCCAGGATGGGTAATGCCAGCTCTGTTTGCCCTCAGGATGGGCAATTCCAGCTCCTGTTTGCCCCAGAACTGATCCAAACATTCAAAGCTGTTTGGAGAAGGGGCTTTTGGAGTTGGCATAATAATATTTATTTATTTATTTATTTATTTATTATTAATTTAGTATTAATTTAGTATTATTATTAATATCAACATCACCATAATCATTATTATTTGTAGTGGTATCCCTATCCTTATCATTATCCTTATCGTTATTATTATTATTATTATTATTATTATTATTATTATTATTAATATATAATGATATATAAGGATATATAATGTGATAATAATAATAATAATAATATGAAGAAGAAGAAGAAGAAGAAGAAGAAGAAGAAGAAGAAGAAGAAGAAGGATGTATCATATCCTTATTATTATAAAATAAATAATAATAAGGATAAGGATACTAATAATAATAAGGATATCCTTATTATTATTATTGTCATTATTATCATTATCATTATTATAATTATTATCATCACCATAAATATTATATTATATTATATTATATTATATTATATTATATTATATTATGCTATACTATATTATACTATATTATACTATATTATACTATATTATACTATATTATACTGTATTATACTGTATTATTAATTATTTTTAATTATTATTATATACCTCCCAGTATTTACTCAAGAAATGTCCAGCCCATCACTGCAGTGTGTCTGACACAGTGCCCTGCTCTCAGCTGTTAGTGGAATCAAACCCCTTTTTCTTAATTTTATTTTTAATTTTGTTTCAGAATCACTCTCCATGGCACAAACTGCAAAAATACATTTTCAAAATGTCCAAAACAGCCAGGTCGAGACCTTTCAGCTAACAACCCCCCACCCCATCCTTGAAACCTAAAGCAGTGAAGGATTTTGCAGAAAATAATGGATCATTTTCCCATTTACCCATGATTCAAGGATTAATAACTAATCCCATCAAAGGACATCTGCTCAGATTGTTCCTTGTCAGTGAAAGTAAATAGAGCCTTTTAGTCTTTAGACCTAAACTCCTCTGAGGTTATTGTGCCCAGGAACCTCCTACAAGCTCTGGCTTTCTCTGTCGCTCCTGCTGTGCCTAACCCTGGAGGGAGAAAGCAAAACTTTGCGAGTCCCTGCACATAAAGGTTATTTGCTAGAATGGAGGAGAATTTTCTGGGCAAGCTGAGACCCTCACCCTGCCCTGGGGCTGGGGCTGCAGCCCTGAGCCCTCTGAGCTCTTTGTGCTGCCCCTGGGCCACAGTTTGGGGTGGGAACGTGGGGGTTTGGCTCTCCCTAAAGCTTCTCCCCTGTTTGTGGGGTGTTTCAGCTCAGAAAACATCCCATAAACCCATAAACCCATTATCCCTATCTGGGGTTAAATGGGAATATGAAGAATTGGTTGGGTCTGGGTGCAGAATCCCAGCCCTGAGCCCTCTGAGCTCTTTGTGCCGCCCCTGGGCCACGGTTTGGGGTGGGAACGTGGGGGTTTGGCTCTCCCTAAAGCTTCTCCCCTGTTTATGGGATGTTTCAGCTCAGAAAACATCCCATAAACCCATAAACCCAAAACATCCCATAAACCCCATCTGGGGTTAAATGGGAAAAGGAGGAATTGGTTGGGTCTGGGGGCAAAATCCCCAGGGAAATCTGGGAGGGGGCTCCAGGGGCTGGCAGGGGGATCTTGGGGGAAATGGGGGAAATGGGGAGGGGGTGACAGGGTTTGAGGGAAGAACCTCGTGGGAGCAATGAGCTGCTTGTCAAACAATGGCCTGGCAGAGCATGATCTGGGTTTTCACCAGTGGGGCTCCCAAAGCTGATTTTTGGGGGATGGAGACATTCCCAAAGGGTTTTTTTGGGGGATAGAGACATTCCCAAAGCTGCTTTTTGGGGGGTGGAGATCTGGGGCCGTGGAGGCGATTTTTGGGAATGGGAATTTTGGGGGATGGAGACATTCCCAAAGCTGCTTTTTTGGGGTGATGGAGACATTCTCAAAGGGGTTTTTGGGAATGGAGATTGGGGGGATGGAGACGATTTTTGGGAATGGGATTTTTGGGGGATGGAGACATTCCCAAAGCTGCTTTTTGGGGGGATGGAGACATTTCCAAAGGGGTTTTTGGGGGGATGGAGGCAGTCCCAAAGCTGCTTTTTGGGGTATGGAGATGTTCCCAAAACTGATTTTTGGGAGTGGAGATTGGGGGGATGGAGAAGATTTTTGGGAATGGGATTTTTGGGGGATGGAGACGTTCCCAAAGCTGATTTTTGGGGTGATGGAGACATTCCCAAAGCTGCTTTTTGGGGGATGGAGACGTTCCCAAAACTGATTTTTGGGGGGATGGAGACATTCCCAAAGATGCTCTTTCATGGGATGGAGACAATTTTTGTGAATGGGATTTTTAGGGGATGGAGGTGTTCCCAAAGCTGATTTTGGGGGGATGGAGACATTCCCAAAGGGGTTTTTTGGGGGATGGAGATGGAGACATTCCCAAAGCTGCTTTTTGGGAATGGAGATTTGGGGGGATGGAGATGATTTTTGTGAATGGGAATTTTGGGGGATAGAGACATTCCCAAAGCTGATTTTTGGGAATGGAGATTGAGGGGATGGAGAGGATTTTTGTGAATGGAATTTTTGGGGAATGGAGATGTTTCCAAATCTGCTTTTTGGGGTGATGGAGACATTCCCAAAGGGTTTTTTGGAGGGGATGGAGACATTTCCAAAGCTGCTTTTTGGGGGATGGAGCCATTCTCAAAACTGATTTTTGGGAATGGAGATTGGGGGGATGGAGACAATTTTTGGGAATGGGATTTTTGGGGGATGGAGACATTCCCAAAGCTGCTCTTTTATGGGATGGAGACAACTTTCGTGAATGGGATTTTTAGGGGATGGAGATGTTCCCAACGGGGTTTTTTGGGGGATGGAGATGGAGACATTCCCAAAGCTGCTTTTTGGGAATGGAGATTGGGGGGATGGAGAGGATTTTTGTGAATGGAATTTTTTGGGGATGGAGTTGTTTCCAAATCTGCTTTTTGGGGTGATGGAGACATTCCCAAAGGGGTTTTTTGAGGGGATGGACACATTCCCAAAGGGGTTTTTTGGGGGATAGAGACATTCCAAAGCTGCTTTTTGGGGGATGGAGATTTGGGGGCATGGAGGTGATTTTTGGGAATGGGAATTTTGGGGGAGGGAGGCTTTCTCAAAGGGGCTTTTTGGGGGACGGAGACATTCCCAAAGGGGATTTTTGGGGGATGGAGACATTCCCAAAGCTGCTCTTTGGATGATAGAGACATTCCCAAAGGGGTTCTGGTGAATCCAAAATGTGAGAAAATCACCCCAAATGAGAGGAGCCCTGTAATCATTGATGCCTGGCAGTGCCCAGGGCAGGAAGGCCCCTCAGGGGACATCCCTTGGGGTCACCTGGGGAGAAGCTGGTGCCCAATCCCAGCTCCCTGCTCTCTCCTTATTTCCAGTGTGGAAATAACCACTGGTGCCCGTGCCAGGCAGTTGGAGGGATGCATGCTGTAAGCATTTCAGAACATCTAAAATTAGACTTTGTCTTTTTTTCCCCCTACCAGAACACGGCTGAGTGTCTCATCCACCAACACCAGCTGTGGATTTTTTTATTTAATTTTTTTATTTAATTTTTTTTTTTTTTTGCTCCCGCTTTGGAAAAAGCTTCCTCAGAGATACAGACAAAAAAGAAACGCTGCTCCACCCCTCTCCCTCTCCCTGGCACACGCAAAATATGAGAGAGGAGTAATTACAAACTGGGGGCTCTGGGCCTCAAACCCAGAGCCTGCTCTGGGCTTATTGAGGGAAATCTTTGAAAACCCAATGGAAAGCAGCTCCATCAGCCCTTCTGCCATGTGGGGAAGCTGGTCCTGCTGTGCCCAGCCCTCTGGACCTGCAGCCCTGGTGCTGCTGTGATGCAGCTCCCGGCTCTGAGAAGGGGAACAATTGCAGGCAGAGCCAGTGGGAGTTCAAAAGGAGCAATAGTGAATTAAACGACGGCAATTTCCCTTATTTTCTGCTGCTTAAAGGTGCACGCTGGGAATGTTTAAATATCCTTGTTATCCCCTTCAGTACCTAGGGAACATTTTTTTAACGAGCTGGGCTGTAATCAGGCCGTGTTCGTGCCAGGCATCCCTTACAAGAGCTGCTCTCCAAAAGGGCTGCCCAGAGAGAAGCCCTTTGAGGCAGGAGAAAAAAGAAAAAGGCACCTGCTGCAAGGAGGAGCAGGCAGCTGAGCTGGGGTAGGTGCTGGGGGGACACTTCACCCAGTTTTAGGAGGACAAAACACAGCTCCCTGCCAGCGCAGAAAAGGAATTTTGGTATTTAGTTTAGGTTTGGGGTTTGTGGGATTTTTCCTGGTTTTGTTGGGGTTTTTTTTTTTGTGTTGGTTTGGAGGTGAGCTGAGGATAACATCACATGTGAGATGATCTGACATAAAATCTGTTTATTTTCAGGCTTCAAGCCCCTTTCTTTACCCCTGAAGCTGCTGGGTTACATGGGTGCCTTTGAAGGCATCGAGTTTCTGCTCTGGGGGGACGCTTCACCCAATTTTAGCAGGACAAAACAGAGTTCCCTGCCATTACAGAAAAGGAATTTTGGTATTCAGTTTAGTTTTGGATTTGTGGGATTTTTTCTGGTTTGGTTTTTTTTTTTTTTGTGTTGGTTTGGGGGTGAGGATAACATCACATCTTAGATGATGATGATCTGATATAAAATTTCCTTATTTTTCAGGCCTTTTCCCCTGAAGCTGCTGGGTTACACAGGTGCCTTTGAAGGCATTGAGCTTCTGCTCTGGGGGAACACTTCACCCAATTTTACCAGGACAAAACACAGCTCTCTGCCAGTACAGAAAAGGAATTTTTGTATTCAGTTTAGGTTTGGGGTTTGTGGGATTTTTCCTGTTTGTTTGGGGGCTTTTTTGGGTTTTTTGAGGTTTTTTTCATGTTGTTTTGGAGGTGAGCTGAAGCTGAGGATAACATCACATCTGAGATGATCTGATATAAAATTTCCTTATTTTCAGGCTTCAAGCCCCTTTACCCCTGAAGCTGCTGGGTTACACGAGTGCCTTTGAAGGCATCGAGTTTCTGCTCTGGGGGAACACTTCACCCAATTTTAGCAGGATAAAACACAGCTCTCTGCCAGGACAGAAAAGAGGAAATTTTGGTATTTAGTTTAGGTTTGGGGTTTGTGGGATTTTTCCTGTTTGTGTTTGGGGTTTTTTTGGGGGGGGGGGGGTTTTGGCGTTGGTTTGGAGGTGAGCTGAAGCTGAGGATAACATCACATCTGAGATAATCTGATATAAAATTTTCAGGCTTCAACCCCTTTTCCCCTGAAGCTGCTGGGTCACACGGGTGCCTTTGATGACATCGATCTTCTGCTCAGCCTTTGGGGTGAAAATCCCCAAAAAAGCCATGAAAATCTCCTGAATTCCCAAGCCCTCCACCTGAGGCAGGAAAACTGGGCACAGCCAGGAGGAAGCCACGAGGTTTTCCAACCCTGAGGCCAGAAGGGTTTGTGTGGTTCAGGGGTCAAGGATGGAGCCAGAACAGAGGATGAGGATGGGCAGGACAGAGGATGAGGATGGGCAGGAGCTGCCTGAACGAGGCTGGCACAGCCTGGGCATGGCTTTGGTGCTTCTCTATCCTCCAGCCTGCGCCCACCTGCTTCCAAATGCAGCTTTTGTTGGCATTTTCTTTGTCTGGAGAGGCGGTGGCACAGCCTGGCCCAGGAAGCAGCAAAAGTGCCCAGGGAAGGGCAGAAAAATGCCATGCATGGAGTGGGGGCTGGCACGGAGAGAAAGACATTTATAAATAAATTTATTTATTTATTTAGAGACCACCCAGCTCCAGAGATTCTCCCCTTGCCCCAAACCTGCCAGGCAGTGCTGGCTGTGATCTGCTCAGGCAGCTGTACCCCAGATTTTTGGGGCGACTGGGACTTTTGCAAACAAAATTTCGTGTTTGAATGTCCCAGAGCAGCAGCCGCACACATTTGTGTGGGCGTTGTGTACAGAAAATAACCCACAGCTTGTCTAAACCCCCCTGTTTGTGGGGACTCAGTGTAAATACTCAATCTCAGTGCAAATCCTTCAAAAACCAAAAATCCTCTTTGACCCCAGTGTGGCCTTTCTTACAGAGCTTCTCCCCTTTATTTATGGGATATTTCAGCTCGGCTCTTTTGGGGTTAAATGGGAAAACGAGGAACTGGTTGGGTCCAAAATCCCCAGGAAAATCTGGGATGGGGGAATGGAACGGGGAATTTTGAATCTCCCACTCCTCTGAGGTGGCAGGCAAAAAAAAAAAAAAAAGGAATTTCCTTAAAAAACCCAAACAGGACCTGCAGGCTGCTCCTCTTTGGGCTCCTGCAGGGTTCCCAAACCCCCACGGCCTCGGGGAGAGGGCAGGGAGCACCCAGGGCTGCAGGAGGGCATCTCAGAGGGCATCTCAGAGGGCATTTTGAGAGGACTTTTGAGAGGGCATTTTCAGGGGGCATTTCAGAGGGCATCTCAGAGGGTATTTCAGAGGGGCATTTTCAGGACGCATTTTCAGAGGGCATTTTGCATTTTTAGAGTGCATTTCAGAGGGCATTTTCAGAGGGTATTTCAGAGGGCATCTCAGAGGGCATTTTGCATTTTCAGAGGGCATTTCAGAGAGCATTTTGCATTCTCAGAGGGCATCTCAGAGGGCATCTCAGAGGGTATTTCAGAGGGCATTTTGCATTTTCAGAGGGCATCTCAGAGGGCAATTTCATAGGGCATCTCAGAGGGCATCTCAGAGGGCATTTCAGAGGGGCATTTTCAGGATGCATTTTCAGAGGGCATTTTGCATTTTTAGAGTGCATTTCAGAGGGCATTTCAGAGGGCAATTTCAGAAGGCAATTTCAGAGGGCATTTTCAGAGGGCAATTTCATAGGGCATCTCAGAGGGCATTTTGCATTTTCAGAAGGCATTTTCAGAGGGCATCTCAGAGGGCATCTCAGAGGGCATTTTGCATTTTCAGGGGCACGGAGAGCATCCCCCTGCAGTGCCCTCGCTGCAGGGAGCTGCTGGGGGGCATGGAATTGTTGTGTGGATGGAAATCCCTCTGTGCCGCGCTCAGGGCACACCCTGGCACACCCGGACGAGGTGCCCACGGGGCACGCCCAGGTTTAGGCACATCCCAGGGCCTTCTGCTCAGTTTTGGGGGTGCTGCTGCTGCATTGGTGCCCCCCATCCCCACTCTGGTGTTCGTGGCCTCTCCCCGGGGCCATCCTGGCACACCTGGAGGGCACCGGAGCACCCAAAAACCCGCCGGGATTACCCAGGTATGGGGGCATCCCTCCTCTCTCCCCTGGTGCGCTGCAAACCCGACTCTTTTTGGGTGAATCTGCCTTTATTTGGGTTTTCTGGAAGGTTTTTACCCATTTTTAATGGCTCCCTGCGGGGCGAGGGTCGCTGCCTCCCCCTCCCTGAAAATCCCGGTGAAAATCCCCTAAAATCATCCGAGACCCAGCGGGATTTGCCTTCCAGCAGAAATTCCCTGCAAAAATAAGTTTATAACTCCCGTTTTGCGGCACTCATGCCGCTTTTCGTGCCCGGTGGCAGCGCCTGGCACTGGGAAAATAAAGGCGAAATGAGATGGGCACAAAGCTCCTGGGCTGGAGCCGAGAGAATTCCGAAAAAAAATGGGAGAAATTGCTCAACCGCTTTGCTCCAACCCCTCCTCTTCAAAGTTCGCTATCAGAGAAAATAAAGAGGGGCTTTGAGACCCAAAAATCACAAAATCACCCTCTGTCCCGGCGGGAGGCGAAGGTTTTCCACTTTCTTGAATTGCTGCTTTGGGATAAGGAGGGGAAAAAATAATAATCCACTTTTTTTTTTTCGGAAAAAATAAAAATAATCCACATTTTTTTGGGAAAAAGAAAAATCCACTTTTCTATTGTTTTTTTTTTTTTTAAGCATAATCTGGTGGGCTAAGCCTCCGTCCTCGCTGGAGGGTGGGGAAGTGATGCCAGAAGGTTTCGGAGCTGTAATGGGAATTTCTGATTACTGCAGGGAAATCGGCTCCTCTCGTTGGGCGTCGGTAGCTGCGGATTTGCCAAGAGAGGGGGAACAGAAAGGGAATTTCAAATTTTGGAATTTCCTTTCCATCCAGCGCTGCCCACGTTTCCAAACTGACGGGGGGTTTGCAGGAACGGCGGGCTGAAAATAATAATAATAATAATAATAATAATAATAATAATAATAATAATAATATAATATCTGGGACGGGCAGAAATGGTCACGGCTCCTCCGCCCGCGGCCGCGCAGGATATTCGTCGTTTCTGGCCATTTGCAGCAAATAAATGGATTTTTAAAATATAATAATAATAGTGAGAGTTTAAAAAATATTTTAAAAATATCCTGGTGCGTCGGGAATTAAAGAGGAATGAGGTAGAGGAATGTGGAGAGCAGAGACTCGGACGGGGCTGGGAAAAGCGGCTCAGCTGCCGAGGTGGAAAGGGAACTGCAGAAAGAGGCTTTTCCCAAAACATAATTTAAAAAAATTAAATTTTATCTGAAAAACTGGAAAGAAAGAAGGGAAGAGACACCCGCAATTCTCTCAATTGCTGTTATCAACTCCGTGCCCCGGGGCTGGGCTGCTGCCACCCCCACCACCCCCATCCCTCGCCGTGGTTTTGTTCACTTCGGGTGTTTTTATCTGTATTTTTATCACTTCAACTAAACCAAAAAATAGGGAATTGATTCCTGATTTTGAGGTCATTCTCGTTATTCGGGTGTTTAAACCACGGGCAAAAGGGAGAAAATGTTATTTATTAAGGGGGAAAAAGAAAATAATCCTGAGTAGGGAAGAAAATCGGAGCTCGAGACGAGACGGGAGGTATTTTTTAATACGCCGTGATTACAAATTTGTGATAGGAGGGAAATAAAACCAATTCCCAAATCGAGGGGGAAGCCCCGCGCAGGGGGAAAACTTTGCGAGATGCCAAAGGCGAAAACGGGGGAAAATCCTCGCCTTGCGCTGCTCCTGCCGTGTCCCCCCAGCTTTAACCAACGCTCAGGAAATGCCAGGGAGATTTTACCCCTAATCTCTGCTTATCGAGCAGAAAAAAAACCCCGCGCTGTTTGTAAAAGCGGGGAACTCGCGGTGCAGAACCGGGGATCTGCGCTGCGTGGTGGGGTTTTATTGTTAATAAAACGCAAGAAGTTCAGAGGTTACCTTTAAAACACTCCCTGGGGCCGGGGCTGGAGCGCTCGGAGCCGGGCTCGGGCCCTCCGCTCGTGTTTTATTCCGAATTCTCGGGGTTTTGTTACCGGGGCGGGCTGAGAGCACCGCGCCCTTTGGGGAGCGGCTCCCGGTGCCGGGGCCGGGCCGCGCTGCTCGTTAATGGCAAAGGGAGAAAATATTAATTGGAATTAAAGAGCGAATTGGGAGCAGCCTCACGGGCCCCTCAAGCGCTCTTTGCTTTCCTCCAAACCCACCCAAACACCCTCAAATCACCTTTTTTCCCCCCGTTTCCCCAGCACGCCTCACCGCTTTTCCACCCCCCAAAGCTGCCTCGGTTCTTTCTCCGTAGCTGCGGAGAGAGCGAGGTTGCCATATTTGCATATATGGTAATGAGCTCCTAATTGCCAGGCTCGCCGCGCTTTGCCGATCGATTCCGAGCAATCCAGAGGTTAAGGAAGCTTGGAAATAGCGCGGCTCTGAGCTCGCCAACCCCCCCCTCCTCCCTCTCTCGCAACACGGAGCTGGCCCCGCATTTGCATCCCAACTTTTTTTAACTCTCCCACGTACACTTTACGTATCGGCTACGTGGAGGCTGCTCGGCCGCTCCTATATATCCGTACGGCGGGCACGGCCCCCGCTCCTCCGCTCCACCGGCGGCTCCGGGCTCGGGGGCACGGCCAGGAGCCGCGGGAGAGCCGGGCAGGTGAGGGCAGGGCACGGTGGGCACGGTGGGCACGGTGGTCACAGAGCTTGATGGGCACGCAGGGCACTGAAAGGAGGGCACCGCTCCAAGCTGTCAGGACTCTCTGCCCATCAGGCGCATCCCCCAGGTGGGTGAAGAACTCGGGGTAACCCAGGAGAAAGAAAGGGGGAGCATCGCTCACCCAGCTCACCCGCGGAGCCCCCGCAGCCTCCCCGCACAGCCGGACAAACAATGTGAGACTTGGCGGAACAAAAGCGGCGGGGCTTGGGTTGCTGAACACGTCTGAGGCCAGACGAGCCGCGCGATTTATTGGACTCGGTGAGAAAACCATAATAAAAAAAAAAAGAAAAAAAAGAAAAAAAAAAAAGTAAAGGGGGGGACGAGGGGGTGGAAGGGGGAGAGGACTCTCAAAGCGTCTTTATTATGGGCTGGGGGCCGCAGCGCTGCGGGGAAAATGCCCCGGGAGAGGGTCCAGCTCCTGCCTGGGGTCGGGGATGAGGGGTCGGAGTTGCTCCTAAATCCCCGGGGCAGGGGGAGCTTCCTTCCCTTTTCCCTTTTCCCTTTTCCCTTTTCCCTTTTCCCTTTTCCCTTTTCCCTTTTCCCTTTTCCGCTTTTCCCCTTTTCCCTTTTCCCTTTTTTTCCCTTTTTTTCCCTTTTCCCTCTTCCCTTTCCTCCCGTCCAGCCGCATTCCCGCACCCGAGCGCAGAAAGTTTGGGCACGGCCGAGCGCGTCCATCCTCGCTGTTTTCCCGGCCCGCAAATGACCCAAAGCCACTTTGGGTGAGGGATTCACTTCTTCCACCTTGTCCCGGCTGCAAAATCCAGATTTTGGGGTGCGGAGTGCCCGGGGCAGGGGATGGGAGCGGCCTGGGTCTCTCCAAGCCCCGGCGCTTTGTGCTTTCCTCCAGGGGATGCTCTCGGAGGGACCCCCAAATCCTCGCTCTCATAGGGGTGCCCGAGGATGCTCCGGGGGTCGGGCTGAGCCTTGGGGAGGGGGCAGCGGTGACACAGACACCGAGGGAGAGGGGACAGAAGGGTCCTGGTGCCGCCATCCCCGAGCAGGAATTTAGGGAGGGTTGGGATGCGCGGAGCTGGATCCCAAATTTGGAATAAGCCAATGAATGAAATGAGAGTGGAAATAAGCCCAGAGCAAAGGTTCTGCACATCCTCCGAGGCAGAACGGAGAGGGAAAGGTTCCTCCCCACCTCGGGAACTTCTCCCCGTGTGGGATTTCTTAAATTTCTCCCCCCACCACAACAAGGTGGGAGTCGCTTCATTAATACCCCTGAACCCCGAGAATTCCTGCCCTGGAGTGGCCCCGCTAAGGCTCCCCCTCCTCAGGCCGTGCAGGGAACACAAATTAAACGGGTTTAGGGGTTTTTTAGAAGTTATTGAAGCCAAACGTGATGCTCCGGCCGAAATTCGCCTCTCGGTTGCAGCGGGCCCGGGTGTTCCATTCCTGCCTCCGATGGAAAATCCCACATGGCTTTTTTGGGGGGTTTTTTGGGTTGTTTTTTCCTGCCAAGGAAGCTTTAATCTTCATTTTAATTTTAATTTTTATTGTAACTTATATTTTAGTTCTTACTGTCCTTTTTTTGGTCGTTGTTGTTGTTTTGATTTTGGTCTTTAAAAGCCTCATCCCAGTCCTTGATTCTTTCCTTAGCGAGGGGAAGAAGCTGCGCTCAAAGAGTGCGCGGGGAAAAATCAACCCGAGCTTATTTTGGGCTTTTTTGGGGCTATTTTTGAGGTCGTACACGGACTCCTGGCTCTGCAAAAAATGCCCATGGTCCCACCAGATCAGGTCCTCCCCGTTTTTAGCCCGCGGAAATTAAGTTTTTATATAAGCACTGATGTGCGTGGAAGTTTTAAGGCTGGAAATCCTCAAATCTGCCGTTCAAAGGGAGATCCCGCTTCCTTGCGGTTTGGATTTTTTTTTTTTTTTTCTCCTCAGAAAGACAGCAAAGAACGGAGCAGGTTTTTTATTTGTCAAGACACTCAAAACACACCCGAGCATTTCCTGCAAATCGCTCGTGCCCTTCCCTAAATCCTCCCAGATCGGGTTGGTTCTAACGCGATGTTAAATAAAATTAGAAATAAAAAATGCACTGTCATCGGGGTAATCCCAGGGTGAATTAAAAATTGAAAGCTAAATTCCTGTCTTTGCAGCCTTTTTCGGGAGAAATCGCGAAATTCGTCGTGTTTTTTCTTTTTTGGCAGGTTAAAAAAAAATATAATTTCTGGAGGGGGCTGGAATAAAAATTAAGAATTTTAAAATGTGAATTTAATAAAGAGGAGAATCAAAAGAGGGGCAAGCGGGCGGCTGTGTGCCTAAAATCCCATCTCATTTTTGCGTGCCTAAAATCCCATCTCATTTTCGCGTGCCTAAAATCCCATTTCATTTTTGTGTGCCTAAATCCCATTTCAGTGGCGATGGGGAAGGGTCACACCGGGACCCCACCGAGCTGTCCCACGGCCCCGGGGGCTGCGTGGGCACAGTGGGGGCTGCTGCTTTTTTAACCCTTTCCTTCTTTTCGGTTTCTCTTCCAGGAGAGCCCCGGCCCCCTCTGCCCTCGAGAAGTCGCTGCTGGCCCAGGTGGGTGATGGGGAACCACGGAGGGAGAAAAGAAACCACGGGCAGCGCCCAGCCCGGGGGGCGAGCGGCTCCAGGAGGGCTCAGGGAGGGTCCCTGCCCTGCCAGAAATTGGGGAATGTGATCTGGATATGGGGGTGCAGGTGGGAGGAACCCTGGGTGCCTCCAATGGGTGCTGCAGCCCCTCCCTTACCCCGTGAGCAGCCATAAAATCTTCCCGAAATCTGCGTTTTCCCTCTCAGCTAAGTCTGGGAGGACGAAGGGAAAGGGGAAAGGTGCAACATGGCACCCCAAAAACCTTTTTGTGCACGGGGGGCTGGCAGAGAACCGGGCAGGAGGCCACGGGGTGGAACAGCCTGAGGAGCAGAGCCCCAGGGTTGTTTTGGGGCTATTTTGGGGCTATTTAGGGGATATTTTGGGGCTATTTAGGGCTATTTCCACTCCCCCAACCCCCTTTCTCCACTCCAATGCTGGGGCCACACCAGTGGGTTCCTATTTTCCCAGTGGGAGGAACTGGGAGAGAGGGCCCTGCCAGGTCGGAGTGGCTGCACCGGTGGTAGCAGAGGGAGAATCGAACTCCAGAAAGAGACAAAAGCCATGAGTAACTCCCCAGCCCAAACTCACAGATCCCAAAAACCAGCTGGGAAAAAAATAATTCCAAGGTAAAGAAACCTATAAGAGAAAATGGAAAAAAACCCCAAAACAAAACAGCCCAAATCCTCTGTTCTTGCTCAAGGAAAAATCGTGGTGGGTTTTTTTGGCTTTTTTTTTCTTTTTTTTTGGTTTTTTGGGGTTTTTTTGTTTTTTTTTTTTTAATGGGGTCTATATTATAGCAGGGAAATCAAAGGGTAATTAACGGTGGGGTTAAAACCAGAGGACTAAACCAGCATTTGATTCCATTTGGGATCTGCACACCGCGGCCAGGCCCTGGCACTGGCACTGGCACTGGCAGTGGCACTGGGTGGTGTTCTCTCCGAGAAGGGGAAGCCAGGCAGGCTGAGCCTCTGGTGGGCACAGAGGTGGCGACCTGGGGACATCGGTGCTGGCAGGGCTGTCACGGCTGGGGCAGGGGACACTTGGCGCTGCCCAGGGCTGGTGGCCGTGAGCGGCGGCGCTGGGGCTGGTGGCGATGCCCGTGGTGATGAGGAGCGCCGCGCTGAGCCTGGTGAAGCCCAGGCCATGAGCGTGGCGGTGAAGATGATGATGATGAGGGTGATGCTGGCGATTCAGGGCGATGCTGGACGCGCCGATGGCGGGGAGAGGCCAGAACGGCGGAGGCGGTGGCCGCGATGGGGCAGGCGGGGGTGATGGACGGTGATGCCAGGTTGGGGGGTGCCGGTTTGGGGGTACCAGCTTGGGGGGTGCCAGCCTGGGGGGTGCTAGGTTTGGGGGGTGCCAGGTCGAGCGCGGCCCCTCCCCAGCCCATTGATGAAGCGGGAGCGCTGCAGAGGGGTGGGAACGGCGCGGGTGACGTCAGGCGGGTTCTGACCAATCAGCGGCCGCGGAGAGGGCCGGGAGTGTGAAAGCATGAATGAAAAGTGCCGCGCGCCGCTCCCCCCGGCGCAGAGGCTGCGGGCAGCGGCTGCGGGCACCAGGTACGAGCCGAGCCGAGCCGAGCCGAGCCGAGCCGAGCCG